>NC_052076.1:2436196-3038696 GCF_015852505.1 Tachyglossus aculeatus
AAAATGTACAAACATATATACATATATACAGGTGCTGTGGGTGAAGGGAGGGAGGTAAGAGGTAAGATGGGGGGATGGAGAGGGGGACGAGGGGGAGAGGAAGGAAGGGGCTCAGTCTGGGAAGGCCCTCCCTGGAGGAGGTAACTTCTGGAGGGACTTGTGCCCTGATTCCAGTCGGAGGAGACCCCCCCCCCGCAGGCAGGAAAGAGTGAATATACGTGTGTGTCCCCTCACCGGACTTTTCTAGTTACACACACGTATCACTTGCCTGAATTCATACTCAACCAGTGACACTCTTCGAGTAGGAAGGCCCTGCTGCAGCAAGATTTCTATACACAGATACCTTAGTGACCGTTCTCAAAGAAGATGCTACTAGTGGTGCGAACCTTATGCGTGTGTCCCTCACCGGACTTTCTAGTTAAACAACGTATCCTTGTCCTGAATTTCATCACCAGTGACCTCTTTGAGTAGAAAGGCCCGCTGCAGCAAGACTTATCTATACACAGATACTTAGCTGCCCGTTCTCAAAGAAGATGCTATTAGTGGTGCGAACTTATTCTTGAAGGCCTCCTGCTTGAGGAACGAGCGGCCTCTCTCCCGATTGTTACGCACACAGGCCCCGTCTGCCTGCTCGTCACCCGTCTTCCCTGTGACCCGTGCCCCGTGTTCTGTTGAAACAGCATTTTCCCCTACACCAAAGGAGGGTAACGTGAGGGAGCTGGACCTCTTTCAGACTTTAGAGAAGCAGCGTGGCCCTAAGTGGTCTCTCAAATTCCCGGCTCTGCCACTTGTCAGATGGGTGACTTTGGGCAAGTCCACTTCACTTCTCCTGTGCCCTCAGTTCCTCATCTGTAAAATGGGGGCTTAAAGATTGTGAGCCCCATGTGGGACTAACCCTGATCGCCTTGTATCCCCGCAGCGCTTAGAATAGTGCTTTGCATTCATTCATTCCGTTCAATCGTATTTATTGAGTGCTTACTGTGTGCAGAGTACTGTATTAAGCGCTTGGGAAGTACAAGTTGGCAACATATAGAGACGGTCCCTACCACAACAGCGGCTCACAGTCTAGAAGGGGTGACAGACGACAGAAAGAAAAACATATTAACAAAATAAACATAAACTAGAATAAATATGGACAAATAAAATAGAGTAATAAATACGTACAAACATATACATATATACAGTTGCTGTGGGGAGGGGAAGGAGGTAAGGCAGGGGGATGGGTGAGGGGAGGAAGGGGAGAGGAAGGAGGAGGCTCAGTCTGGGAAGGCCTCCTGGCAGGAGGCTGAGCTCTCAGCAGGGCCCTTGTAAGGGAGGAAGAGAGCTAGCTTGGCGGATGTGCGGAGGGAGGGCATTAAATCATCTACTACTCCTACTGCTAGCATAATGGTCATAGGCCATTACCCAAGAAGGATACATTAATTTGTGGCCAAGGCCATGAAAATATACATCTGCAGAAAGCACCCCCACAAAAGAGACCGGCCTTTCTCCTGTCAGATAATAAATCACCAGCATCTTGGGGGTGATTGTGGATGAATAGCAAACATCAGCAAGGGACAAGCTGATGAGAAAAAAATACATGGGAGTATCGAGTCGTGAATCCACCTCCAGATCAGCACCCATCACATAGTAAGTGCTTAACAAATACCATTGTTATTGTTTAATATTATTCTATTTATTTTGTTTTGTTATATGTTTTGTTTTGTCGTCTGTCCCCCCCCTTCTAGACCGTGAGCACGATGTAGCGGTAAGGGACCGTCTTTCTATGTTGCCAACTCTGGACTTCCCAAGCGCTTAGTCCAGTGCTCTGGGACACAGTAAACGCTCAATAAATACGATTGTTATTGTTAATATATCATCTATTTATTTTATTTTGTTAATATGTTTTGTTTTGTTGTCTGTCCTCCCCCTTCTAGGCCGTGAGCCCGCTGTTGGGTAGGGACTGTCTCTCTCTATGTTGCCAACTTGGACCTTCCCAAGCATCTTAGTCCGGTGCTCTGCACCCCAGTAAGCGCTCAATAAAACGATTGTTATTGTTATATTATTCCTAATTTATTATTATTTTGTTAATATGTCTTTATTTTGTCGTCTGTGTCCCCCCTTCTAGACCGTGAGCCCGCTGTTGGGTAGGGACCGTCTACCCTATGTTGCCAACTTGGGCTTCCCAAGCGCTTAGTCCAGTGCTCTGCACACCAGTAAGCGCTCAATAATTGCGATTGAATGAGTGATTGAATGAATCAATGAATGATATCAATGAATGAATGAATAAATGACATGAACAAATGGCCTCGTCCATGATGCTGATTATTACTCTGAATAACCGGCGGTGGCGCGGCCGGCCGCGAGGGGCGCTGCCGCGGGGAAGGGGGGTGCTGGGCGCGCGCGCACGCGTGGGGGCGCGCGGGGTCTGGTCGTGTGCGCGCGCTGTGGGGTGCGCGCGCCGTGCGAGGGGGCCCGGAAGTGTGTGTTGTGTGTGTGTGTGTGTGTGTGTGTGTGTGTGTGTGTGTGTGTGTGTGGCCGGGCCGGGCCGAGCGGGCCGGGCACGCACGATGGCGGCCAACCTGAGCCGCAACGGGCGTCGGCTCTTCAGGAGGCCTACGGCCAAGTGGTGGCCGAGAAGTCGCCGACGGACTGGTGAGCGGACGACACCCGCTGAGGGGACCGGGGGGCGTTGCACGACGCTGCTTCCGGGACCCCCCAATAAACCCCCTCGCTTCCCTCACCCCCCCTCGCCCCTCAGCCCCCCTCACTCCCTCAATTCCCTCACCCCTTGGACCCTTTCACCCCCCGGACCCCCTCACTCCCTCACCCCCAGACCCCCTCACCCCTGCGCCCCCTCTCTCCCTCACCCCCTAAACCCCCGCACCCCCTCAACTCGTTCACCCCTTGGACCCCTTCACCCCCTCACCCCTAAAACCCCCCGCACCCACTCAACCCCCCTCACCCCCGCAACCCCTCACTCCCTCACCCCTGCACCCCTCCACCCCCCCCCTCACCCCCTGCACCCCCCCTCACTCCCTCACCCCTAAACCCCCACCCCCCCCCGCACCCCCCTCAACCCCCACACCCCCTGCACTCCCTCCACCCCTAAACCCCCACATCCCCTCAACCCCCTCACCCCCACAACCCCTTTCTCCCCCTCACCCCCGGACCCCCCTCACTCCCCTCACACCTAAACCCCCGCATCCCCAAAAACCCCCTCACCCCCGCACCCCCCTCACCTCCCCTCAGTCCGCACCCCTTCACCCCCGCTCCCCCTCCATTCCCTCACCACCAAACCCCTAAACTCCCTCACTCCCTCACCTCTGGACCCCCCTCACCCCCCCTGCACCCCCCTCAATCCCTCTACCCCTAAACCCTCACTCCCTCACCACCTGGACCCCCTCACCCCTAAACCCCCCCTCAGTCCCTCACCCCTAATCCCCACTCACCTCACCACCTCTAAACCCACGGACCCCTAAACCCCCTCACCCCCTCATTCCTTCACCCCTGCACCCCTTCACTCCCTCACCCCTCAAGCCCCTGCACCCCTAAACCCCCTCAGTCCCTCACCCCCGTCACCCCTTCATTCCCCTCACCCCCACACCTCCTCACCCCCCTCACTCCCGCACCCCCATGCCCCCTGCACCCCCACCCCGCCAAGCTCCAACATGCAGGAGGCCGCGGGCCCTGAGCAGGACAAAGCCGCTCCCAGGGCTGGGGGCGGAGGGTCGGGGACCCTCCATTTTCCAGGGAAGCCCCCGCCTCCCCCCACCCCGGGCCGCGAGAGGACCCTCCATTTGCAGGAAGGGGACGCACAATAATAGCAAACTCGCATTTAGAAGTGCTTACTATGCGCCAGGCGCTGTACCAAGCGCTGGGGTGGAGGCGATCAAACCAGGGTTGGGCCCAGGCCCTGTCCCACATGGGGCTCACAGAACTTCATCCCCCATTTTGCAGATGAGGGAACTGAGGTCCAGAGAAGTGAAGCGACTTGCCCCAAGGTCACCCAGCCAGACGAGGGTCGGAGCCGGGATGAGAATCCAAGGCCCCAGCAGAGAGGGGGGGCAGCCCGGAGACCCCGGCCAGGAACAGGGATGGAGGGTGGGGGGCTTTAGCAGGAACCGGGTCTGAGGTTTTGGGGGGGTCTGTCTCCCCTTCCCAATCAATCAATCAATCAATCGTATTTATTGAGCTCTTACTATGTGCAGAGCACTATACTAAGCGCTTGGGAAAGTACAAATTGGCCACACATAGAGACAGTCCCCCGTTACTCAGAGTTGACCCGGTCCTGCCCCAGGGGGGTGGGGAACCCTGAGAATCTGGGCCCTGCAGGAGCGCGTCCTCCTTCCCTCGTTACAGAGGTCAGTCGTATTTACTGAGCTCCTACTCTTTGCAGAGCACTGTTACTAAGCGCCTGGGAGAGTACGATATATAGCAATATAAAAGACATTCCCACTGCCCACCACAAGCTTACAGTTTAGAGGTCCAGCATCGCGCCCACCGCGGGCGCTGTCCGGTCCTGAGCCCAGACCGTCCAGGCTATGCAACTGCTAAAGGGTGCCCGCGCGGGCGCCGAAACCTAGGTGCTGTAGAAACTTCGAGTTTGCCCCCCGCCCTGCCCCATCCCCACTCGAAAGCCCCGCTCTCTAATATCCCTGGGTCTGGGCCTTCCAGCCCGGCCACTAGCCGGAGCCCCGGGCCACTAACAGGAGCAAGAGCAAAAGACCCCTCTTCTCCCCTCTCCCCCACACCCTTTTCTGCTTTCCGACCTGGGAACTCTGCTTTGCTAAGAGGCCTTGCTCCAGAATCTGAGGAGAGGGTCCAGGAGCCTCTTAGGATGGCAGGGATGGAGCGGGGAAGTCGGGCTTGTCGGTCTGACCCCCGGAGACGGGGCTTCCACGGACCCGGTTCATCCGTCAACTTCCTGGTTTCAGATAAGGTGCCTCGGTGTCACCAATTTTGGCCTAGGTGAGCAGAATAATTCTTGCCCTTCTCTGAGAATGGTGTGAGGAGTCTACCAGACCGCGTCCTACCCTGCTCTGAGGCCGATGTCTCCTTCAGGGAGATGGAGAGACATCTTTCTGCAGGCCTCCGTGCGGGTATTCCTGCCAGTAACACACATCCAGAGGATTCTCTCCCGGACCCTTAGGCCATCTTCCCGTTTGGGGATTTGGAAAAGCGAACCCGCTTGTGCCCATGAATTCACGTTGCACTCACAGGGGATGAACGATCAACCCAGTATCCCGCATGAGTTTTAGGCATCGCACTCAGTCCTTGGGAGGGTTGTGACGGTAGCAAGCATACGTTCCCGAGTTGAACTTGCGATATTTTGAACGTCTGGAAAATCAGGGTGTACATCCTAATCATTTATTATGCACCCAAGATGGAATCGTTGCCTTGGTAACGTGGATGCATTTAAGACGCAGAGCCAGCTTCCCTAGGTGTCTGAAGAAGGAAGCTCTTAGGCGTATCCAGCCCTTCTTATTGCTCTTTTCTCAGCTCTTCCCTGTTGTACTCCTCCCCAACCCTTAGCGCAGGGCCTAGCAGCCAATCAGCCACTGGAATTTATTGAGCATCTACTTTGTGCAGAGCACTGCAAAAATTAGTGGACAAGATTGCCTGCCCCCCAAGGAAAGTTACAGTCTTCTCAGTAGTTGCTCAGATGAATACCATCGATTGATTATGCCATTGGGGGTCTGGTAGTTACCCCAAAATGATTATGCTGGGCAGCGTTGACCACCTTTGGAGGTGGGGGGGGAATGGGTCTTGGCGGTTAGTTGGCTGAGGATGAAACCGGGGGAAGATTTTAGAGACACTTCAGGGTGGTCTGCTTTTGGGATCACTTCCTATACATCTATAGGGGCAGGGAATACGCTCACCGGGATCTGAGTTAAGTTCTGTAGTATCCTGGCCTAATCTGGAATCGAGGTTCTCCATGCGAAGGGCCCTGCACCCTTGCCATCCTGCAAACGCAGATTGTTTGCACCTCTTATCTCCCTTCGATCTATTGGCTGCCTTGCTTTGCAGTTTCCTTCTACCATTAACTCTCTACCAGGGCGAAGGCTCTTGAACACAAGACCCTTACAGAGGCGAGAGTCGTTCTTCCTACCTTCACCCTAAACTCGAAAAGCGGGCGACCCATGATCCTCGGGCTGATGGGGACTTGGAGAAATGATCTGGTCCATCCCCCCTTGCCTTCCATCAGGCCACAGACAGTTCTCTCTCCTGTTCAACTGTAGGAATTCTCCAGTGTGATTCGGGAAATGGAAAGCACGTAGGTTGGGGAGAGGAGGACCCGCGAGAACCAGCTTTACCCCCCAAACCTAGGAAAACGAGCTTTACCCCCAGTTCTCTGTGTGTCCTTGGGCAAGTCACTTACTTGCCCTGGGCCTAAGTTTCCTCATCTGTCCCTCCCTTCATCCTGGGGATGTTGAGAGGAGGAAAAGAGGAGATAATGTGAAAGTGCTTTGGAAAAATACGTACTAATTCAAGGTGCTGTATTATTATCATCATCGTCATTATTATTATTACCATTATCACCCCTCTTCCTCCAACAATTATTATGGGGCAGGTTGAAAGTCAGTGGGAAGAAACGAGTCCAGGCGAGTGACTTGAACATCCTGATGTCTGGGTCCCAGTGCCGGACCCTCCCTCCTGGACTGACTAGATCTCGACCAGCGCCGGAGGGTCTCTGAGGGGCAGCAGAGCGGACGTGGAAGGGTCTGGGCAGCCCATCCACGACCGGGGACCCAGTGGCCAGCTGGCACGGGGAGGGTAGAGAGGTGAGCCACGTCACCAGCTCTGGCTGGAAGCTGGAGGGGCCCCGTTGCCTGAGCCGAGTTGCCACTGGGCCTAAAGAGAGCTCGGTGGTGGGTTCTTCGTTCACCTCCCGGTAAAGAATGACCGCCGTCGGATGCTTCCGCTTAGTCTGTCGGTTAGTCTCCTGCCCATGTGCTCTGGCTGGCTTCTCTGTTTCTCTCAGCACCCCTCAGCCGCTGCCCTGCTGCCGGGCTCAATCAATCAATCAATCAATCGTATTTATTGAGCGCTTACTATGTGCAGAGCACTGTACTAAGCGCTTGGGAAGTACAAATTGGCAACATATAGAGACAGTCCCTACCCAACATTGGGCTCACAGTCTAAAAGGGGGAGACAGAGAACAAAACCAAACATACTAACAAAATAAAATAAATAGAATAGATATGTACAAGTAAAATAAATAAATAGAGTAATAAATATGTACAAACATATATACATATATACACATATACAGGCTCACCAGTTGGCCCCGAGGACCCGACTGTGTGGTTGGCCTTGGGCCTCAATGTTCCTCGAAGCGGAGAGGTCTGACTGGCGGGCCCCGGGCCGGTGATCCGCAGCCCAGCCTTCTAGCCTCTGGGCAGGGAAGAAAGCTTTCAGGGCTCCCAGAGTCCAAGGCCAGCCATAAATCCAGAAAAATAAGCATTTAGAACATTTCTTCGCACACAGTAAATACCCCTGACGAATTGATTGAATCCTCAGGCCGGGCCAGTAACAACCGCCAGAGGGGAACACTCCTTCGCCTGGGGAGGATTTGGGCCTGGCCGGGTTTTGCGATTGTTTCTTGCCATGGTGGGGAGAGACTTCTACGATTACATCTGGCTTGGGATCAGCACCTCTTGACCGAAGCCTCAGACACGCATTCACAAAGCTACTGAAAGAAGGCGGGAACTGGTGTCCCCAGTCACAGATGGGAAAACTGAGTTCCAGGACCAGGAATCTCCAGCCCATGACTTGAGCGTGACCGTGGGCCCGTTGGAGAGGTCACATAACCATCTATGGTCAGAACTGCCCGCCTGTCCCTTGGTCTAGGGGAGGGTTGGTTCTCTAGCCCCCACTGAGGTTTCTCTTCTCGCTCCTTGTCCAGCATTCCCACTGGCTGCAGTTTCCCCTTCCAGCCGATCCGCCGCAGCCGATGGAGCGTGGTTTCCCCATCCGGTCATTTGCAGCTCTCCCTTATCCGTGCTGACCATCAGTGGGGTCGGCTTAGGTTTGCTCCCCCTCTGGCCTTTCTCAAACACAGCTCTTGGATTCCATTGGTGGTGCTGTCTCTGTGGGCGCTCCGGCCTCCTCCCTCCCCTTCCCACTTTCCTCTGGACTTGTTTCTGGAAGGGGGGGGATCATGTTTCCTCGGGGCCCCCATCTCCAACCCTCCACTTGCCTCGGAGGGCTGGACGATACAACAGAGACCCTGGTTGGGGGTCTTTCTGCGGGGACCATGATGAGGAGGCAGAGTTGCCCTGCTGTCCAGGGAAACGTCGTCCCCGGACGTGGGACCCTGCTCCGGAACAGCTGGGGCCTTGGGATCCGGCTCCTGGAAGGCGAAGTTCCGCAAGCTCCATGTCACCGGGTAGTTTTTCCAAGGATCGGTTGCATTTATTCCAGACTGGAAGCTCCTTGTGGGCAGGGAACACGCTTACCGACGCTGTCATATTGTAGTCTCCCACACGCTTAGTACAGTGCCGTGCATACAGTAAGCAGTCAGTAAATACCATTGATTGATTTCTTTTTGCCTGTGCTTAGCGGTTCATCCTCTCCATTCATGGTGATGTCTGCTGGGGGTGCAGCACTGTGCTAAGCACTTGGGGAGAGCCCAACAGAAGTGAGGGGACACATTCCCCGTCTGCAGGGAGCTAGTAGGGGAGACAGATGGGCAGAAATCACTGACACACAACGGGAGCACGAGGCAATCAATCCGTGGTATTTACTGAGCGCTTATCGGGTGCAGAGCACTGAACTAAACGCTTGGGAGAGGACAACATGACAGAGCCGAAAGACACGATCCCTGCCCACGGGGAGCTGACAGGATAGAACCGAAAGTGGTGGAAATGCAGACAGGCCAGTTTTGTGGTTTTGGTCACCCCACCCAGCATTTCCTGAAGGTAAATCAAGGTGCGGATAGAAGGGGAAGGTCTGCCCCAGGCCTGGAGTTGAAGCTCAGGCAGGAGCTGCCTACCGTCAGGAGCTGGATCGACAGGTCGGGGCAGCACCGCCGAGTTTGGTTTGATCATTTCCCGTTCCTTCAGCTCTCGCTCTGCTCCAACCGGGAAAAGCCACGGTCCCTTTTTACCCTCCAGACCTACCCTGCAAGAAAGATGCGGCTGTCAAACTCAGCCCCCAACAATTACACAGAAGAGTTGCGCGAGAACATTTTTGCCATTCCCTACAATTACTAAATTGGGCTGATTCCCCTGCTGCACGCTTCCCCCGCCGCCCCACCACGAGTTTTTTGGGTTATTTTGGGGGTCGGGTGCATGTCAGCGGATCCTGAGGGCTCCAGTGGGTTTGGTATTCCCCATCCTGTGATTCTTTTCAGTCGGTAAACAGCTAAAATGATCTCCTTTCCCTGTTCTGGGACTCTCTTGGTCACTCGAGGAGGTTACTTGGGGCCTCGGGACATTACTGTATTGTTTCCAGTTCGACTCAGCGTTGGGTTTCTGGGCCCCCCAGAAACCGGAGCGGCCGGGGGGTCGCTGGGGTGCGGCTGGCTGTGTCACAGACTTTTCTGCCTGTTCTTTGTCGCAGGGGCTCTGTTTACCTACGAAGGCAACAGCAACGACATCCGGGTGGCCGGCACTGGGAGGTGAGTCCCGGGCGAGCCCTCCCGCTGGGCCGTGGTCCGGGGCTCCGTCCGATCCAAGCGGTGTGGCTGAGTGGGGAAGAGCGTGGGCGTTTGAAGCCAGAGGTCATGGGTTCGAATCCCCGGCTCTGCCAGTTGTCAGCTGTGTGACTTTGGGCAAGTCACTTAACTTCCCTGGGCCTCAGTTACCTCATCTGGAAAATGGGGATTAAGACTGTGAGCCCCCCATGGGATAACCTGATCACTTGGTAACCTCCCCAGCGCTTAGAACAGTGCTTTGCAAATAGTAAGTGCTTTTAGACTGTGAGCCCACTGTTGGGTAGGGACTGTCTCTATATGTTGTCAGTTTGTACTTCCCAAGCGCTTAGTACAGTGCTCTGCACCTAGTAAGCGCTCAATAAATACGATTGATGATGGTGATGATGATGATAATAAGTATTATTGTTATTCAAGCGCTTAGTACAGTGCTCTGCACATAGTAAGCGCTCAATAAATACGATTGATGATCCAACGCTTCCTTCGGGAGGTTCCAAAAGGGGATCGGGAGGTTCCTGGGTTGTGGCTGGACGCCCAGAGGTCGGCGCACCCCAGAATCAGAGCATCCATTGTTAAACGTGAAAGGCTGTGGGTGGTTGGAAGACAATCCTTCCCTGAGACCCAGGCCCTCACCCCAACCCCCCCCGCGCTGCAGAGGAGGGGAAGGAAGACAAGGAAAATGACCCCCGGCATCCCGGTCATCTCTTTACCCAGGGAAGCAGTGGCCTCTGGTAAACTTCTGGCCCTTCTCCAGCACCCCCCTCATCCGTTCCCTGTTTGGCATGGATAATCATAGAAATAATTAATGGTACTTGTTGAGCACTTACGGCGTGCTAAGCACTATTCTTAGTGTTTGGGTAAATGCAATACACCTTAATCAGGTTGGACACAGTCCTTGTCCCACATGGGGCTCACGCTCTTAATCCCCATTTTACAGATGAGGGAACTGAGGCACAGAGAAGTTAAGCGACTTGCCCAAGGTCGCCGGCAGATGTGGTGGAGCCAGGATTAGAGTCTAGGTCCTTCTGTCCTCCCAGGCCCCGGGCTCTATCCGCTAAGCTACGCTGCTACGATGACACTCCTCTCCGCGGGAAGTGTCCGTGGGGAGAATGCGATGGGGTAAGGCCAGCTGGCGAGCTGGGAAGGAAGCAGGAATGAGCAGGAAGCCCTGGTGGAAAGGAGAGCCGGGCTCCGGTCCCGGCTCTGACACTGGCTGTCTTTGTGACTTTTGGCAAGTCATTTAACCCGGCAGCTGGGTGGGTTGGTTCAGTGCCTTAGCATTTGGTAAGTGCCTGGCATCGTCATCAGTACTAAGCAGCCTCCGAGCACCCGTGTCAATGCCCGTGCGATCCAGACCCGGTCTCTGGAGTTGCTGTCGGGGGCGGGCAGCTCTGGGGTCCTTTTCACCCCCTCTCTTTGCTAGGAGTTGGGAGGTTGCCCGGGGGGGTGGGGATGGACTCACAGTCTCAGGGCCCACCGTGCCTCATCGCCCGTCTCTGGGATCTATCCCCAAAGCGGGCATCTCCCCAGATGAGCGGCTGGGCTCCTGCTGCCCAATAGTCTCCATTTGGAGAAGAAAATGTTCCGGTCTGTCCAGTTTGTTCTGAGTCCACCCTCTTCTCAAAGTCCAAAGACTCAATCAGTGGCGTTTATTGAGTGCTTCTTGTGGGCAGAGAACTTTAGGAAAAAGAATGATAGGACAGGAGAACGGGCCTGCTGAGGCCTGCCCCCCTGGATTTCCTTTTCTGCCCATTGGGGCACTTTTCCTCTGGCATTGTGGGGTACCGAGCTGAGGGACCCCCATCCCAGCAGGGCCGCGGGTGGGAATGGGCGTTTCCCCCCGGCTGGGACCTAGGTGACAGGATCCCCGGCTCCACCCTGCTTCCCAGCAGCCGGGCCCTGCCAGCTGGCAGTTCCCAAGCTATTCTAACCGCCACAGTGTCCTGGGGTTGGAGTGCAAGATGGGGCTTTCCCAGAGTTCTTGCTCATCCCAGGAAGGAAGGGCTGAAGAGCAGGAAGCAGGAATGAATCCAGTGTCCCAGGTGGAAGTGTAAGCAGCTTAGATCCGGGCTTTTCCCTGGTCATCATCATCGTCAATCGTATTTATTGAGCGCTTACTGTGTGCAGAGCAGTGTACTAAGCGCTTGGGAAGTCCAAGTTGGCAACATAGAGAGACAGTCCCTACCCAACAGTGGGCTCACGGTCTAAAAGGGGGAGACAGAGAACAAAACCAAACAGACTAACAAAATAAAATAAATAGAATAGATATGTACAAGTAAAATAAATAAATATATAAATAGAGTAATAAATATGTACAAACATATATACGTATATACAGGTAATATACATATTCCCTGGTGACTTTTGGGCGGTAGAGAGAGACCACCCGTGGGGCAGACTCACACGGCTTCACACGGAAGATTCTCACGGAATCTTCACACGGAATCTGAATTGGAATCTGAATCTTCACACGGAAGATTCAGCTTCACACGGAAGATTCTCATTGACCATTCGGGCTGGATTTGCACATGACCAGCGACTGGACAGTTCTGCCGGCAGGGATGTCAGATACCTCCCACTGTCAGAGAGCTCTGCTGACCTTGGTGCCCGCTCTGCTAGGACCCCGGCTTCACTCGTACCGGGTTCTTGACAAGATCTGACCGTTCCCAGTTGGGGTTGAAAAGGCCCCGGATGGCGACTCCCTGGCTTGTTGGCTCCTTAAAGCCCGTCCCCTCCCAGTCCTCATCCCTGCCCGCAAAGGAAAAGCTGATCACTTCTGGTGGTGATTGTCTCACCCTGGCCAGCCCCTCCCTCCACACCTCCCTTTTGGTCGTATGGTTAGAGGGCATGGACAGGAATAGACCCTGGTCTTTGCCCCACTCCCCCCCACGCACACCTTCTCTCACTCTTTCCACTTGACTTCTCCCTCCCCCACCCATTAGCCCTTCCTCCCTACGAATTGCATTGCGGGGAGGGGAGGGGATGCCCAGTTAGGGGAAAAGAAAAGGAGAAGTGTCGGGGTTGGAGCGGAAACCAGGTCTTTGCTCAGAGCAAGAACATAGTGTCCCTGGACCTGGGGGAGCACTGCGGGGCCTGGTTGCAGCTTGCCGGGCCTCCTGTACCCCCAAGGGGAATGACAGCAGGAGAAGTCGGGTCGGCAGAGACAGCCGTGGCGCAACTGCCCCTGGGTCTCGTAAAGGCCCTGTCCCGCTGTCACGTCCCCAGCGAGGTCTGAGTGTCTGGTCGCGGGCACCCCTCCTTTGCCGCCTGTCTGCCCAAGCAAGCGGGCACCTGAGAAGACTCTGGCCAACATGAAGGGGTGGGATTAGCTGCTGCGTTTCACCCCCACCGCACCTCCCACCTGGATCCCCGTCCCCCAGTAGCTCTTGCCATAGGCTGCCGGGGACGGGGCGCGCACGCGGAAGGGCATGTCGGGCCGAGAGGCTTGTCAGGGATCCGCATCCAGTATCTCTTCCCAGAGTCCCAGAGGCCAAAGGGGGAGAGCGAGGAGGTTGGGGATCGACAGCCTGAATGGGACTCGGGGTGCGTTCACTCCCAGGGGGGGCCAGCAGACCCCCCGGGCCTATCCGCTTCCCTCTCCCGGCCCCCTGTGGCCACGGGCCTGCCCCCTGACTGCCCTCTGATTCCCTTGTGCTGCAGATGGGGGCCTGGAAGAGATGGTGGAGGAGCTGAACAGCGGGAAGGTGATGTATGCTTTCTGCAGGGTGAAGGACCCAAACTCCGGTCTGCCCAAGTCGTCCTCGTCAACTGGGTGAGTGTGGGCGGGCGAGGTGCCGAGGGCCGGCGGGGATTGGGGATGGACCCCGGGGGAGGGGCCTCGGCCCAGCCGCCAGCCCGGAGGAGCCCCGGCGGCTCCGTGTGGGGCTTGGGACCGATCCCTTTTCTCCTCCAGGCCTCCTTTTGTCATCGCCAGACTGTCTCCTCCTCCTCTCCCAGGGCCGTGGAGAAGGGCTGTGGCTGTGGCCAGGGCCCTGGAGAGAGTCCTGGAGCAGAGCAGCAGATGAGGGAGGGGTATCAGAATTAACTGGGAGAGAGGCCCATGTCTCCGGGGAGTGGGCAGGAGGTAGGGGCTGGACAGGCTGACCTCAAGATCCCTTCCAGACGTGAGCCCCGTAACCTCACCTAATTGCTAATCAGTCAGTTGTATTGATTGTATTTTTTGAGCACTTACCGTGAGCAGAGCACTTTACAAACCACTTGGGAAAGAACAATGTAGCAGAGGTGGTAAAAAAAAAAATTCCCTGCCCACAGTGAGCCTATGATTTAGAGGTCTACAGTCTAGAGCTTCCAGCCAAAGGACATGACAGTATAGAGCAACTGGCAGCCAGCCCCTGGCTGGGTTAGAAAGATCATGAAGGCCCGTCTATTTCCCTGACCACCTCACAGGTATTTTGGTACCCTCCGGGCTACCTCACTCTCTGTTTCCCCATCTCTGGTGTGTTCTCCATCTTTCACTGACCTTCTCCTCTACTGCCAAGAGACACACTCCTATGTTCCATGTACAGCTTTCTGACCTCCCTGCCTAGTCAGTTTGGCCCCACCTTGGCACTAGAGTTGGATTCTGCATGCTTACCATGGACTGGGGACACAGGGGGGAAAGGGGTTGAGCCTCTCCTCCCTTCTTTCAGGGGAACACATTCATCAAGCTGTCATGTTCAGCGTGACAGTGCCCCAGGACAAAGCATCCTGGTAATCCCACCTCAAACATCTGGTGCCATCTGCCAGAGAATATTCATTCATTCATTCAGTCGTATTTATTGAGCGCTTACTGTGTGCGGAGCACTGTACTAAGCGCTTGGGAAGTACAAGTTGGCAACATATAGAGACGGTCCCTACCCAACAGCGGGCTCACAGTCTAGAAGGGGGAGACAGACAACATTAGAGGAAGAAGCGTTAGAGGAACTAGGTGTGAGGGTTGTAATAGGAAATCAGGGAGGTAAGGTAGGAGGTGGCAAGAAAATTGAGCGGGTTAGGGAGACTGTGAGGGACAGAGCAGGAGAGCTTGGGCTTTCTGTTCCAGTTGGATCCAAACTAAGGCCATTGCAGTCAAACTGCTGGGTTGGGGTGAGGGGAGGGAGAGCGGTTTCAACAGGAGAGCACCTTGGATTGCACCACGAAGAGAGTCACCGTCCATGACAGTGGGGAGATTCCCGGAGGGTTCAACACCCTCCCCAACTCTGGAGTTTGGACAGGGCTGGCCGCCGGGACTGCAGGAAAGCTGCTTGGGGGCAGGTTGTCATCAGGGAACAAGCCCCCCGCCAACCCGGGGTTGTGTGTTGCAGACCGGCGAAGGCGTGAATGACGTGCGGAAGGGAGCCTGTGCGAATCATGTCAGCACCATGGCCAACTTCCTCAAGGTGAGAGCAGCTCCTGAGTCTCCCCGAGCCGAGCCCGGGGCCTGAAGTCTCCCCAGACCTTGAAACCGGGTTCTAAGCAAATGAATGAGCAGAAGCGGTGTTGGGCTGAATTTGGGTAGCGGGGCACAGTGCCGCCTCTTCGGGCAGTCGGCACCGGGTGCCACGGCGCTGTGCTGGCCCGCGGAGGAATTGGCTGGGCGTCTTTCAGGCGATCGGCCAAGGCCCTGGGAGGCGGGCACCTTCTGAGGGTCCACTGGGCCCGCTGCTCTGCCCACAAGAAGCTTCCACTCTAGTGGGGCTGACAGGCAGGCCGATATTTAGAAAGAGCAGGAGCCGAAGGGAGATTAAGGATCAGGTAGGGAGTAGAAGAACTATGTCCAGGAGGAAAATCAGAGTAAATTAGAATAAGGAGGTGAATATCACATAATACGTGTAAGCGGTGGAGTTGGCGACTGGGTGGTAGAGTTAACCGAGGACATCTTCCCTGGAGGGAGATGGGGATTCTAGGGGGGCACGCTGTGAAGATGAGGGGAGCTGAGGCATTCCAGGCACCTGCCCCCCCAAGTGTTACCTCGTGCCCACAGGGTGCCCACGTGACCATCAACGCCCGGGCGGAGGAGGACGTGGAGCCGGACTCTATCATGCAGAAGGTCGCCAAGGCCTCGGGGGCCAATTTCAACTTCCACAAGGAGAGCAGCCGCTTCCAGGACTCGGGCCCACAGGTGCCAGTGGTGAGTGGCCGTGGACCCACGGGACATGGGGAGGAGGGAGGCCGGGGGGGCTGACCGTCCCTGGCTGGGGAGAACTCGGGCGGGCAGGACACGAGGGGAGCGGCTCCTGCAAGCTGCCGGCCACAGACCGCCTGTTTTCGGGCTTGGGCAATTAGGCTGCTGGCATCTGCTCACTGTCGGTGACTCTTGGTTGGCAAAAGTGTCCAGGAGGGATGTGGGCATCCAGGGACAGGGTACCCTCATCAGGCACCTTGATGACAGGGACAGCAGAAAGGCCTTAAGGGTTGTGGCCGGTGGGGACCGCCGGGTCCTGCTGGCCGTGGAGCTTTCTCGGGGGGCCTGACACCTCTTGAGCCGGAATACCTGCCCCGAGCAGACACCTCCGTCTCCCGGTGACTCGGGGCTGCAGAGACCCTCCCGGGCACCAGTTTGGCAGCCAACTTGTTTAGCGTGCCGGGGGCCCACCAGGACTCTGCTCTGAGCTGCCCCGCTCTCCCCTGGCAGGGTTCCGTGTACCAGAAGACCAACGCCGTGTCGGAAATCAAAGGGGTCGGCAAAGACAGCTTCTGGGCCAAGGCTGAGGTGAGGGGCTGCGACTGGGCCCGGGCCGGGGCCGCAGGAGGGCTTTTGGGTGAGCTGGCAAAGGGCCAAAAGTCAATTCCAGGCATTGACTGAGAAGGGATTTGAGGCCAAGCTGATCCGAAGAGTGATGGATAGGATGAGAAGAGCTGGGCGTTTCCTGGGCGCCCCCGTCCAGTCCGCCCACAGGAGCTCTGGCCAGTTGACCCAGCTGAGCCGTGTGCCAGAGATGGGCATGGCAGAGGTCAGCTCAGGGGTCCGCTGGGTGGTCTCCCGGCTACTGCGGGCCCCCGGGAAAACAGGTCGAGGGGGAGTCCGCAGAAGGACGGGGCCAGAGCAAGGGAGAGGAGCGGCCTCACTCCAGGTGGCGGGGCCTGCCGCCCTCACAGAAAGATGAGGAGAAGCGGCGGCTGGAGGAGAAGCAACGGCTGGAAGAAGAGCGGCGGCGGCTAGAGGAAGAGCGGCGGGAGCGGGAGCTGCAGGAAGCCGCCAACCGCGAGCGGCGCTTCCAGGAGCGGGCCAGCGAGATCGACAGCCGGAGGTGGGTCTGGGGTCCCTCCCCTATCCCTTGTACCTTGTCCCTGTTACTGTCCCTCTTTCTTCCGCTCCCTCTTCCTAATGGACTGGGTTTGGGCGAGGGAGGGCTCTGCTCTGTCTCCAGGTCATCATCGTCATCAATCGTATTTATTGAGCGCTTACTATGTGCAGAGCACTGTACTAAGCGCTTGGGAAGTACCAATTGGCAACATATAGAGACAGTCCCTGCCCAACAGTGGGCTCACAGTCTAAAAGGGGGAGGCAGAGAACAAAACCAAACCTACTAACAAAATAAAATAGAATAGAAATGTACAAGTAAAATAGAGTAATAAATATGTACAAACATATATACACATATACAGGTGCTGTGGGGAAGGGAAGGAGGTAAGATGGGGGGGATGGAGAGGGGGATGAGGGGGAGTGGAAGGAAGGGGCTCAGTGTGGGAAGGCCTCCTGGAGGAGGTGAGCTCTCAGCAGGGCCTTGAAGGGAGGAAGAGAGCTAGCTTGGCGGATGGGCAGAGGGATTGGGGGCATTCCAGGTCACTTGGCCCTTTTCCTCCCAACAGGAAATTCCAGCAGAGCCAGGAAATGGAGGTCAGAGAGCAACAGGTGAGGCTGTTGGGGGGGTTCTGGACCCAGGCGTGGCAAGGCCCTGACTGCTGCAGGCCGGCCCACCCTCCCCGGAAGAGGGCAAGATGTGGGGGCTCCTCACCGGACAGGAGGCTGGATGGAGGGCTTGGGTGTCCTCACCCCGACTGACCCAGACTCCTCCTTTGTCTCATGCTGTCAGGGTGAAGCTTCCCAGCAGCCAGCCAACCCTCGGGACATATTTAAGCAGAAGGAGCGGGCAGGGGCCCCCGCGGTGGTCACCAGCCCCCAACCAGGTGAGGGGGTTCGGGGACTGCCGGACTGAGGCCCAGGGCCAGAGAGGGATGGGGGCTGACTGTTTCCGACTTGCCGGCTAGGGGTGAGTAGGGTGGGCAGAGGGGAGAGCCTGCGTGCGGACGGAGGGTGAATACTGGAACAGCCCCACATGTGGAGGGAGAAGCAGGGCCGGAGCGGGCAGAGAAGACTCTTGGGGGACTCTGAATGTCCCGGGAAGCTCCAAGGCTGGCCCGAGGGTAATGGAAGGGATTTTCCCACCTCGACCCCAAGCAGAGAACCCAATGGGCCTCGGGGAGCTGGGCCCGGCTGCTGCCTCGGCCTCTTCTCCGGGACAGCGGCCCCGGGCGGGGAGGTGGGATTCAGGGGTCCGGTCTGCCAGCTGAAGCGCGGTTCCTCGGAGCCAGGCTGTGATGAGACGAGATCGGGCCCAGTCCCTGCCGCCCCTCCAGAGCCGCCCCTCCCCTGAAGCCTCAGAACCAACTCCAGCCGAACTGACACTTGGCCAGGAAACCGGTTCCCCAATTCCCTTGGCAGCCCCGCGCTCCCCCTCTCTCCCACCCCGAGGTCCGGTGCCGGTCCTAGCTCGAGGAGCCGACGGTTTGGGGAAATTTCTGAGCAGATGCTCGGGAGCCTGACGAAAAGGGACTTGAAATCCTTCTGCTGAACATGGCTGGAAGCATGCGTTGGGCTCTCCCTGAGAGACGCTTCCCCTTGCGCTCCGGATGCCCGGCCCTGGACGGAGGAGAGGTCCCAGAGGGCCAATCCGGTTCTCTTCTCACTTTGCAATCGGTGTGCCCCTCTCCCAATGGTCGCGTCTTCCAGGAAAACTGCGGAGTCCCTTCCTGCAGAAGCAGCCCCAACAGCCGGAGGTGCCCCCTGGCCGAGAGCCGAGTCCAGCCTCCTCTCCGGCACCGGGCCCAGGTGGGTGGCCTGATCGGCCCTGGGTAGGGAGTCTGCCCTTGGCGGGAGGGGGCTTAGTAGAGCCTCTCGCCGGCTCTTCTGCAGACCTGAAGCCGAGGGGGCCGGAGAGCGGCCCAGTCACGTCAGGGTCCTGTCTGTCCTCTCCAGTCCGTCAGGCCGAGCCGGCCCCCAGCCTCCCACCCTCAGCGGCACAGGAGGAAGAGGAAGCGGTGTACGAGGACCCCCCACAGGCGGAGAGTTTCTATGAGGAGCCCCCTCAGGTTGGCTTCTCGGGGGGCCGAGGGCACTGGCTGTGGGCACGGGAGCGTGTTGGGAAACGGGGACCTTAAGGAGGTCGCCGGGAAACGAGGGCAACTGGAGCTTACTCTTCCTCCCCTCTGCCCCGCAACTTGCCCCAGCCGGTGCCGCGGGGGAAGGAGCCGTCTCTCACTTCTCCTCCCCGATCAGGTGCAGCAGGAGGACGCCGGCTGCGACTACCCTGAGCACTACAAGCAGGAGCCCGAGCTGGCAGGGAAGGGGCTGTGCGCCCGCGCCCTCTATGACTACCAGGCGGGTAAGTCCCCCACCATCCCTGAGGGGCTGCCCCACGGGGGCCGGGGTGCAGCCGAGTGGTCCCTTGGGGTGAAATCTCCTTCCACGGGCAGCCTGGCCAGGGGAAGTCAGCGAGGGGAGAGTTCCTGGGAAGAGGGGAAGGTGGGCTTGTGCGGACGGCTATTGGGGTTCGCCAAGGAGCCGGTCCGGGGTTGTTCGGCCAAAGGAAGCCTGGACACCTGGTGGGAGCTGGGCCACAGAAAGCCCCCAGGAATGAGGAAAGGCCACCGGGCTGGAGTGAAGCAGAGTTGGGAGCAGAGTCAGAACTGGAGCCCGGAGCAGGGCCTGATGGTGGGAACCGGGCTAGTTGCCTCCGGCTGGGACCAGCGGTCCCCGCCACCCCAGCTAGGGACCTGGTTTAGCCTTGAGCCTGTAACCTCCCCCGCGCCTCTGCCTCCCCTCCAGCCGACGACACCGAGATCTCCTTTGACCCCGGCGACCTCATCACTGGCATCGAGGTGATCGACGAGGGCTGGTGGCGTGGCTATGGCCCGGACGGGCATTTTGGCATGTTCCCCGCCAACTACGTGGAGCTGATCTAGCCAGGACCACCCGTCGCCCGGTGGTACCCTGGGGCAGAGGCCGGGCCGGAGTCGGAATGCCATCCTCGGGGCTGGCGTTCTCGGGGGGCTTGGCCCCTATTCCAGGGACAGGTGTCCCGGCCCAGGGGACTTCAAGGCAAGACGGTTCAACGGCCGGAAAATTGCGTGTGTGTGTGTGCGGGTGGTGGGGTGTAGCCGTGTGTAGCCGTGTGCAGCTGTGTGCGAGGGCTGGGGGTGGGGTGAGTTAGGGATTGACCCACCTGGCAGCTGCCCGCTCCTAGGACCGGGGCTGCCAGTGCGGGTGGGGGGCGGTCCCCGATTCCCTCCTGCTGGGGGGGGGGTCCAGCTTCCCTCTCCCCAGCTGTAGCAATAACCCAGAGCCTCCCCGACACGCCCGCCTTCAGCTGTGCCTCGAGCCGAGACCCAAAGACCAGAGTCCCTTCTGCTCTGGTCTCTGGCCTCCCTCGGCGTAGTTCGAACCAAGCCAGCGGTCCCCGAGGCCTAATACGGGGGCCCTCCCCCGGCTCCGGCCCTAGAGCCGAGGCGGGTGTTCCTCTGACGGGTGGTGGGGGTGGCGGCTGTTATTCTCGGGCCCCGTGGGGGCTTTTATCTGAGTTCTTGACCAAAGACTGGATCACCGTGATCTGGGGCAAGAGCCTCTGTGGCTCAGCTCCCCCTTCCCCCTCTCCGCCCCAGTCTCCTGTGTGCACCGTGGACCCCGGGGTGGGCGTGAGCCAGCGAGGCCCGGCCTGGGGTGGCATGGAGAGCAGGTGCCAGACCCCCGGGGGCACCCGGCCCACCCTGCCACGCCCCTCCAACCGAGTCCCCCTCCCCCCGCCCCTGCTGTGTGAGCCTCTGCTGCTGTTTGCTCTTCCGCTCTTCCCTCCCCACTGCCGCAGCTGGTTGGGATCCGGCCTCCCGCTGCCCCTTCCTTTCTCTCTACCTCCAGCCCCCAACTCCATAATGCTTCGGAATAACAACCGGTTTGGGACCGAGCGGTGTCGTCTGTCAGTGAGCATTCCCCTCCGCGGCCTCAGTCCCCCTGACCCCTCGGCGTGGCCTGTTTGGGGTTTGGAAAGCGGCCCACCAGAGAGCCAAGCCCCACTCGGGCTGGCTGGGGGTCATCGGGTCCCGGCCCCCTTCCCCTTCCCAGCCCCGGCTGACGCTTGAGGAGACGTGAGGGGGGCCTTGCCCTGTGCAGAGGGATGTGGCCAGGGTGCTGGGCCCACTGCTCACTTGAGGTCCAGGTGTACCTGTAAAGACATTCACCCTGGATCCATCCTTGCTCTGAGGCCAGCAGTGCAGTAATAGTGTAGTTGCCACCGCCCCGACCAGAGGCTGGACTGCGTGTGGCCCTGCCCCTATAATAATAATAATAATGGGATTTATTAAGCGCTTACTATGTGCAAAGCACTGTTCTAAGCGCTGGGGGGATACCTGGTGATGAGGTTGCCCCACGTGGGGCTCACAGTCTTCACCCCCATTTTACAGATGAGGGAACTGAGGCACAGAGAAGTGAAGTGACTTGCCCAAAGTCACACAGCTGACAAGCGTCGGAGCTGGGATTCGAACCCATGACCTCTGACTCCAAAGCCCGGGCTCTTTCCCACTGAGCCACGCTGCTATAGTCCCCTTTCTCTGCCCCTGGGCCTGCCTAAGCGGGCTGGAGCCTAGCCCAGAGAATGAAGCTGTCTTCCCCTCTACCAGAGGCCCAGGACCATCCCTTGGTGGGACAGACTATCACCTGTGGCCAGATCCCTTGTCCAGAGCCTAGTTGAAGCAGCTCTGCTCAAAACAGAGCCACTGCTCGCTACTGCTGCCTCTCCTCCCCGACAGCCAGACTGACTGACGGGAAAACGGAGCCGACCCGCGCCTCCCCCAGCACACCCTAGGGTGTCCGGCCTGAATCGGGGACCCCTGCCCCGGCTGGGGTGCTTCCAATCCTGCTCTGCAGAGAGACCCAGGTCAGACCGCAGCCCCCCACCCCGGTTTGGCTTCCAGGTGAATGGGGCCCGAGCTCTGAGGCAGAGGCGCGGTTGGAGCTGAGCCGCTTTATTGGCCGGCCTCACTTCTTGACTTTGCCCTGGGCGGCCACGGCCTCCATAGCCTTGCGCACCGTCTCCTCGTCCCCCAGGAACTGCATGGGCTTGGTGGGCTTGAGGGCGTCGTCGAGCTCATAGACGATGGGGATGCCCGTGGGAAGGTTCAGCTCCATGATGGCTGCGTCCGACAGGCCTGAGCCCCGAGGGATGGGGGGAGAGAGAGGCAGGGGTGAGCCGGGCTGGCCCAGGCAGGGCAAGGTGGCTGCACGAGGAATTGGCCCACGGATGCTCTCTCGGGGCCCAGCGCACAGCTAGGTTTGTTGGTGCCCTCTGTAAACGGGCACAAACAACCTGACCGATTGCCCCACGTCCGGAGGAAAGTTCTGGCTGGGATCCCCAGGCCTCAAACAGCCTGCAGGGACCCACTTTGGGAAACAAGGCTCATTCCGGGTGGGAAGGCAGTGATCCGGGCTACCGCTTCTCCCCGCCACCCCAATATCATCATCAATCGTATTTATTGAGCGCTCGCTATGTGCAGAGCACTGTACTAAGCGCTTGGGAAGTACAGATTGGCAACATATAGAGACAGTCCCCACCCAACAGTGGGCTCACAGTCTAAAAGGACTGTGTGTGTACAGAGTACACACAACACCCCTGCCTCACAGAACAGGGATAAGGATTTTTTTCCCCCTGCTCTTATCCCCTCAGGAGTAAGAGCAGGGTGAGTGCTGGCCGACCCCCCACCCCTTCGGAGTGTTGCGGTGGCATCACTGAGACCCACCCCCTAAATGGTGAGCCTGGGAGAAACCTGAGCCCTCTCGCTGTCCACCATTCCCTCCGCCTAGAATAGCAACGTGACCTCCAGCCCTCTGCTCTCCAGCTGCATCCATGGAGGCAGGGCAGCCCAGCCTGACCTGGGCCTCCTGATCACTGGAGCCCATCAGACGCTCTGTGTCCGTGCTCATAGGGCAGTGAGGGACTGTGAGGAGCAGCAAAAGCACAGATCCAGCCCGGGGCCCAGGAAGAAGGGGCAGAGAAAGGAGAAAATTTGCCTTTTACCTGGGAGGGGAACCAGGATGGAAATGGGCAAAGATGGGAGGGGAAGGAATGGAGAGAGGAAGAGTCCTCACCTCAATTCGAAACCACTTGGGAGGGGCTGATGCCCCTGAAGAAGTAGGGTGACGGCAGCATCCCCCATCCCCAAAGCTGGGGAGGGCACAGCCCGGTTCTGAAGTAAGGGAGGCCCCTGGCAGGCTCCGCATTGGGCCATTGCAGGGCTGGAAGTCCGGCTTTGTCTCGGTGATCCCCAGCCCATAGGATTCTGGGATGATTCAGGTAGTTCTTCCTGGGCTGCCTTAGGGACCTGAATCCCAGAGAGTCCTGGGATGACCTGGGACTCCTCCCAACCCCCCTGATGAGCGGCTGAAATGGGACTGGTCTTTTGGAGGGTGGGGGAAAACCCAAAAGCAACGTCCCCCTTTCCTACTCCTTGACACCCTGCCGGGCAGTCCAAGGGGAGGCTGGACCGAAGCGATGGAGGGTGTCCTGGGCCAGGGCAGAAGCCACACTGCACCACACCTTCCCCAGGCCCTCAAAGGGCTTGTCCCAGTTAACCCGGGGCACTTACGGGTGGGGCACGGGTCCCGCCTGGGACAGAAATCACCCAGATCCGTCCGTGGAAAAAGGAAAGGCCTTGCTCTGGGATCTCTGGTTTCCCAGGGAGCTCACTGGGGCACCTGCCGGCGAGGGCTACGTGCCTGGCGCAGGGCCTCCCCAAAGGTCAGGGTAAGCGATAGGTTCAGGCTGTCCAGCCCCCAAGCAGCGGCGACACGAAAGGCCAGTCTTGTCCTGGGGCGAGCCCCGACTGCGCCACCGGCACCCTTGAAGCCATGAATGGTTTGCCCTCCCAGCCCTTCGTTCTCATGGTGAGGGGCGGATCTCCCCCACCCAGCCGTCCCCTCCACAGACCCACCAGGGACTGATGGGAGAGGGGAGCTATTCTTGGCTCTGTAACTTCCTCCTTAGGGCAGGGAGAGATCCCGGAGCCAAAGATAAAGCTCCAGGCCCGAAGGGACCACCCGGAAGAAGCGGGTGGGCCACGGGCAAGAACGGCGGGGCAGGGCAGGACAGGGCCTCACCTTCCAGGTGCTTGACGATGCCGCGGAGGCTGTTGCCGTGGGCCGCGATGAGCACGTTCTTCCCTGCCTTGATCTGGGGGGCGATTTCCTCGTTCCAAAAGGGCAGGGCCCGGGCGATGGTGTCCTTCAGGCTCTCGCAGGTAGGCAGCTCCCCTGGCTTCAGGCCTGCATATCTCCGCTCCTGGAGAATGGCAGGGAGTAAGGGGGCCATTCCCACCCACTGCCACTGAGAGTCCAGAGAGGTGACCCCAATCAATCAATCAATCGTATTTATTGAGCGCTTACTATGTGCAGAGCACTGTACTAAGCGCTTGGGAAGTACAAATTGGCAACATCTAGAGACAGTCCCTACCCAACAGTGGGCTCACAGTCTAAAAGGGGGAGACAGAGAACAAAACCAACCATACTAACAAAATAAAATAAGTAGAATAGATATGTACAAGTAAAATAAATAAATAAATAAGAGAAATATGTACAAACATATATACAGGTGCTGTGGGGAAGGGAAGGAGTTAAGATGGGGGGATGGAGAGGGGGACGAGGGGGAGAGGAAGGAAGGGGCTCAGTCTGGGAAGGCCTCCTGGAGGAGGTGAGCTCTCAGCAGGGCCCTGAAGGGAGGAAGAGAGCTAGCTTGGCGGAGGGGCAGAGGGACTGGGGGCATTCCAGGCCCGGGGGAGGACGTGGGCCGGGGGTCGATGGCGGGACAGGTGGGACCCCAGCCCCGTTGGAGTCACCCCCAAGTGACTCCTATCCCCACTTCCCTTTCCTCCTCCTGCTCAGGCCAGGCTCGCCCTTGAGTCAGCCCGGGGTTTGCCTGTTCCAGAGTTTCCGCCCTGCCCCTCCGAGATCCCCACAGGCGGATGAGACCGGGGATCCGGACGCTCACCTTGCTGATGACAGCGTGGTAGGGGTGTTGCTCGTCCATGGGGGGCGGGGGGATGTCGAAGGAGCGGCGCCAGATCTTCACCTGGTCCTCGCCGTGCTTGGCCGCCGTCTCCGCCTTGTTGAGGCCGGTGAGGCCTCCGTAGTGGCGCTCGTTGAGGCGCCAGGTGCGCACCACCGGCACCCACATCTGGTCCACGCCGTCCATGATGGTCCAGAGCGTGCGGATGGCGCGCTTCAGCACCGAGGTGTAGCACACGTCGAACTGGTAGCCGGCGGCCTTGACCGCCTGGGCCCCTCGCCGGGCCTCCTCCGCCCCCTTCTCGCTCAGCTCCGCGTCGAACCAGCCGCAGAAGCGGTTCTCCTGGTTCCACGTGCTCTCTCCGTGGCGCACGATCACCAGGCGGTGGGTCGGCATGGCGGCGGCGGGCTTGGGGGGGTGGCGGAGGGTAGACCTGGCCGTCCGGGACCCCGGCGGGGCTGGGCCGGTTGAAGGAGGTGGGGGCGGCCACCGGGCCCGGGCTCCCCCCTTTATAGCCTCCGGCCCCACCCCCCCGCCCAGCCACCGGCTAATCGCCATTCCTCCTGGGGGGGACAGGCAGCAGCAGGTGGCCAGTGGCAGCCCAGGAGGCGGGAGAAGAAAGCCGGCCCTCCAAATAGCAGCCGGGGTGGCCGGGGACTGGTGACAGGCCCAAAATTAGCTCCCTGCCACCCGGCCCTGCCCCCCGCAACCTCCACCGGAGACGGGGTACTGAATTGCGGTGGCGGAGGGTGAGGCCTGGATAGAAAAAAGGCTTTTTGGCAAAGGGGTGGGGAAGGGATGCCAGCCCCCCCAGCCCAAGGCCTGTTTCTTGTCTGCTCGCTGAATTGCGGTGGCGGAGGGTCGGGCGTGGATAGAAGAAAGGCTTTTTGGCAAAGGGGTGGGGAAGGGATGCCAGCCCCCCCAGCCCAAGGCCTGTTTCTTGTCTGCTCACTGCATTCAGTACGAGGGGCCTCCAGCCCCCCTTCAGAGTCAAACTGGGAAGGGGCAGGCAGGGGACCACCAGGGGAGCTGGGGGCAAGGTGGGCAGGAGGAACAGGACATGGGAAAACCTCGAGGACTGGGGCCTTGGGGACAGAGTGGAGGTCCCCAGAGGACAGCAGACAGGCACCAGGCCTGACTTCATATGTTTAGTAGTGTTAGTGTTAGTATTATTAGTATGTTTGGTTTTGTTCCCTGTCTCCCCCTTTTAGACTGTGAGCCCACTGCTGGGTAGGGACTGTCTCTATATGTTACCAACTTGTACTTCCCAAGTGCTTAGTACAGTGCTCTGCACACAGTAAGCGCTCAATAAATACGATTGATGATGATGATGACTTCATGGGCCACCTTGGCCCCCTTCCCCAGAGGGGGAGCATCGGCCCCCCGTCCCCCCGTCCCCCCGCTGAGCGCTCTCGTCCGCTGTTGGCTGTGTTCACACCCTGGAGAGGTCTCTCCTCTCCCCACGCTGGGCCTGCCCACCCTAAGGCCACAGACCAAGCCCCTGCCCAGACCTATTCACGAACTTCTTTCTCATGCCTGGTTCAGGCAAGAGCCGGGGCTCCTGTGGCTGCAGAATTACCTGCTCCGTTTTCTCTGCCACGTTGGCTAATGTCTGCAAAGTAGCAGTGCCTGTCCTGCCTCCTGAGTGAGAACGGAAGCCTCAGGGCCCATCCCCTCGCTCTCTCACGTTCCTCCCTTCGCCCGGCTCATATCCTGGGGAAGGGACAGGGTAGGGCAGGGCATTCTCACGGAGAGCCAAGCACCCGGCAGCGACGCCATCTGAAAATAGACCACTCTTTATTCCCCATCACCATCACCATAGCTTAGTGGGCATCAGTGCCAGATGTCAGTGCGGTTGGGGCTAACCTCTGTGGATCCCAGCATGGGTGGCCCCTGGCAGCTATGGATTGGGGAAGCACGTTCCAGGTCTCTGCTCCCGGGGGATGTCTGTGCCAGGAAGTTAGTGAGGGAGGGGTCGGCCCCTGCAAGCCAGTCTGGCAGGTGTGCCAGGCCCGGGTCCGGGGAGCAGACAACAGGCAGGTGACCCGGGAGTGGACAGGCAGTGCTGGGTCGGCCAGGATCCCAGCAGGGGCCCAAAACAGTCCCTGCTGAAGAGGTGGGGGCCCACATCAGACTGCGTCCCACCCTGTCCCCACCTGAGTTTTCCCCCCATAACCCCTGGGCTGGACTGTCAGGCATTCCTCTCCTCCGGTGGGATGAACTCGAGCCCCAGGTGCCGGAAAATCTCTTCCTCTGAAGCCGCGGGCAAGAACGTCTTCTAGAAGAGGCAATGCCCCACGTATTAGAGGCTGGACTTCTTTGAGAAGGTCCAGGGGCACAGACTATGGTCCCCCCCGCAGGGGTTCAAGGGGGAGCTGCAGGGCCGGGAGGACCCAGGTGTCGGGGGCTGCCCACCCACTCAACTCAAAGGGAGGGAGAGGCCTCGTGCCAGCTCTGCCCCTTTGCCCCGGGAAGACAGACGGGTGATCTGGGGGTGGGGATCTGCGTCAGACTCCAGCTACTCCATCCCCTCAGCCTCAGATCCGTACCTTTTCTGGGTTGTACAGGGCATGGCTATTCAGGATGAGTTTCCGCTCCTGACGGCTAAATCTGCGCAGCTCTCGCTCAAAGTGCTGTGGGCACAGAACCCGGCCCAGGCACCCCTTGGTTCCCAATCGCTAAATCGGGGTCTCCCTCCTGCCACCCCCACCCAACCCTGGAGGCCTGTCCCGGTACCTGGGAGCCGGTCCAGCCGAGCAGGGCGAAGGGGAACTGGCTGGCGGGGGTGACCACGAGGTCCACCCTCACCGCCTTCCAGTCCCGGGGGGGTCCACGGCTTGCGACCCCCGGGGATGGCCGTGAGACCCGGAGGATGGAGAAGCATCGCTCGAAGGCATCCATGGTGTTGGTCCGGCTGGCCGGCTGGGCCATGGCCTTGGGCGTGCAGTAATGGTTCTCCTGTGTGTGCTGGTATAACACCAGACCCTGGGGGGAAGGGGAGAGATTGAGACAGGGGGGAGGTTTGGGAGTGAGGGGGTGTACAGCAAACCAGGGGGGCTGGCTACCTACCCACCCAAGCACTAGCCACTCCCATCAGCTTCAAGAGACACAGCTCCAGCTGGAGTAGGACCAGTTCCCCCTCTAGACTGTAAGCCCGCTGTGAACAGGGAATGTGTCTGTTATAATTGTACTCCTCCAAGTGCTTAGTACGGTGCTCTGCACACAGTCAGCGCTCAATAAATACAACTGGCTGACCGTCTGAAGCTCCAGAGCCAGGAATGAGTGGAGGGGGGTGGGTAGGGAGATCCCACGGAGGCAAAGAAAATCCACCATTCAGCCTGGCTTATGGGGGAGCAAGTCACCAGAGGGAGAAACAGGGATGGAGAGGGGAAACTGAGTCAGGGGCCTGAGGGGGTCTGTGCTAGATCACTACAGGAAGAGTCTGGGATGGAGAGGGGAGAGTCCACCCCAAACCACGAGAGAGGGTATCCCGGGGCGGCAGCTAACACACGCTTCCTCCAAGGGTTGTGGTGCTGCTGGCAGAGACCGGGTCTTGGGACCAATTTGGGGGTCTGAGGTGGAGTAGGGGGGTCACTGCTCAGTGGCTCATCCCTAGGTTTCCCGGGCACCCCTGCCCCGCACCTGACTCTCCAAGCAGCTCATCACGTTGGGCAGTATTCCCGCCTCCCGGCCCTCTTCAGGGTGTGTGATCAGGAAGTCGACGTCGTGGCCGTGCCGCTTCCCCCTGAGGGAAAGGCGGAGGGAGCCTCCGGTCAGTACTCAATCAATCAATCGATCAATTGTATTTATTGAGCGCTTACTGTGTGCAGAGCACTGGACTAAGCGCTTGGGAAGTACAAGCTGGCAACATCTAGAGACAGTCCCTACCCAACAGTGGGCTCACAGTCTAGAAGGGGGAGACAGAGAACAAAACCAAACATACTAACAAAATAAAATAAATAGAATAGATAGGTACAAGTAAAATAAATAAATAGAATAATAAATATGTACAAACATATATACATATATGTATATATATATGTGTGTGTATATATATATATATATATATCTATACTCCCGGGGGGGGGAAATATTTCGACGGAGAATCTGAACTCAGGACCCCGGCCGCCACGGAGCCACATTCTCCAGGGAGGCAGATGCCAACGGGCAAGGGATGGGGCCGGGGGGAAGGGACAGTTCTCTTTACCTCCGGAAGCCGCCAGTCAAAGTGATGTTGGCCCCAGGGAGCACCTGCAGCACGGCCTCCTCCACCACCCGGCGCACGGCTTCCACGTCACTCAGCTCAACCGGGGTCTTGAGGTCCTCGTAATGCCGGACTCCTGCGAAGCCCCCTCCCCACTTCAGCCCCCTCGGCTGGGGCTGGTCTCGGACACCAGTCCCGGTTCCAAGTATTGGCGGAGTGAGGCCCCTCTCCCCGTCACCTCACTGAGGGCCTTGGGCAAAGCACTGCCCCCCTCTCAGGGCCTCAATTTCTTCATCTATCAAATGGACGTGGGGCCCTGCTTTTCCCCAAGGTTTCTCCACCCTTCTCATCATCATCATCATCATCAATCGTATTTATTGAGCGCTTACTATGTGCAGAGCACTGTACTAAGCGCTTGGGAAGTACAAATTGGCAACATATAGAGACAGTCCCTACCCAACAGTGGGCTCACAGTCTAAAAGGGGGAGACAGAGAACAAAACCAAACATACTAACAAAATAAAATAGATAGAATAGATATGTACAAATGAATTAAATAGATAAATAAATAGAGTAAAAAAATATGTACAAACATATATACATTCTCCTTCCCAGGTCCTCCAGTGACACTGGCTGGGACACCTCTGGTCCTCCGGTGACACTGGCCGGGACACCTCCCGGGATTGGGAGGAGGAATAACGGATCCCCCCCACCCTCCTCGAGCGCCTCACCTGCTTCCTGCATCCGGGTCAGTTTCTTGCCCCGCTCCCGGAGGTCCCCCAGGGTCCGCAGCCCCTCGCGGTACCACCCATCAGCAGTCTTCACCCCAACACCAAAGATCTGGGTGAAAAGCTGGCGGGAGGGAGAGGGGCGGTCAGGGTGGGCTTCGGTCCAGCCGCGGTCTCTCAAATCAATCGCATTGACTGAGTGCTTACTACGTGCAGAGCACTGTACTAAGTACAATGCAACGGAATTAGCAGACGCGTTCCCTGCCCACGATGAATCCACTGTCCAGAAGGGGAGACAGACTTTAATATAAATGTCCTGCCAGATTTCGCCTTCCTCCTCCTGCTCTGGACACATCAACCGGTCAGTTCCAGCCTGACCGCAGCCCCCGTCCCGTATGTCAGCAGCAAATTGAGGGAGGGAGGGAAGGGCAAATCCGGGCCCATCCGCTCAGCGGTGCCCACGGGGAGATAGATGCCCCAGGCACCGAATCGTGCCAGGGTCTCAGCCGATCCCTTTTCCCGTCGCTCCAATCAAGGCCTGTAACTCAGCAGCAGAACAAGGGGCCCGTGGGGTCAAAGGTCAAAAGGAATGAAACCTGTGGCCTTTGGAGGGGTGACAGCTAGATAGGACCAAAGAGAAATGGAAAAGTGGCCAAACAGGGCCTGGGTGCGGGGATGCTGGACAACAGGCTGCGGGCGAGGGGACTTTGGGGAGGAAGCATGACCATCCCAACCTGGCAATAATACTCAGTGTAGCAGCATGGCCTAGTGGAAAGAGAATGGGCCCGGGGGACAGAGGACACGGGTTCTAATCCTGGCTCCGCCACTGATCTGCTGTGTGACCTTGACCTTCTCTGTGCCTCAGTTCCCTCATCTGTAAAATGGAGAGTGAGACTGTGAGCCCCATGTGGGACGGGGACCGTGTCTGACTGGATTAACTTGTACCTACCCCGGGTAAGTGTTTGCTACCATAATGATAGTAATAATAATGATAATACTTATATGTTGCAACAATAATAATAATAATGTAGAGAAACAGCGTGGCTCAGTGGAAAGAGCCCGGGCTTTGGAGTCAGAGGTAATGGGTTCAAATCCCGGCTCCGCCAATTGTCAGCTGTGTGACTTTGGGCAAGTCACTTCATTCAATAGTATTTATTGAGCGCTTACTGTGTGCAGAGCACTGTACTAACCGCTTGGGAAGTACAAGCTGGCAACATATAGAGACGGTCCCTACCCAACAGCGAGCTCACAGTCTAGAAGTCACTTCACTTCTCTGGCCCTCAGTTCCCTCTTCTGGAAAATGGGGATAAAGACTGTAAGCCCCACCGTGGGACAACCTGATTGCCTTGTAACCTCCCCAGCGCTTAGAACGGTGCTTTGCACATAGTAAGCGCTTAATAAACGCCATTATTATTATTAATGCTTATTATATGTTGCAACAATATGCTTTGTTCCACTCCTGATGACCCCTGGGGAATGATGAGAGGGGAATCTGCCTCCCCCTCCACCCCCCAGTTTTTCCCTCATGCCTGAAACCCCATGACTTGATCCCGCATCTGATAGAGAGGTTCTGCACCTTCTAGATATAAGCTCGTTGTGGGCAGGGAACATGTCTGTTTATTGAGTGCACTGATGGGTAGGGACCGTCTCTATATGTTGCCAACTTGGACTTCCCAAGCGCTTAGTACAGTGCTCTGCACACAGTAAGCGCTCAATAAATACAATTGATTGATTGATTCCCCACAGCACCTGTATATATGTATATATGTTTGTACAGATTTATTACTCTATTTATTTATTTTACTTGTACATATCCATTCTATTTATTTTATTTTGTTAATATGTTCTGTTTTGTTCTCTGTCTCCCCCTTCTAGACCGTGAGCCCGCTGTTGGGTAGGGACCGTCTCTAAATGTTGCCAACTTGGACTTCCCAAGTGCTTAGTCCAGTGCTCTGCACACAGTAAGTGCTCAATAAATATGATTGATTAATTCCCCACAGCACCTGTATATATGTTTGTACATATTTACGACTATTTATTTGACTTGTACACATCTATTCTATTTATTTTATTTTGTTAATATGTTCTGTTTTGTTCTCTGCCTCCCCCTTCTAGACCGTGAGCCCACTGTTGGGTAGGGACCATCTCTCTATGTTGCCAACTTGGACTTCCCAAGCGCTTAGCCCAGTGCTCTGCACACAGTAAGTGCTCAATAAATACGATTGATTGATTGATTCCCCACAGCACCTGTATATATGTTTGTACATATTTGTGACTATTTATTTGACTTGTACATATCTATTCTATTTATTTTATTTTGTTAATATGTTTGGTTTTGTTCTCTGCCTCCCCCTTCTAGACCGTGAGCCCACTGTTGGGTAGGGACCGTCTCTTTACGTTGCCAACTTGGACTTCCCAAGTGCTCTGCACACAGTAAGCGCTCAATAAATCCGACTGATTGACTGTTGTACTTTTCCAGGTGTTTAGTTCAGTGCTCTGCACGCGGTAGGTGCTCGATAAGTATGACTGAATGAAGAAGGCGGGCACAGGGACGGAACGTGGTCCGCTCTGGGGTCCCCGGCCCACACGCACCTTCATGGCACGGAACCGGTCGGACTGCCGCACTCCGTCCGCCTCCCGGCTGGCTCCGTCCTCCAGCATCTCCTGCCCCGCCGGAGAGAGGGTGAGTTGGGGGAGCCGAAGGGGGTGAGTGGGAGACGCGGGGCCGCTGAGCCCCCTCCCCTCCCCGGGCTGGTCACCTGGATGACCCCGCGGGAATGGGCTCCGCAGTAGGGCAGCCCCTCCAGCTGGCTCAGGCGGGTCAGAGGGCCCGGCAGGGCCTTGAGCGTGGACGCTGCCCGGCGGAAAGAGAGGCTGCGGCCCTCGTTGCCCTCCAAGGCTGCAGCCTCGGCAAGCGTCTCCAGGGCCTCCTGCAAGACACGTCATCATCATCATCATCATCATCAATCGTATTTATTGAGCGCTTACTATGTGCAGAGCACTGTACTAAGCGCTTGGGAAGTACAAATTGGCAACGTATAGAGACAGTCCCTACCCAACAGTGGGCTCACAGTCTAAAAGGGGGAGACAGAGAACAAAACCAAACATACTAACAAAATAAAATAAATAGAATAGATATGTACAAATAAAATAAATAAATAAATAAATGGAGTAAAAAAAATATGTACAAACATATATACATATATACAGGTGCTGTGGGGAAGGGAGGGAGGTAAGATGGGGGGATGGAGAGGGGGATGAGGGGGAGAGGAAGGAAGGGGCTGAGTGTGGGAAGGCCTCCTGGAGGAGGTGAGCTCTCAGCAGGGCCTTGAAGGGAGGAAGAGAGCTAGCTTGGCGGGTGGGCAGAGGGATTGGGGGCATTCCAGGCCCGGGGGATGGCGTGGGCCGGGGGTCGATGGCGGGACAGGCGAGAGCGAGGTACGGTGAGGAGATCAGCGGTGGAGGAGCGGAGGGTGCGGGCTGGGCTGGAGAAGGAGAGAAGGGAGGTGAGGTAGGAGGGGGCGAGGGGATGGGCAGCCTGGAAGCCCAGGGTGAGGAGTTTCTGCCTGATGCGCAGATTGATTGGTAGCCACTGGAGATCATCATCAATCGTATTTATTGAGCGCTTACTATGTGCAGAGCACTGTACTAAGCGCTTGGGAAGTACAAATTGGCAACATATAGAGACAGTCCCTACCCAACAGTGGGCTCACAGTCTAGAAGGGGGAGACAGAGAACAAAACCAAACATACTAACAAAATAAACACGTGCGGTCGGGGGGGGGTCCCCGCCCCCAAGCCTCTGCCCCCCCCCATTCATCCATTCAGTCGCACTGATTGAGCGCTTACTTCTAAGCTCCAGCGCTTAGAACAGTGCTTTGCACCTAGTAAGCGCTTAATAAATGCCGTTGTTATGATTATTACAAGTCTGCAACATAGAGAGCCGGCCCCTACCCAACAACGGGCTCACAGTCTAGAAGGGGGGAGACAGGCAACACAACACGTGGACAGGTGTCAATCAATCAATCAATCGTATTTATTGAGCGCTTACTATGTGCAGAGCACTGTACTAAGCGCTTGGGAAGTACAAATTGGCAACATATAGAGACAGTCCCTACCCAACAGTGGGCTCACAGTCTAAAAGGTGGGCTCACAGTCTAAAAGTGTCCAGTCATTTATTTATTTTACTTGTACATTTCTATTCTATTTAGTTTATTTTGTTAATATGTTCGGCTTTGTTCTCTGTCTCCCCCTTCTAGACTGTGAGCCCACTGTTGGGTAGGGACTGTCTCTATATATTGCCAATTTGTACTTCCCAAGCGCTTAGTACAGTGCTCTGCACACGGTAAGCGCTCAATAAATACAATTGATGGATTGATTGATCAGAATAAATAGAAATAAAGCTAGATGCACATCATTAACAAAATAAATAGAATAGTAAATACGGACAAGTCAAATCAATAGAGGAATAAATCTGTACAAACATTGCTGGGTAGGGACCATCTCTCTACGTTGCCAACTTGTACTTCCCAAGCGCTTAGTACAGTGCTCTGCACACGGTAAGCGCTCAATAAATACAATTGATTGATTGACTGATCAGAATAAATAGAAATAAAGCTAGATGCACATCATTAACAAAATAAATAGAATAGTAAATATGGACAAGTCAAATAAATAGAGGAATAAATCTGTACAAACATTGCTGGGTAGGGACCGTCTCTCTACGTTGCCAACTTGTACTTCCCAAGCGCTTAGTACAGTGCTCTGCACACGGTAAGCGCTCAATAAATACAATTGATTGATTGATTGATCAGAATAAATAGAAATAAAGCTAGATGCGCATCATTAACAAAATAAATAGAATAGTAAATATGGACAAGTCAAATAAATAGAGGAATAAATCTGTACAAACATCGCTGGGTAGGGACCGTCTCTCTACGTTGCCAACTTGTACTTCCCAAGCGCTTAGTACAGTGCTCTGCACACAGTAAGCGCTCAATAAATACAATTGATTGATTGATTGATCAGAATAAATAGAAATAAAGCTAGATGCACATCATTAACAAAATAAATAGAATAGTAAATATGGACAAAAATAAATAGAGGAATAAATCTGTACAAACATTGCTGGGTAGGGACCGTCTCTCTATGTTGCCAACTTGTACTTCCCAAGCGCTTAGTACAGTGCTCTGCACACAGTAAGTGCTCAATAAATATGATTGAAGGAATGAATATATACATCCACTCTGACACATCTGGATCAGACCTGGGGAGCACAGTCTAAGGGAAAGGGGGGTTAAGTTGTGGATTCATCTGTCAAATGGGGATGAAGACTGTGAGCCCCATGTGGGACAACTTGATCACCTTGTATCCCTCCCAGCGCTTAGAACAGTGCTCTGCGCATAGTAAGCGCTTAACAAATGCCATTATTATTATTATTCTATACAGGTGCTGTGGGCCAGGGGCTCTCCCCGGGGCTGCCTTTACCGTGAGACGTGGGTTGTGATGGTTGAGGGGTGTGCGGCGCTGGCAGGCGTAGGCTGGCATGGAGTAGTCTGTGCCAATCTCCGCACTGGGCAGGGGCACCTGGAGAGCAAAGTTGTCGCAGTCCAAGCCAAGCCCTATTCCCCATCCCTGGCTGGTGGTGAGCCCATTGTTGGGTAGGGACCGGCTCTCTATGGTCAATCATTCAATCGTATTTATTGAGCGCTTACTGTGTGCAGAGCACCGGACTAAGTGCTTGGGAAGTCCAAGTTGGCAACATCTAGAGACGGTCCCTCCCCAACAGCGGGCTCACAGGCTAGAAGGGGAGGGCAGACAACAGAACAAAACATATTCACAAAATAAAATAAATAGAATAAATGTGTACAAGTTAGAGTAAATGTGTACGAGTAAAATAAATAAATATAGAGTAATTAATACGTACAAACATATATACAGGTGCTGTGGGGAGGGGAAGGAGGTAAGGCGGGAGGATGGAGAGGGGGAGGTGGGGGGACATATAGAGATGGTCCCTACCCAACAGCGGGCTCACAGTCTAGAAGGGGGAGACAGACAACGAAACATATTAACAAAATAAAATAAATAGAATAAATATGTACAAGTAAAATAAAGAAATAAATAGTGATAAATCCGTGCAAACATATATACATATATACAGGTGCTGTGGGGAGGGGAAGGAGGTAAGGCGGGGGGGGGATGGGGGGAGGAGGGGGAACATATAGAGACAACAAAGCAAAACATATTAACAGAATAAAATAAATAGAATAAATATGTACAAGTAAAATAAATAGAGTAATAAATCCGTACAAACATATCTACGGGTGCTGTGGGGAGTGGAAGGAGGTAAGGCGTGGGGGACGGGGAGGGCGAGGAGGGGGAACATATAGAGACAACAAAACAAAACATATTAACAGAATAAAATAGAATAAATCTGTACAAGTAAAATAGAGTAATAAATCCGTACAAACATATTTACATATATACAGGCGGAGTGGGGAGGGGAAGGAGGTAAGGCGGGGGGGGAGGGGACTGGGAGGAGGGGGAACATATAGAGACAACAAAACCTATTAACAGAATAAAATAAATAGAATAAATATGTACGAGTAAAATAGAGTAATAAATGCGTACAAACATCTATACAGGTGCTGTGGGGAGGGGAAGGAGGTAAGGCGGGGGGGATGGGGAGGGAGAGGAGGGGGAACATATAGAGACAACAAAACCTATTAACAGAATAAAATAAATAGAATAGATATGTACGAGTGAAATAGAGTAATAAATGCGTACAAACATCTATACAGGTGCTGTGGGGAGGGGAAGGCGGTAAGGCGGGGGGGATGGGGAGGGAGAGGAGGGGGAACATATAGAGACAACAAAACCTATTAACAGAATAAAATAAATAGAATAGATATGTACGAGTGAAATAGAGTAATAAATGCGTACAAACATCTATACAGGTGCTGTGGGGAGGGGAAGGAGGTAAGGCGGGGGGGATGGGGAGGGAGAGGAGGGGGAACATATAGAGACAACAAAACCTATTAACAGAATAAAATAAATAGAATAGATATGTACGAGTGAAATAGAGTAATAAATGCGTGCAAGCATATATACAGTTGCTGTGGGGAGGGGGATGTTGCCAACTTGTCCATCCCAAGCGCTTAGTTGGGCATCCCAAGTTGCCCATCCCCAGCTCACCCCCAGCTGGTGCCGTCCTTCCACGGGGACGGGCCTGCCGGCTGCCATGCTGTCGGTGAACCAGGTGATGTCCAGCAGGATGGGGGGGCCCCCCTGGGTGCCCTCCTGGGTGCCCCCCTGGGTGCCCCCCTGCTGCTGGGCCCAGCGGGCCGCCTGGGCCGCCGAGGTGTGCTCCATCACCACGTGGGTCACCGCCGGGCTGGGCCGGGGGGAGACACCCACCGGGTGGGCCCGGGGTCACGGACCCTGGCCCACCGAGGGGGCGTCCCCCAAGAGCCCGGCCGACCCCTCCGCACCTGTAGGCATCGTCCACCCGGAACCCCTTGGCCCGGGCCAGCCCGCTGAGGAAGGCCCGACGGCTCCGACCCATGCGACGCTCCACCAGGTACAGGGTCAGCCCGGAGGACCACCGGGGGGAGGAGGAGGAGGAGGAGCAGGAGAGGGAGGAGGAGGAGGAAGAAGAAGGGGAGCAGGGGACAGGAGGGGGATCCGCATGGCCCCCCGGGCCCTTCCTCCTCCTCAAGGGCCCAGGAGCCATGGCAGCAGGAGGAGACGAAATGCAGAGGGGTGGGGGTGGTATATGTTGCCAACTTGGACTTCCCAAGCGCTTAGCACAGTGCTCTGCACACGGGAAGCGCTCAATAAATCCGACTGATGAGGAGGAGGAGGGAGCACAGGGGTGGGAGGGGAAAGGGGGCCCCTTTCCACCCCCTCCCCTCTAACGGTAAGGAAGGCCTCTCCACCCACTTGAGGGAAATCCGGCAACCCCGCCCCTGCAGCCTGCTGGTTGGACGTTGAGGGAGGGAGAGGACCTTGCCCTATTTGGGTTTTTTTATTTTTTAATGGCATTTGTTAAACGTTTGCTATGTGCCAAGCACCGTTCTGAGCGCTGGAGGGGGTTACAAGGTGATCAGGTTGACCCACGGGGGGCTCCCGGTCTTCATCCCCATTTTAATAATGATAATGGCATTTATTAAGCGCTTACTATGTGCAAAAAACTGTTTTTAATAATAATAATAATGGCATTTATTAAGCGGTTACTATGTGCCAAGCACCGTTCTAAGCGCTGGGGAAGTTACAGGGTGATCAGGTTGACCCACGGGGGGCTCACAGTCTTCATCCCTATTTTAATGATAATAATGGCATTTATTAAGCAATTACTACGTGCAAAAAACTGTTCTAAGCGCTGGGGGGGGGGTGTTACAAGGTGATCAGGTTGACCCACGGGGGGCTCACAGTCTTAATCCCCATTTTAATAATAATAATAATGGCATTTATTAAGCGCTTACTATGTGCCAAGCACTGTTCTAAGCGCTGGGGGGGGGGGTTTACAAGGTGATCAGGTTGACCCACGGTGGGGGGGGGGGGCTCACAGTCTTAATCCCCATTTTAATAATAATAATAATGGTATTTATTAAGCGCTTACTATGTGCCAAGCACTGTTCTAAGCGCTGGGGGGGGGGTTACAAGGTGATCAGGTTGACCCACGGTGGGGGGGGGCTCACAGTCTTAATCCCCATTTTAATAATAATAATAATAATGGTATTTATTAAGCGCTTACTATGTGCAAAGCACTGTTCTAAGCGCTGGGGGGGGGGTACAAGGTGATCAGGTTGACCCACAGGGGGCTCACAGTCTTCATCACCATTTTAATAATGATAATAATGGCATTTATTAAGCGCTTACTATGTGCCAAGCACTGTTCTAAGCGCTGGGGGGGTTACAAGGTGATCAGGTTGACCCACTGAGGGGGGGGGGCTCACAGTCTTAATCCCCATTTTAATAATAATAATGGCATTTATTAAGCACTTACTATGTGCAAAGCACTGTTCTAAGCGCTGGGGAGGTTACAAGGTGATCACGTTGTCCCACGGGGGTGGGGGGCTCAAAGTCTTAATCCCCATTTTCCAGATGAGGTAACTGAGGCCCAGAGAAGTGAAATGACTCGCCCAAAGTCACACAGCTGACAATTGGCGGAGCCAGCATTTGAACCCATGACCTCCGACTCCAAAGCCCGGGCTCTTTCCACTGAGCCACGCTGCCCCCTACCCTATAGCCCCCTTTCATTAATTCAGTCGTGTTTATTGAGCGCTTACTGTGTGCACAGCACTGTGCTAAGCACTTGGGAGAGTACAATAGGACAATAAACAGACACTTGGCCTACACACGAGCCCCCACCATAATAATAATGGTATTTATTAAGTGCTTACAGTGTGCAAAGCACTGTTCTAAGCACTGGGGAGGTTACAAGGTGAGCAGGTTGTCCCACGGGGGGCTCACAGCCAACTTGTACTTCCCAAGCGCTTAGTACAGTGCTCTGCACACAGTGAGGGCTCAATAAATACGATTGAATGAATGAATGAATAATCCTCATTTTACAGATGAGGGAACTGAGGCCCAGAGAAGTGAAGTGACTGGCCCAAAGTCACACAGCTGACAATTGGCGGAGCCGGGATTTGAACCCATGACCGCTGACTCCAAAGCCCGGGCTCTTTCCACTGAGGCACGCTGCTTCTCTAAGCGGTTAGATAGTCCCGGGCACCGCGCACAGTTGGGCACACATCTGCGTTCTGCGTTACTTCCTTCCATCTGTCCCTTGTTGTCGTGTCCGTGTCGCCGGTTGAATTCATTCAATCATTCAATCGTATTTATTGAGCGCTTACTGTGTGCAGGGCACTGTACTAAGCGCTTGGGAAGTACAAGTTGGCAACATACAGAGACGGTCCCTACCCAACAGTGGGCTCACAGTCTAAAAGGGGGAGCAGGGATCCTGTCTACGAGCACCACTGCAGATAGGCAGAAGGGCCTGTGTTTGTGACGGGGAATTGTAGGCACGTCTGTAAATCAGCTGTTTTGTGATCTTGGGTAAATCTCTTCATCTTGTTGCCTCAGTTTCCCCATGGGGATTAAATATCTGCTCTCCCTTTATAATAATAATAATAATGGCATTTGTTAAGCGCTTACTATGTGCAGAGCACTGTTCTAAGCGCTGGGAGGGATACAGGGTGATCAAGTTGTCCCACATGGGGCTCACCGTCTTAATCCCCATTTGACAGATTAATCCACAACTTAATCCCCCTTTCCCTTAGACTGTGAGCCCCAGGTCTGATCCAAATGTGTCGGAGTGGATAATAATAATAATAATGATGGCATTTGTTAAGCGCTTACTATGTGCAAAGCGCCGGGGGGGATACAATGTGATCAGATTGTCCCACGGGGGCCTCACAGTCAATCCCCACTTTACAGATGAGGCAACTGAGGCTCAGAGAAGTGAAGTGACTTGCCCAAGGTCACACAGCAGACATGTGGCGGAGCCGGGATTCAAACCCATGACCTCTGACTTCAAAGCCCGTGCTCTTTCCACTGAGCCACGCTGGTTGGAGCCAGGGAATCAGAAAGTCACGGGTTTTAATCCCGACTCCTCCGCCTGTCTGCTATGTGACCTTGGGCCGGTCACTTCACTTCTCTGGTCCTCAGTTACCTCACCTCCTCCAGGAGGCCTTCCCAGACTGAGCCCCCTTTTTCCTCTCCTCCTCCCCACCCCCCCCACCCTACCTCCTTCCCCTCCCCACAGCACCTGTATATATGTTTGTACAGATTTATTACTCTATTGATTTTACTTGTACATATTTACCATTCTATTTATTTTGTTAACGATGTGCACCTACCTTTATTTCTATTTATTCTGATGACTTGACGCCTGTCCACATGTTTTGTTTTGTTGTCCGTCTCCCCCTTCTAGACTGTGAATCCGTTATGGGTTGGGGACCGTCTCTCTATGTTGCCAACTTGGACTTCCCAAGCGCTTAGTCCAGTGCTCTGCACACAGTAAGCGCTCAATAAATACGATTGAATGAATGAATGAATGAATGAATGGGGATTGAGCTGTGAGCCCCACGTGGGACGGGGGCTGTGCCCAACCCGATTTGCTTGTCTCCACCCCAGCGATCTGTAGGGTGGCTGGCGCCTTGTAAGCGCTTAACAAATACCCCGATTATTAACAAGTATCACAATCGATACCATTCTTAAGATATCATTCTCGAGAGAAGCAGCGTGGCTCAGTGGAAAGAGCCCAGGCTTTGGAGTCGGAGGTCATGGGTTCGAATCCCGGCTCTGCCAATTGTCAGCTGTGTGACTTTGGGCAAGTCACTTCACTTTTCTGGGCCTCAGTTCCCTCATCTGGAAAATGGGGATTGTGAGCCCCCTGTGGGACAGCCTGATCACCTTGTAACCTCCCCAGCGCTTAGAACAGTGCTTTGCACATAGTAAGCGCTTAATAAATGTCACTATTATTAATATTATTATTATTATTCTTAGGGTTGATTGAGTAAACAGTTGCACTTCCCCCCAATGGCCATCAGGGGTCGCCCTCTCCCTGTTGGGTCAGGACCGGCTCGATCTGTGGCCGATTTGTAATAAAAATGATGGCATTTATTAATAATAATGATGGCATTTATTAAGCGCTTACGATGCGCAAAGCACTGTTCTAAGCGCTGGGGAGTTTACAAGGTGATCAGGTTGTCCCACGGGGGGCTCACAGTCTTCATCCCCATTTTCCAGATAAGGGAACTGAGGCCCAGTTAAGTGAAGTGACTTGCCCAAAGTCACCCAGCTGACAAGTGGCGGAGCCGGGATTTGAACCCGCGGCGCTTACTGTGTGCCAAGCACTGTTCTAAGCGCCGGGGAGGTTACAAGGTGATCAGGTTGACCCACGGGGGGGGGGCTCACAGTCTTCATCCCCATTTTCCAGATGAGGGAACTGAGGCCCAGTGAAGTGAAGTGACTGGCCCAAAGTCACCCAGCTGACAAGTGGCGGAGCCGGGATTGGAACCCGCGGCAATTACTGTGTGCCAAGCACTGTTCTAAGCGCCGGGGAGGTTACAAGGTGATCAGGTTGTCCCACCGGGGACTCACAGTCTTCATCCCCATTTTCCAGATGAGGGAACTGAGGCCCAGAGAAGTGAAGTCACCCAGCTGACACGTGGCGGAGTCGGGATTTGAACCCATGACCTCTGACTCCAAAGCCCGGGCTCTTTCCACTGAACCACGCTGCTTCCTTTTAGACTGTGGGCCCACTGTTGGGTAGGGACTGTCTCTATACGTTGCCAATTTGTACTTCCCAAGCGCTTAGTACAGTGCTCTGCACATAGTAAGCACTCAATAAATACGATGGATGATGATGCTCTGCACACAGTAAGAAAGAGCCCGGGCTTTGGAGTCAGAGGTCATGGGTTCAAATCCCGACTCAGCCACGTGTCGGCTGGGTGACTTCACTTCTCTGGACCTCAGTGACCTCATCTGGAAAATGGGGATGAAGACTGTGAGCCCCCCGTGGGACCACCTGATCACCTTGTAACCTCCCCAGGGCTTAGAATGGTGCTTGGCACATAGTAAGTGCTTAATAAATGGCATGAAAAAATAAAAATAAATAGGATGGAATGGATGAATGGCCCGCCCGCTGGGGGGCTCTGGGGAGGGTCATCTGCCTCTGGGGAGGCAGATTGATTGGCTACCAATCACTCTGCGCATCAGGCAGAAACTCCTCACCCTGGGCTTCAAGGCCGTCCATCACCTCGCCTCCTGCTACCTCACCTCCCTTGTGTCCTTCTCCAGCCCAGCCCGCACCCTCCGCTCCTCCGCCGCTAATCTCCTCACCGTGCCTCGTTCTCCCCATCCCGCCGTCGACCTCCAACCCACGTCCTCCCCCTGGCCCGGAACGCCCTCCCTCTGCCCATCCGCCAAGCTAGCTCTCTTCCTCCCTTCAAGGCCCTACTGAGAGCTCACCTCCTCCAGGAGGCCTTCCCACACTCAGCCCCTTCCTTCCTCTCATCATCATCATCATCATCATCAATCGTATTTATTGAGCGCTTACTGTGTGCAGAGCACTGGACTAAGCGCTTGGGAAGAACAAATTGGCAACATATAGAGACAGTCCCTACCCAACAGTGGGCTCACAGTCTAAAAGGGGGAGACAAAACCAAACATACTACAAAATAAAATAGAATAGATATGTACACGTAAAATAAATAAATAAATAAATAAATAGAGTAATAAATATGTACAAACATATATACATATATACAGGTGCTGTGGGGTAGGGAAGGAGGTAAGGTGTGGGGGATGGAGAGGGGGAGGAGGGGGAGAGGAAGGAAGGGGCTCAGTGTGGGAAGGCCTCCTGGAGGAGGTGAGCTCTCAGCAGGGCCTTGAAGGGAGGAAGAGAGCGAGCTTGGCGGAGGGGCAGAGGGATTGGGGGCATTCCAGGCCCGGGGGAGGACGTGGGCCGGGGGTCGATGGCGGGATGGGTGAGAACGAGGCACGGTGAGGAGATTAGCGGCAGAGGAGCGGAGGGTGCGGGCTGGGCTGGAGAAGGGGAGAAGGGAGGTGAGGTAGGAGGAGGCGAGGTGACGGACACCCTTGAAGCCCAGGGTGAGGAGTTTCTGCCTGATGCGCAGATTGATTGGTAGCCACTGGAGATTTTTGAGGAGGGGAGTAACATGCCCAGAGCGTTTCTGGACAAAGATAATCCGGGCAGCAGCATGCAGTATGGATTGAAGTGGAGAGAGACACGAGGATGGGAGATCAGAGAGAAGGCTGATGCAGTAGTCCAGACGGGATAGGATGAGAGCTTGAATGAGCAGGGTAGCGGTTGGGATGGAGAGGAAAGGGCGGATCTTGGCAATGTTGCGGAGCTGAGACCGGCAGGTTTTGGTGACGGCTTGGGCCCTCGTCCCCCTCTCCGTCCCTCCCATCTTACCTCCTTCCCTTCAATCAATCAATCAATCGTATTTATTGAGTGCTTACTGTGTGCAAAGCACTGTACTAAGCGCTTGGGCAGTACCAAGTTGGCAACATATAGAGACAGTCCCTACCCAACAGTAGGCTCACAGTCTAAAAGGGGCTTCCCCACAGCACCTGTATATATGTATATATGTTTGTACATATGTATTACTCTATTTTACTCGTACATATCTATTCTATTTATTTTATGCTGTTAGTATGTTTGGTTTTGTCGTCTGTCTCCCCCTTCTAGGCTGTGAGCCCGCTGTCGGGTAGGGACCGTCTCTAGATGTTGCCAACTTGGACTTCCCGAGCGCTTAGTGCAGTGCTCCGCACACAGTAAGCGCTCAATAAATGCGGTTAGATTGCTTGACTGAGGGTCTGTCTCCGTCTCCTCCCCTCCTCCCTCCTTCCCCGGAGGCGTGAGAGACGCCAGAGGGGCTCGAAGGCTCCTCCGTCCCCGCCCGGGGCCCCTGACGGCCCCCCGCCTTGCCCGCCCACGGTTTCCGCAGCCTCCCCTCCCCTCCCCTCCCCTCCGGGGGCCGGGAATCCGGCCGCCCACCGGATTCCCGATCGGGGGCATCTCTCCTTGGACACCCGGGGGCCCCCCACACTCCCCGGGAAAAACGGGATGCAACTGGGAATGCCCCAGACCACCCCCCAACACTCACACACATTTTGCGGTTCTTCCCGCCGGCCCCCAAATAATAATAATAATGACATTTGTTAAGCGCTTACTATGTGCAAAACACTGTTCTAAGCGCTGGGGGGGATACAAGGTGATTATGTTGTCCCACGTGGGGCTCACAGTCTTAATCCCCATTTTACAGATGAGGGAACTGAGACTCCGAGAAGTTACGTGACTTGCCCAAGGTCACACGAAAGTTTCCGCTGACCCCGGGGGCGGCCGATGAGCTTGCATTTTTCCGAGCTGATCCTCATCCTGTCCACCGAGCAGGGGCCCCTCGGGCTTCACCATCGTCATCAATCGTATTTATTGAGCGCTTACTATGTGCCGAGCACTGTACTAAGCGCTTGGGAAGTACAAATTGGAAACATATAGAGACAGACCCTATCATGGGGGCCTGAAGGCCCGCCCAGCTCGTGAACCCACCCCCCCACTCAAATACACACACACATATACCCACCCCTGCCCCATAATAATAATAATCATGGCATTTTTTAAGTGCTTACTATGTGCAAAGCAATCAATCAATCAGTCCTGCCCCATAATAATAATACTAATGGCATTTATTAAGTGCTTACTATGTGCAAAGCAATCAGTCAGTCCTGCCCCATAATAATAATACTAATGGCATTTATTAAGTGCTTACTATGTGCAAAGCAATCAATCAATCAGTCCTGCCCCATAATAATAATACTAATGGCATTTATTAAGTGCTTACTATGTGCAAAGCAATCAATCAATCAGTCCTGCCCCATACTAATAATAATAATGGCATTTATTAAGTGCTTATTATGTGCAAAGCAATCAATCAATCAGTCCTGCCCCATAATAATAATAATAATGGCATTTATTAAGTGCTTACTATGTGCAAAGCAATCAGTCCTGCCCCATAATAATAATAATAATAATGGCATTTATTAAGTGCTTACTATGTGCAAAGCAATCATCAATCGTATTTATTGAGCGCTTACTGTGTGCAGAGCACTGGACTAAGCGCTTGGGAAGTCCAAGTTGGCAACGTACAGAGACGGTCCCTACCCGACAGTGGGCTCACGGTCTAGAAGGGGGAGACAAGAGAACGAAACAAAACATATTAACAAAATAAAATAAATAGAATAGATAGGTACAAGTAAAATAAATAGAGTAATAAATCTGCACAAACATATATGCAGGTGCTCTGGGGAACCAATCAATCGTATTTATTGAGCACTCACTGTGTGCAGAGCACTGTACTAAGCGCTTGGGAAGTCCAAGTTGGCAACGTACAGAGACGGTCCCTACCCAACAGCGGGCTCACAGTCTAGAAGGGGGAGACAAGAGAACAAAACCAAACATATTAACAAAATAAAATAAATAGAATAGATAGGTACAAGTAAAATAAATAAATAGAGTAATAAATCTGCACAAACATATATACATATATACAGGTGCTGTGGGGAATCAATCAATCAATCGTATTTATTGAGCACTCACTGTGTGCAGAGCACTGAACTAAGCGCTTGGGAAGTACAAGTTGGCAACATACAGAGACGGTCCCTAATCAATCAATCAATCGTATTCACTGTTCTAAGCACTGGGGGAGATACAAGGTGATCAGGTTGCCCCATGTGGGGCTCACAGTCTTCACCCCCCTTTTCCAGATGAGGGAACTGAGGCACAGAGAAGTTGAGTGACTTGCCCAAAGTCACCCAGCTGACAGTTGGCGGAGCCGGGATTTGAACCCATGACCTCGGACTCCAAAGCCCGGGCTCTTTCCACTGAGCCACGCTGCTTCTCATCCCGGGCCCCGGGGTCTGTTAGCTGGGTGAAGTGGGTGGGCCAGGAAAACAGAGCAAATCCGGAGTCAGACCCACATCCTGTTCTTCCCCACCCACCACCCTGGCCGTCAGCCCAGGCCAGGGGCAGGACTCAAGCCCGAATCCCGGTCACCGACCTCTAATAATAATGATAGCATTCATTAAGCGCTTACTATGTGCGCGGCACTGTTCTAAGCGCTGGGGAGGTTACAAGGTGATCAGGTTGGCCCACGGGGGGCTCCCAGTCTTCATCCCCATTTGACAGATGAGGGAACAGGCCCAGAGAAGTGAAGTGACTTGCCCACAGTCACACAGCTGACAATTGGCGGAGCCGGGATTCGAACCCTTGACCTCTGACTCCAAAGCCCGTGTACTTGCCACTGAGCCACACTGCTCCTCACCTCTGATGTCCAGGGGTATCCAAACAATCATTTTGTTGAGCCCCTGGCCCCTAGAGTGGGGAGAGTGGACGTTCAGGTATTCACCCAGCACCCTGACATTCCTACAATTCCCCCGTCACACACACAGCCCCTTTTATCTATCCTCCCCCCATCTCCAACGTACTGACCCAATGATGATGATGATGGCATTTATTAAGCGCTTACTATGTGCCAAGCACTATTCTAAGCGCTGGGGAGGTTACAAGGTGATCAGGTTGTCCCACGGGGGGCTCACAGTCTTCATCCCCATTTGACAGATGAGGTAACTGAGGCCCAGAGAAGTGAAGTGACTTGCCCAAAGTCACACAGCTGACAAGTGGCGGAGCCAGGATTTGAACCCATGACCTCTGACTCCAAAGCCTGGGCTTTTTCCACTGAGCCACGCTGCTTCTCCAATCACACAGGCCATCAGGCCCTCCTAGCTGCCGAGGTCACAAAGCCACTGCCCGGAGTGGGGTGGGCGATGGTTAAATGGGGGGTTCCCCAGGAACACGATCCCCATCTCACTGGATAATAATAATAATAATAATAATAATAATAATAATAATAATAATAATGATGGTATTTGTTAAGCGCTTACTATGTGCGAAGCACCGTTCTAAGAGCTGGGGGGATACAGGGTGATCGGGTTGTCCCATGTGGGGCTCCCAGTCTTAATCCCCATTTTACAGATGAGGTAACTGAGGCACGGAGAACTGAAGTCTGAGAAGCAGCGTGGCTCAGTGGAAAGAGCCCGGCCTTTGGAGTCAGAGGTCATGGGCTCAAATCCCGGCTCCGCCGACTGTCAGCTGTGTGACTTTGGGCAAGTCACTTCACTTCTCTGGGCCTCAGCTCCCTTATCTGTAAAATGGGGATTAAGACTGTGAGCCCGCAGTGGGACAACCTGATCACCTTGTAACCTCCCCAGCGCTTAGAATGGTGCTTCGCACATAGTAAGCGCTTAATAAATACCATCATCATCATTATTATTATTGTTATTATTAAGTCACTTGCCCAAAGTCACACAGCCGATAAGTGGCGGAGCCGGGATTAGAACCCATGACCTCTGACTCCCATTTTCCCCGGAGCCATGCTGCTTCTCATAATGATGCTGTTGAGCTTCCTCCCGCCGCCCTGCCCCACCCCAGCCCTAGAACCACCCTCCCCCATCCATGGAGGTGGGTGCCACGTCCTAGGGGGGCACAATGGACAGAGAGCTGGAATCTTCATTCATTCATTCATTCATTCATTCGATCGTATTTATTGAGCGCTTACTGTGTGCAGAGCACTGGACTAAGCGCTTGGGAAGTCCAAGTTGGCAACATAGACGGTCCCTACCCAACAGCGGGCTCACAGTCTACAAGGGGGAGACAGACAACATTAGAGGAACAAGGTGTGAGGGTTGTAATAGGAAATCAGGGAGGTAAGGTAGGAGGTGGCAAGAAAATTGAGTGCTTTAAAGCCAGATCCGCGTACTCTTCTGTTTCCTCCATCTGTCATTTATTTCAATTTCTGCCTCCCCATCTAGACTGTAAGCTCCTTGTGGGCGTGGAGGTTGCCAGGGCCCAGAGATCCGGGCTTGGGGGGAGGAGGGGTCTGAGTGGCAGAGAGAATAATAATAATAATAATAATGATGGCATTTATTAAGTGCTTACTATGTGCAAAGCACTGTTCTAAGCGCTGGGGATAAGGTGACCAGGTTGTCCCACGTGGGGCTCACAGTCTCAATCCCCATTTTCCAGATGAGGTAACTGAGGCCCAGAGAAGTGAAGTGACCTGCCCCAAGTCACCCAGCTGACAATTGGCGGAGCCGGGGTTTGAACCCATGACCTCTGACTCCTCTTCTCCACTGAGCCACGCTGCTTCTCGTGAACAGGGCCAGGAGGGGCTGCCCAGAAATACGTAGCCGGGGGCCTCTGGTCACCGTCAAGGACGCGGGGAATTTGGCCAGCTGGGTCAGGGGGCGACTCAGCCTAGGCCTCCAGGTCACCAGGCAGGCGCCCAGATCCGGGCCAAGTTAGGACAACGTCGCCTTCCCCGGCATCCCGGCCCTCTGGCTGTCTGCACCGACCATCAATCAATCAATCGTATTTATTGAGCGCTTACTATGTGCAGAGCACTGTACTAAGCGCTTGGGAAGTACAAATTGGCAACACATAGAGACAGTCCCTACCCAACAGTGGGCTCACAGTCTAAAAGGGGGAGACAGAAAACAGAACCAAACATACCAACAGAATAAAATAAATAGGATAGAAATGTACAAGTAAAATAAATAAATAAATAAATAAACAGGGTAATAAATATGTACAACCATATATACATATATACAGGTGCTGTGGGGAAGGGAAGGAGGTAAGATGGGGGGATGGAGAGGGGGGCGAGGGGGAGAGGAAGGAAGGGGCTCAGTCTGGGAAGGCCTCCTGGAGGAGGTGAGCTCTCAGCAGGGCCTTGAAGGGAGGAAGAGAGCTAGCTTGGCGGAGGGGCAGAGGGAGGGCATTCCAGGCCCGGGGGATGACGTGGGCCGGGGGTCGACGGCGGGACAGGCGAGAACGAGGTACGGTGAGGAGATTAGCGGTGGAGGAGCGGAGGGTGCGGGCTGGGCTGGAGAAGGAGAGAAGGGAGGTGAGGTAGGAGGGGGCCAGGGGATGGACAGCCTGGAAGCCCAGGGTGAGGAGTTTCTGCCTGATGCGCAGATTGATTGGTAGCCACTGGAGATTTTTGAGGAGGGGAGTAATATGTCCAAAGTGTTTCTGGACAAAGATAATCCGGGCAGCAGCGTGAAGTATGGATTGAAGTGGAGCGAGACATGAGGATGGGAGATCAGAGAGAAGGCTGGTGCAGTAGTCCAGACGGGATAGGATCAGAGCTTGAATGAGCAGGGTAGCGGTTTGGATGGAGAGGAAAGGGCAGATCTTGGCAATGTTGCGGAGCTGAGACCGGCAGGTTTTGGTGACGGCTTGGATGTGAGGGGTGAATGAGAGAGCAGAGTCGAGGACATCAGCGTCGGGGGGACACCGGAGACGATGCTGTTGGGTCGATGACTCACGTCCCGTCTCTCCTAGCCACCCTCTCAGCGATTTCCTCCCCAAGACCATAGGAACCACAGTGCCCGGCGGGAATTAGTCAGCGGAGTCGTCCCGACAGGATCTGATGAGGTTTAGGTTGGCAGGATGGAGAGGCGGATGCAGCCGACTGCTCTCTGCCCCACGCCCCTTGGCACTCCTCCCCACCGGTGCCCCTCATTCATTCATTCATTCTATCGTACTTATTGAGCGCTTACTGTGTGCAGAGCACTGTACTAAGGCTCGGGAAGTCCAAGTCGGCAACATATAGAGACGGTCCCTACCCAACAGCGGGCTCACAGTCTAGAAGGGGGAGACAGACAACGAAACAAAACACGTGGACAGGTGTCAGGTCGTCAGGACAAATAGAAATAAAGCTAGACGCACATCATTAACAAAATAAATGGAAGAGTAAATATGTACAAGTAAAATCAATAGAGTAATAAATCTATACAAACATATATGCAGGTGCTGTGGGAAGGGGAAGGAGGTAGGGCGGGGGGATGGGGAGGAGGAGAGGAAAAGGGGGCTCAGTCTGGGAAGGCCTCTTGGATGAGGTGAGCGCTCAGTAGGGCTTTGAAGGGAAGAATCAATCAATCAATCAATCGTATTTATTGAGCGCTTACTGTGTGCAGGGCACTGTACTAAGCGCTTGGGAAGTACAAGTTGGCAACATATAGAGATAGTCCCTACCCAACAGTGGGCTCACAGTCTAAAAGGGGGAGACAGAGAACAAAACCAAACATACTAACAAAATAAAATAAATAGATTAGATATGTTCAAGTAAAATAAATAAATAAATAGAGTAATAAATATGTACAAGCATATATACATGTATACAGGTGCCGTGGGGAAGGGAAGGACAGGACAGGAGGAAGAGAGCTAGCTTGGCGGATGTGCGGAGGGATGGCATTCCGGGCCTGGGGGAGGATGTGGGTCGGAGGTCGACGGACAGGGGAGAATGAGGCCCGGTGAGGAGATTAGCGGCAGAGGAGCGGAGGGTGCGGGCTGGGCTGGAGAAGGAGAGAAAGGAGGTGAGGTAGGAGGGGGCGAGGTGATGGACAGCCTTGAAGCCGAGAGTGAGGAGTTTTTGCTTGATGCGTAGGTTGACTACATCGGCCCAAACCCTGCCAGCACCCAGCGGGGGACCTATCAGTCGGGTCCACATTTTTCTGGCCAAGACCTCCCTGCTGCCCCCCAAACGAGGGAAGGAAGCCAAGGTGGTGGTTCCAGGACCAGCAGCCACTTGCTGTGGAGCGTCCTTTCCTGTGCACTAGACCCCCCTGAGCGTCTCACCCTGGGGGAGAGGAATCACAAGCAGATTGGTCTCCTTGAATTCAGGGCAGGGTGTGCAGAGCGCTGAGCTGGGCACCTCCTGGGTGCGAGCACTGAACTGGGCACCCACTGCGTGCAGAGGGCAGAAGAGATGTGGTCCTTCCCCTCCTCTCTGCCCCAGCTCCCACCACCCCAAGGAAGGGACTCGGGGCGGCCTTTGGCTCTGACTAGCCTGGAGTTGGGGCCGGAGAAGAGGCCGGAGGTGGTTACAGTGGAGTCTGCCCTCTGGAGAAATACGTCTGTCACCCTCTTCGCTCCCGGGACAGGGCGGTGAGGAAGAATGGGACTTGGGCGAGGCCAGCTGGGAAGGGCCAGTGATGATGATCGCGCCTTCTGGACAGAAAGACACCGGGAGGCTGGGCCCGCTGGTCAGATGGACGGCGAAGTCGAAGACGCTTCTCCAAAACAGGTTTCGAAATACAGAAAATTGCCACATCTCATCCCCCGAGTCTCCGTGGGCACGTGGGACTGGTCCGGTTCCAATGGCTGCTGGAGACGCAGTTCGTCCCAGGCCCGCAGCGGGAATGCCGGCCAGCTCCCATTCCCTCCAGTGAGCTTACTCCCTGCCCGGCCCGGCCCGGGCGGCCAGTTGGCCCCCGCCCCACCCCCTGGCTGGGCTCCAGGTTGGGCCTGTGTCCCCGGTCCCCCCCTCCCCGAGCCCCCCACTCCCACTGCCGCAGCCAGCTGGGGGTTGGAAGGAATTTGGGCCCAGCCGCTCGCTCAGCAGCCTGAGGCCCGGGGGGCGGGGGGCACGGCCGCAGCAAAGCGCTGGAATGTGCGGACTCAGTCTCCTGCCAGCCAGGGCCAGCCGAGATCCCCGCCCCCTCCCCTGCCCCTCGGACCCAAACGGCGAGACCCCGGCGGCCCCCCGCGGCGCCCGAGCCTTCACTCACACTTGGCTGCCTCAGAGCAGCCTGGCGGCTCCTACAGCCCAAAGCCCGTCCTCTTGGGAGCCTGCTCGGCAGGGGTGTTGGGAGTAGGGGGGGGCCCACTCTGTGCCAGTGAACCCCACCAAGAGCCACAGGGGGTTGGTGGGGCAGAAAGGCCTTTCATGATAGAGGGTATCTGCTCTGTAGGGGCGATGGGGCCAGTGCCCCTGGAGGTCCAGCTATGGGGGTGAAGCCATAACTCCCGCCAGCTGCCTGGGCCGGACTCCAGTCCTGCTACCCTCTCTCCTGGGCTCTGCCCCTCCCCACCCCCATCTGCCTCCTCTTCCCGGCATTGCTCTCGGCAGCCCCCCCAGAAAAGGCTCAGCTCCAGCACCCCCCAACCCTCAGCCGCCCCGCCTCTCTCCCCTGGCTCGCTGGGCTGGGGGCGGGGGGCGGGCCGGGCCCGGCTTGTTGCTCTTTTTCTGGATTGGGGTTTCATTTTCCTTGTTTACCCCACTGTGGGGACACTGTGGGTGGGGCAGGACAGGGTGAGCGGGGCTCCGCTCGGAACTCATTTTTCTAAAAAAAAATGTTCAGTCCGCGTCTCCCCACGCCTCGACAACCTCCTGGGGTTGTCTATCCACCTCTGCATCAAACAGAAATTCCTTACCATCAGCTTTAAAGCGTTTAACGAGTTCGTCCCCTCCTACCTTACCTCCCTGATTTCCTACTACAGTCCAGCCCGAACACTTCGCTCCTCTAACGCCAACCTACTCACTGTACCTCGAGCTCAACTATCTCGTTGCCGTCCCCCAGTCCAAGTCCTCCCTCTGGCCCAGAACTCCCTTTCCCTTCATTCCTGGAAGACCACCACTCCTCCGTGTTCGAAACCGTCCTAAAATCACATCTCCTCCAAGAAGCCTTCCGTGACTAACCTCTCATCTCCCCACCCTATCCACTTTCCTTCGGCATCACCCGGGTACTTGGGTCCGAAGCCCTTAAGCGCTTTGAGTCCCTTCCCGCCTCAGCCTCACATCACCCGTAAACACTCTGATAACGTTGATTCTCCCCCCACCCCAGCCCCACAGCACTTATGTTCATATCTAATCAGTCAATCAAATTTATTGAGCGTTCACTGTGTGCACTGTACTAAGCCCTTGAAAGAATTCAACTTAATAGAACTGGTAGAGAGCTTACAGTCGAGAGGGGGGAGACGGACGTGATTACAAATGAGTAAATTACAGATGTGCACAAAACCCAGTTCAAGGGTGTCCCAGAAGGGAGCGGGAGAAGCGGAAATGAGGGCTTAGTCAGGGAAGGCCTCCTGGAGGAGGTGTGTTTTTAATAAGGCTTTGAAGGTGGGGAGGGTGATCGTCTGTCAGACATGAAGAGGGACAGCATTCCAAGCCAGAAGCAGGACATGGGTGAGGGGTTGACAACAAGACAGACGGGGCTGAGGTACAGTGAAGTAGGTTGGCGTTATTCATTCATTCGTTCATTCAATCGTATTTATTGAGCGCTTCCTGTGTGCAGAGCACCGGACTAAGCGCTTGGGAAGTACAAGTTGGCAACATATAGAGACGGTCCCTACCCAACAGCGGGCTCACAGTCTAGAAGGGGGAGACGGACGACATTAGAGGAACAAGGTGTGAGGGTTGTAATAGGAAATCAGGGAGGTAAGGTAGGAGGTGGCAAGAAAATTGAGCACTTTAAAGCCATATCCGTGAACTCTTCTGTTTCCTCCATCTGTAACATTTCAATTTCTGCCTCCCCATCTAGACTGTAAGCTCCTTGTGGGCGTGGATGTTGCCTAACAACTCATCGTATTATACTCGCCTAAATGCTTAGTACAGTGCTCTGCACACAGCAAGTGCTCAAGAAATACTATCGATTGATTGACTGATTGAATCCCTCCCTCAAACGCTGGTTGAGCTCATCGGTCCAGCCTGCAGAGGGGTGGGAAGGCTCTGGGAAGCCAGGCCGGGCCAACTCAGACAAGGAGAAGAGGCGGTTCCCAGGGCTACAGGTGCCTCCTGCCATCATTCATTCATTCATTCAATCGTATTTATTGAGCGCTTACTGTGTGCAGAGCACTGTACTAAGCGCTTGGGAAGTACAAGTTGGCAACATATAGAGACGGTCCCTACCCAAGAGTGGGCTCACAGTCTAGAAGGGGGGAGTCCATCAGGAGCAGTGGGCCTGCCCAGGGCTGCCCAGAGAGTGCCATGCCCATGAGGCCTGGTCTCTGCCAACTCTTGTATTGTACTCTCCCAAGCGTTTAGTACACTACTCTGCACACAGTTATTGCTTAATACCATTGACTGATTGATTGATTGACTCCCAATGGCTTGGGCCAATCTAGTCCCTGCTCCCCCTTCACCACCTCCCTTCAAAAGTTCATTACAATAATAATAATAATAATAATGATGGCATTTATTAAGCGCTTACTATGTGCAAAGCACTGTTTTAAGCACTGGGGAGGTTACAAGGTGATCAGGTAGTCCCACGGGGGGCTCACAGTCTTAATCCCCATTTTACAGATGAGGGAACTGAGGCACAGAGAAGTGAAGTGACTTGCCCAAAGTCACACAGCTGACAATTGGTGGAGCCGGGATTTGAACCCATGACCTCCGACTCCCAAGCCCGGGCTCTTTCCACTGAGCCACCCTGCTTCAGTATTTACTGAGCGCTGTGCCAAGCCCTGATGCAAGATAGTCAGATGGGACACAGTCCTTCTTCCCCCAGTCTCTCAGTCTAAGAGGAAGGGAGAACAGGTATTTTATCCCTATTTTACAGGTAAGAAAACTGAGGCTCCAAGTTAAACTGACTTGCCTGAAGTCACACAGCCAAAGGCAGAGCTAGGACTAGAGAACGCGGGCCTTGATCAACCCAGAGATTGAAAACTTTTGGCTTTCAGTCTCAGCACGTTGGGATGGTTAAGTTTTTTAGACTGTCTTTTAGACTGTGAGCCCACTGTTGGGTAGGGACTGTCTCTATGTGTTGCCAATTTGTACTTCCCAAGCACTTAGTACAGTGCTCTGCACATAGTAAGCGCTCAATAAATACGATTGATTGATTGATTGATTGACTAAGTTGCAGCCTTCCAGCTCTTTTAGTCTTTTAGTCTTTTAGACTGTGAGCCCACTGTTGGGTAGGGACTGTCTCTATGTGTTGCCAATTTGTACTTCCCAAGCGCTTAGTACAGTGCTCTGCACATAGTAAGTGCTCAATAAATACGATTGATTGATTGATTGATTAAGTTGCAGCCTTCCAGCTCCTAGTCCAGCTGTGAATTTGTTAGTCAATTATAGAGTGCTTACTATGTGCACAGCACTGTACTAAACACTTGGGAGAATACCTTCTAACAACAAACAGACCCATTCCCTGCCCGCCATGAGCTTTTGTTCCCCCGCCTCCCCATGATGCTGCCTTCTTAGAGAGGCAGCGTGGCTCAGTGGCAAGAGCCCGGGCTTTGGAGTCAGAGGTCGCGGGTTCAAACCCCGGCTCTGCCAATTGTCAGCTGCGTGACTTTGGGCGAGTCACTTCACTTCTCTGGGCCTCAGTTACCCCATCTGTAAAATGGGGATTAAGACTGTGAGCCCCCCGTGGGACAACCTGAGCACCTTGTATCTACCCCGGCGCTTAGGACAGTGCTTTGCACATAGTAAGTGCTTAACAAATACCAATATTATTATTATTCTTCTTAACAGCTGGTGCCTCCTTGTCAACCCCATCACCTCTGTGGCACCTCTGCTTTGTTGGGGCTTGGCCGTGCTTCTTTTCACTTCAGCTCACACCCTCGAGCTGCTTTGTGGCCACACTTGTGTCCATCCTCACCCAGGGCCCTGCCCGAGGAGGCCAGGTTATGTTGCAACCGCAACTGACCCGGACACGTGGAAGTGTCGCCGTCCCAGGATCTCACTGAGCGTGACGCTGATCTGCGGTGCCGTGCCCAGTACGGTCCTCGGGGACACGGATAAAACTGCCTAAAAAGCTGGCTGGGCCCTCTGGCCTCTCAACTCTAAAGGAGGCCAGATGCAGCCACAGCCCTGTAGGTCTTTAATCGATCAGTCGATCAGTTGTACTTACTGAGCGCCGGGTGCAGGGCACTGTACAAAGCGATTGGGACTGACTCTGTCAAAGACCTCTGTTGCTGCTCTGAGCCTGTTTGGCTGGAAGAATTCCTTGGTGTCCTCATCATAAACCGCTCCACTCCTCCTGCACCTCCAACGACTACCCGAGAAGCAGCGTGGCTCAGTGGAAAGAGCCCGGGCTTTGGAGGCAGAGGTCATGGGTTCAAATCCCAGCTCCGCCAGTTGTCAGCTGTGTGACTTTGGGCATGTCACTTTACTTCTCTGGGCCTCAGTTCCCTCATCTGCAAAATGGGGATGAAGACTGGGAGCCCCCCATGGGACAACCTGATCACACTGTAACCTCCCCAGTGCTTAGAACAGTGCTTTGCATCATCATCATCATCATCAATCGTATTTATTGAGCGCTTACTGTGTGCAGAGCACTGGACTAAGCGCTTGGGAAGTACAAATTGGCAACATATAGAGGCGGTCCCTACCCAACAGTGGGCTCACACTCTAAAAGGGGGAGACAAAACCAAACATACTACAAAATAAAATAGAATAGATATGTACAAGTAAAATAAATAGAGTAATAAATATGTACAAACATATATCCATATATACAGGTGCTGTGGGGAAGGGAAGGAGGTAAGATGGGGGGGATGGAGAGGGGGACGAGGGGGAGAGGAAGGAAGGGGCTCAGTCTGGGAAGGCCTCCTGGAGGAGGTGAGCTCTCAGTAGGGCCTTGAAGGGAGGAAGAGAGCTAGCTTGGTGGATGGGCAGAGGGAGGGCATTCCAGGTCCGGGGGATGACGTAAGTGCTTAATAAATGCCATTATTATTATTATTATTATCATTATTACCCTCTGCACTACATAGAAACTCCTGATCACTGGCATCAAGGTTTTCCACCAGCCATTCCTATTTACGTACCTCCTCCCTTCACACACTACTCAGTTCACACTCTTCATTCCTCGCAGCTCATCTAACTGTACTTTGCCCTTGACTCTTCCCACCTTGATCCCTGGCTCACATTGCTCCCCCAGCCCGGAATTCCCTCTGCCGTTAAATCCTCGGGTCACTGCCCTGCCCGCCTTCAAACCCTCACCTCCTCCAGGTGGTCTTCTCTGATTGATTCCCAATACCCCAGCTCTGACAACTCGATGGTATTTATTAAGTGCTTGCTATGTGCCAAAAACTATACTAAGCACTGGAATAGACAGAAGATAGATTGGACACAAGATAAATAGATTGGACACAGTTCCTGTTCCCCATAGGGCTCACAGTCCAAATAGGAAGGAGTAGAATTAAATCCTATCCCCATTTTACAGATGAGGAAACTGAGGCACAGAAAACTTTTGAGTTGCCCAAGATCTCACACAGGAGACAAGTGGTGGAGTAGGAGTAGATCCTGGGTCCTTCCGATTCCCGGGCCTGTTCACTTTCCACTAGGTTCCTGTTCCACATAGGGCTCACAGTCTAGGAAGGAGTAGAATTAAATCCTATCCCCCTTTTACAGATGAGGAAACTGAGGCACAGAAAACTTTTGATTTGCCCAAGATCTCACACAGGAGACAAGTGGTGGTGTAGGAGTAGATCCTGGGTCCTCCTGATTCCCGGGCCTGTTCACTTTCCACTAGGTTCCTGTTCCCCATAGGGCTCACAGTCTAGGAAGGAGTAGAATTAAATCCGATCCCCATTTTACAGATGAGGAAACTGAGGCACAGAAAACTTTTGATTTGCCCAAGATCTCACACAGGAGACAAGTGGTGGAGTAGGAGTAGATCCTGGGTCCTCCTGATTCCCGGGCCTGTTCACTTTCCACTAGGCCACACCGTTCCTCACTTCCAGCAGCGTGGCTCAGTGGAAAGAGCCCGGGCTTGGGAGTCAGAGGTCATGGGTTCAAATCCCGGCTCCGCCAATTGTCAGCTGTGTGACTTTGGGCAAGTTACTTCACTTCTCTGTGCCTCAGTTACCTCAAATGGGGATGAAGACTGTGAGCCCCCCGTGGGGCAACCTGCTCACTTTGTAACCTCCCCAGCGCTTAGAACACTGCTTTGCCCATAGTAAGTGCTTAATAAATGCCATTATTATTATTATTATTATTTCTATCACATCCTAAATTGTGAAGGCAAAGATTGGATGGTACAAGGTTGGATATGCCCCACTGCCCCTGCCCGACTCTGGCTCGGAGATTGTGGAGACCACTCTGCTGAGCGGGGAGGGAGCAGATTCTAGTGGCAAGAGAAGCAGCACGAGCCTGGGAACCAGATGGACATGGGTTCGAATCCTGAGCCTGCCATTTGTCCGCTGGGTGACTTTGGGCACATCGCTTCACGTCTCTGGGCCTCAGTTCCCTCATCCGAAAAATGGGGATTAAGACTGTGAGTCCCACGTGGGACGGGGACTTTGTCCCACCTGATTCGCTTGTATCTACCCCAGCGTTTAGAACAGTGCCTGGCACAGAGTCAGTGCTTAACAAATACTATTATTAATTATTATGGGATGAGAAAGAGCTCTGCCAAGTGACTTTGGGCAAGTCACTTACACTCTCTGGGCCTCACCTTCCCCACATATAAAATGGGGATGTGATTTTAGGAGGGTTTGGAAGGTGGGGAGAGTGACGGTCTGTCCGATGTGAAGGGGAACTGAGTTCCAGGACAGGAGAATGTGGGTAAGGAGTCAGCAGCAAGACAGATGAAACGGAGGTGTTCAGTGCACAGTAAGCACTCAATAAATACTCCAGATGGATCGATGAACCCATTTGTATTCCAGAGCTTAGCACGGTGTTGTTGTGAGGTGTGGTGCCTGGGTCCTATCCCAGAGGCCGCATTTGACCTTCAGGGGCTTTCCTCAGTGTCTCTAGGAGTTCTACTTAACGTCAGTGGCCCCAACACGGGTGACCCAGGTACTGGAATATTAATATTATTAATAATAATAATAATAATGATAATAATGATGGCATTTGTTAAGCACTTACTGTGTGCAAAGCACCATTCTAAGCACTGGGGCGGATACAAGGTGATCAGGTTGTCCCACGTGGGGCTCACAGTCTGAATCCCCATTTTCCAGATGAGGGAACTGAGGCCCAGAGAAGTGAAGTGACTTGCCCAAAGTCACACAGCTAAGTGGCAGAGCCGAGATTTGAACCCATGACCTCTGACTCCCAAGCCCGTGCTCTTTCCATTGAGCCACGCTGCTTCTCATGTTGCTTCTCAAGCAGCGTGGCTCAGTGGAAAGAGCCCGGGCTTGGGAGTCGGAGGTCATGGGTTCAAATCCCTGCTCCGCAAATTGTCAGCTGGGTGACTTTGGGCGAGTCACTTCACTTCTCTGGGCCTCAGTTCCCTCATCTGGAAAATGGGGATGAAGACTGTGAGCCCCCCGTGGGGCAACCCGATCACCCTGTAACCTTCCCAGCGCTTAGAACAGTGCTTTGCACATAGTAAGCGCTTAATAAATGCCATTATAATACCGGGGGTTTGCCTGGGGTGTGGGGGGCGTGGGCTCACACCACCCCCGGGCCCGGAATGCCCTCCCTCCGCACATCCGCCTAGCTAGCTCTCTTCCTCCCTTCAAGGCCCTACTGAGAGCTCACCTCCTCCAGGAGGCCTTCCCACACTGAGCCCCCTCCTTCCTCTCTCCCTCCTCCCCCTCCCCATCCCCCCGCCTTACCTCCTTCCCCTCCCCACAGCAACTGTATATATGTTTGGACGTATTTATTACTCTATTTTATTTGTACATATTTACTCTATTTTATTTTGTCAATATGTTTTGTTCTGTCGTCTGTCTCCCCCTTCTAGACTGCGAGCCCGCTGTTGGGTAGGGACCGTCTCTCTATGTTGCCAACTTGGACTTCCCAAGCGCTTAGTCCAGCGCTCTGCGCACAGTAAGCGCTCAATAAATACGATTGAATGACTGGATGAATGAAAAGGATTTCAGCTGGAGAGCCCGCAGAAGGGTTAAAAGGTCCGACAAGTCCGGATTTTGTGCTTTGCTGGGAGCGGGGAGGCGGTAACCTGGCCTCAGCTCCTCCAGGCTCGGGCCACGAGGACGTCAGGCCGTCCCGTCCCATCCAGTCCGCCGGGGCCCCCTCCCCTTCCCCTCGCCCCCCGCCCCGAGAAGCCCAGGGGAGTTAATAGCAAACATCTGCTGGGCCGCCCGCCTCTCTGGCCCCGGCTCGGGGAAGGGGCCTTTTCCACCCGAGTGGTCTCCGAAAGCTGGCACGGAAGGGGCAGGCAAGTCACTTCACTTCTCTGGGCCTCAGTTGCCTCATCTGTCAAAAGGGGATGAAGACCGTGAGCCCCCCGTGGGACAACCTGATCACCTTGGGACCTCCCCAGCGCTTAGAACAGTGCTTTGCATATAGTAAGCGCTTAATAAATGCCATCATCATCATCATCCTGCCCGCCCCCTTGGTGGAGCAGAGTTTGGCCCTGACTCAGGGGCTGCAGGAGGGAGCCGGGGGTGCAGGGTCCCTGGTGAGGGGGCCCAGGCCTGAAGACCCTAGGACTGGCACCTCCCTCCAGCCCCTTCCTCTGAAACAGGCCCCTTCTAGACTGTAAGCCCACTGTTGGGTAGGGACTGTCTCTATGTGTTACCAACTTGTACTTCCCAAGTGCTTAGTACAGTGCTCTGCACACATTAAGCGCTCAATAAATACAATTGATTGATTGATTGATTGAAACAGGCCCGCTCCGAGGGCAGGGTCGACTCTGGCAGCCCCTGCCCGGGACTTTTCGGGCTTCCAGACCGGCGGGGCAATCCACCAAACATGGGACCACTGAGGCAGAGCTAACAGGATTTTGGGGAACTCTCTGGGGCAGTCAAATCGACTCGGAGATTGTGGAGACCACTCCGCTGGGGGGGAAGGAAGCAGATTCTAGAAGGAGCGTGGCTCGGTGGAAAGAGCCCGGGCTTGGGAGTCCGAGGTCGTGGGTCGTGGGTTCCCCCTTCTAGACTGTGAGCCCACTCACATCTCTATATGTTGCCAACTTGTACTTCCCAAGCGCTTAGTACAGTGCTCTGCACCCAGTAAGCACTCAATAAATACAATTGATTGATTGATCGATTCAAATCCAGGCCCTGCCCCTTGTCAGCTGTGTGACTTTGGGCAAGTCGCTGAACTTCTCTGGGCCTCAGTTCCCTCATCTGTCAAATGGGGATTAAGATTGTGAGCCCCGCAAACCTGATAAGCTGGTATCCCCCCAGCGCTTAGAACAGCGCTTGGCACATAGTAAGCTATTATTAGCACGAGCCTGAGAGGCAGATGATCATCAATCGTATTTATTGAGCGCTTACTGTGTGCAGAGCACTGGACTAAGCGCTTGGGAAGTCCAAGTTGGCAACAGATAGAGACGGTCCCTACCCGACAGTGGGCTCACAGTCTAAAAATCTAAGAATCCGGTCCAGGGATTCTAATTCTGGCTCTGCCATTTGAGTGCTGGGTGACCTCGGGCGAGTCACTTCACTGGGCGTGGGTTCCCCCGTCTGTGAAATGGGGGTTCATGAGGGACGGTGTCCCAACCCCGGTTTGCTTGTATCCACCTCGTTGTTTAGTGCAATGCCTGGCACGGGGCTGTCAGAGCCGCCGTCTGCTCTGCATTAAGCGGGCCAGGCCGCGGCTGCCTCCCCCCCGCAGACATTCTTGGGCTGAGCTGGTTTCCCCATCGCAGCCTCCTCCTCCTCCTCCTCCTCCTGCTCCTCCTCCTCCTCCTCTGTCCGATCCGGCCAGGACGGCTGCTCTGCAACGCGCCTTGGCATCTCGGGGGGCACGGCCAGAGGAGCACAGAGGGCCTGTCTGCTCAGGAGTCTCAGCCCCACCAAGCCCCAGGCCACTCCGGGCATGGGGCAAGAGGGGCCCACTCACCCCTAGTCGAAGCAGGAGCCTGTCGGTGGGCCAGTCCGAGCCCCCCGAGGGCCATGGGGCTCCCACCGAAGACTCCCCCCATGCCCAGGCCCCTGCCCCTGCTCGGCTGCCTCCTGGCCCTGCTCGCCCTGTGCCCAGGGGGCCGCCCCCAGACCGTGCTGACCGACGACGAGATCGAGGAGTTCCTGCAGGGTTTCCTCCAGGAGCTGGAGCCCAGGAAGGAGGGCGGCCCGGAGGAGGAAGAGGGGGACAAGGAGGGGAAGGGCAAGGAGCCGGAGCCCCCCGAGCCCTCGCCGGGCCCCAAGAAGGGGAAGGGGAAAGCCGGGAGCAAGAAGAAGGAGAAGGCGGTGGAAGGCCGAGAAGGTAAGAGAAACTGCCTCCGGAGAAATGCTCTAATTGGGGGTGCCCCGGTGGGAAGATGGGGGGTCCAGGCAGGGGAGGTGGAGCTGGGTGGTCGAGCAAGGCTGCTCCAGGGGCCCCTTTTCTCCCCCTACAAGGGGTCCTCCCAAACTCAATCCCTCTGGGGCAAAACTCCAGGACTAGGGGTGACTCTGCCCTCCAGGCCTAGGGTGGGGAGGGGGCCATCCAAACCCCCCAACAACTCGGGGTCCCAAGCCCATCCCCAGCCCACCCCTGCCTGCTCTCAGACCCTTGGGCTCCCATGGTCTGGGAGTGAGGAGAGACCCCCTGCCCCTCTTCCTGCCCCTCTTCCTGCCCCTCTCGATCAATCAATCGACCGTATTTATTGAGCGCTTGCTGTGTGCGGAGCACTGGACTAAGCACTTGGTTGAGTAATAATGTTTGGTTTTGTTGTCTGTCTCCCCCTTCTAGACTGTGAGCCCACAGTTGGGTAGGGACCGTCCCTATATGTTGCCGACTAGTACTTCCCAAGTGCTGAGAAGCAGCGTGGCTCAGTGGGAAAGAGCACAGGCTTTGGAGCCGGAGATCATGGGTTCAAATCCCGGCTCCGCCAATTGTCAGCTGTGTGACTTCGGGCAAGTCACTTCACTTCTCTGGGCCTCAGTTACCTCATCTGGAAAATGGGGATGAAGATTGTGAGTCCCCACCGTGGGACAACCTGATCACCTTATAACCTCCCCAGAGCTTAGAACAGTGCTTTGCCTATAGTAAGCGCTTAATAAATGCCATTATTATTATTAGTAGTAGTAGTACAGTGCTCTGCACACAGCAAGCACTCAATAAATACGATTGATTGATTGATTCATAATAATAATGATGGCATTTGTTAAGCGCTTACTATGGGCAAAGCACCGTTCTAAGCGCTGGGGAGGATACAAGGTGATGAGATTGTCCTGCGTGGGGCTCACAGTCTTCATCCCCATTTTCCAGATGAGGGAACTGAAGCCCAGAGAAGTGAAGTGACTTGCCCAAAGTCACACAGCTGACAATTGGCGGAGCCGGGATTTGAACCCATGACCTCTGACTCCCAAGCCCGAGCTCTTTCCATTGAGCCACGCTGCTTCTCCACAGTGTACAGTGTAACAGAGTCGGTAGACCCATTTCCCTGCCCTCAACAAGCTTGCAGACCAGAAGGGGAGGCAGACGCTAATATAAATAAATCCCCAAACTGCGCCCCTGCTCCTGCCTGGAATTCCAGGGCCCACCACCTGCTCTGCCCCTCCTGGGAATAATGATAATTGTGGTATTTGTTGATCACTTACCCTGTGCAAAGCACTGTACTAAACGCTGGGGTAGATGCAAGATAAGCGGATTGGACACAGTCCTTGTTCCACCTGGTGCTCGCCGTCTAAGAGAAAGGGAGAACAGGTATTGAATTCCCATTTTCCAGGTGAGGAAACTGAGGCCCAGATAAGTGAGGAGACATGACTCCAGAGCCCAGAGGTCACGGGTTCAAATCCCCGCTCCGCCACTTGTCAGCTGTGTGACTTTGAGCAAGTCACTTCACTTCTCTGGGCCTCAGTTCCCTCATCTGGAAAACGGGGATGAAGACTGTGAGCCCCCAGTAGGACAACCTGATCACCTTGTAACCTCCCCCCAGCGCTTGGAACAGTGGTTTGCACATAGTAGGTGCTTAATAAATGCCAGCATTATTATTATTAAATCACACAGCAGACAAGTAGTAGAGCCGGGATTAGAATCCGGGATTAGACTTCAAGGTCAGGGGGTCTTTCCCCAAGGTTACACTGTCCTTTGCTATCAGGGGCTCAGCAGGGCTGCGGGGGCTGGCTTCAAATTGCTAATGAATGAATCAATCAATCAATCGTATTTATTGAGGCTTACTGTGTGCAGAGCACTGTACTAAGTGCTTGGGAAGTACAAGCTGGCAACATATAAAGACAGTCCCTACCCAACAGTGGGCTCACAGTCTAGAAGGGGGAGACAGAGAACAAAACCAAACATACTAACAAAATAAAATAAATAGAATAGATAGGTACAAGTAAAATAAATAAATAAATCAATAGAGTAATAAATATGTACAAACATATATACATATATTCAGGTGCTGTCCGGAAAGTTGTGGGGGAAAGCTGGCTTTTCCTGAGCCACTTGCCACCTTACCCTTCACCAGTTTCTTACCTCCTCCAAAGTAGCCCCTCTCCCCAGATTGGCCTTCGCACGTAGTAAGCGCTTAATAAATGCCATCGTTATTATTAAATCACACAGCAGACAAGTAGTAGAGCCGAGATTAGAATCCGGGATTAGACCTCAAGGTCAGGGGGTCTTTCCCCAAGGTCACACTGTCCTTTGCTATCAGGGGCTCAGCAGGGCTGCGGGGCTTCAAATTGCTAATGAATGGATAAGGCCCAACTCAAGCCCTTTCAACCCCATTCGGACGCTCTCTGGGTCAAGGCTGTATATATGTATATATGTTTGTACATATTTATTACTCTATTTAGTTATTTATTTTATTTGTACATATCTATTCTATTTATTTTATTTTGTTAGTATGTTTGGTTTTGTTCTCTGTCTCCCCCTTTTATCATCATCATCATCATCATCATCAATCGTATTTATTGAGCGCTTACTATGTGCAGAGCACTGTACTAAGCGCTTGGGAAGTACAAATTGGCAACATATAGAGACAGTCCCTACCCAACAGTGGGCTCACAGTCTAAAAGGGGGAGACAGAGAACAAAACCAAACATACTAACAAAATAAAATAGAGTAGATAGGTACAAATAAATTAAATAGAGTAAAAAAAAATATGTACAAACAAATATACATATAGACTGTGAGCCCACTGTTGGGTAGGGACTGTCTCTATATGTTGCCAATTTGTACTTCCCAAGCGCTTAGTGCAGTGCTCTGCACATAGTAAGCGCTCAATAAATACGATTGATGATGATGATGGTTGGAGACTTGGAGTTGGGAGTCCTGTTGGGAAAGTTGTGGGGGAAAGCTGGCTTTTCCTGAGCCACTTGCCACCTTACCCTTCACCAGTTTCTTACCTCCTCCAAAGCAGCCCCTCTCCCCAGATTGGCCTGGCGGTGGGCATCGGAAACCCCTCCTTCCCACTCCTCTCCTCGGTTTCCTCCAATCTGTGGCTTTGCCCAACCTCCCTAGCTTTGTTCCTCCCATTTTAGGGAAACAGCATGGTCTAGTGGAAAGAGCATGGGCCTCTGAGTCAGAGGATCTGGATTCTCATCCCAGCTCTGCCACTGGCCTGTTGTGTGACCTTGATAATAATAATAATAATTACAGTGCTGGTTAAGTGCTTACTATGTGCCAAGCACTGGGGTAGATAAGTTAATCCTGTTGGACGCAGTCCCTGTTCCGCATAGCGCCCACGCTCTTAATCCCCATATTACAGATGAGGCAACTGAGGCAAGAGAGAAGTTAAGTGACTTGCCCAAGGTCATCATCATCATCATCATCAATCGTATTTATTGAGCGCTTACTATGTGCAGAGCACTGGACTAAGCGCTTGGGAAGTACAAATTGGCAACATATAGAGACAGTCCCTACCCAACAGTGGGCTCACAGTCTAAAAGGGGGAGACAGAGAACAAAACCAAACATACTAGCAAAATAAAATAAATAGAATAGATATGTACAAATAAAATAAATAAATAAATAGAGTAAAAAATATGTACAAACATATATACATATATACAGGTCACACAGCGGACATGTGGTGGAGTCGGGATTAGAACTCAGGTCCTTCTGATTCCCAGACCCGCGCTCCATCCGTTAAGCTGCACTGTTTCAATTTAACTTCTCTGTGCCTCAGAAGTACAGAAGCCCCTGAGGATTAAATATCTCCTTTTTCCCTCCCGCTTAGATGGGGAGTCCAATGGGGGGCACAGACTGTGTCTGACCCAATCATCTTGTACGTACCCCGGATCTTAGTGCAGCTCTTGGCACACAGTCAGTGCTTAACAAATACCACAATTATTCCTATCTTGGGCTCTCTGGGCTCTTTCCTCAGCTCCCTCTCCCATGCCTCAGGGCTCCAGAGCTGGGCGAAGGGGCCAGGGGCCACAGGGCCGCCCCCACCTCTCCGTCCTCTCGTCCCCGTGTTCCCGGATTTTCCCCTCTTGCCAGCGGCCGTCTGGGTTTCTGGTTATTTTTCTTCAGCATCCAGGATTAGCTGCTATTTTCCTGGATGGAGTTTCCTGGGCCGCGTCCAGCCGGTTGCTCGGCCCTAGCTACCCTTTGGCTCTCCCGGGGCTATGGGAAAACGACTTTGGGTATTGGCGGCTTGGGGTCACAATGCCCCGCTGCCCCCCGCGATACGGAGCCCCCTGATTGCGGGGTCTCTGCATCCCTCCGGGGCTGACTTGTTCCCAAGGGTGGGGCACTGTGCCCAGGGAGCAACCAAAGGATATACCCACTTCCAAGACCAGTGGACCGGGGGCCTGTGAATAGGGAACACTGCCCAGTGGGCAGCGGGGTGGGCCTGGCTCAGTACGGGCAGTGGCATCGGGCCTTCTGAGCCCCAGCTGGTCTCACTCTGGAGGCCACAGGCCAGTGGTGGCCACAAAGCAGCGTGGCTCAGTGGAAAGAGCACGGTTCAAATCCCGGCTCCGCCAATTGTGAGCTGTGTGACTTTGGGCAAGTCACTTCACTTCTCCTGGCCTCAGTTTCCCTCATCTGTAAAATGAGGATTGACTGTGAGTCCCCCGTGGGACAACCTGATCACCTTGTAACCTCCCCAGCGCTTAGAACAGTGCTTGGCACATCGTAAGCGCTTAATCATCATCATCAATCGTATTTATTGAGCGCTTACTATGTGCAGAGCACTGTACTAAGCGCTTGGGAAGTACAAATTGGCAACATATAGAGACAGTCCCTACCCAACAGTGGGCTCACAGTCTAAAAGGGGGAGACAGAGAACAAAACCAAACATGCTAACAAAATAAAATAGAGTAGATATGTACAAATAAAATCATTATTATTATTATTATTAAGGCAGGGCAGAAAGGGGGCGGAGCGGCTTCAAGGAGGTAACTGCTTCTAGACTGTGAGCCTGTTGTTGGGTAGGGACCGTCTCTAGATGTTGCCAACTTGTACTTCCCAAACGCTTAGTACAGTGCTCTGCACACAGTAAGCGCTCAATAAAGACGATTAAATGAATGGTTGGAGAGACCCCCATGGGCATCCTTGCAGTCCCCGGAAGCTATCAGGCCTCGTCAGATTCCCGGCATGAGGGAGACTGGGGAGCCTGGCCTGGACGGCTGTGGGGGAAACAGGCTCTGCCCCTAGCAGCATTCACGACTGGTAGTAGGGCCTGGCAGAGGGCAGTGTGCCCACCCGGCTTCCAGAGCTTAGACCATGTGCCCGGGCACTTACTCCCCTCCACCACCATCCCCCTACCCCCTGCCCCGTGTCGGTGTCTCTATGGCGATCTCCGTGCCAGGGCTGGGAGATGGGGGGCTGTTGCTGCAGATGTGAGGGTGTGTCCATCATCATCATCATCATCATCAATCGTATTTATTGAGCGCTTACTATGTGCAGAGCACTGTACTAAGCGCTTGGGAAGTACAAATTGGCAACATATAGAGACAGTCCCTACCCACCAGTGGGCTCACAGTCTAAAAGGGGGAGGCGGAGAACAAAACCAAACATACTAACAAAATAAAATAAATAGAATAGATATGTACAAGTAAAATAAATAAATAGAGTAATAAATCTGTACAAACATATATACATATATACAGGTGCTGTGGGGAAGGGAAGAAGGCCTCCTGGAGGAGGTGAGCTCTCAGCAGGGCCTTGAAGGGAGGAAGAGAGCTAGCTTGGTGGATGGGCAGAGGGATTGGGGGCATTCCAGGCCCGGGGGATGACGTGGGCCGGGGGTCGATGGCGGGATGGGTGAGAACGAGGCATGGTGAGGAGATTAGCGGCAGAGGAGCGGAGGGTGCAGGCTGGGCTGGAGAAGGAGAGAAGGGAGGTGAGGTAGGAGGAGGCGAGGTGACGGACACCCTTGAAGCCCAGGGTGAGGAGTTTCTGCCTGATGCGCAGATTGATTGGTAGCCACTGGAGATTTTTGAGGAGGGGAGTGATATGCCCAGAGCGTTTCTGGACAAGTGTCTTCGCACTTGGGGATGGGAGACTGGGGGGTGGGGGCAGTTGGGCATGTGGCAAGTGCCCAGTGGTTGCCCCAAAGGGAGCCCCAGCTCCCCTGCCAACTGGCTGCTCACATGTTGCCAACTTGTACTTCCCAAGCGCTTAGTCCAGTGCTCTGCACACAGTAAGCGCTCAATAAATACGATTGATTGATTGATTGATTGATGGAGGGGTCCAGTACTGCCTCCTGGTGGCCGCAGCCTTTGTGACCCCGTCCGAGCCTCGCGGTGGGCTGGGCTGGACCGGGCAGCATCCCGCTCCCTCATCCCTGGCAGGGACTCCGGACAAGGCCCGGGACAAGGGAAAGAAGGGGAAGAAGGAGAAGCCCCCCAAAGCCACCAAGAAGCCTCAGGAGAGCACCACCAAGCCTCCCAAGAAGGGGAAGGAGAAGCCCCCCAAGCCCACCAAGAAACCCAAGGAGAAGCGGCCCAAGGCCACCAAGAAGCCAAAGGAGAAGGCTCCCAAAGCCACGAAGAAGCCTCCGGCTGGGAAAAGACCCCCAACACATCCCCCACCGGAGGAGGACTTGGAGAGTCCCCTGCCCCCGCCCCCTGCCCCCTACCCGGGACGACAGCAGTGGGAGGAGGAGGAAGAGGGCCAGCGAGGGGACCTCAAGGAGGACAAGGCAAGAGGTAAGAGCATGAGAGGGTAAGATCCTGAGGGTGGTGAGACCCCCTTGCCCGGGCCCTGGACCATTTTGTGGCCAGCCCCCTGGGATAGAGGGATGGTCCTAGCCAGAGTCTCCTGTATGGGACAGGGAACTGGGGGAGAGGCGGCCATAACCGCAGTGTCAAGGCCAGGCTAAGCTGGGAGGCCGGAGTTTTAGGATCAGGCCGAGGGGAGGGCAGGGAGCCAGAGTCTCTAGACCCGGGCTGGGCCTAGCACAGGGAGCCAGAGTCTCAGGATCAGGCCGGGCGGAAAGCGAGGAGCCAGACGGTCTCGGGGCTGGGCTGAGGTGGAAAGCCAGAGTCTTGGGGTCAGGCCGGGTGGAGAGCGGGAACCCACGGTCTCTGGGTCCAGGCTGAGCTGGGCGCAGGGAGGAGCCAGGGTCTCGGGGCCGGGCCAGGAGTAAGGAGGAACCAGCCGGAGTCTCCAGGTGCAATCCGGGCCAGGCACAGGGAGAAAGAATCTCTGGGTCTGGGCTGGGTGGAGAGGGGAGTCGGTCTCAGGGCCGAGAGCAGGGAGGGCCCAGCCAGAGCGTCTGGGTCTGGGCTGTGATGACTGGAATTGGAGGTGCGAGGGCAAGGAGTGACCTGATTCCCCCTGCAGAGCCGGAGGAGGAGACAGAGCCGCCCACCTTAGATTACAACGACCAGATTGAGAGGGAAGACTACGAGGACTGTGAGTGCGGCTGCCCACGCCCCCTCCCCTATTACTCCCCCCAAGCAGGGAGAGGAATCCGAGACAGTGCCCAGGGGAAATGGGCCTGTGAACCAGGGTCCTGTTACCCTGCCATTTCAGATGGGGGGGATCGGGGAGGGGGCCGCCCCTCCCAACCACTTCCCTGAGCCCCCAGCCCCTCTGGCGGCCTAAACTCTGCTCCTGGGATCATTTGTCTCTCCTGGGCCCTCTGTCAGGGGCTGCTCCCACCCAGAATCTCCCCATTCCCACCTCCCCCCAGTCGAGTACGTGCGGCGTCAGAAGAAACCCAAGCCCCCTCCAAGCAGGAAGAAAACCGAGCGACCCCGCCCGGAGCCCGAGGAGGAGGAAAAGCCGCACCCCCCAGAGCCCCCCGAGCCAGGTAGGTGACCTGCGGCCCCACCCCTGGGGCTAAGGGTGCAGGGAGACAGGAAAGAGGCAGAGGCGAGTGGTGAGGGGGAACTGAGGCCTGGGAACGGGCATGTATTTGGTCCCAGCACAGATCTTACCCCGCTTTCCCCCCAGACAGGCCCCTGAGCCCTCCACACCCGCCGCCCCCTCAGCCGGGCCCCGATTACGAGGACGGCTACCTGATTCCCAACTACGAGGACCGTGAGTGTTGATCTGAGCCCTTCCTGTGCCACCCTCCGTCCCCACATCGTGCTGGGGCTCGGGGCGGGCTGCAGGCAGGATGGGCACAGAAAGGCCCGAAGCAGGGGTGACCGTGGGACTGGGCCGCCGGGTGGGGATGATGGCTGCTGGTTCATGGGCACCAAGGTCCCTCCCCAAGAGCCACAAGCTGCCCCTTCAGCCCTTTCCTCCTCACTCCCCAGTGGACTACTACGTCCGACCCCCCAAGCCCAGGAAGCCGGACAGTGAGCTGGAGCCGGACGAGGAGAAGGAGAGGCTGAGTGAGTGAGCCCCGCCATGCCCCCGCCCCCCTCCCCCAACTCCGCAGCAGCCCCTCCCAGACCCGAGATCCAGCGTGACCGGACCTGACCCTGGCCCATCTCCTCACTCTCCACCCACCCAGAGAAACCCAAGAAGGAGAGCGGGGGAAGCAGCAAAGAGGACGAAGAGAAATGGCCGGAGGAAAAGGGCAAAGACCGGAAAGGTGCTGGGGACTGGGGGGCCGGGGGCTGGGTCACGGGGCAGTCCAAGTCCGGAGTCCTTCACCTTCCCTGGGCTCTGGCTCTCCTGCAGGCAAACCCAAGAAGCCATGGGAAGAAGAATGGGCTCCTGTGGAGAAAGAAAGTGAGTGATGGGGGCTTAGGTGGGGGGCTGTGTGTGGAGGAGGTGGGGAGGGGGCAGAACACCGGGCCCAGACTGTAGGCCTGGTAGATGGAACCTCCCAAGGGGGAGAAGGTATTTCCTGAGGGGACGGGGGAACTCCTCATAGTTGGGGAGGAGTAGGGTTTGGCCACATGCGATCAGGAGCTCTGGGGTCTCCTGGGCACCTGTGGTCTCCCGGGCACCTGCGGTTCATCATGTCCTTGCCCAGGGGGGTCGTGGGGGCCCGGAGCTGGCAGCTGAGGGGTACCCCCCGCCCCCCCCGCCCCCCCGCCACCAGAGTGCCCCCCCATCGGACTGGAGTCTCATCGCATCGAGGACAACCAGATCCGTGCCTCCTCCATGCTGCGGCACGGATTGGGGGCCCAGCGTGGGCGGCTCAACATGCAGGTGGGCTCTGGGGGACAGCCTCCTTCTGCCCCTCCCCTGCCTTCTGCTAACCTTGCCCTGGCTCCTTCGCCCCGGGACTCCCCAGGTCGTAACCCGGTCTCCCCCCAACCTCCGGCCCCAGGGAGGGTGGTGTGGGGGTTCCCGGGCCGTCCCTCCCCAAGGTTGAGCCCCCCGCCCCCTGCCCCACCACCGCAGGCCGGGCCCAATGAGGACGATTACTACGACGGGGCCTGGTGCGCGGAGGATGACAGCCAGGTGCAGTGGATCGAGGTGGACACGAGGCGGAACACCAAATTCACGGGCGTCATCACCCAGGGTCGCGATTCCCTGATCCAGTAGGTGCCCGGCAGGAGCAGGGCGCCAGCCAGGCCGAGCGCCCGCCCAGGCGGGAACTGAGTTTAAGGGGCCTGGGGGAAACCCACCCCTGATGGGTGGTGGTGTGGGGCTTCCCTTCGAGATAGCCCAAGCGCAGATGGGGCTGGGAGGTGGGGGTGGGGAGGGGGGATGTAGGGGTGTAAAAGAGGGAGGCGAGCCCCCCTGGAGCCAGACCCGTGTCTTCTGTCCCGCAGCGATGATTTCGTCACCACCTTCTTCGTGGGCTTCAGCAACGACAGCCAGAATTGGATCATGTACACCAATGGCTATGAGGAGATGGTGGGTGCGGTTCCCCACCCCGGCCCCTCGGGGGGTCGGGACCGTCCGGCCGTCTCATCTGTGAGCCGGCCCCCCGCCCGACATCCCGCTCCCTCCACAGACCTTCCACGGGAACGTGGACAAGGACACGCCGGTGCTGAGCGAGTTCCCGGAGCCGGTGGTGGCCCGCTTCATCCGGGTGTTCCCGATCACGTGGAACGGCAGCCTGTGCCTGCGGCTGGAGGTGCTGGGCTGCCCACTGTCAGGTCAGTGCGGGCGCTGCCTCACAACCCCCAAAACTTGGCATCATCCTCGACTCATCTCTCATTCACCAGATCCTGTTGGTTCAGCCATCACAACATCACTAAAATCTGCTACTACGTTAATCCAAGCGCGAATCCCATCCTGTTCTGTTTACTGCATGAGCCTCCTTGCTGACCTACCTGCCTCCTATCTCTCCCCACTCTAGTCCATACTTCACTCTCCTGCCAGGATCGTTTTTCTAGAAAACCGTTCCGTCCACATCTTCCCACGCCTCAAGAAACTCCAGTGGTTGCCTACCCGCCTCCGCATCAAACACAAACTCCTTATCATCGGTTTTAAAGCAGTCGATTACCTTTAAAACACCCCCGGCTTACTCTACCTCTCTGATTTCCTGCTACAATCCAGCACGCCGCTCACTCTGCTCCTCTAATGCCAGTCTTCTCACGGTACTTCGACCTCGCCACCGACCCCTCGCCCACATCCCAACTCTGGCTTGGAACTTCTCCCCTCTTTATATCCAGCAGACGACCACTCACCCCGCCTTCAAAGCCTTATTAAAAGCACATCTCCTCCAAGAGCCCTTCTATGTTGCCTTGCGCTAAGATTTACACCCTTGATTCACCCCTCCCCCAGCCCCTTAGAACTTCCTGTACATATCCATCATTTATTTATATTAACGCCCCCTCTAGTCTGTAAACTCATCGTGGGCAGGGAAAGTATCTACCAACTGCATTATATTGTACTCCCCCAAGGGCTTAGCACAATGCTCTGCACACAGTAAGCGCTCAATAAATACCACCGATTGAGGCTGTGGGGGTCGGGGTGGAGAATCATAAGGGGGCTCAGGCCACGCTTCCCCACAGCCGTCCACAGCTACTACAGCCAGAACGAGGTCCTTGCCACGGACAGCCTGGACTTTCGCCACCACAACTACAAGGACATGCGGCAGGTGTGTCCCTTCCCTTCCCTCCCCTTCCCTCTCCTCTTCCCTCTTCCCTCTCCTCTTCCCTCTTCCCTCTCCTCTTCCCTCTTCCCTCTCCTCTTCCCTCTCTTCCCTCTCCTCTTCCCTCTCCCCTCTCCTCTCCCCTCTTCATCATCATCATCAATCGTATTTATTAAGCGCTTACTATGTGCAGAGCACTGTACTAAGCGCTTGGAAAGTACAATTTGGCAACATATAGAGACAGTCCCTACCCAATAGTGGGCTCACAGTCTAAAAGGGGGAGACAGGGAACAAAACCAAACATACTAACAAAATAAAATAAATAGGATAGATATGTACAAGTAAAATAGAGTAATAAATATGTACAAACATATATACATGTATACAGGTGCTGTGGGGAAGGGAAGGAGGTAAGATGGGGGGGATGGAGAGGGGGACGAGGGGGAGAGGAAGGAAGGGGCTCAGTCTGGGAAGGCCTCCTGGAGGAGGTGAGCTCTCAGCAGGGCCTTGAAGGGAGGAAGAGAGCTAGCTTCCCTCTTCTCTTCCCTCTCCTTTTCCCTCTTCCCTCTCCTCTTCCCTTCCCTCTCCTCTTCCCTCTTCCCCCTTCCCACCGGCCAGCTAGCCAGCAGACTCCCTGTCCCAGCCACTGCCCCCCCCCCGCCCCCACCAAGGGGCACCAGGGCCCACCCCAGTGGGGTCATTCCCAGGCCGGGGTCGGGGTAGCGGGACCCGGTGCGGGCAGAGGCCCAGGGAGCTGAGGGCGGGGGTGACGCCGCCACCCCTTCTCCCGGGCCCGCTGCCAGCTGATGAAGGTGGTGAACGAGGAGTGCCCCACCATCACCCGCACCTACAGCTTGGGCAAGAGCTCCCGGGGGCTGAAGCTGTACGCCATGGAGATCTCCGACAACCCCGGCGACCACGAGCTGGGTGAGTGCAGGGCATAGGGGCCGGGGCCCCCGGGACGCCCCAGAAGGGCGGGTGCCGCGGCCCGGAAGGGCCGGGCGGATCCCCTACCCGTTCCCCCCGCCTCGCTCCCAGGGGAGGCCCGAGGGGCCTGGCCGCCGCGGGGTCATCCCCGTGACCCCGCCGCCGGCCGCCCACCCACCCCAGGGGAGCCCGAATTCCGCTACACGGCCGGGATCCACGGCAACGAGGCCCTGGGCCGGGAGCTGCTGCTGCTGCTGATGCAGTACCTGTGCCGGGAGTACCGGGACGGCAACCCTCGCGTGCGCAGCCTGGTCCACGACACTCGCATCCACCTCGTGCCCTCCCTCAACCCCGACGGCTACGAGATCGCCAGCCAGACGGTGCGGGCCTCTGGGGCGAGGTGGGGGACGGGGGACTGGGGGCAGCTCCGGAGGACGGGGCCGCGGCTCCGGGCTGACAGGGGGCCCGCCTCCTCGCAGGGCTCCGAGTTTGGAAACTGGGCCCTGGGGTTGTGGAGCGAGGAGGGCTACGATCTGTTCGAGAACTTCCCCGACCTCAACACGGTGCTGTGGGGAGCCGAGGAGAGGAAGTGGGTGCCCCACCGCGTCCCCAACAACAACCTGCCGCTCCCCGACCGCTATCTTGCCGATGACTCCACGGTGAGGGGCCTGGCCGTATTCCGTGGGGAGCGGGGGGCAGGAGGGAGAGGTGGTGAATGAGGAGTGCCCCACCATCACTCTCCTCTCCCCTCTTCCCTCTCCTCTTCCCTCTTCCCGCTCCTCTTCCCTCTCCTCTTCCCTCTTCCCCTTTCCGGAGGGGTGGCCACGGGTTTGGGCCCCTGGCCCGCACCAGACCCGACCCTCCTCCCCTCCCCAGGTGGCCGTGGAGGTCCGCGCCATCATCGCCTGGATGGACAAGAACCCCTTCGTGCTGGGGGCCAACCTGCACGGCGGGGAGCGTCTGGTGTCCTACCCCTATGACATGGCACGCACCCCCAGCCAGGAGCAGCTCTTGGCAGCGGCCCGGGCGGCCGCCCGCGGAGAAGAGGAGGACGACGAGGGTGCCTCCGAGGACCAGGAGACTCCCGACCACGCCATCTTCCGCTGGCTGGCCATCGCCTACGCCTCGGCCCACCTCACCATGACCGAGCCCTCCCGGGGGGGCTGCCAAGCCCAGGATCACACCAACGGCATGGGCATCGTCAATGGAGCCAAGTGGCACCCCAGAGCAGGCAGTGAGTAGGGTTGGGGGGAAAGGCGGGGGCTCGGCCCACCGCCCCCTTCCATCCCAGTCTTCTAGACTGGGAGCCCACTGTTGGGTAGGGACTGTATATGTTGCCAGTTTGTACTTCCCAAGCGCTTAGTACAGTGCTCTGCACGTAGTAAGCGCTCAATAAATACGATTGATGATGATGAGGGCCGGGAAAGCTTGAGTGACAGGGAGTTGAGCAAAGGAGGTACCTCTGAGTGGGAGAGGCCCATCCCCAGGCCTCACTGTTCATTACAATCCAAAATGTAACTCCCACAGAGCAGGTCACTCTCGACAAACACACTCCCTCCCACACTCCCCTCCCTCCCACACACAAGCACCACAGGCCAGGTGGCCACACCACAGTCTTTTAGACTGTGAGCCCACTGTTGGGTAGGGACTGTCTCTAGATGTTGCCCGTTTGTACTTCCCAAGCGCTTAGTACAGTGCTCTGCACATAGTAAGCGCTCAATAAATACAATTGATGATGGTGATGATGATGATGATCCCATCCCCACCTGAGGTAGGTTCATCAGCGACCCCATCCCAGGACCGTCTCCGCCAGCAGCGGCAGCAGGGCACTAGGGAACCGTGGGCTATTAGCCCTCCTGGCTAGGGATGGATCACCTGACACCTCTAACTTTCTGATTCTCTCCAAAGTGATCCAGCCTAATAATAATAATGACGGCGTTTATTAAGCTCTTACTACTGTTCTAACCGCTGGGGAGTTCACAAGGTGATCAGGTTGTCCCACGTGGGGCTCACAGCCTTAATCTCCATTTTCCAGATGAGGGAACTGAGGCCCAGAGAGGTGAAGTGGCTTGCCCAAAGTCACCCAGCTAAGTGGCGGTGCTGGGATTTGAACCCACGACCTCTGACTCCAAAGCCTGGGCTCTTTCCACTGAGCCACGCTGCTTCCCCAGCCACGATCTCTGACTCTCTCCTGGTGATTCAGCATGGGAAGCAGCGTGGCCTAGTGGATAGGGCACTGGCCCGAAGGACCTGGGTTCTAATCCCAGCTCCACCACTTATCTTCACTTCTCTGTGCCTCAGTGACCTCATCTGTTAAATGGGGATTGTGAGGGACTTTGTCCAACTTAACCTGTATCTACCCCGCCGTTTAGAACAGTGCTTGACATAATAAGCACTTAATACCATCATCATCTGGCACAGACCATCCCACAGCCGAGTCTATCCTCCGTGACCCAGCACGGACCGTCCGACACCCCTGACTCTTCCTCTGTGATCCAGCATGGACGTTCACCCGCTCATTTCCCCATTTCTCCGTGTCCTAAGAAGATTCTCGGATTTTCCTCAATCCCACCCCCGCCACGGGCCGCCAGGACGGCTGCTGCCCAGCGTTCGAGGCCGGCGGCAGGGTCGGGTGCTCGGAGGCCCCGTTGGGGTGACCGTCTCCCCGCTTCTCATCCCCCCCCCAGGCATGAATGACTTCAGCTACCTGCATACCAACTGCCTGGAGCTCTCTGTCTACCTGGGCTGTGACAAGTTTCCTCACGAGAGCGAGCTGGCCCGCGAGTGGGAGAACAACAAGGAGTCGCTGCTGTCCTTCATGGAGCAGGTGAGGCCCCCGGGGCGGCCGCGACTCAGAGTGTAATGACTGATTAGGGTATTGGTGAAGCGCACGTGCTACGTGCTGAGCACTAAGCGCTGGGGTAGATCCAAGTTAATCCAGGTCGGGCCCAGGCCCAAGCGCCGAGTACGGGGCTGGGCACCGGATGAGCGCTCAGTAAGTACCACTGATGGATTGACTGATTGTGCCTTGTCTCTGGGGCCGGGGGTGGTGTACACTCCCTCGGAGGCCAGACCAGCAAGCGGCAGGGAGGTACGGGTAGGGACGAGGAGGGCAGGGGATGGGGTCTGACTTCCTGGGCTCGCGGCAGGTGCACCGTGGCATTAAGGGGATCGTGTCGGACGAGCAGGGGATCCCCATCGCCAATGCCACCATCGCCGTGAGTGGCATCAAACACGGCGTGAAGACAGGTAGGGCTCCCGCCCGGGCCCCCGGGCAGGGGGGAGGTGGGGCGGTTGGTTGGGGGTCCCCGCTGGCCACCCCCCTGAACCTCTCCGGGCGAGGCAGGTGGAGGGAGGGGAGGGGCCCGGTGGCCGCCGCACTCTCCCCCTCGGCTTCCGCTCGCCCGCAGCCAGCGGCGGCGATTACTGGCGCATCCTGAACCCGGGAGAGTACCGGGTGTCGGCGCGGGCGGAGGGCTACACCCCCAGCTCCAAGACCTGCAACGTGGACTACGACATCGGGGCCACCCAGTGCAACTTCATCCTGGCCCGCTCCAACTGGAAGCGCATCCGCGAGATCCTGGCCCTGAACGGCAACCGGCCCATCCCCCGCATCGACCCCTCGCGCCCCATGACCCCCCGCCAGCGCTTCCTGCAGCGCCGCCGCATGCTCCACCGCCTGCGTCTGCGCGAGCAGATGCGCCTGCGCCGCCTCAACGCCACCGCCAGCGCGGGGCCCCCCACCAGCCAGCCCCCCACCTTCCACCCCAGCACCCCGGAGCCCCGGAGCCTCCCCCCGCCCACGGCGGCCACCTGGGAGACGGAGACCTACACCGAGGTGGTGACTGAACTGGGGACGGTGTTTGAGCTGGAGCCGGAGGGCGAGGAACAGGGGCCGGAGCCGGAGGGCGAGGAGGAGGAGCCGGCCATGGGCACCGTGCCTTCCTTCACCACGGCCGAGACCTACACCGTGAACTTTGGGGACTTCTGAGGGTCGGTGCCCCACCGCCCGAACCCCCTCGCAGCTAGGGGCCTGGGGCCGCAGCCTCCAGCGAGCGCAAGGCACTAGCCCCGGGCCGCTCCTCCTGCACAACCCCGCGCCCCCGTTGTCCCCCGACCGACCGGAATGAATGTGATTGAGACCCGTGGGCCGGGGCGACCTCGGCCCTCGGCTGGCCGCCGTGGGGGGCGAGGCCTGGCCCCAGTCCGTCCCCCCGAGTCGGCCAGCCCAGGCGGGGGAGGCAGCCGGTCACGGGAGCCGAGAGGAGCCACCCCCTCCCTCTCCCTCCTCAGCCGAATTTGATCAATAAACCAAGCTCTGGTGGCAGCCTCTGTTCCGGCCCCTGTTTAGCCTCAAGGGACTTTCGCTCTAATCAGGGAGGCGAGAGGCCAACGAGGCCGGCATCTCTGTGCCTCAAGTAGTTTGGAGAGGGGGCTCCTGGGCAGGACTTGAGGGGAAGAGGAGGAGTGGCAGTTCGGTTTGGTTCTAAGTCCAAAGTTTCTCTGACCCAAACCGAGCCTTTGGAAGACCTCTGACCCCTCCCCGAGCTGTAGCTCCAACCAGCCCCTGCACCTTCTCGCAGAGTGCATTCAAGTGGGGGAGGAGGGGAAGAGAGGTAAGAGCCGGTGGCCGTGCCCACGGGCAGCCGGGGACCTGGCTAGGCGCACGGAGGGAGGGAGAGAAGAGCAAGGAGATGCCAACAGTTGGCACCCCCGGCCGCGCTCTCTCCTCTGATAGGAAGGGTGGCTCGGGTCAGACTGTACACCTCCTTTATTCACAGTGGCGCCAGCAGCCGTAAGTCCTCAAAACCCTGGGTCACTTGTGGCTCTCAGGCCCCGAGTCCGCGCCCCCACCTCCCTGGGCTCCGCTCGGCGGCCGGCTCAGGACCCAGGGTCCCGGGTTCCTCCCGGACCGTCATCGTCCTCGGCCCCGAAGCCAGAGAAGCTGATGGGCTGGCAGTCGAGGGTGCGCAGGTTCACCAGGCAGGCGGTCTGGGTAGTGCTGAAGTCGGGCACGGCCACCAGCAGCACTCTCTGACCCTCGGGGCCTGGAGACACCACAGCGGGGATCTGGGAGGGTCCTACATCTGGCCCCGTCCAGCCCAGAACGGGCACAACCAGGAAGGGGCACAGCCCTGCCCCTGCCAGTCCCAGCCCCTCCGACCCGCCAACGCTCACATCCTCAGAGTCCTCCCGTGGGCTGCTCTCCGCGAATCCCCCGGCACCTCCATGGAAGGGGTGGGGGCTCGGGGCTGGCTGCCCGAGCAGGAAAACCAAGCCCATGGGATGGGTGAGTGTGTGTGGTCACCCCTTCCCTGACCACAGCCTGACCCTGCCTGCAGCGGCGGTCCGAGCGGGATACTGACCTTGGATCACCTTGCAGCGGAAGGTGGGCGTGTTGCCGCAGAAGTAGACGTGGGGGCACATGGGGACGATGAACGGATCTGACTTGTAGAACGGGTAGCAGCCTGGGAAGAGGGTCCATGGGTAATGAAGGCACAGACGGGGCAGGAGCCGGGGGCTCTGGCCTGCCCCGGGGTGCCCCTGTTGGCCAGAGAGACCCCAGGCTCCGTTCGGGCTGTCGGCCTGGGCCGTTGCGAGATGCCAGGGGGCAACGAGTCCCCACCCGCCCCTGCCCTGCCCACGGGGGCCATTACCGAGGGTGTCGGGGGCCGTGGGGCTGATGTGGCCAACGCGCAGCGTCCACTCCAGGATCTCCAGGTGGTCCTCCATGCTGCTGTAGCGGAAAATGTCGCTCACGTTCTGACCCGACGTCCCCAGGAAGCTGTAAGGCAGAACGCGTGCTGGGCCCCGATGTGGAGTGGGGGCACCGCTCCCCTGGACCACCGATCCAGACTCCTGCAGGGGTCCCCGCCTACCCCAACAGGAGGCCGGGCCTATCCTACCGCCCATTTCAACCTCTCCCGGCTTCCCAGACTAGGGTCCCGGGGCCCAAGGCGGGTAGGGGAGCCGGGGCTACCTGACTCCATCAATGGTCGCCTGGTAGGGGTTGGTGACCAGCTGCAGAGTGGAGTAAGCAGTGGCCAGCGGGAACATGCACGGGTGCAGCGGCTGTTGGGGCAGGGTGAAGTTGGTTGGGTCGAATTCGCCTGGCATGACGTCCACGGGCACCGAGGCCTGGCAAGGGCAGAACAGAAGCATGAATCCAAGGCCCCCAACCCTCCCTCAGGGGGTCCCCAGCAGCCCTCCAGCTCCAGCCCCGGCCAAGGACTCTCACGCTCAGCTGCAGCAGGATCTCATCCAGCATCTTGATGGCTTCCACACTGGCGGCCTGGGCCTTCTTCGTCAGGTACTTGGCCTACGGGGACAGAAGGCTCCCTCAGGTCCTCAGGACCAAAGCCCCCTCCGGTCGCGCCGGGGCCCCGGGGGCCCGCGCCGCCGTTACCTTGGTGATGGAGTCTCGGTTCTGGGTGATCTGGCTGAGCAGGTTGCCCGCGAGGATGACGCGGGAGATGTGGGCGGCACAGCTCTGCTCCCCTTCGTCCCCCAGCTGCCCGGTCACCACATCCACCAGCAGCTGGGTGCCCAGCAGGCTCTCGCCGCCGCCCCCACCCAGGCCCAGCCCGGACACCAGCAGCACAAACCTGCAAGGACGAGGCGCCCGGAGGCCCACTGAGACCCAGTCGTGCCTGGGTCGGAAGGGGTTCTGCCAGCCAAGGGGCACCAGAATGCTGGTGGGTCCTTGGCAGGCGGCCCAGGCTGGAGGAGGAGGGAGGGGAGGAGGAGGGGCTCCTTCCTTCCCTGCTTCCCTCCCTCCAGCAGCTCACATCAGGGCGAGGCAGGGTCTGCCCAGAACCAGGATGGTGATGCCCATGGGGTCCGCCGGATCCCCGGGCCCTCACCTGTCCGTGTCCGGGGGCGCCGGGGGCTTCTGGGGCGGCAGGTCTGCGAAGCAGTGTTCCTTCACCAGGAACTTCCCGTCATCCTTCACCGAGCCCCGCACGGCCAGAACGGTCCCTGGGGAGCCGAGGCGGGCGGGCGGCGTCAGGCCCAGGAAGACTGGAGCCCTGGAGACCCAGTCACCAGTGACGCCCCCGCCCCCCGCCCTGACTGACTCCCCAGTGAGAAGCAGCGTGGCTCAGTGGAAAGAGCCCGGGCTTTGGAGTCAGAGGTCATGGGTTCAAATCCCGCCTCCGCCAATTGTCAGCTGGGTGACTCTGGGCAAGTCACTTCACTTCTCTGGGCCTCAGTTCCCTCACCTGTAAAATGGGGATTAACGTGAGCCCCCCGTGGGACAACCTGATCACCTTGTAACCTCCCCAGTGCTTAGAACAGTGCTTGGCACATAGTCAGTGCTTAATAAATGCCATTATTATTATTATAGACCAGGGGTCTGGGAGTCAGAAGGACTGGGGTTCTAATTCTGCTCTGCCATTTGTCTGCTGTGTGACCTTGGGCAAGTCACTTCACTTCCCTGGGCCTCAGTTACCTCATCTGTAAAATGGGAATTAAGACTGTGATCCCCATGTGGGGCAGGGACTGTGTCCAACTGTGTGACCTTGGGCAAGTCACTTCACTTCTCGGGAGCCTCAGTTACCTCACCTGTAAAATGGGGATGATGACTGTGAGCCCCAGGTGGGGCGGCCTGATCACCTTGTATCCCCCCAGCAGCTTAGAACAGTGCTTTGCACAAAGTAAGCGCTTAACAAATGCCATTATTATTATTATTAGCTTCTATCTACCCCAGCGCTTAGAACAGAGTTTGGCACGGAGTAAGCGCTAAACAAGTATCGTAATTATTATTATGGTTATTTCCCGAGGGCCAGAGCACCCGGGGGGCAGTCGCCAACCGCTGCCAAGTCAACGGAGCCGGGATCCCCGTGGACCCCGGCTCAGGGACACTGGCAGGAGGGGCCAGTCCATAGCCCACCCCTACCCTGGTGGGCACCTCCCCGCGGATCGCCCAGGTACCCGTCACCAGCCGAGACACGTCGATGGAGCCCTCCAGCTTGATGCGCTGCAGCTCGTCCTCCAGGATCAGCTCGTCGTCCGGGTGCACGTACTTGGTGCGGGTAGGCTGGGGCAACAGGTTGTGCTGGCACGAGACGGGGGCGGGGACAGAGCTTCAGGGGACGGGCTTCCGAGGAGACCCCCCCCCCCGCCCCCGAGCAGCCAGGCTCTGCAAATCTCCACCCTCCCTCGGGCGGGGCCCCTACCTCCTCCTCATCAATCGTATTTATTGAGCGCTATGTGCAGAGCACTGTACTAAGCGCTTGGGAAGTCCAAATTGGCGACATATAGAGACAGTCCCTACCCAACAGTGGGCTCACAGTCTAAAAGGGGGAGACAGAGAACAAAACCAAACATACTAACAAAATAAAATAAATAGAACAGATATGTACAAATAAAATAAATAGAGTAAAAAAAAAATACCTCCTCGCTGATCTCCCGCAGGATGGACGGCTGCAGCTGCATGGCCTTGTAGAGGGTCCCCACCACGCAGCACTCCTCTCCCGGCCGCAGCTCGCACAGCTTCCTCACGCTCACCCCGCTGCCTACGGGGACAACAGACAGGTCAACGCTAGTTGGGATGGAGGCCGCTTCCTCAAAAATCCACGGACCTCACGCCCGCTGCCCCGCCAGCGCGGCGACGACATCGGGGCACCGTTTTGTGGCAGTCTGCTCGAGGGGACCCTGACCCTCCCATCTGCCCCTCTCGGGCCCAGATCGAGCCTGGCGCAGGGTCCGAACCACGGCAAAGGGAGGCCGGATGCCGCAAATAAAAATACCTCAACTAAGGGTGCCCGGTATCGGCACAGGGTCCAGGCCACGGCAAAGGGAGGCTAGATGCTAAAAATAAAAATACCTCAACAAAGGGTGTCCGGTATTGACTTGGACCCAGTTGAAAACCAGATGACTGGTCACCCCATGGCAGGGGAAGAGAAGAAGGGGTGGGGGTGGGCAGGGTGGGGGGCTTTGCTCAGGTTGAGTTTGGGAGGAAAGGACCTGGCCCAGGACAATTTGGGGCAGCAGAAGGGGAAGGAATAGAGATGCTGCCGGCCCTGGGGCCTTCTAGCGGCACCGAGGAACGCTATGCCCCGGAGAGGAAGGACCAGACTCCCTATTCCCATTCTTAGCCAAGTTCCTGGAACGGGCTGTATCGCCCGGCTGCCTCTTCTTCCCCTCATCCAACTCCTTCCTTGTCCCTCTATGATGCAGCTTCCATTCCCTTCACGCCACTAAGATAGGCCTCTCCCGGGTCACCAACCGACACCAGTTTCTTGCCGTGTCCAAGAAGCAGCGTGGCCTAACGGATAGAGCGCGGGCCTGAGAGTCAGAAGGGCCTGGGTTTTAATCCCGCTCTGCCGCTTGTCTGCTGTGTGATCTTGGGTAAGTCACTTCACTGCTCAGAGACTCAGTTACCTCACCTGTAAAATGGGGATTAAGATTCTTAGCTCCATGTGGGACAGGGACTGCATCCAAGCTGATTAACTTCAGGACGTGTTTCTCCATTCCTTTAGGAACTGCAGTGGTTGCCCATCCACCTCAGCATCAAACAGAAACTGAAGGACTTCAACACCTTGCCCCCTACCTTACCTCGCTAACCTTTAGGAATTCCAGTGGTTGCCCATCCACCTCAGCATCAACCAGAAACTGAAGCACTTCAACACCTTGCCCCCTACCTTACCTCGCTAACCTTTAGCAACTCCAGTGGTTGCCCATCCACCACAGCATCAAACAGAAACTGAAGCACTTCAACACCTTGCCCCCTACCTTACCTCGCTACTCTCCTACTACAACTCAGTCCACACACTTCGCTTCTCTAATGCTAATCTTCTCACTGTACCTCCATCTCATCTATCTCTCCCCCGGCCCCTCGCCCCCATCCTCCCTCTGGCCTGGAACGCCCTCCCGCCTAAAATCCGACAGACGATTACTCTCCCCCCGTTCAAAGCCTTATTGAAGGCACATCTCCTCCAAGAGACCTTCCCTAAGTCCCCCTTTCCTCTTTTCCCACTCCCTCTGCGCCACCCTGACTTGCTTCCTTTATTCATCCCCCACTCCCAGCCCCACAGCACTTATGTACATATCTGTAAATTATTTACTTATATTGGAGTGTCTTCCCCTCTAGACCATGACCTCATTGTGGGCAGGGAATGTGTCTGCTTATTGTTATACTGTACTTCCCCAAGTGCTTAGTACAGTGCTCTGCACACAGTTAGTACTCAGTAAATACAAATGAATAAATGCATGACACTATATCTACCCCAGCACTTAGTACAGTGCCTGGCACAAAGTAAGCACTTAAAAAATACCATTAAAAAACCCCCAAAACTCTGCCAAGCCCAAACCGTCTTTGACCTGTCAGCTGGCTTGGACCACCTCCTTGTCCTGGAGATACAACTGAACCTTGGTTTCTTTGACCCACTTTTCCTTGGGTTCTTGTTCTCTTGCTCTCTGGCCACTCCTTCTCGGTCTCTTGTCCGGCTCTTCCTCTGCCTCAATGTCTAACTCACTTCCTTGGGGAGTCCATCCGCTCCTTCACTTTCAACTACTACCGGATCAGCATGGACTAGTGGAAAGAGCGTGGGCCTGGGAGTTAAAGAACACGGATTCTAATTCCGGCTCTGCCACGTCTGCTGCGCGATCTTGGGTAAGTCACTTCATTTCTCTGGGCCTCAGTTACCTCATCTGTAAAGTGGGGATTAAGACTGTGAGCCCCAGGTGGGTCAAGGACTAGTCCAACCTGATTCCCATTACTATTATTATTAACCTGGACAACCTGATGTCTCACCTCCACTATCTTGTATTTCCTCTGCCCTTCAAGACACCTCTGCGTGGATAGCCTGCCGACAAGGCAAGCTCATTGTGTCAACAACTGAACTCATCTTCCTTCCCAAATCCTTTCCTCCACCTAATTTTGACACCACCCCACTCTGTCTCTGAAGCCCACACCCAGCAAGCACTTGGCAGAGCCGGGATGAGAACCCAGGTCCTTCTAACTCCCAGTCCCGCATTCTTCCCACTAGATCACGGTGCTTCTCTGACTGATTCCCTCGTCTCTCCCGCCTGGAACTTCCTTCCCCATTCACATCCACTATCCCCATCTTACAAACCCTGCTCAAATCACCTCTCCTCCAAGAAGTCTTCCCTAATTGTTTCCTCCTCTCCCCAACCTGAGCACTTCTGAGCTACCTACACACTTCTGAACTCACAATCCCTGGCATTACTTTAACGTCTCTTTCCCCCAACTAGACTCTAAGCTCGCTGTGAGCAGAGAACATGCACCAACTCTGTTGTATTGTCCTCCTTCGAATGCTTAATACAGTCCTCCTTACACAGTAAGCACTGAATACCAAAGATTAACTGACCGACTACATACTGCCTCACGTACCTAATTATTTACGCACTCACTCTTCTGCAGATCCACTTATCCTTCATCCTCCAATTGGTCAGTGATTTTAGTGTCTGTCTCCCCCTCTAGATTGTAAACTCCTTGAGGACAGGACCACGTCTACCATCCCTACTGTAATCTCCCCACGCATGTAATACTATGCTTTGCAACCAGTAAACACTGAATGAATACTACTGATTGAAGATGGTAATTGACCCCCTCGCCCCTAGTTCATTCAATCGCATTTACTGAACGCTTACTGTGTGCAGAGCACTGTACTAAGTGCTCAGGACAGTACAACACAACAATAAACAGATGCATTTCCTGCCCACAATGAGTTGACAGTCTAGAAAAGACATCTGGTGCTGTCTTATCTCCCCAACTCCCTCTTCCTTCCTGCATCACCTCTGCACTTGGATCTGTTCCCCTTGAGCACTTGCTAGTCACCCCACCTTCTCTCCCACAGCATTTATGTCCATATCCGTAATTCATTTTAATGTCAGTCTCCCCATCGAGACTGTAAGTTCCTTATGGACAAGGAACATAACCACCAACTCTGTTGGATTGGACTCCCTCGAGCGCTTACTACAGTGTTTGGCACACAGTAAGGGCTCAATAAATACCACTACCACTCCGACCAGACCGGAGTTTCTGCCAAGATCCAAATTCGGCCCTTAAAACCCACTCATTCTACAGGGCAGCGTGAAGCAGCGTGGCTCAGTGGAGAGAGCGCGGGCTTTGGAGTCGGGGGTCATGGGTTCAAATCCCGGCTCCGCCGGTTGTCAGCTGTGTGACTCTGGGCAAGTCACTTAACTTCTCTGTGTCTCGGTTACCTCATCTGTAAAACGGGGGTTAGGACTGTGAGCCCCTCGGGGGACAACCTGATCACCTTGTAACCTCCCCAGCGCTTAGAAGAGTGCTTTGCACATAGTAAGCGCTTAATAAATGCCATTATTATTATTATTATTATTACAGGGCGATCCAGCTCCTAACTCTCACCCTCTCCCCTTTCAAAATGAGAAGGCAGGGACCGAGCGGGAGTCCAGCCAAGATAAAACCTGGCCCACGGATTAGGAAACTCCACAGCGAGTGGAACTGCTCCTGGGTGAGATGTGATGTGTCTGCTGGGGAGAAACTTTTAGACTGTGAGCCCACTGTTGGGTAGGGACTGTCTCTATATGTCGCCAACTTGTACTTCCCAAGCGCTTAGTACAGCGCTCTGCACACAGTAAGCGCTCAATAAATACGATTGATGATGATGATGATGATGAGAAACTGATTCTAGACACTCTGGGCACGTCACCCTGGGCGGGCACTCACCCCAGCGCTGCCGTGCCCGGTTCACCAACAGGGGTGTCATGTGGGTGAGGCGGGTGGCGTAGATGTGGGCATACTGCCGGCTGAAGCTGCGCTCCCCCAGCCGGAAAGGCTGGGACGAGTTGGTGTAGGTGGTGACGGTCTCGCGGGCAAAGGTGGACGACTTGGTTGACGGCGGAGCCAACAGCGTGCCGGCCTTCCGGGCCGCCTGCTCGGAGAACATGGCCAAAGGATCGGCCGGATGGTGCTGCCCTGTAACTATGGAGCGAGGAAAGGGCTGTTATTGCCGCCCTCAGAGGAACCCGCTGCCCTCCCGTTATCGTCCCCCCGGCCCAGATGGCCCCTGACACTCAGGGATGCCCCCTTAAAGGATGCCCCCCGGCCTCCAGCACATAGCCCCGCCTGGTAAGGCACTCTGCCCCGCCAGGCCCGGGAAGTGGAGGGGCAGGATAGGAAAGGGCACAACACTGGGAGTCAGGTCACCAGCGTGGCTTAGTGGCTACAGCCCGGGCTTGGGAGTCGGAAGGACCCGGATTCTAATCCCCGCTCCGCCACGTGTCTGCTGTGTGACCTTGGGCAAGTCGCTTCACTTCTCTGGGCCTCAGTTACCTCATCTGGAAATTGGGGATTAAGACTGTGAGCCCGAGGTGCGACAGGGACTGTGTCCAACCCAATTACCTTGCATCTACCCCTACACTTCATTCATTCATGATGATGATGATGATGATGATTCATTCATTCAATCGTATTTATTGAGCGCTTACTGTGTGCAGAGCATTGTAGTAAGCGCTTGGGAAATACAAGTTGGCAACATATAGAGACAGATCCTACCCAACAGTGGGCTCACAGTCTAGAAGGGGGAGCCTGGCACATAGCCAACTTGTAGCCAATATGCTGCCAACTGTACTTCCCAAGCGCTTAGTACAGTGCTCTGCATACAGTAAATGCTCAATAAATACGATTGAATGAATGAATACGATCGAATGAATGAATGAATAGCCCTTAATGAATACCACTATTATTATTACTATTAATCCCAGGCTTAGCCTTGCCTTCTGTATGACCCTGGACAAGCTGCTTAACTTCTCTAGACTGTAAGCTTGCTGTGGGTAGGGAACAAGATTACACCTCTGTTGTACTTTACTCTTTCAAATGCTTAGTAGCTGTGTGCCTTTGGGCAGGTCACTTCGCTTCTCTGGGCCTCAGTTCCCTCATCTGTAAAATGGGGATGAAGATTGTGAGCCCCACATGGGACAACCTGATCACCTTGTATCCTCCCCAGCGCTTAGAACAGTGCTTTGCACATAGTAAGCGCTTAACAAATACCAAAATTATTATTAGTAGTAGTAGTACAGTGCTCTGCACACAGTAAGCACTCAGCAAATATGACTGATCGATCCTCTGGGCTTGTTTCAGCATCTATTCAAGGGGGATTCACTACTTGTTGGGCCAGGGGCTGTGTTCGATTTACCCGGTATTTTCCAGGTCATGGGTTCGAATCCTGACTCCGACACATCAGCTGTGTGACCTTGGGTAAGCCACTTAACTTCTCTGTGCCTCAGTTCCCTCATCTGTAAAATGGGGATGAAGACGGTGAGCCCCACGTAGGACAACCTGATCATCTTGTATCCCCCCAGCGCTTAGAACAGTGCTTTGCACATAGTAAGCGCTTAAATACCATTACTATTATTATTATTCCCGGGCGCTGATCACAAAGCTTAGTAATAATAATAATGACGGTACTTGCTAAGCTTTTATTACATGTCAAGTACAGTTCTGAGCGCTGGGGTTCATTCATTCAATCGTATTTATTGAGCGCTTACTGTGTGCAGAGCACTGTACTAAGCGCTTGGGAAGTATAACAGCATGGCTTAGTGGAAAGAGCACGGGCTTATGGAGTCAGAGGTCATGGGTTCAAATCCCAGCTCCGCCAATTGTCAGCTGTGTGACTTTGGTCAAGTCACTTAACTTCTCTGTGCCTCAGTTAACTCATTTGTAAAATGGGGATTAAGACTGTGAGCCCCGAGTGGGACAACCTGATCACCTTGTAAGCTCTCCAGCACTTTAGAACAGTGCTTTGCCCATAGTAAGCGCTTAATAAATGCCATCATTATTATTACAAGTTGGCAACATCTAGAGACGGTCCCTACCCAACAACGGGCTCACAGACTGGAAGGAGGAGATAGACAACAAAAGAAAACCTGTGGATGGGTAAGTCGTCAGAATAAATAGAAATAAAGCTAGATTCATTCATTCATTCAATCGTATTTATTGAGCGCTGTGTGCAGAGCACTGTACTAAGCGCTTGGGAAGTACAAGTTAGCAACATCTAGAGACGGTCCCTACCCAACAGCGGGTTCACAGTCTAGAAGGGGGAGACAGACAACAAAACAAAACACATTAACAAAACAAAATAAATAGAATGAATATGTACAAGTAAAATAGAGTAATAAATATGTACAAACATATGTACATATATATATACACAGATATATATATAGATGCACATCATTAACCAAATAGGATGGTAAATATGTTTATTCTATTTGTACATACTTATTCTATTTATTGTACATATTTATTCTATTTATTTTATTTTGTTAATGTTTTGAGATAGACAAAACAAATTAAAATAAAATAGAATATGTACAAGTAAAATAGAGTAATAAAGATGTACAAACATATACACATATATGTACACAGATATATATATAGATGCACATCATTAACAAAATAAATAGGATAGTAAATATGTTTATTTGTACCTATTTACTATCCTATTGATTTTACTTATATTCATTCATTCAATGGTATTTATTGAGCGCTTACTGTGTGCTGAGCACTGTACTAAGCGCTTGGGAAGTCCATTTGTACATATGTATTCTATTTATTTTACTTTGTTAATGTTTTGAGACAGACAACAAAACATATTAAAATAAAATAGATCGAATACGTACAAGCAAAATAGAGTAATAAATATGTACAATAAATGTGCACAATGTACAATATGTGCAAAAATGTACAATAAATATGTACGTACAATAAATATGTACAAACATATCTACAAACATATATTCATTCAGTCGTATTTATTGAGCGCTTACTGTGTGCAGAGCACTGTACTAAGCGCTTGGGAAGTACAAGTTGGCAACATATATTCATTAGTACAGTGCTCTGCACACAGTAAGCGCTCAATAAATACGACTGATGATGATATATACACACAGATATATAGAGAGAGAGATGCACGTCATTAACAAAATAAATAGGACAGCGAATATGTTTATTCTATTTGAACATATTTATTCTATTTATTGTACATATTTATTCTATTTATTTTATTTTGTGAATATGTTTGGTTTTGTTGTCTGTTTCCCCCTTCTAGACTGTGAGCCCGCTGTTGGGTAGGGACTGTCTCTAGATGTTGCCAACTTGAACTTCCCAAGCGCTTAGTACAGTGCTCTGCACACAGTAAGCGCTCAATAAATCTTACCTCCTTCCCTTCCCCACAGCACCTGTATATATGTATATATGTTTGTACATATTTATGACTCTATTTACTTTACTTGTACATATTTATTCTATTTATTTTATTTTGTTAATATGTTTTGTTGTCTGTCTCCCCCTTTTAGACTGTAAGCCCACTGTTGGGTAGGGACTGTCTCTAGATGTTGCCAACTTGGACTTCCCAAGCGCTTAGTCCAGTGCTCTGCACATAGTAAGCGCTCCATAAATACGATTGATGATGATGATGAAAATAAATACGATTGAATGAATGAATGAATGAATGAATAAATACCATTGAATGAATGATTATAAGTAAAATAAATAGGACAGTAAATAGGTACAAGTAAAACAGATAAAGTTCAGGTCAGTCCCTTGCCCCCCGTGGGCCTAACCAGGTCTCAATCCCCATTTTCCAGATGAGGTAACCGAGGCCTGGAGACGTGAAGCGACTCGCCCCAAGTCACATTCATCATCATCATCATCAATCGTATTTCTTGAGCGCTTACTATGTGCAGAGCACTGTACTAAGCGCTTGAGCACTTCCTTCATTCCTTCCATGGTATTTACTGAACGCTTACTGTGTGGCGGGCACTGTACTAGGCGCTTGGGAAGTGGAAGTTGGCATCGAGGGCGTGCACCGTTATGAACCCAGCGGTGATGGCGGGGCAGGGCCCCGACGCCTCAAAATGGCGGCGGCGGCGGGGTCTGAGGAGGCGCGCGGGGCCTCCTTCCCGCCTCGCGACCCCCGAAGCGCGGGAAACACTCACCCACACGTCGCGCGACGCCGGCTCGCGCGCCCCGGAACCCGAGCCCGCGCGCGCGCGCCTGGCCCCGCCCCTCCAGCCCGGCCCCACCAATCGGGCTCTGGCCCCGCCCATCCAACGGTGACCACGCCCTTCGGTCATGGTCCCGCCCCCTTCATCTCAGGCCCCGCCCCTTCAGCCATGGCCCCGCCCCGTCCAGTACTGGCCCCGCCCCTCCGATACTGACCACGCCCCCTTCAGGACTGACTAGGCCCCTTCGGTGCTGACCACGTCCCCTTCGTCCCTGGCCACGCCCCTCCGGCCCTGACCACGTCCCCTTCAGGACCGGCCCCTCTTCTCCAGCCCTGGCCCCGCCCCGTTCCCGCCCCCAATCCTCCGGCCCCGGCCCCACCCATCGGACTCTGGCCCCGCCCATCCGACACTGACCACGCCCCTCCGCCCCTGGACACGCCTCTTCAGCCCTGGCCCCACCCCTCCGTCCCTGACCACGCCCCCTTCAGGCCCGGCCCCGACTCTCCAGCACCGGCCCCGCCCCAGTCCCCGACCACGCCCCCTGCAGACCTGCCCACGCCCATTTCCCCACCCTGGGCTCCCCCATCGGCTATGGCCACGCCCTCAGCCCGGGCCACGCCCCCTTCCCCTCCATGGCCACGCCCCTTCAGGCCCTGACTGCGCCCCCTTTAGGCCTGACCCCGCTTCTCCAGCCCCGGTCCCGCCCCCTCGGGCTCTGGTCCCTCCCCTCCATCCCGGGCCCCGCCCCTCCAGCACTGCCCCTCCCGGGCCCGGGCCACGCCCTCTCCGGCCTGGCCACGCCCTTCCAGACCTGGCCCCGCCCCTCCGGCCCTGGCACCTCCTCCAGACATGGCCCCGCCCCCTACCGCCCGGACCATGCATTCAATCGTATTCATTGAGCGCTCACCGTGTGCAGAGAACTGGACTAAGCGCTCCAGTCATGGCCCCTCCCCTCCAGACATAACCCCGCCCCTTCTACCAAAGCCCCGCCCCTCCAGCCCCGGCCACGCCCCTCCGGCCCAAGCCACGCTCGCCCAGCTCTGGCCACGCCCCTTCTGCCCCTGGCCCCGCCCCCGGCGCGATCCGGCCCAACGATTGGCCGAGAGGGGAGGGGTAGGGCGGGGTCCGAAGAGGAGGTCCCGCCCCCTAGCTCGGGGTCCGCCCCTTATCGCCGCCGCACTCCCCAGACCGCCCACCGGGGGGCAGTGTTTGAGGGGAGGTGTGACTGGGCATTCATTCATTCATTCATTCATTCATTCATCCAGCCATCCATCCAACCATCCATCAATCCATCTATCATCCATCCATCATCCATCCATCCATCACCCATCCATCCCTGTAGAAGCAGCGTGGCTCAGTGGAAAAGAGCCCGGGCTTTGGAGTCAGAGGTCATGGGTTCAAATTCATTCATTCAATTCATTCAGTCGTATTTATTGAGCGCTTACTGTGTGCAGAGCACTGTACTAAGCACTTGGGAAGTACAAATCCCGGCTCCGCCAATTATCAGCTGTGTGACTTTGGGCAAGCCACTTCACTTCTCTGGGCCTCAGTTCCCTCATCTGTAAAAATGAGGATTAAGACTGTGAGCCCCCCGGGGGACAACCTGATCACCTTGTAAACCCCCCCCCCCCCAGCGCTTAGAACCGTGCTTTGCACATAGTAAGCGCTTAATAAATGCCATCATTATTATTATTGTTATCCATCCGCCTTACCTCCTTCCCCTCCCCACAGCACCTGTATATATATCTGCACAGATTTATTACTCAATTTATTTTACTTGTACATATTTACTATTCTATTTATTTTATTTTGTTAATATGTTTTGTTTTGTTGTCTGTCTCCCCCTTCTAGACCGTGAGCCCGCTGTTGGGTAGGGACCGTCTCTATATATTGCCAATTTGTACTTCCCAAGCGCTTAGTACACTGATCTGCACACAGCAAGCGCTCAATAAATATGATTGAATGAATGAATGAATCCATCCATCCATCCAACCATTATCCATCCATCCATATTTTTTAGGCGCTTACTGTGTACAGACCACTGTATTAAGCGCTTGGGAAAGTACAATGCAACAATAAACAGCGATAATCCCTGCCCGCAACCAGCTCACAGTCCGTGTGAGTGTTCTGCAGACAGGAGGCAAAGCATGGATTACAATCCAGGTCCTTCTGATTCCCAGGGCTGGGAGCTTTCCACTAGGCCACACTGCTTCGCACGCACGACGCCATTGCCCTGACAGGTACAACTTCCCAGCGGAGCTTCGACTCTAGGGTTTATTGACTTTGTTCCGCACTGGGGGGTATCAAGCTGGTCCCCTCCCCTCACTCCTCCTTCTCATCTCCGTGGGTGATGATGTAGCACAGGGACTTGTAGTCGATGTTTCCTGCCATGTCGATGGGCGTCAGTGCAAACATCTGCTCCACCTGGCAGGGAAGGGAGCGGCTCAGATGTGCAAATCCAGCCAAGGCTCCCACCTGGGGTAGTGGAGGCTCACGTTCCCCCTCTTTCCCCATGGTATTTGGGGGGGTGAGACTGGGCAAGTTGGGGAGATGGGCCCAGGACATGTGAAGTGTAAGCTACTGGAGTACCCTATGCATATGCTTCAAGTTCTGGAAGTCTGGGTCAGCGGGAGGCCCCATCCCCAGATCCCCAGACCTTGTCTTCATCCCCAAACTGGGCCCTCAAGTCACTGGGGTCCTGGCCAGCGATCTTGGCTACCCCAATGGCAGTGTCATCCTGGTCCCCCAGATACCAAGAGAGCTCAGGTTCCCAGTCTAGGCAAATGTTGGCAGCCTGAGAAGTCGCCCAGTTCGACCAGGGAGTGGGGGGCTGGTACGGGAGATAGAGACTGCAAGTGGGGCACAAAGGATGGTAACTCTCTCCCCTTCCAAACCCAGATTCCCTGGTTCCCTTTCCTCTCATCCCCCATGGCTCCCGAGGCTCCTTGGGCCAAGGAAGAAGCAGAGATTAGGGAGGGGAGCAGGGTTGGGGGGGGTGAAGGTCCTGCCCACCTCAGCGGGGGTGAACTTGTCCGCCTGGGTCAGGAGGAGCTGCTTGAACCTGGGAAGAAAGCAAATGGATCCAGGGTGGGTTGAGGGCTGAGCACAGCAGGAGGGTCTCCTGATACTCAAAACTGGGGGCTCCGTCTCCAAGCCCGACCCATCCCTGTCCCAGAGGAGTGTGTGGGGGTGGGGGTGGGGGTGGGTGCGGGTGTGTTTAATGGGGAGGGGGCACTACCCCCAGAGCCCAGGCATCCCATGCCCTTACTCACTCGTCTTTGTTCACCACGCCGGTGCCACTGGGATCGAACATGCGGAAGGCACTGAGGATGGAGTCTTCGGGGTCCGTCCCTGGGTGCGGCGGGGGAGGGGGCAAAGGTGGGTTCAGAGAGCCCTCACCCCGGCCCCCGGCCCTGTCTCTTACAATAATGATAATAATAATGATGGCATTTGTTAAGGACTTACTATGTGCAAAGCACTGTTCTAAGCACTGGGGAGGATACAAGGTGATCAGGTTGTCCCACTTGGGGCTCACAGTCTTAGTCCCCATTTTACAGATGAGGTCACTGAGGCCCAGAGAAGTTAAGTGACTTGCCCAAAGTCACACAACTGACAAGTGGCGGAGCCGGATTTGAACCCATGACCTCTGACTCCAAAGCCCGGGCTCTTTCTAATGAGCCATGCTGCTTCTCTTGAGGAAGGGGGTGATGCCGGGGTCCCTGGCAGCGGTGGAGCCGGGAGCCCAGTTGAGGTGGGAGATGTTCCCTGGAGGAGCAGCCCCCAGCCTTCCGACACAAGAACCCACCCGCCACCCCCAACTTTGACTCACGGGAATCAGCACAGGGGGTGCATGTGGGTACCCCCACCATGCCCCCGCTCTATGGGTGATGGCCGGGAAACCCCAGGATCTGGATTGTGGCGAGGGGAGACCAGCAGCCTCACCATTGAGTTTCTCCCCGAAGAGCGAGAGGAAGACGGTGAAGTTGATGGGGCCTTTCCCCTCCTGCAGCATCTCCTCCAGCTCCTCATCGGAGACGTTCAGCTTCCCTGGCCGGAGGTGAGGTGGGGAGGGGGACGGGGAGACCATTGCGGTCCAGTTTCCCTCCTCCCGACTTCCCATACCCCCGTCCCCAGGAGTGGACAGGGGGGAGCTAAGGTCATGGGTCCAGTTACAAGAAACTGAAGAGGAAGGAGGAATGGAGAAGACGTGACTTGAGTAGGGGGGACAGGAGAGGAGGGGAAGGAGAAGTGTGAGTTTGGGGAGGAGGTGGGAATCGGGACAAAGGTGACCTGGCTTCTGTGCTGACTTCACCCTCTCTAATCAGCTCAGAGAGAGAGAGCGGAGAGACTCCCAGGGAGATGGAGAGCTGGGAGGATGGAGAGACACCCAGAGAGGGAGGACGTGAGAGTGAGTGTGGGCACCCGGGTTGGGCAAGGCTGTCTGCCCTGCTGGTTCACCGAGCTGGGAGAACGTCTCCTTCAGGTCTGACTTGCTGATGATGCCATCTCGGTTCTGGTCGATGCAGCTGAAAGCCTGCAGCGGGCAAGGGGACAGAGAAGGGGTCGGAGGGCGAGCCGGAGGGGGCCGGACTCGGGAGGGATGGTGGATGGAGGAGCTGGAGGGGAGCGGGAGGGTGCTGGGGTGCGGGTCGGAGAGGGGACCGGCGACGCTCACCTCCTTGAACTCCTGGATCTGTGCTTGCTCGAACATGGAGAAAACATTGGAAGAGCCACGCTGGGCCTGCTTGGCCGCTGCCTTCCCTCTGGTCCCTGCCTTCCTACTGGCCTGGGCGACCAGAAATCATGAGCTGGGGACAGGCTGCCCCAGCCCCGGGGGCTGTGTGCCCCAGTTCTGAAGAGGGGCCAGAACCCGTGGGACCCGCGGGGCCCATGGGGTCCAGAGTGGCCAGTATCCCAGCATGCTCAGGTGCTCAGATTCCCCCCCTCCCGCCATACCCCAGCCCTTCCCCTCAGCTCCCTTACATCCCCGGGGGGAGTCTGGGTCCCGGAGTTGCAACTGGACTGATTCCATCTTGCCGCTGGGACGCAGACCCCCTTCTCCGGGGTCGGGCTGAGTTGATGGCCCCCGGGGTCATCTCCCCAGCTTCCCCTCCAACCTGCCCGCCACTGCCTGGTCCCCCGGCCCCCAGGGGGGCTAACATTTTCACCCCATCCCCTGCCCCCGACCCTCATGCCCCAAGCTCACCATCTCTCCTTCTGAGTTGCCGGTGTCTCCGCTTCCCAGCCTCCGAGCCCCGGCAGGCTATATACCGGCCTTATCACCTGGGAGGCCAAATTAGGAGCGGGGCCCGGGATAGTTCCAAACTTGGCAGTCCCCGGCCCGAGCCCCCCGAGAGCCAGATAAGAGTCCAGGCGTGATCCCAGCCAGCCACATTCCGGCCACCCCCCCAACCCGACCCCTCACCTTGGGCTCCCCCACCCTTCCCTCTGTCTGACTTATTCATCTAGGTGGGACGGGACAGTCGCCCTCTCTTCTTCCCTTCCCCCTGCCCTCCAATCGATCAATCAGTCAATCAATCACTCAGTGGTATTTATTGAGCACTTACTACGTGCAGAGCACTGTACTAAGCACTTAGGAGAGCATAACATAGTTGGTAGAGACTGCAGCCGCTCCCCCATCCCACCCAGTGCACCCCCAGACCCAACTCGGCCCGGCCCCAAAGGTGCCCCGAGCTGTGGGTGGGCAGGGACTGGGCCGCCGGAGACTCTGGAGGGGGGTCCAGGACCCAGCTGCCAGGCCGCCCCGGGCTAAGGATCGCACCAGCTGTTTGCTCCTTGCCCAGCCCCAGCTCAGAGGGTGGGGGTGCTCAGGGGAGGGGCACAGCTGGCACCGGGCAGAGGCTGCTGGGCTGGAGGGAAGGAAAGGCAAATCAGAGCTGTCATCTGTGCAAAGCCCCAATCGGGTTTCCTCAAACATCTCCAGTCACCCAGGAAAGTCCCTTCCTCGTGATTTCTATCGAGGAACAGAAACTTCAGTTCTCTCTGCCTCTCAGCCACTCCCTCCTCCCGCTCCTCATCCTCCCCTCTTTCCGACTCTAACCCCGTGCTCACTCTTTTTTTTTCCACGCCTCGGTGCCCACTCCCGTTCTGTTTCGCCCAACCCTGTTCCTCCCCTCCTTCAGATCCTCCAAAAAGCCACCTCCTCTAGGCAGCCTTACTTGGCAACCCCGCCAAGTCATCCCATCAGCCTTCTCAGTCCCCAAATATTGGTCTTGTCGACTGATCCTCTCCTGATGGATCCTCTTGTTGCCAACTTGGACTTCCCAAGCGCTTAGTACAGTGCTCTGCACACAGTAAGTGCTCAATAAATACGATTGAATGAATGAATCAATGATGGACTTACTTGTGACTGCTACTGATCTCTATTCTCTCACCCTTACCTACTCGTACAATTCATTCATTCATTCAATCGCATTTATTGAGCGCTCACTGTGTGCAGAGCACTGTACTAAGCGCTTGGGAAGGGGGCGATGTGGGGGCTCGGACGGAGGCATGGCCGGTGGAGAGGGTATTAAATTAAATTGAAATCTGGGTGGGCTTTGTTCCCCATACAGGTTCCTTTATTGGTCCCATCGTGAAATCTTTGAAATCACGTTTTGTTCAGTGACTGATGATGCCCCCTTTTCAAACTTCTTTATTTAAAAAAAAAACACAATTCTGAGGCGAGGCAGGGAAGGATGGGGGAGATGGTGGGAATCAAAGTGTCTTGCTAACGGCCCAGGGTATATGCACAACAGCAGGCCTATACAGGTGAGGAAGGAAGGGTAGGGCTGTACATTTATGTATATGTGCAGGCTGATTGGGCTGTTGGGAGGGGAGGGGGCGTGTACATGTATCTGTATCTGCCCCACCACGGCCGCTTACTACCTCCCCGTACCTCCTGAGAAACGATTTGGACTCGGAGGGAGGGGACTCTTTCCATGACTGGAAGCCCCTGGAGCCCAGAGATGGGGATATGGAGTTTGTCCCCTCCCACAGCACCCCCGTGATGGGCACCCAGGGCCAGGCAGAGAGGGCTTAGCCCATGGGGACTTCCAGATGGAGTTGGGGAATGACACGATGGACCCCAGGGGTGGCCCAAGGGAGCTGCCCATCTCCATCCCTGTGCCAAGTAAGCTGCAGGACACAGGTGCATCTCAGGGGATACTCACTGCAGATGTGGGAATGTGTGAGCAGGGAGGGATAGGACTCGGGGGTCCCGGAGAGACTTTTCTCCTTGCCGCTCCAGCCCATCCCTCCTCGGTCTGCACGGGTGGGCAGTCCACGGGATAGAGGTTTGCCCACCTGTCAGCTTCTGCCAGTGCTCCGACTAAACTGCGTGCCCGGGGAGCCCGATCTCTCTGCCGCGCACGGCCCGATGCTGCTCTGGCCCACCGACTCCCTAAGCGCGGGGGGAGCCCTGAGGCCTCTGCAACCCAAGATCTGGGGCAGGAGGAGGAGCCCAAGGGTCGAGAGGAGGAGAAACCTTGGCACAAATGGGACACCAGGCTGCGGCTGATTCTACTGTCGGGATGCCGGCGGTGGACTGGCAGCCAGCAATGGGTTCCTGGCTCTCCTCTCGGGGCCCATGCTGGGAAGATGGCAAGCCATGAAGGATCAAGACCCCTGGCCTGACTGGTGGAGCAGCCCCCGCCGCCAGCCGCCTGCAGCTCTGCCCTGATGCTCGCCCGGGTACCTGGGGCCTGACGGACCCTGGATGGTCCCCGGGGGCCCAGGACAGCCGGGAGTGGGAGGGCAGCTGGAGACCTGTTTCCAAGGCAACAGCCCGGGTGTGGGCCCTGGCCCTGGACAGGGGGTAGGAAGGAGCCTGGGGGCTGTGGGTTCATCCTGACTCCAGATTCCTATTCCATCGGCCGCTTGCCCGGCTCCAGGGGCTCAGAGGGGCGATAAGTCACAAAGCCTGACCCGTGCGGGGGAGAGGAGTGACCGCCCCAAGAGCCAGCCCCGGGGGATCTCGTCCCCACCCCAGGGCAAGGAGATGGGGCTCCATGGGGGGGCAGGGGGGCACGCCTCCCTCAGATCCCGCTTCCTTGAAACAGATGCGGAGCGGGGGATCGAGGGAGCCCGGGTGGGCGGGGGCGTCCCCAGTCACTGGGCGAGCATGCAGGCCTTCTTGCAGGCCACGGCGGACACGAGGGCCGCGCCCCGGCCGCTGCCCTCCTCGGACTGGATGAAGGTGATTTCGCAGCAGGGTGCCAGCTGCCGCACGCTGGCGTGGAAACGCTCTTTGAAACTGGGAAGACACGTCCATGGCGACGGGGTTACTCCCAGGCGGGGCCTCCCGAAGGCCCGGGGTCCCCCCTTCCTCGGGGAAGGCCTCACCTGGGGTGCAGCTTGTAGACGGAGCCGTCCACGCCCACGGTGATTCGCGGGAGTTCCCCCAGGCGGCTCTCCCGCATGCGGTTGATGACGCCGGCCAGCCCGGCCGAGCACATCTGGGCGGCACGTGTGGAGACGCTCTCGCAGGCCAGGCGCACGATGTCGCAGTCCGCGGGCGAGGGCCGCAGCCCCAGGGTGCTCAGGAGGTTGTAGATCTGCTTACGATCTCCGCAGGCGCTGGGGCGGGGAGGGTGGGGAGGGCCGTGTCCAGCCAAGCTGCAGTGTGTGTGTATGTGTGGTGACGTGGGGAGTGGGGGCTGGCACGGGATCCGTGACGTGTTTACGTGGAGAATGGCGGGGCTCTGCCCACCCGGCCAATTGGCCCCCGGGGGTTCCCTAGGTCTGAGACCCGTTGTGGGGGGCAGAGGGGCCAGGGCAGGAAGATGGGGGGTGGGGTGGTACCTCTCAACCTGGGAGACGAAGCGGGTCTCGAAGGCCCCTCGGGTCCTCAGCTTCTCGGAAGCCTCCCCGCTGAACAGCAGGTTCTCATCCACCAGCCTCAGCAGTACCAACCGCACGATCTCGCCCATGTACTTCCCGCCGATAATCTTCTCATAGCTGGGGAGGGGGCAGAGGCACGAGGTCGGCCCGGTGCCAGGGCCGGGCCCGTTAACCCCCACCCCGCCTGGCCAGCGGCAATCTTGGGGTCCCCGGAACATCTGGGCTGATCTTCCACATGCACGCAGTGTGGGTGTGTCTGTGTATGTGCACGCATGTACACCTGTGCGTGTGAGTGGGGGGTGACTGGGAATAATAATGATAATAACTGAGGTATTTGCTAAGCGCTTATTATGTGCCAAGCACTGTTCTAAGTACTGGGATAGATACGAGTTAATCAGGTTGGACACAGTCCCTGTCCCACATAGGGCTCACACTCTTAATCCCCATTTTACAGTGAAGGTTACTGAGGCACAGGGAAGTGAAGTGACTTGCCTAAAGTCACTCGGCATAGAACCCACATTCTTTGACTCCCAAGCCCATGCTCTTTCCACTAGACCATACTCTGTTTGACCGAACACGTATAGTGGAGCTAGCTCTCTTCCTCCCTTCAAGGCCCTGCTGAGAGCTCACCTCCTCCAGGAGGCCTTCCCAGACTGAGCCCCTTCCTTCCTCTCCCCCTTGTCCCCCTCTCCATCCCCCCATCTTACCTCCTTCCCTTTCCCACAGCACCTGTATATATGTATATATGGTTGTACATATTTATTACTCTATTTATTTATTTATTTTACTTGTACATTTCTATCCTATTTATTTTATTTTGTTGGTATGTTTGGTTCTGTTCTCTGTCTCCCCCTTTTAGACTGTGAGCCCACTGTTGGGTAGGGACTGTCTCTATGTGTTGCCAATTTGTACTTCCCAAGCGCTTAGTACAGTGCTCTGCACATAGTAAGCGCTCAATAAATACGATTGATTGATTGATTGATTGAGAGATGGGAGAAGGGACAGAGAGGAAGGGGAGAGAGAAGTTGAGGGCAGGGCAGAGAGAGAGAGGAGAAAGGGGTCCGCGAGGGGATCGGGGGTGAGAGTGTGTCTGTGTGCCTGACTTGATGAATGGGCTCTTACTCTGCTGGGGGTCAGGAGCCATCCTGAGCTCCTAATTCCACTGGATTTGAGAGCCCCCTATACACCAGAGCCCCTCTGGGCAGGAGTCAGGGCTCCCCCTCTAAATTGCAGGTCACTGCCCGGCTCAGCAGTGGATCTGTCTGGGGCACCACCTCCACCCTCAGACCCAAGGCCCCTGCCTTTAGTTTTTCCCACCCTGTATCCAACCTTGAGCCCAGGCCTCCTGCCCTTCCTGCCCCTTATCCATCCTTGGGTCACTAAGCTCCCTGTCCCTCACACCCCGGACAAGGACCCTTGACTCTCCCTCAGCTGGAGGTAGACAGGCTCCCTTGCCATAACTACCACCTCCAGAGAGGAAGAGGATAGGGAAGAAGGAAGGGAAGGAGGGAGGGAGAGAGGAAGGGGGAGAGGAAGGGAGGGAAGGGGCAGTCAAACAAAAAGACCCCTTTCTCGTCAAGAGTCCCCCTCTAGACTGGAAGCCCCTTGTGTGTAGGGAACATGTCTACCGACTCTGCTGTATTGTACTCTCCTATGTGCTAAGCACAGTGCTCCACAGACAATAAGCACTCGATAAATGCCACTGATTGACTGAGTCAACTTTCCAAAAGAGTTCTTTAAAACAAAGCCAAAGGGATTCATGGGAGGTGGGGTTGCTTTGTTAAGTGGAAGCCACGTGTCCTGGATTAGTCAGCTGTTGGATGGAGATTTTCCTTCTAAAGGGATTCTCCATACGGAGGGTTAAGCGCACCAGGAAGAGAAGTGTAGCAGCCACTGCACAACATATCCCATCTAGCCCTGCTCGTGGTGGTGGGCCAGAAGCCCAGGCCAGCTCCCCCAAAGGGCGACAGAGGCAGGGAGGGGGGCAGGGTGGGGCGGGAACCCCAAAGGAAATGGAGGGATGGGGAGCAAGGGGCCCGAGGCGGTTGGGGCGTGCTGTGCCCCGGGTCCTTACAGCTGCTGACCAGGGTTCAGGGAGGTCTCGTCCACTACCCGGTCGTACTCCAGCAGGAAGTCGTCCAGCTCGCCCGCAGCCCCGAAGGCCCCCCATTCCGTGTTGACACACATCCGGCCCTCGTCCCCCTCCACCAGCTCTACGTTGTGCATCTCCTCCATGTAGCAGGCGTTGCACCCCGTGCCTGGGGGCAAGGGAGCCCAGTGACCTTTGGCCCTGAGGGCCTGCTGGGGGGCCCCCGGCGCCCTCAGGGTGGGTTTGGCCAAGTCAAAACCCAGCCTGGAGCCGGGGGCCTGGCCCGGCCCAGCCCAGGAGAGGGGCAGAGTGGGGTTGCTGCTTCTGAAATAGTCTCACTCTACCTATGGCACCGTAGTGGCCCTGTCAACCTTAACAGTCATGATGCCAGGTACTTCGTGGCCACAACCCCGGGCCCCACCTGGGTCCCACTGGGGCAGAACCCCTTAGGGGAAGGAGTTGACTGTCACAAAGAGTTCGGGCTTGGTTGGCTTGGCCCAGAGGGTAGGAGGGACACGGTCCCTGGCCTTCCTAGATGGGAAGCTCCCATTCTGGATAGACAGACAGACCCAGACCCTCAGAGCGGTGGAAGGGGAACACCTAGCTGCTGCTTCCAGAGGAGTCCACGTAGGTCCAAGACCGAGAGGAGGGGAGAAGGGGCAGGCGAAGTGGAAGGATGACTGGGTAGCCCGGGGAGGAAGGGATGGAGAAAGGGCTGGCCACGGGGGGTGGGGCGGTGGGGGGGGGGTCTTACCTACGATCATGCCAACCTCACACTGGCGATCCTCGTAGTAACAGGAAATCATGGTTGCCACGGTGTCATTGATCATAGCTACCACATCCATCTCAAAGTCCTGCCGGTGGGGAAACAAGGGAAGGACGTGATGCCAGCAAGCTCAGGGGAGCCCAAGGACAGGGCAGGTGAGGGGTTAACTGTGGGGCTCCAGCCAGCCCCCCAAGTCTCCCTTCTCTCTCTCTCAATACTTATATATATATACTTAATAAGTACCATAGCTAACTAGGACTCTATTTATTTACATATTCCTAGCTAGTTGTGCTACTAATTAAGTGCCAATTATGTGTCAAGCACTGTGTCAAATGCTGATGTATTTGCACTCTTTCCTGCTTTCTCCACCTTCTTCTTCCTCCTCCCGCTTTCACGGTCCGTAAACGATTTTTGGAAGTGCTCGATAGATTAACATTGACAGGTGGACAGCCTCCCCGCCATCCTCTTGCCTTGCTGAGCCAGCCTCTGCTGCAAGGGGCGGAATGGGGAGGGAGGAAGAGGAGGAGGAATGAAGTGGAAAGGGCAACAGGAATTGCTCTGTGGGCCACCAGGCTCACGGGAACTCAGGACCCGGCTTTCTGGGGGCCTAGGGATCCTTCTGTCACGGGGGAGGCGACTCCACCCCCGCTCACCCCTCGCCTTTTGATGGCGTCTCGCAAAAGTCCAACGATGTTGTTCCCTTCGGCACCCGATGCCTTGAAGCCCTTCGTCCAGTTGAGAAGGATTCCCTTGGACAGGAGAAAAGCCCTTTGGGTGAGCAGTGCCCGGCTGGGCCTCCGGCCCCAGCCCCAGCCCAGCCCCGGCTCCCCGCTGCTGACCTTGTCGATGTCCTCGTGTCGCACGGGGAAGGAGAACGTGAAGCCCAGAGGCAGCTTTTTGTGTTTCATGTGGTGTTTGTCCAGGAAATCCGAGATGCACTCGGAGACGAAATCGAAGAGCTGGAACCCAACACAACCCCCGCGAGCCCCGGACGGCGGTTAGTTCTTCCCTCCACGCTTCCTCAGAGAGATGGTGACTCTCTACCTGTGAGGGAGTGGTCTCTAGCCCATTCCCCTCACCCTCTTCCCACTGGAGCTGGGGCCCACCAAGCCCTCAGGGCTGGAGCTGCCTATGTGTGGAAGCTTCTTCGGTGAAGTGACTGACGGGGTCTCGAGAGGATATCTTCAGCCTCTCCCAGTGCTTGGGTCCACCCCCCCGGGGCTCCCTGCTGCCCTGGCCAATCTGCCGACTAGGGTTTGGGGTCTGGCCATCGGGAAGGAGGCCCACCCGGGTCCGCTCACCATTTCTGCCGTGCCTGTCATGGCATCCGTGGGGATGGAATACAGCTGGTGCTTTGTCTTCACACTCCACTGCCCCTCCTCGCCTTCCCCCACCTTCACCAGCATCACGCGCAAATTCGTGCCCCCCAGATCCAGAGAGAGGAAATCCCCAACCTCTGTGGGTCCGAGGGAAAGGGGTCAGAGTCATAAGGGCCGCAGAGGGAAGAGAACCAGAGGTGTCCGTGGGGCTGGAGGGGAGGCCCGGCAGGAGCGAGACGCCCGGAAGGAAGAGGGGTAGGGATCTTTTCAGATTTCCATCTGGCCCCTCAGAGACCGCTGACTCTGGGTGCTCCCCCAGATCTGCAGCTGGAGGCCCCCGGAGCTGGGCCTGGCCCGTGGGGACTGGGAAGGCCGGGGGCCCCCACGAGATGCGCCGAGGCCGTGACTACCTGAGCCATCCGGGGTGGATCGCACGTAGGTGGGCAGCATCTTCACGCTGGCTTCCTCGTGGGTCTCCAGCCGCAACCCCCGGTCCATCTCCTTCTGCATCCTCCGCATCACCTTCTTCAGGTCCTCCTCCTGCAGCCGGAACTCCGACAGGATCTGCTCCACCTGCCCCAGGCGACAGAGGAGGAGGCCGCTCAGGGCCAGAGGGAAGAGGGGCAGGCCCAACGGGGACCTGGGCTTTCTGCTCTTGTGCCCACCTCCAACACTCTAGGGACCCCCAGCTGACCCGCCCCCCGACACAGGGAGCCCGGCCCAGCCTTGGCCCAGAGTGGGCATGCTGGGGGCAGGGGAAGAGTCAGACCAGCCGAAAAACAGATGCGCAGACAAAAGCCAGACATGCTGAGAGGCTTGGTGACCTAGTGAATAAAGCACAGGCCTGAGAGTCAGAAGGACTTTACTTCTAATCCTGGCTCCACCACTTGTCTTCTGTGTGACCTTGGGCAAGTCACTTCATTTCTCTGTGCCTCAGTTACCTCATCTGTAAAATGGGGAATAAGACTGTGAGCCCCATGTGGGTCATGGACCGGGTCCATCCTGATTCACTTCTGTAATAATAATGATGGCATTTGTTAAGCGCTTACTATGTGCAAAGCACTGTTCTAAGCATTGGGGGACACAAGGTGATCAGGTTGTCCCACGGGGGGCTCACAGTCTTAATTCCCATTTTACAGATGAGGTAACTGAGGCTTAGAGAAGTTGTGACTTGCCCAAGGTCACACAGCAGACATGTGGCGGAGCTTCTATCTACCCCAGTGTTTAGTACAGTGCCTGTACATAGTAAACACTTGACAAGTACTATTAAAAACAAAAACAACCCCCCCAAAAAAAACCCATTTGTCCCATTTTATACAATCTGGTTTTCTGCTGGTTTCCACCTGGTACTCTTACGGCATCACCAGGGTCATCACATCTCCCCCTTCTAGACTGCGAGCCTGTTGTTGGGTAGGGACCATCTCTATAGGTTGCCGACTTGCACTTCCCAGGCTCTTAGTATAGTGCTCTGCACACAGTAAGCGCTCAATAAATACGATTGAATGAATGAATCACTTCCATTCCCCTGCCTTGGTACAGGGCTGTAGCAAATCCATGCAAGAAAGCAGGGTATGCACCCTGTTCCGAGCAGATGGCGATTGCCATCACGTCTTCGGTAGCCCACCACAGGGCCCGGTGCTTCTTGCAAGCAGGGTCGGTGTTCTGAGGGTCTGATTTGTGTTGGCAGGCTGCCCGCCTTGCTAGACTCCAGAGACTTGTCTGTTTCCCCCAACCAACAAGACCACTTGGTTTCACCCCGCTTTTCCACCCCGGCATTCCACCGGGACCCGGGGAGTGGCCGAGCAGAAGAGAGGGCAAGCCAAAAGGCCCTCTCTAGGACCCGTGTGGGTGCTGAAGCATTCTTCCGAGCCTAGTTTCTCACACAGCCTTTGTCTCAGACTCATCGGGTGACAGGCAGGAGAACTGCCCAAGGGCAGAGCTCGAGACGGAAAGCTAAACACTGCAGTGAGGAAGGTTGGTCACCTTCAACTCCACTCTTGGGCTCAAGAGATTTTCCTTGTTAACACTGCTGCCATTTCTCCTCTCCCCAGAGCTCCAGGGCAGAAATCAGTTCTCAAAATGGGATCTGGGGCTTGGGACAGAAACAATGGAAATAGTGTGGCTCTTCATATCCACTTCCTCCTGGCCTAGGGATTCCCAGAATCCCCACTCTGGGTGGAGGCCTGCCCTGCAGGGGCCCAAAGGAAGGCTTTCTTCTGCTCCCCAAAAGCAACTCCTTCCTCTGCCTATGATAGCCCCGGGGGTCTTCTCAGGGGTGACCCACGGGGTGGGAAGGGGGTGGCCTGACGCCTTGCTCAGAGGCTCTGGCCTGCAATCACTCAAATTACTTCTCTCAGGTATCTTATGAGCCCACCTTCCCCTAATCCTGACACTGGACTCCAGACGGTGCGCCCTCAGCCCCTTCTTCCTCTCGGGAGGGCCCCCTCCCGATTCTCTCACCCTTTCTGGGAAGGCCAGAAGAGGGGTGAGAGCGACTGGGCTGTGAGGAGCACTGAGCATGCCAGGAGGGGCTATAATTAGCTGAAACCTCTCCAAGGGGTCAGGGGTCAGGATGATGCTTTGCAATCACCTCCTATCGCGGCCAGGGCTCTGAAACCCAGTGGCTAACCTCCCTCTCCCTGCAGCCACCAAAGCCCTTTCCTAAATCAGAATCAGAGACCCCCCTGCTGCATAAAGAACCTCTTTGGGCCCCAGTCTGTGACCTGCTTCCCCTCCCAACCCCCCCAACTGACCTTGAGCCACCATTTGCCCCTAGACAGGGGCTGTGACAAATTTGAGGGCTCCCCCAGGCTTTTGGTCACCAGCCTGCGACGGCTCCCTGCTCCTGGGCTCTCCAAAGTAGCAGCCACGGGGGCTCCTAACCTGCGGTCTTCCAGGGGGCTGGGAGGGGAAAAGGAAGCTTGGAAGGAGGATTCCATTAAAGAAGCGAGATGGGGAAAACAGCTCGTTTCTCTTTTTCCTGGTTCCTGGGAGGGATGGACTGTTGAGGGTGAGGCAAATCCTGAAGAAGACAGACTTAGAGGGGCCAAGCAGCAGACTGAAGACACAGGGGAAATTGAGTCAGAGAGGCAGGTGAGATCCGCAGAGCATCAGGGGTGCTATGAGGAGTCATGAGAAAGGGTGAAGAAACAGGAGCCAGAGTGGGGTGTGGGGCACAGGAGAACAGTGCAATGCACATAGTAAGCACTTAATAAATGCCATCATCATCATCATCATCATCATGAGAGGGACAAGAGGGCGGAGGGGAGGGGAGGCATTTCAGTGCTCTTTGGAGATAATCCTGGCTTCCGCTGTGTCTCTCTCTGCTCCCCCAACACGGCTTTTCATGCCCCCTTTATCTCCCTCAAGAGTAAGTCCCCCTTGATAAACACCATCTGGACACACATACAAACACACACACCCGAGAACTCTGGGTCACTAAGGTCACAGATACTCTGCCTCGAGTGGCCCTTTAACTTGAGGTGAAAACCAAAATCCACTGACCTTTTAAGGGATCCATGCCCTCATGGAGACTCATCCCACCCTCTGACAGTCCCCATAGCCGTCTCCTCTCTCCTGCCCCCCAATCTGCACATCCCACCCAACCTAGTTCGGGAGGGACCCAGCTCAGTTCAGATAGAAATTGAGCTGGGGGAGAAATGTTTTCCAACTGGTGCTGATGAATGGGTGACATTTTTCACGGAGGAAACCCCCCTTCTCCCCAATGCTGCTCCTGCGGGCCTGTTTTCCCTGCACTTCCCCACACTGAAGGGCCTGGAATGTGGTAAAAACCAGGCTAAAATTGGGGTGGACCATCCCAACTGTGGGATAGCAGAGAAGTCTAAGTGGCTTCACCGGGCTGACTGCATGGCTTCTCTGTCCTGACTTCTCCCTCTGCCCCTCACAAACTGAAGAGGGTCAGTCAGATTTCTGCTACACTCATCGGAATTCCTTGGGGACTCCTGAACAAGGCTTGGAAATTCCAGGGGTCCTCCATCTCTAATTCCACCTCAGCTGCAGGCTGCCCACCCCAGATTTGGAGTGTGCCCACTGTTTATTCATTCATTCAATTGTATTTATTGAGTGCTTACTGTGTGCAGAGCACTGTACTGAGCGCTTGGCAGAGTACAATACAACAATAAACAGACACTTTCCCTGCCCACGAGGAGCTTACAGTCCAGAGGAGATAGACATGAGCTGAAATCAGGACAGTACAGTGTGTGGTCCGATTTATACTGGAAAGCTCCTAGAGGGCAGGGACTGTGTCTTCATACTATATATTGTACTCTACCCAGGACAGGATCATATTGATTGATAGAGGTATAAAGTATTTCTATTTGCATAAAGGCACTTAATAAATACTTTAAGAATGAGGAGCAGGAATTTTCCTCAGTTGCCTCAGTGCTTCAAATAATAATAATAACAATAATAATGGTGTTTATTAAGCATTTACTATGTGCAAAGCACTGTTCTAAGCATTGGGGAGGTTACAAAGTGATCCCGTTGTCCCACGGGGGGCTCACAGTCTTAATCCCCATTTTACAGATGAGGGAACTGAGGCCCAGAGAAGTGAAGTGACTTGCCCAAAGTCGCACGGCCGACAAGTGTCGGAGCCAGAATTTGAACCCATGTCCTCTGACTCCAAAGCCTGCGCTCTTTCTACTGAGTCACGCTGCTTCTCATGTCTTACAGACCACCGCTCTCTCTACCTTCAGAGTCTTATTGAAGGCACATCTCCTTCAAGAGGTTTTTCCTGACTAAGCCCTCATTTCCTCTTCTCCTATGCCCTTCTGTGTCACCACTGCATTTGGATTTGTTCCTTTCATTCCTCCCTCCCTCCGCCCCACAGCACTTGGGAGAAGCAGGGTGGGCTAGTGGGTAGAACATTGGCCTGCGAGTCAGAAGGACCTGGGTTCTAATTCTGGCTCTTTCACATGTCTGCTGTGTGACCTTGGGCAAGTCACTTCACTTCTCTGGGCCTCAGTTACCTCATTTGTAAAATGGGGATTAAAACTGTGATCTCCATGTGGGACAGGGACTGTGTCTAACCCATTTAACCAGTATCTACTTCAGTGCTTAGAACAGTGCTTGGCACATAGTAAGTGCTTAACAAGTGCAACAATAATAAATTATATTATAATATAATAATATATAATGTGATAATAATTTTATGTATTGTGTACACAATAATAATAACAATTATTATGTACATATCCATAATTTATTTATTTATACTAATGCCTGTCTCCTCCTGTAGCCTGTAAACTCCTTGTGGGCAGGGAACATATCTACCAGCTCTGTTACACTGTTATACTGTACCTTCCCAAGAGCTTAGTAAAGTGTTTAGCACACAGTACATGTTCAATAAATACAACTGATTGATCGATTGATTGCTTCGGTAGTGGAGGCCTGTCCTGAAGATGTTAATGTATTAGACTGGCCATCTAAATATGGTGAACTAAAGTTGCAGGTGCTTGGGGAGAATGTTCAGCTCAAGAAGCGTAGTCCCTGTAGCCTCCCCCGAGAACAGCTACATAAACAGGAGGGAAACTAACTGGGCCATAGCACACCTAGTGAAGGTACCACATTCTCATCTTCCTGAGGGTGAAAATGAGAATTTTCACCAGGATGATGAGTCCGGGGCCAGAGAGAAACAACGGTGGTCACCCGGGGCACCCACTTCCCATGTATCACTCCGGGAATGAGTGAGGACCACACGCTGCTGCCAACCCATTCCTGCTGGCAACGAGAAACAGGAGACGGTACCCAGGCCTTCGATCAGTGAGGGTGCCCGAGGGACATGGCTGCTTTGGACTCTGCTAAAATTAAATCCCCAAATGAATTTTCTGTAAGCGGTCACCCGACGTCCTCATTAGATAATAAACCTGAAACAGAGATCCTGTGTCTTGAAATGGTTCCTGAGCTCTCAGTTCACTACCTTGCACTCACTAGGGGCTCTATGAATGCCTCTGATTGACTGGATAGGGCAAATGTCTTTCTCCGGGCTGAAGACAGTGAGAAAGATCTCATTTCTCCATTCCCCCCAAGGCGAGATGACATGGAATTCAGGGTGGCTATAATTAGACCAGCTTGGGTCATTGGTTAAAAAAAATAAATCTTGGTTTGAATGTGGGCCTCCCTCCCTCCCCTGCCCTGCATGCCCCTCCTTCCCCACTCTGCTCAGGACTGGATGTGATGAGAGATGGTTTTCTGTGGCAGCCAGAACTAAATTCCTCCAAAATCTCTCTCTCTCCCCGCTCTGTCCCTCCCCGTCTTCCCTCAGCCCTCCTTCAGATCACAGTCACTTCTGAAATGAGGCAGTTGGAGGTGAAGAAAAGCCCCAGCCCTGGAAACTGGTATTCATTAAGCAGAAGAAGAGGAGAGACATTTCCAGCCACCAACTTACACTCCAATTCCATCAGTTGTACCAATTTCTACTCTGCCTTCTCATTACAATTCTTCTTGGGCGGAAACACGTCTCATGCCTCTGGTGCACTTTCCCAAGCTCACTGAACCTAGTGAATGCTCAATAAATGCTATTATTACTAAAATTACCGCGATCAGCCAGGCATTTCAGGGAGGTCGGGGAACAGGCTTGGGCGGGGGAGCTAGGCAGGCCCTCGGAAATACCTAGCTGCGGGGCCCACCTTAGAAAACGGGATTTGGGAGAAGCTTAACTTGTCAACTCAGGGAACAAATCATACCAAAATCTTCTGGCAAACCTTTAAAAGAGAAGAGGGTGCTGGGTAAGTACCGGGGACCTTGTCAAATTCATCCATCTTTCTAGAAGGGGGCGGTGGGCCTAACAGATTGGGGAGAAGCAAAAGTTGTAACTCTCCTCAACTTGATTTGAACAAGGCTTTGGACTTGTACTCTGGGAAAATCGGGTTTCGCAAGAGTCGGATGTTAGGAGGGCACTCTCTAAATATATCAGGAGTGACATTCCTGAGTTCAGTGCTCAAGTTGCCCGCCAGTGACATGAATAAGTGTGGAAAGATCTTTCTCGAGAGAAGGAGGGGAGGGTGGAGGTGGGGAGTGGAGCAGGGAGGTCTAAGTACTTGGAAGACAGAAAGAGAATTCAAAATAACCCCGAGGATACTGGAGAAATGGGCCGGAACGGTGAGGATGAGGGTCAATAGGGAACCAGTCCGGCCAACTGCACAAATACAGTAGCCACGGAGATGGTTAATGGTTTGGAAAACGCAAGCCAGAAGGAGAGGCTAAGAGAACCGGGGTTCGTTTGGCCCGGAGAGACCCGAGGGTCAACTGTAACTGAGTGACGTGGGAGATGGTCTGGACTGAGGGTGCTGACCAGAGGCTCTCTGGATCCTGGATGATGGAATGGGAAAACGGGCTCGGGCAGGGCCTGGGGAACATTCCGCCCGGGAAGGGTGTTGGGGGTGGGGTGGTGGCACCCCTCAACACCGGGGCTGTTGGGGGACATCAGTGGAAAAGAGCGCGGGCTTTGGAGGCAGACATCATGGGTTCAAATCCCGGCTCTGCCAATTGTCAGCTATGTGACTTTGGGCAAGTCACTTAACTTCTCTGGGCCTCAGTGACCTCATCTGAAAAATGGGGATTAAGACTGTGAGCCCCCCGTGGGACAACCTGATCACCCTGTAACCTCCCCAGTGCTTAGAACAGTGCTTTGCACGTAGTAAGTGCTTAATAAATGCCACTATTACTATTATTATTATCCTTATCTGACTGGAATGGTGTAAACCTGGCCCTGTCTGGAGCTGGGGAAAGGGTGTGCCCTCCCACTTGCCCAGACACTTAAATAGGCCTCCCAAGGCCTCTGTTTCTCTTCCTTGCTCTTACAGCCTCCTAAATCCCACCTGGTTGTCCAGAATGGGGCGGGCTGGGCCCGTTTAGGGGCTGCAATAATCCCAGCCAGGGGATTTTACAACTGATTAAGGATCCTCTGACCTGCCACTTGGCATCCCAGACCTGTGATCTTTCTCTTAGACTTTGCTACCCTCCCTCAGAGGCCCAAAGAGCCTTCCTTTTAATGAGGATCCTAAATCAAAGCCAAAAGGAAGTTGCTTTGAGACTTGGGGGTGGGGAGGGGGTGAGAGAAGGGGATGCTCTCTGGTTTCTGTCACAGATGTGCCCGAAATGACTCATGGGTTCCCATTCCAGCTTCAAATCCCCGCCTTGGGCCTCAGAGCTACGCCTCAAGGGCCAGGAGGAGAGTTAAGGCAGCTGGGTTTAGGGGAGCTGTGGGAATTGACGATGGGAAATGTCCTGAGGATTTATGATAAATAAGCCACCCGGAGGCCCACGTGTCTCCCGGCCATTTTGTTCCGGCCTGGGCCCGCTCCCGTTGCCTGGACGGAGTTAATGTTTAGAGGATCCCGTTCCAGGTGAGTGCACAAAATTCCTGCCCGGAGAGAAACTACCCTACTTTGCCCCCGGTTCTCCTCCCTGCACTGGATAGTGTCACTGGGGTCGCCACTGTGGGTACACGGAGCCCCCAGGGTGGTTTCATAAGGCTCTCCCAGCCCTGGCAGCAGGGCCAGTGGGGGCTCAAGGGATCAGAAGGGGTTGATCGTGGGTGGCCACCTCTCTGGTGTGACGGCCTCAGAGGGTTCACTCTTTAGGCCCAGAGTCCCTGGATATTTAGCCACTGCCTGCATCCCTGGCCCCCCACCCTAAGGGACCTATTGGTCCCGCCCCGCTCCACTTCCCCCAAGGAATGAGATGCAGAACAGAAAGGGGGAGCAGAGACTGGCACGATGAAGCGCCTCTCCTTCGGCAGGTCTTGGCCTGCCTCCTGGCTGTTCCCCCGACAGGTGCCAGTGGCTTGGGTGCTGGAAGACCTCCCGGAATCTATCAGCACCAAGGTCACCCATCCTTAATGGCCCAGGGCAATGTGCGACCACAAGGCCCAAGCCACTGGCTCAGCCATCCAGTGCAGCAGTCGGTCCCCAAGGGAGATGGGGACCCCACTTGACTAGGGTAGGGACGAACCAACGGACCCCCTCAGCATCCCCTTCTCCATTGCTGCCTTCCCTCTAGAAACTCTCCTGGACCATTCGTTCGTGAACTGATCCAAACCGACCCCTGCTTAATTTCCTCCTGTCACACAGGTTGTGACCTCCCTGAGCAGTGACCTCTTCAGAGCCGAAGGGTCGTTGCTCAGGGATGCGGGAGAAAGGCTGGGGATTGGTGGCTTTTGGTGGGACTTTTCAGTGACCATGGGACAACTAGGGGGTGGCTTCTCGAAGGGAACAGAGGAGCCCCAACCCCTCAGTTGCACTGGTGTCCTTGGCCAACAATTCGTGCAGACGTACCGCGATTTCGGCGGGCACCGCGGGGAGACGGTTTTTACTGATCCTCCATCTGAGGCATCCCATGCCAGGGAATTATCCCGAAGATGTCCAGGGTAAACCTGGATGAAATGTTGACGGGAGAAATCGAACCAGATCAAAGATATATGTTGTTCCCCCAGGACTCCCCAAAGTGCTCCAGCATATCGATTACACTGTATAGATGTGATAAAGATCAACTCGTCCCAAATAACTATAGAGGAGTGGGAGTGGGGGGCTGGAGCGGGTTGCGGGGCTGACCAGACCTCACTCAGTGCCAGGTCTGTTAGAAGCAGCGTGGCTAGGAGAAGCAGCGTGGCTCAGTGGAATGAGCACGGGCTTTGGAGTCAGAGGTGATGAATTCAAATCCCAGCTCCGCCAACTGTCAGCTGTGTGACTTTGGGCAAGTCACTTAACTTCTCTGTGCCTCAGTTACCTCATCTGTAAAATGGGGATTAAAACTGTGAGCCCCCTGTAGGACAACCTGATCACCTTGTAACCTCCCCAGCACTTAGAACAGTACTTTGCACATAGTAAGCGCTTACCAAATATCATTATTATTATTATAAGCAGGGTGGTCTAGTGGAAAGAACCCGGGCCTGGCAATCAGAGGACTTGAGTTTTAATCCCAGTCTGCCAATTGCTTGATGTGTGACTTGGGCAGGTGACTTTACTTCTCTGTGCCTCATTTTCCTCAATTGTAAAATGGAGATTAAATACCTGTTCTCTCTCCTGCTTAGACTATGAGCCCCAAACGGGACAGGGACCACGCTCAACCTGATTAACTTGTATTCATTCAATCGTATTTATTGAGCGCTTACTGTGCTCTGAGCACTGTCTACCCCAGCGCTTAGAACAGTGCTCAATACATAGTAAGCACTTAACAAATAATAATAATAATAATATCTCCCCCATTGCAGGGCTCTAGGGGAATTAGCCTCCCTCTGTATGGGCTTCCCACTTGGGGATGAGGGTACCTGGATTCCTCCCATCTCCCACAGGTTAGGGCACATCACAGACGGGTCGTCGGGATGTAGACGCAAGCAGGGGAACAGCATAAAGGTAGCTTTCCCTGGTGGGAGAAGGATTCAGAAAAGGCAGCTTGGTTCCCCCAAATGCCACTTTACATCCCGCTAGACTGAGTTTCCCGAGGGCAGAGTTCGTACCTACCTTCTCTAAGTGTTTAGCATAGTGCTCTGCCCACAGTAAGCACTCAATTGATACCACTGATGGATTGGTTGACTCTTTGATTGACTGATCTCCACTCCCAGATTGGGTTTCAGGGAAAAACTCTTTCATCCTCAAACTCTAGTTTAGGGAGAACTTTTCCTTGCTCTGTGTGCACCTGAGCTGAGGAGGTGGGCCAGGGTGGGGCCTCAAAGGCTGGTCCAGGGTCCTCCTTTTACCTTCTGCAATGCCACCTCTCCATCCCCATGAGAACGTGAGGAAGCTGGCATCCTGGAGCCCTGGTTTTCCAATAGGGCAGGTGGGCATGAAGATCCCTGGAGTCTGGAGGAATTCCCGGGGCCCTGCCTCTCCCTGGCCCCTCTCACCTCCAAGTTGATCCCAGAACCTGCTGGAGAGCTTAGAGACCCTAGACTCTCAGTTCCTCTATAGACTGTAAGCACCTGGTGGGCAGGAACAGGTCTACTCTCCCCCTCTCCATCCTCCCCCTCTTCATTCCCCCCGCCTTACCTCCTTCCCTTCCCCACAGCACCTGTATATATGTATATATGTTTGTATGTATTTATTACTCTATTTATTCATTTATTTTACTTGTACATATCTATTCTATTTATTTTATTTTGTTAATATGCTTTGTTTTGTTCTCTATCTCCCCCTTCTAGACTGTGAGCCAACTGTTGGGTAGGGGCCGTCTCTATATGTTGCCAACTTGTACCTCCCAAGCACTTAGTACAGTGCTCTGCACACAGTAAGTGCTCAATAAATATGATTGATTGATTGATTGCATTGTACTGTCCCAAACGCTTAGTACAGTGCTTTACATGCAGTAAGCGTTCAGGAAATACCATTGATTGATTGGATTCAAGGAAGCCAGAAGGGGAACCCCATCCTGGGACACCACCATTCCCTTTCCATCCTAGTCCCGGGAAAAACACGACCGGCAGGGAGGAGAGCACGGGAGTGCTGAACACCAGCAACTCCGTGTGGGTTCCCGGGCCCAACATCCTAGCCTGGGGCTTATCCATCAGTCCCAATGGGAGACTCTATCAGATTCTCCAGAGAGCATCCTCCCCACCTCTGCGGTCCCCTTCTTCCACATTAATGCCCTGGCATATTGGGAGAAAGGGGCTTCCGGGGAGGTGGCATAGAACAAATTACCTTCTCCTTCTTGGAGCTGTCCATCCTGGTTCTGTGGTCCAGCATCTGGGCAGCTGCCCAGTGCCCCACCCCTGCACCGCGAGCTGCCCAAGGACAGGGTGGCTCAGGCCCAGGGGCAGACTCTTACTCGCCCGCAGAATCGTTCCGATTCTTCCTCTCCCGGATGATCTCGTCCTTTCCCCCTCCGAGGGTCCCCGACCCTGGGCTCGGAGGCCGGTCCTCTCCCACTCCAGCTGCTGTCTGGTAGTGAGTTCAGCCGTCGAGTTTCCTTTTTCCCATTGTTTACAAGCAAGTGAGAAGTGGGGTTCCTGTGCAGCCTGAGGCAGTCTCCCTGGCCCCCGCTCTGCAGAAGGCCGGGCGTCCCCAGCCTCTTCGTGGGTCAGCCGGAGGAGTAGGGGCAAAGGGCCCCCATTGCGTTGGTGACCTCCTTGCTCCCCGGGGGGCTGGGTCAGAAGGGCGCTTGGGTCCCCTCCAGAAGACAGTGGAGAAGATCCTCTTGTGTTTCCTGCGCGTCAGACTCCGAGATCGTGATAATAAAGCGTCGCTGCTCCTCACCTGACTTTGGTCTGCTCTCCTGAGGCAATCGGGGCAGCGACCTCTGACCAAGTCCGTCTTTTAATGTTTTCGGGGAAGGGGTTGGGGGAGAGCCGTGGCCCTCTCTGCTCCGGGGACTGACCCGGGAGCTAGCCCGGCAACCAGGTGTGTCGCTTCTCTCATATCCCTTCCCAGCCTGGAAACGGGTGGCCTCCCGCCCGGTCATTAGGGCTTCCAGGCAGAAAACGGGTCCTGATGGGGATTGGTCTTCTCCCAGGTCACCATAACAACCATTTGATCTTCTCAACCTGCAGCCACCATTTGCCTTAAAGGCTTAGCCACCTGTTCCCATGGGGACCAAATAGAGTCGCCCGAACCCCTTTCCAAACAACAAATGTCAACAGCAGGCCTGAAGGTGTTTGTCAGAGCCTCTCCTGACCCGATGCCGTAGAGTAACTATCCTCCGAGGGGTGCCATCAAACCCAATGGAGTCTTCCGCTCTGATGATGAGATGCAGCCAGGATGACAGCATCCTAATCCAGCGGCACTGCGGAGGGGCTGCTCTGGGGCTGGGGGACGAGTTCTGAGGCCGAACACGGCAAGACACTGACTCAGGGACAGATCGTAGATGCTTTTTCTTCTGCCTCCCCTCCGTAATCTATTGTGACATCTGCCACTCCCACTAGGCTGGAAGCTCCTCGAGGGCCGGGATTGGGTTTAATCTATCGCCTTCTCCCGAGCGCTCAGTGCAATGCGCTGCTACAGCAGGAGCTCAATCAATACGAAGCCTTGATTGATTGTGGGAGTAAGACGTGGCCAAACAATCCCATCTGTCCTTGCACACCTGGTCCTGGCCATGACTCGCTTTAGTGGTGTTTGATCACTTCCCCGGGTCGGACGGTTCACTTACCACGACGATGTCAGTCGATCGACTGATCGATCGGAATGGGCTCCCTCTGGTGGGAATCATGGCTGGCCGAACTTCCAACTTCCTCCTCATCCCTCTTTCCCTGATTTTTCTCTTCTCCATGATGGTCGAGGCTCGGCCCCCCCAATTTCTGAGGCTTAAATAGGGCTGGAGTCCAAGTCACCAGATAAGGGCAGGCCAACCTTTTAGCAGCTCCCCTCAATCAATCAATGGTATTTCAATCAATCAATCAACTGTATTTATTGAGCATTTACGATGTGCAGAGCGCTGTATTAAGCCCTTGGAAGAGTACAATGTAATGCAGTTGGTGGACAAGCTCCCTGCCCACGAGCTTACAGTCTAGAGGGGGAATTTATACTCATTGAATGTTGTTTGTGTGCAGAACACTGAGCCTGGCCAGGAGGAGGGGAAAGTAATATTAATAATCACGGGGATATTTGTTAAGCACTGTGTCCCAAGCTCCCCTCCTGCTCCCTACTTCCTCATGGCCCTCTGGGCTCCAGAGGAACACGAATGACTGAAATCAGAGCATGTGAGCTGGGAAGACCATTATCAAATCAATCAAGCAAGTAAGCAAGCAAAGGCTGGGATAAATGTCAGATAGTCAGGTCAGACACAGCCTCTGTCCCACGTGGGGCTCAGAATCTATTTTACAGATGACAGAACTGAGGCCCAGAGAAGTTAGGTGACTCCCCCAAGGTCTCACAGGAGGCAGGTGGCAGAGCCAGTATTGGAACCCGGGTCCTGTGACTTCTAATCCTGGCTCTGGCACTTGTCTGCTGTGTGATTTTGGGCAAATCATTTAACTTCTCTGGGCCTCAGTTTCCTCACTGTAAAGTGAGGATTAAATCCTACTCCCTACTTCCTCCTACTTAGACTCTGAGCCAGGGACTGTGTCCAACTTAGTAAACTTGTATCTACCCCAGGGCTTAGAACACTACTTGACACACAGTAAGCACATAACAAATACAACAAAAGGGTTGGAGGGGGGAGATGAGGTACACCCACTGCCTGCGTCCTTTCTAAAGGGGAAGGCTTAAATGTGGCCCTGGATTGAAGAGGATTCCTTCCAGGGTCCCTTGCCTTCACTGCTGGTTTAGGTTTGGGTTTCCCTGTGGATTTGTGTGAATACCTGGATGTGTGCACATGGATGGATGATTCAAGAGGACTATGCCTGTGGTCTGGATGTGTGGGTGTTTTTGTGTTTTTGTGTTCCTTGAGGATGAGGATCAGTGGGTGGGAGGAGGGTGACCACAGATGGTGATCTAGATGCACTGATGACACACATATCCCACCCGGCATCCAGTGGAACATGATGACATCACAGGTAACCGTTTGGGAGAAACACCCCGAGTTCACCTGAACGTCGAGACGGGGGTATCCCTGACCTCCATCCAGAGCTGTGAGTCTCCACCTCCACACGCCCGTTTCAACATAGTGGCCACATCTGAGCTGAGGACCTTGGCAGCAGGAGCTGAGGAGGATGGGGGTTGGAGGCCCTGAAAATAAAAGCAGTGGACACAAAGGCATCTGGTGGATTCACAGGTAAGTACAAACCAATCAATTTCCCTCTTCTTCTCCAGGGCAACTTGCTGAGACAGTGAAAGGCTGTGGGGTTCTTGGGGTTGGGTCCTGATGCAATGGAGGAAATCAAATCCCTCCCTTGGACTAACCTTCGAACCGGGGCCGGCCGGGAAGGGACCGAGCAGGCCTCCCCAGGACAGAGCGGGCACCCAGCCAATCTCCCAAACCCAAGGGGATTTTCCAAGCTTCCTCCTTTCTGGTTTCCAGTTTTTACAAGCTTCCTTCTGCCTAGCAGTCAAAGATCAAAGAACATGGAACGGTGGCGTAGGCAAAAGGACACTTACAAGGTGAAGATATTTAATAGTAATCTAGTACAGTCTGTTTGACAAGATTGCCTTAGTTCATTCAGAAGGCCGGCACACCAATCTCCAAAAAAACATAATAAAAAAGCAAACTGAACTCTGCTGCTGTTCTTTTAGGTTAAGTTCCTTTCCTCCTACACAATCAAAGTTCATTCCCATGTTACTAATTTTATCTTCACAACATCCCTGGGAAGTAAGGAGAGGCAGAGGTTATCATCCCTATTTCACAGGGATAACTGAGTCATTAAGTGACGCGCCCAAGGTCACACAGTTATTAATGGCAGAAATGGGCCTGGAACCCGGGCACTTCATCAAACTGCCTATGAGCATTTTTAATAACACTTACGATTTGTAGAATTTTCCGACTGCAAACTCCTCGAGGGCAGAGACCGCAGTTCATAATTCTTGAGGGCCTCAAAGTGCCCAAGACAGCGACACAGCATCGTGGACGCAGTGGGGACCAGCCTGCGGGACCCTCGTCTGTCTTTTCAGTCACACGTGCGCTTGTGGGTGAATTTCAGCATCAGTGGTGTGTTCGACTACAGAGGATAAGTCAAAATGTACACAGTTCAGTAGGGGCTGGGTCTAATGCTCAGTCCACAGTCGAAGTTCAATCAAAAGCAATAGCAATGATAATTCTGTCCTCAGCTCATTAGCAACCCCATCCTGGCCCTCCTTTGTGGTCAGAGGCACTGCTGATTTCTAGCGTGAAGCCGGGCATCCATCAGAAAGGGAAGAGACATCATCAGCGGGTAGATAAAGCCCATCGCCTGCACAAAACTCACCTTTGGGCTAGAGAATGGGGTTCTGGGGTGATCATCATCATCATCATCATCAATCGTATTTATTGAGCGCTTACTGTGTGCAGAGCACTGTACTAAGCTCTTGGGAAGTACAAATTGGCAACATATAGAGACAGTCCCTACCCAACAGTGTGCTCACAGTCTAAAAGGGGGGAGACAGAGAACAAAACCAAACATACTAACAAAATAAAATAAATACAATAGATAGGTACAAGTAAAATAAATAAATAAATAGAGTAAGAAATATGTACAAACATATATACATATATACAGATGTTGTGGGGAAGGGAAGGAGGTAAGATGGGACGGATGGAGAGGGGGACGAGGGGGAGAGGAAGGAAGGGGCTCAGTCTGGGAAGGCCTCCTGGAGGAGGTGAGCTCTCAGCAGGGCCTTGAAGGGAGGAAGAGAGCTAGCTTGGCGGATGGGCAGAGGGATTGGGGGCGTTCCAGGCCCGGGGAATGACGTGGGCCGGGGGGCGATGGCGGGACAGGCGAGAACGAGGTACGGTGAGGAGATTAGCGGTGGAGTGGAGGGTGTGGGCTGGGCGGGAGAAGGAGAGAAGGGAGGTGAGGTAGAAGGGGGCGAGGTGATGGACAGCCTTGAAGCCCAGGGTGAGGAGTTTCTGCCTGATGCGCAGATTGATTGGTAGCCACTGGAGATTTTTGAGGAGGGGAGTAATATGCCCAGAGCGTTTCTGGACAAAGATAATCCGAGCAGCAGCATGAAGTATGGATTGAAGTGGAGAGAGACACGAGGATGGGAGATCAGAGAGAATCTCTGTCTCCCTGAAGTACGGCCTAGGACATCTGGTTGATTTACCAAGATCTCCGCTCCAGTTGCCCCTCGTGAAATGCACTGGGGGTGAGCGCGCCCTCAGCTATATCCTCCTGGACCCCTTACTGTGCCTCAGGATGGGGGCTGCCCCTTTAGGGGGGGACAGTCTGACAGGGTCGGCGTCCGGAGTCCTTCAGCTCAGAGCTGGTAGCAAATAGGGGATTGCCCAGGCTGCGATTAGCCCGGGCCCCTAAGGATGAGGAAGCAGCTGGGAATGTTAAGGGGGGTGAGGATCTAGCCGGGTAGCGGCCCCCGTGCTTCCCCCTGGTTCTTGGGATGTGGCCGACGGGGGCTAGTGGGGATTCAGATACCAGCCCATCGTGGCAGGCCCAACTAATAAGCAGAATTAAAGTTCTCTAGGAAGTTGTCCTGCTTTTCAACCACCAGCCAGACCTTCCAAGAGACCCGCTGGCTGATCAATTGTTGATTGACTCAACGAAGATGTCGGCTAGTCGGTTCCCTAGCTAAATCTGGCTTGTTTATCTCCTCATGGCCAGTAAGGTGATCCACCCCTTGGGGACTCCCAGGCTCCCGGGAGAAAGGAAACCCCAAAGCTGAAGGGGGTCAGGTGGCTGCCTTCACCCTGCCTTCCCTGTTCATCCCTGGCAAGAAAAACTTAGGTGAGAACTTCATCAAAACCTGCCAGCACTCACCAAGCAAAAAATAAAGTCTTTCCTGGGGTACCTGGGAGCTGGCCACACTGCTTGGCGCCGAGCAAGTGCTTAGAAGCACAGTTAGTTATAATAATAATGATAATTATGGTAATTGTTAAGCACTTACTGCTTGCCAAGTACTGTTCTAAGCGCTGGGGTAGATACAAGTTAATCAGATTAGACACAGTCCCCGTCCCACACGGTTTTACTCTTAATCCCCATTTTACACATGAGGTAATATTGTCCCAGAGACGTAAAGTAATAATAATCATTCATTCATTCAATCGTATTTATTGAGCGCTTACTGTGTGCAGAGCACTGTATTAAACGCTTGGGAGAGTACAAATCGGCAACAGATAGAGACGGCCCCTACCCAACAAAGTGCTCACAGTCGTATTTATTGAGAGGTTACTGTGTACTAAGTGCTTGGGAAGTACAAATCGGCAACCCGCTGTTGGGTAGGGACCGTCTCTATATGTTCCCAACTTGTACTTCCCAAGCGCTTAGTACAGTGCTCTGCACACAGTAAGCGCTCAATAAATACGATTGAATGAATGAACAGATAATAATAATAATAATAATAATGGTATTTGTTAAGTGCGTACTATGTGCCAAGCACTGTTCTAAGCGCTGGGGAGGATACAAGGTGATAAGGTTGTCCCTCGTGGGGCTCACGGTCTTAATCCCCATTTTATAGATGAGGGAACTGAGGCCCAGAGATGTGAAGTGACTTGCCCAAAGTCACACAGTTGACAAGCGGCAGAGGCAGGATTAGAACCCATGACCTCTCACTCCCAAGCCCTTGCCACTGAGCCACGCTGCTTCTCATAGAATGAGAATGAATAAATAAATGAATGGATGGGTGGATGGGTGGATGAATGGATAACAATAGTAATGATGGTATTTGTTACGCGCTTACTATGTGCTAAGCACTGTTTTAAGCGCTGGGGGATACAAGGTGATCAGGTTGTCCCTCGTGGGGCTCACAGTCTTAATCCCCATTTTACAGATGAGGTAACTGAGGCACAGAGAAGTTCAGTGGTTTGCCCAAGGTCCCACAGCTGACAAGTGGCGGAACTAGGATTCGAACCCATGATCTCTGACCCCCAAGCCCTTGCTCTTTCCACTGAGCCACGCTGCCTCTCATAGAATGAGCATGAATGAATGAATGAATGAATGAATGAATACAGAAGCATTGTGGCTCAGTGGAAAGAGCACGCGCTTGGGAGTCAGAGGTCATGGGTTCTAATACTGGCTCCACCACTTATCGGCTGTGTGACTTTAAGCAAGTCACTTAACTTCTCTGTGCCTTCGTTCCCTCATCTGTAAAATGGGGATTAAGATTGTGAGCCCCATGTGGGACAACCTGACCACCTTGTATCCCCCCAGTGCTTAGAACTGTGCTTTGCACATAGTAAGCGCTTAACAAATACCATCATTATTATTATTATTAATGGGTGGGTGGATGGATGGATGAATGAATGGTTGAGCCCACTGTTGGGTAAGGATCGTCTCTATATGTTGTCGACTTGTTCTTCCCAAGCGCTTAGTACAGTGCTCTGCACACAGTAAGCGTTCAATAAATACGATGGAATGAATGGATGGATGGATGGATGAATGAATGGGTGGATGAATGAATGGGTGGATGGATGGATAATAATAATAATAATGGCATTTATTAAGCACTTACTATGTGCAAAGCACTATTCTAAGTGCTGGGGAGGTTACAAGGTGATCAGGTTGTCCCACGGGGGGCTCACAATCTTAATCCCCATTTTACAGATGAGGGAACTGAGGCCCAGAGAAGTGAAGAGACTTCATTCATCCATTCATTCAATTGTATTTATTGAGAGCTTACTGTGTGCAGGGCACTGTACTAAACACTTGGGAAGTACCAGTTGGCAACATATAGAGATGGTCCCTACCCAACAGTGGGCTCACAGTCTAGACTTGCCCAAAGTCACCCAGCTGACAACTGGCAGAGGTGGCATTCGAACCCGTGACCTCCGACTCCAAAGCCCGAGCTCTTTCCACCGAGCCACGCCGCTTCTCTGGATGGATTGATGAATGAATGAATGAATGGGTGGATTAATGAATGGGTGGATGACTGACTGACTGAATGAATGACTGTCTCTATATGTTGCCAATTTGTACTTCCCAAGCGCTTAGTACAGTGCTCTGCACACAGTAAGCGCTCAGTAAAGATGATTGAATGAGTTCTTTCATTGTCGTGTGTGGTGTCTGTGAAGTCGGTGAGCGGGCCTCAGTTTCCCTCCCCTGCGAGGTGTGTGTGTGGCAGTAAGGGAGTGTCTGGGATATGCCTGCAGATGTAAGAGAAGGTTTAAGTAATAATAATTGTGATTATTTATTACTAATAATAATCATTCTGGCATTTGTTAGGCGCTTCCTATGGGCCTGGTGCTGTAATAATAATAATAATAATAATAATAATAATGGCATTTGTTAAGTGCTTACTATGTGCAAAGCACTGTTCTAAGCGCTGGGGGGATTCAAGGTGATCAGGTTGTCCCACGTGGGGCTCACATTCTTAATCCCCATTTTACAGATGAGGGTACTGAGGCACAGAGAAGTGAAGTGACTTGCCCAAGGTCACACACCTGACAACTGGCGGAGCTGGGATTTGAACCCATGACCTCTGACTCCAAAGCCCGTGCTCTTTCCACTGAGCCACGCTGCTTCTCAATATCACCTATATATTCATTCATTCAATCGTATTTATTGAGCGCTTACTGTGTTCAGAGCACTGTACTAAGCGCTTGGGAAGTCCAAGTTGGCAACATATAGAGACGGTCCCTACCCAACAGCGGGCTTGCAGTCTAGAAGTATATATGTACATATGTTTGTACATATTTATTACTCTGTTTATTTATTTATTTATTTTGCTTGTACATATTTATTCTATTTATTTTATTTTGTTAATATGTTTTGTTTTGTTGTCTGTCTCTCCCTTCTAGACTGTGAGCCCGCTGTTGGGTAGGGACTGTCTCTATATGTTGCCAACTTGGACTTCCCAAGCGCTTAGCACAGTGCTCTGCACACAGTAAGCCCTCAATAAATACGATTCATTGATTGACTGACTGACTGACAGGACAGGCAGCCCCAACGTCCGCGCGCAGGCCGAAGCGGCGGCGCATGCGCAGCGCGCGCCGATCGCGGCGCCTCCGTGGCCCCTCCCGCGCGTGCGCGCGTGCTCCCTTACGTCACTTCCGGCCGCTCCACCTCCATCCGGGTCATCGGGGTGAGGGGGCCGTCGCCTGAGGGAAGACAGGCCGGCCGGCCGCCGCCATCATGAAGCTGTACAGCCTCAGCGTCCACTACAAGGGGGACGCCAGGGCCGTCCTGCTCAGAGCCGCCTACGACGTCACCTCCTTCAGCTTCTTCCAGAGGGCCAGGTGACGTCTGGGACCCCCCCCGGGGACTAGTAATAATAATAATAATAATAATAATAATGGTGTCTGTGAGCCCCCTGTTGGGTAGGGACCGTCTCTCTATAATAGTAATAATGATGGCATTTACTAAGCGCTTACTACGTGCCAAGCACTGTTCTAAGTGCTGGACTAATAATGATGGTATTTGTGAGGCCCCTTCAATCAATCCCTTCAAGGCCCTGCTGAGAGCTCACCTCCTCCAGGAGGCCTTCCCAGACTGAGCCCCTTCTTTCCTCTCCCCCTCGTCCCCCTCTCCATCCCCCCCATCTTGCCTCCTTCCCTTCCCCACAGCACCTGTATATATGTATATATGTTGGTACAGATTTATTACTCTATTTATTTTACTTGTACATATCTATTCTATTTATTTTATTTTGTTAGTATGTTTGGTTTTGTTCTCTGTCTCCCCCTTTTAGACTGTGAGCCCACTATTGGGTAGGGACTGTCCTTCCTCTCCCCCTCGTCCCCCTCTCCATCCCCCCCCATCTTACCTCCTTCCCTTCCCCACAGCACCTGTATATATGTATATAGGGTTGTACATATTTATTACTCTATTATTTATTTATTTACTTATTTATTTTACTTGTACATTTCTATCTTATTTATTTTCTTTTGTTGGTGTGTTTGGTTCTGTTCTCTGTCTCCCCCTTTTAGACTGTGAGCCCACTGTTGGGTAGGGACTGTCTCTGTGGGTTGCCAATTTGTACTTCCCAAGCGCTTAGTACAGTGCTCTGCACATAGTAAGCGCTCAATAAATACGATTGATTGATTGAGGCCGCTGTTGGGTAGGGACCGTCTCCCTATAATAATAATGGTGGCATTCATTAAGTGCTGGACTAATAATGATAATAATGATGGTGTTTGTGAGCCCCCTGTTGGGTAGGGACCGTCTCTCAATAATAATAATGATGGCATTTATTAAGCGCTTACTGTGTGCAAAGCATAATGATAATAATGATGGTGTTTGTGAGGCCACTGTTGGGTAGGGACCGTCTCTCAATAATAATAATGATGGCATTTATTAAGCGCTTACTACGTGCAAAGCACTGTACTAAGTGCTGGACTAATAATGATAATAATGGTGGTATTTGTGAGCCCCCTGTTGGGTAGGGACCGTCTCTCTATAATAATAATGATGTCATTTATTAAGCGCTTACTATGTGCAAAGCATAATGATAATAATGATGGTATTTGTGAGCCCCCTGTTGGGTAGGGACCGTCTCTCAATAATAATAATGATGGCATTTATTAAGCGCTTACTACGTGCAAAGCACTGTACTAAGTGCTTGACTAATAATGATAATAGTGATAGTATTTGTGAGCCCGCTGTTGGGTAGGGGCCGTCTCTCTATAATAATAATGATGGCATTTATTAAGCGCTTACTGTGTGCAAAGCATAATGATAATAATGATGGTGTTTGTGAGCCCACTGTTGGGTAGGGACCGTCTCTCAATAATAATAATGATGGCATTTATTAAGCGCTTACTACGTGCAAAGCACTGTACTAAGTGCTGGACTAATAATGATAATAATGGTGGTATTTGTGAGCCCCCTGTTGGGTAGGGACCGTCTCTCTATAATAATAATGATGATGGCATTTATTAAGCGCTTACTGTGTGCCAAGCACTGTTCTAAGCGCTGGACTAATAATGATAATAATGATGGTGTTTGTGAGGCCGCTGTTGGGTAGGGACCGTCTCTCTATAATAATAATGGTGGCATTCATTAAGTGCTGGACTAATAATGATAATAATGATGGTGTTTGTGAGCCCACTGTTGGGTAGGGACCGTCTCTCTATAATAATAATGATGATAGCGTTTATTAAGCGCTTACTGTGTGCCAAGCACTGTTCTAAGTGCTGGACTAATAATGATAATAATGATGGTGTTTGTGAGCCCACTGTTGGGTAGGGGCCGTCTCTCTATAATAGTAATGATGGCATTCATTAAGCGCTTACTATAATAATGATGGTATTTGTGAGCCCACTGTTGGGTAGGGGCCGTCTCTCTATAATAGTAATGATGGCAGTTATTAAGCGCTTACTGTAATAATGATGGTATTTGTGAGCCCACTGTTGGGTAGGGGCCGTCTCTCTATAATAATAATGATGGCATTCATTAAGCGCTTACTATAATAATGATGGTGTTTGTGAGCCCACTGTTGGGTAGGGACCGTCTCTCTGTAATAATAATGATGGCATTTATTAAGCGCTTACTATGTGCCAAGCACTGCTCTAAGCGCTGGAATAATAATGATAACAATGATGGTATTTGTGAGCCCCCTGTTGGGTAGGGACCGTCCCTCTGTAATAATAATGATGGCATTTATTAAGCGCTTATTACGTGCAAAGCACTGTACTAAGTGCTTGACTAATAATGATAGTATTTGTGAGCCCCCTGTTGGGTAGGGACCGTCTCTCTATAATAATAATGATGATATTTATTAAGCACTTACTACGTGCAAAGCACTGTTCTAAGTGCTGGAATAATAACGATAATAATGATGGTGTTTGTGCGCTTGACTAATAATGATAATAATGATGGTATTTGTGAACCCCCTGTTGGGTAGGGACCGTCTCTCTGTAATAATAATGATGGCATTTATTAAGCGCTTACTATAATAATGATGGTATTTGTGAGCCACTTGTTGGGTAGGGACCGTCTCTCTATAATAGTAATAATGATGGCATTTATTAAGCGCCTACTACGTGCCAAGCACTGTTCTAAGTGCTGGAATAATAATGATAATAATGATGGTGTTTGTGAGCCCCCTGTTGGGTAGGGACCGTCTCTCTGTAATAATAATGACGGCATTTATTAAGCGCTTACTATGTGCCAAGCACTGCTCTAAGCGCTGGAATAATAATAATAATGCTGGTATTTGTGAGCCCACTGTTGGGTAGGGGCCGTCTCTCTATAATAATAATGATGATGGCATTTATTAAGCGCTTACTACGTGCAAAGCACTGTACTAAGCGCTGGACTAATAATGATGGTATTTGTGAGCCCACTGTTGGGTAGGGACCATTTCTCTATAATAATAATGATGGCATTCATTAAGTGCTGGACTAATAATGATAATAATGATGGTGTTTGTGAGCCCACTGTTGGGTAGGGACCGTCTCTCTATAATAGTAATAATGATTTTATTTTATTTTATTTTGTTAATATGTTTGGTTTTGTTCTCTGTCTCCCCCTTTTAGACTGTGAGCCTGCTGTTGGGTAGGTACTGTCTCTAGATGTTGCCAACTTGGATTTCCCAATCGCTTGGTACAGTGCTCTGCACACAGTAAGCGCTCAATAAATGCGATTGATGATGATGATGATGGCATTTATTAAGTGCTTACTATGTGCCAAGCACTGTTCTAAGTGCTGGACTAATAATGGTAATAATGATGATGTTTGTGAGCCCACGGTTGGGTAGGGGCCGTCTCTCTATAATAGTAATGATGGCATTCATTAAGCGCTTACTATAATAATGATGGTATTTGTGAGCCCACTGTTGGGTAGGGGCCGTCTCTCTATAATAATAATGATGGCAGTTATTAAGCGCTTACTACGTGCCAAGCACTGTTCTAAGTGCTGGACTAATAATGATAATAGTGATGGTATTTGTGAGCCCGCTGTTGGGTAGGGACCGTCTCTCTGTAATAATAATGATGGCATTTATTAAGCGCTTACTATGTGCCAAGCACTGTACTAAGTGCTTGACTAATAATGATAATAGTGATGGTATTTGTGAGCCCCCTGTTGGGTAGGGGCCGTCTCTCTATAATAATAATAATGATGGCATTTATTAAGCGCTTATTACGTGCAAAGCACTGTACTAAGTGCTTGACTAATAATGATAGTATTTTTGAGCCCCCTGTTGGGTAGGGACCGTCTCTCTATAATAATAATGATGGCATTTATTAAGCGCTTACTACGTGCAAAGCACTGTTCTAAGTGCTGGAATAATAATGATAATGATGATGGTGTTTGTGCGCTTGACTAATAATGATAATAATGATGGTATTTGTGAGCCCCCTGTTGGGTAGGGACCGTCTCTCTGTAATAATAATGATGGCATTCATTAAGCGCTTACTATAATAACGATTGTATTTGTGAGCCCACTGTTGGGTAGGGACCGTCTCTCAGTAATAATAATGATGGCATTTATTAAGCGCTTACTACGCGCAAAGCACTGTTCTAAGTGCTGGACTAATAATGATAATAGTGATGGTATTTGTGAGCCCGCTGTTGGGTAGGGACCGTCTCTCTATAATAGTAATAATTATGGCAGTTATTAAGCGCTTACTATGTGCCAAGCACTGTTCTAAGTGCTGGACTAATAGTGATAATAATGATGGTGTTTGTGAGCCCACTGTTGGGTAAGGGACTGTCTCTCTATAATAATAATGATGGCATTTATTAAGCGCTTACTATGTGCAAAGCACTGTTCTAAGTGCTGGACTAATAATGATAATAATGATGGTGTTTGTGAGCCCCCTGTTGGGTAGGGGCCGTCTCTCTGTAATAATAATGATGGCATTTATTAAGCGCTTACTATGTGCAAAGCATAATGATAATAATGATGGTATTTGTGAGCCACCTGTTGGGTAGGGGCCGTCTCTCTATAATAATAATGGTGGCATTTATTAAGCGCTTACTATGTGAAAAGCACTGTACTAAGTGCTGGACTAATAGTAATAATAATGACGGTATTTGTGAGCCCCCTGTTGGGTAGGGACCATCTCTCTGTAATAATAATGATGGCATGTATTAAGCGCTTACTATGTGCAAAGCATAATGACAATAATGATGGTATTTGTGAGCCCACTGTTGGGTAAGGGCCGTCTCTCTGTAATAATAATGATGGCATTCATTTAGCGCTTACTATGTGCCAAGCACTGTTCTAAGTGCTGGACTGATAATGATGGTATTTGTGAGCCCCCTGTTGGGTAGGGGCCGTGTCTCTGTAATAATAATGATGGCATTTATTAAGCGCTTACTGTGTGCAAAGCATAATGATAATAATGATGGTATTTGTGAGCCACTTGTAGGGTAGGCACCGTCTCTCTGTAATAATAATGATGGCATTTATTATATGTGCAAAACACTGTTGTAAGTGCTGGAATAGTAATGATAATAATGATGGTGTTTGTGAGCCCACTGTTGGGTAGGCACCGTCTCTCTATAATAATAATGATGGCATTCATTAAGTGCTGGACTAATAATGATAATAATGATGGTGTTTGTGAGCCCACTGTTGGGTAGGGACCGTCTCTCTGTAATAGTAATAATGATGGCATTTATTAAGCGCTTACTATGTGTAAAGCAGTGTTCTAAGTGCTGGAATAATAGTAATAATGATGGTATTTGTGGGCCCACTGTTGGGTAGGGACCGTCTCTCTGTAATAATAATGATGGCATTTATTAAGCGCTTACTATGTGCAAAGCATAATGATAATAATGATGGTGTTTGTGAGCCCCCTGTTGGGTAGGGACCGTCTCTCTATAATAATAATGATGATGGCATTTATTAAGCGCTTACTACGTGCAAAGCACTGTACTAAGCGCTTGACTAATAATGATAATAATGATGGTATTTGTGAGCCCCCTGTTGGGTAGGGACCGTCTCTCTGTAATAATAATGATGGCATTTATTAAGCGCTTATTACGTGCACAGCACTGTTCTAAGTGCTGGAATAATAATGATAATAATGATGGTGTTTGTGAGCCCACTGTTGGGTAGGGACCGTCTCTCTGTAATAATAATGATGGCATTCATTAAGCGCTTACTATAATAATGATGGTATTTGTGAGCCACTTGTTGGGTAGGGGCCGTCTCTTTATAATAATAATGATGGCATTTATTAAGCGCTTACTATGTGCCAAGCTCTGTTCTAAGCGCTGGAATAATAATGATAATAATGATGGTATTTGTGAGCCCACTGTTGGGTAGGGACCGTCTCTCTGTAATAATAATGATGGCATTTATTAAGCGCTTATTATGTGCAAAGCACTGTTCTAAGTGCTGGACTAATAATGATAATAATGATGGTGTTTGTGAGCCCCCTGTTGGGTAGGGGCCGTCTTTCTGTAATAATAATGATGGCATTTATTAAGCGCTCACTGTGTGCAAAGCATAATGATAATAATGATGGTATTTGTGAGCCACCTGTTGGGTAGGGACCGCCTCTCTATAATAATAATGATGGCATTTATTAAGCGCTTACTATGTGCCAAGCACTGTTCTAAGCGCTGGAATAATAATGATGATAATGATGGTGTTTGTGAGCCCACTGTCAGGTAGGGACCGTCTCTCTATAATAATAATGATGGCATTTTTATTAAGCGCTTACTATGTGCACAGCATAATGATAATAATGATGGTATTTGTGAGCCCACTGTTGGGTAGGGAGCGTCTCTCTATAATAATAATGATGGTATTTATTAAGCGCTTACTATGTGTCAAGCACTGTTCTAAGTGCTGGACTAATAATGATAATAATGATGGTATTTGTGAGCCCACTGTTGGGTAGGGACCGTCTCTATATAATAATAGTAATGATGATGGCATTTGTTAAGCACTTACTATGTGCAAAGCACTGTTCTAAGCGCTGGGGAGGATACCAGGTGATCAGGTTGTCCCATGTGGGGCTCACAATCTTAATACCCATTTTCCAGATGAGGGAACTGAGGCACAGAGAAATTAAGTGACTTGCCCAAAGTTCAGACTGCGAGCCCACTGTTGGGTAAGGACCGTCTGTATATGTTGCCAACTTGTACTTCCCAAGCGCTTACTACAGTGCCCTGCCCACAGTAAGTGCTCAATAAATACAATTGAATGAATGAATGAAAGTGGCAGAGCCGGGATTTGAACCCATGACCTCTGACTCCAAAGCCCGGGCTCTTTCCATTGAGCCACGGATTTATATATCACCTGTATATATGTATATAAGCTTGTACATATTTATTAGAGAAGCAGCGTGGCTCAGTGGAAGGAGCATGGGCTTTGGAGTCAGAGGTCATGGGTTCGAATCCTGACTCTGTCACATGTCTGCTGTGTGACCTTGGGCAAGTCACTTCACTTCTCTGGGCCTCAGTTCCCTCGTCTGTAAAATGGGTATTAAGACTGTGAGCCCCCCGTGGGACAATCTGATCACCTTGTATTCCCCCCAGCGCTTAGAACAGTGCTCTGCACATAGTAAACGCTTAACAAATGCCATCATTATTATTATTATTCTATTTATTTTACTTACACATATTTATTCTATTTATTTTATTTTGTTAGTATATTTTGTTTTGTTCATTCAATCTCTAGATGTTGCCAACTTGTACTTCCCAAGTGCTTAGTCCAGTACTCTGCACACAGTAAGCGCTCAATAAATACGATTGAATGAATGAATGTGCCAAGCACTTTTCTAAGCACTGGGGTAGATACAATAATAATAGTAATAATGATAATAATGATGATGGCATTTGTTAAGCGCTTACCATGTGCCAAGCACTGTCCTAAGCGCTGGGGAGGATACAAGGTCATCAGGTTGTCCCACATGGGGCTCACAGTCTTCATCCCCATTTTACAGATGAGGGAGCTGAGGCACAGAGAAGTGACTTGCCCAAAGTCACACAGCTGACAAGCGGCAGAGCCGGGATTAGAACCCATAACCTCCGACTCCCAGGCCTGGGCTCTTTCCACTGAGCCACGTTGCTTCTTCCTCTTTGACGGAGGGGGAAGCGGGTATTAGCATCCCCATTCCACAGATGAGTCAATCAATCAATCGTATTTATTCAGCACTTACTGTGTGCAGAGCACTGTACTAAGCGCTTGGGAAGTACAAGTTGGCAGCATATAGAGACAGTCCCTACCCAACAGCGGGCTCACAGTCTAGAAGGGGGAGACAGAGAACAAAACCAAACGTATTAACAAAATAAAATAAATAGAATAGATATGTACAAGTAAAATAAATAAATAAATAGAGTAATAAATATGCACAGGTGGAGCAACTGAGGCGCAGAGAAGTGGGCGAACTAGAAGGATTGCGACCCCACCTCCAGTCCGTGCTGGGACCGGACCCTCGCAACAGAAACCCGAGCAGACGGGGCCAAACACCCGCTCAGCAGGGCAGAGGGGTTCATTCGGACGCCAGCAGTCACTGTTAATCTTCCGTAACCTCAGCAATCAATCAATCAATCGTATTTATTGAGCGCTTACTGTGTGCAGAGCACTGTACTAAGTGCTTGGGAAGTACAGGTTGGCAACATAGACGGTCCCTACCCAACAGTGGGCTCACAGTCTAGAATTGGGCCCACAGTCTAGAAGCAGACTCTTTCTGAAAGCGAAAATGGGCTCCAGATAATGTTCAGTTTTTCCCTTCAGGGTTTGCAAGGCTCGAGTGAGCATTCTGGTTGTTCATCTGAAACCACAGTTGGTTTATAGACACTTTCACCCGAGTATTTATTGAACACCTGCCGGGTGTGGAGTACTGCCCTCTGCATCTGGGAGTTTGGTGGAGGAAGGAGTCTTCAGTCCAGAGGGGTGGGGCACGATACTAATAATAATTGTGTTATTTGTTAAGTACATACTATGCGTCAGGCACGGTACTAAGCGCTGGGTCAGATATAAGCAAATCGGGTTGGACACAGTCCCTGTCCCAGGTGAGGCTCACAGTCTCAGTTCCCATTTCACAGATGACGGAACTGACACAGAGAAGTAATAATAATAATAATAATGGCATTTGTTAAGCCTTACTGTGTGCAGAGCACTGTTCTAAGCGCTGGGGGGGATACAAGGTGATCAAGTTGTCCCACGTGGGGCTCACAGTCTTAATCCCCATTTTACAGATGAGGGAACTGAGGCTCAGAAAAGTTAAGTGACTTGCCCAAGGTCACACAGCAGACATGTGGCGGAGTCGGGACTGGAACCCATGAGCTCTGACTCCAAAGCCCGGGCTCTTTCCAATGAGCCACACTGCTTTGAAGTGATTTGCGCAAGGCCACACAGCGGAAGAGGCAGAGCCAGGATTAGAACCCATGACCTTGTACAGGGTTCATCAGAGCCTGCGGCGACCATTGTTTGCTGAGGGATATCAACGCCCCTCTCCTTGCCGCATTCCCCTTGTGAGGAATGGTCCTGGGTGCTGAGGCCAAATCAAGTGACTCACCCTGTTTTTAATGAAGTGATGTGAAATGCACCATTGGCTCCAATCCTTCCCCTTATGCCAAGATGGGACTTGCCAAGCTTTTTGATTTTCCTCTCCTGGCCAAGTCCAGCAACCTATTCCCTCTCTTGCTGTCGGACCTCTCCACTTCTCTGGACTCCCCTGACCCCCTCTTCTCAAACAGTCAGAGGCATTTATTGAGCGCTCACTTGAGAAGCAGCAGAACGTAGTGGATGGATAACGGGCCTGGGACTCAGAAGGTTATGGGTCTTAATCCCATCTCTGCCACATAATAATAATAATAATAATGATGATGGCATTTGTTAAGCGCTTACTATGTGCAAAGCACTGTTCTAAGTGCTGGGGGGATACAAGGTGATCAGGTTGTCCCATGTGGGGCTCACAGTCTTAATCCCCATTTTACAGATGCGGTAACTGAGGCTCAGAGAAGTTAAGTGACTTTCCCAAGGTCACACAGCAGACATGTTTTGGAGCTGGGATTGGAACCCATGACCTCTGACTCTAAAGCCCGTGCTCTTTCCACTGATCAATGCTGCTTCGCTTGTCTGCTGTGTGACCTTGGGTAAGTCACTTAACTTCTCTGGGCCTCAGTTACCTCATCTGTAAAATGAGGATGAAGACTGTGAGCTCCATGAGGGACAGAGAGTCTGTCCACCCTGATTTACTTGTATCTGCCAGTGCTTAGAGTGCCTAGCACATAGCGCTTAAATGCCATAATTACTATTCTTATTATTATTTCTGTGTGCAGAGCACTATATTAAGCAGTTGGGAAAGTATAACTTTGGCTTCAGAGGCTCCTGACTCTCCCAGTTTTCCTCTCAGCCTTTCTGCCTGCTCCATTTATGATTTGTTTTCATTCATTCAGTAAGTCGTGTTTATTGAGCACTTAACTGTGTGCAGAGCACTGTACTAAGCTCTTGGGAGACTACAATACAACAATGAACAGACACAAACAGACATTTATGGTATTTGCAAGCATTTACTATTGTAAGCCAGGCACTGTATTAAGCACTGGGATAATAATAATAATAATGATGGCATTTATTAAGCGCCTACTATGTGCAAAGCACTGTTCTAAGCTCTGGGGAGGTTACAAAGTGATCAGGTTGTCCCACGGGGGGCTCACAGTCTTCATCCCCATTTTACAGATGAGGTCACTGATACAAGATAATCAGATTGGACGTCGTCCATGGCCCACATGGAGCTCAGGGCCTTAACCCCCATTTTACAGATGAGGTAACTGAGGCACAGAGAAATTAGACTTGCCTGAGGTCACGCAGGAGACAAGTGGGAGATCTGGGGTTAGAACCCAGGTCTTTGACTCCCATATCTGTGGTGTTTCCTGCTAGGCCACACTGTTTCTCTTCCTTGGTGTATTCTCCTCTTTCTCTTCTCCGCCCAACGTAGTACCGACAAAGATCTCCTAAAGCTGAAATTCCCTTGCTTTAGCTCTGCGGGATCCAGAAAGTTTAGCTCTGCTGAATTTTTTTCCGCAATCTTTGGGCTTGATGAGCGGATCCGAATTTGTCCCCACCGCAGTGTTGTTCCCATGTAAACGATTGGCGGTGTTTCATGGGCGAAGGAGATGGCACTGACTGGACTTTATGGCGGGGTGCGGGGAGTGTGGCCGATAAGGCCAGACCTCGAATCCAGAACTGGGGCCAAGTAAAGATTGCCCTTCCTGGGCCGGGGGCGGTTGCCAGTTGCAGGGCCTGGTGTTGCCACAAACCCCTCTTGGCCTTCCAGGCTTCCCAAAGTCTCTCCTTGAGGAGAGCCCTGTCAAAAATCAATCAATCATATTTATTGAGCACTTAGTGTGTGAAGAGCACTGTACTAAGCACTTGGGAGAGTGCAATAGAACAGAGTTGGTAGGTGTGTTCCCTGCCCACAACGAGCTTACAGTCTAGAGGGGGAGACTGACATTAATATTAAAAAAAAGTTCCAGCTATCAATCAATCAATCGTATTTATTGAGCACTTATGCTATGTGCATAAGTGCTGTGGGACTGAGGGAAGGAGTGAGTAAAGGGTGAAAATCTAAGTGTAGTGTACCTCAAGGCAGGTAAAGCTGAGCTGCAGTAAGTGTTTCGGTTCCGCATCGCAAATGGGATCCAAACTAGCTTGGCCTCCTGGACGATTGAACATTGGCTGCGTTCCCCCTTTTGTTGTCCCTTCCCGAGTGCTCCCGTGGTTTCAGTTCCCATGGACGTGCAAAGTTGTCTCCCAGATATTCATTCATTCAGTCGTATTTATTGAGCGCTTACTGTGTGCAGAGCACTGGAGTAAGCGCTTGGGAAGTACAAGTCGGCAACATATAGAGACGGTCCCTACCCAACAGCGGGCTCACGGTCTAGAAGGGGGAGACAGACAACAAAACAAAACATGTGGACAGGTGTCAAGTCGTCAGAACGAATAGAATTAAAGCTCAATGCACATCATTAACAAAATTAATAGAATAGTAAATATGTACAAGTAAAATAGAGTAATAAATCTGTACAAACATATTCATTCATTCAATCGTATTTATTGAGCGCTTACTGTGTGCAGAGCACTGTACTAAGCGCTTGGGAAGTACAAGTTGGCAACATATAGAGACAGCCCCTACCTAACAGTGGGCTCACAGTCTGGAAGGGGGAGACAGAGAACAAAACAAAACATATTAATAAAATAAATAGAATAAAGATGTACAAATTAAATAAATAAATAGAGCAATAAATACGTAAAAACATATATACATAGTTTATACAAACATATATACAGGTGCTTTGGGGAGGGGAAGGAGGGAGGGCCGGGGGAGGGTTGGGGAGGAGGAGAGGAAAAAGGGGGCTCAGTCTGGGAAGGCCTCTTGGAGGAGGTGAGCTCTCAGTAGGGCTTTTAAGGGAGAAAGAGAGCTAGCTTGGTGGTATACTTCTCTCACCCGCTCAACCTCTGATGAGGAATTTCTTCCCCCATAACCTCTCTCCCCACCTCAGTATCCCCATCCCAGTCTTTCCCACCGTCCAGTTATCGAGTGTTCGCCCCAGGCAAATTGCCGGTATTGTTTGAGCACCTTGGGGGTGCAGAGCTCTGGGCAGAGCACAGTCGTGTTAGGACACAACGATCCCCTCCCTTAAGGGGCTTACAGACTAACGGGCAGAGAGTTGGGAGAGCCTGAGGGAACCACAAAGCAGGTGAGGTGGCTTTCGAGGGCAAAGGTGGGTTATCATCTAGCTTCCTCCTGAAAGCCTTCCCTGATTAATTCACAGAAGCACCCCAGTCATAGTACATCAAACCACAACATTTGCACTTGTGAACTTCTTAGCCACATTCCTTATGCTAATGTGTACTTTCATATATTCATATATCATTCATATTTTTATCTACATATTAAATGATTTGTTCACCTGTTTCAAAAAAAAAATTTTTTAAGCGCTTAGTACAGTGCTCTGCACATAGTAAGCGCTCAATAAATACGATTGATTGATTGATTCTGACGGCGACAGCCTGGGGTTCTTCCGGGGTTGGGGGTGGAAAGGACAGAGAGCCCTGGGTGGGCGGCACTTGCAGCTCCACTACTTTTTCCACCCTTGGCTTTTAGCCCACCTGTCTAGTTTCTTTCTCTCCAGGGAGTCCGGCGGCTCCTCTTTCTGCTCCGTCATACCGGTCGCTGGCCGAAAGGCCCCCTGTGTCCTGCCTCCCTCCAGCCTGACCTCTCCACTGCATCCAGGCGGATGGGCTTGCGACCCTTGCACACCCGATTGACTCTCCGGACTCCTGGCCTCTCCCTCGTCCCAAACCTTCCCTCCATCCAACCTGTTCGAAGCTCACCTTTCCCCAGACAGCCCCCTGGACTCCAGCATCCTCCTGGGCTAAATATCTATCTGCCAAGCAGTCAGTAGTATTGACTGAGCGCCTGCTGTGGGCAGAGCACTTAACGGGGTTCAATAAAATTAGTGGACGTGATGCTCGTCTTTGAGGGGCTCACAGTCTACCTAGCACGGGTGTTCACATCTTCATCTAGCTGGAGCTGATAGGTTACAGGTTTCCCCCTCTTGAATTTTTACGTGGATCCTGATTCCTCCCCCTCATCTGTCAGGTCGCCAGTCCTTCAAGGGCAACTCCCCACTACCCCTGAAACGGTGCTCAGCTGCCGGCAGGGTTGGCCGTGGGACCCCTGGAGCCATGGTCGGGGAGACCACCCCCTTATTAATGCTTTTAAAGCATGGTGAAGGTTGTTTGTAGCTGTAGAATACTTGGTTTAGTATCCAGTAGTGGCAGGGAGGAAAGGAGAAGTGGTGTGGCCTAGCAGACAGAGCACCGGCCTGGGCGTCAGAGGACCTAGGTTATCATCCCAGCTCCACCACTCGTCTGCTCTATAACCTTAGGCTAGTCACCTAACTTCTCTGTGCCTCAGTTACCTCGTCTGTAAAGTGGAGATTAAGTCTGGGAGCCGAGGGTGGCTCAGGGACTGTGTCCAACCAGATTATTTTGTATCTACCCCAGTGCTTAGAACAGTGCCAAGCACAGAGTAGGCATCTAACAAATACCATAAAAAAAAAGTGGCGGGGGAAGAGGGGGCAAGCCGCATCTCACTGCAGTTTCCCGTTCTGTTGGCTGGAGGAAACCAGTGGCTTGTTAGACCTGGGATTTGAGCAGTCTGTGAAAACTTAAGCATTCAGATTCAACTTCAGGGTGGAGGCTGCTCTGAGCCCGGGCTATATAGACTGCTGTGCTGGGAATATGGACCAGAAGTCATCTTCCTATGGGCTCAGGCTTCTGTGTCTGGAAGAGAGGCCTAGGGACTGTTGAATTGTACTTTCCAAGTGCTTAGTACAGTGCTGTGCACACAGTAAGCATGCAATAAATACAACTGAATGAATGACTTTATGGAGGCAACGTATTCTGTCTTTGCAGTGTCCAGGAGTTCATGACCTTTACGAGTCAACTGATTGTGGAGCGCACAGGGAAGGGTAACAAGGCTTCTGTCAAAGAGCAAGGTAAGGGGAAGGAAGGAGGTCGTTGCAAGGGGGTGTGGAGTGGGGCTGACCTGCAGTCGAGGGCTTCGCTCATGGGGGCTCTCCTAAAGCCCAGGCTGCAGAGTTTCCCAGTCAGTCAGTCGATCCATGGCATCCGCTGGGCAGATACTGAGTACTGGCGTTGTACTGGGCACTTGGAAAAGCACAGCAGTAGCAAGATGTGTTTCCTGCCTTCAGGGAGCTGCCGTCTCCTCGGGGAGCTCCTGTTCGCTGCCCCCCTCCCTCCGTGCTGCCTTCCTCTCCCCACTCCCTCCTCCCAAGGCTCCCTGTCTGTACGGAATGCCCGACTGTGGCTCCTTCGACCTCAGGCCCCTCCCGTCTTAGGCTGAGCCTGATGTGGAACTGAACATGCTGGGCGGCTTTCCATCAGAGCCCCAGCTGGGAATTTCTCAGTGAGGGGTGGTCCAGTCCCCTCGGGAAAGCGTTTCCGGGCAGCTGTCAGGTTCCTCTGGCAGGCTGCAGCCAGGAAGCTGGGCATCCTCCTCTTCTGGGGCTGCCGCAGTTAAGTCATTTCCCCCATCCACATACCAAATTTCCCTGTGTGTTGGTTCCAAGGCCCTTTGGAATGCCAGGGTCAGCCCTCCGTGCCCTTTCACCCTGAGAAATGAAGGTCAATAAGAGTCCAGCTTGCTGTAAGCTCCTCTAGTGAGGACTCTCCCGAGGCCCGGCTTCCCTCACGGGCCACTGCCCAGATCCTCCACCTTTCCCCGGTCCCCGCTTCAGCCCAGGCCGAGAAACGGAAGACTGTCTTCCTGCCTGGTCTCTGAGAAGCAGCGTGGCTCAGTGGAAAGAGCCCGGGATTTGGAGTCGGAGGTCACGGGTTCAGAAACCGGCTCCGCCAATTGTCAGCTGTGCGACTTTGGGCAAATCAGTTCACTTCTCTGTGTCTCAGTTCCCTCATCTGTAAAATGGGGATGAAGGCTGATCACCTTGTAACCACCCCAGCGCTTAGAACGGTGCCTTGCACATAGTAAGCGCTTAACAAATACCATCATTATTATCATTCTGCATTAGGGTTACTCTCCCTCGCCACCTCCTCCCCGTCCGCAGACACCCTCTTCCCCAAAATCTATCAAGGCCTGGATCTGCGGGGCTGGCCCAGCCTGTCGGACCAGTCTTTTCGCCCCGGATCCTGCCCTGGTTACCGACGACTGCCCCGGGGGCGGTCCCGAGAAGGGGACCGGGCCACCGTGGCCCCGAGAGCCTGCAGGAATCTCCCTCTTTACAAGCCCTGGCTCCATGGGAGCAAAGGAAAAGTCACCCTGATGCTTCCCTTTGGGAATGAACTTGAGAGTCTGCCCGCCAAATGGCAGTGGCCTACAGGCGTTCGGGGAAAACCGTCATCACCACGGCTACCTCAGGCTGCCCCCCGGCTCCTCCATCGGCGACCCCCTTCCGGGAACCCCTCTCCAACGATGGCCGGTGACGTCCGAGTACTCTTTTGGAGGGCTTCTATGTTTCATTCAGTCCATCGATAGCGCTGACTGCAACGCAGAGCACTGGGCTTTGGAAAGGTTCACCAGAGACAGAAGCCCCTATCCCTGCCCTCACGGGGCTTGCAGTCTACTGGGGAGCTTTGAATCTAGGCCCCGGAAGGGGTTCTGAGTTGATGGATTTGGATTTCACGGGTGGGCTGATTTCCCTGCTTCTGAGTTTGGGAGAGTAGTGGGTGGTGGTGTCCACACTGGGCACTCCTGGCCACTTGGGGCAGGGGGGTGTAAGGCAGTGGGTATTGAGACCCCACCTGAATTGTCATATGCCGTGGCCATGGAAGAGGAGCTGTCAGAAGACTAGGGAGGTGAGCGGAGAGGGACCTAGCTGGGTTCTGGGACCCCCAGACTGGGAGAACCCGGCCACAAACCCGGGGACTTGCCCATGTCTAGAGGCCCCGAGTTCCTTAGTTACCTGTCCACCCCAGAGGGTGCACTGGGCGGGGACTCGGGCCTAGCCGCAGTGGGCAGCATTCCCTCCGCCCTCGCCCAGGGGTGACCTCTCATCTCCCTCCCCCAGAGTACTTCTGCCACGGGTACGTGCGCCATGACGGGCTGGCAGGTGTGGCCATTGCGGACAACGAATACCCACCCCGGGTGGCTTTCACCCTGCTAGAGAAGGTTTGTTGGGGGCTGGATGGAAGGTTTCGGGGAAGGGGTAGGATCTGGGGAGGTGGGGCCTGTGGAGCGATAGGAATCCTCCCTGTGGAGCGATAGGAATCCCTGGTGGTGCTGGGGAGTGGGAGGGTGGGGAGACTGGACCCCTGTCCCCCTCTGCGGTCTCCTCTCACGCCGCCGTGGGTGAGGCTCAGGGGGACGCCCCCGGACACAGACTGCTGCGATTCCTTTGCGGGGCAGGTTCTGGATGAATTCTCCAAGCAGGTGGACAGGATAGACTGGCCGGTGGGATCCCCTGCCACAATCCAGTACACGGCCCTGGACGACCACCTTAGCAGATACCAGGTAGGTTCCTGGCAGAGGGACCCCCGCCACTCATCTTGAGACTCGGGAAGGGGGACGGTAGGGACTCAGTGGGCCGTGGTGGCGACAGCCCGGGGCGGGATCCGTCTGCCTGGGGACCCCACCCTCAGGCAGACCCTAGGAAGCTCAGTTCCCCTCCCGCCGCCACGCAGCCTTCCAGGTTTTCTGATGTGCCATAGGATCGGGAGGGAAGGAGGGAGGAAGGGGCGTGGGGAGCTGTGGAATGCACGATGCTTGCCAACATCTTCCCCTCTGGGTTGTCCCCAACCCTCCCTCGGCCTGACTCGCGGCCTTTCTCTCCCCGTCTCCTCCTCAGAACCCACGCGAGGCCGACCCGATGACCAAAGTGCAGGCCGAGTTGGACGAGACCAAGATCATTCTGGTAAGCCCCACCCCGTCCCTTCTCTTCCCAGTGGGCTGCCGGAGGGGAGGGGTGCGGCAGGGGGTCGACGTCAGCTGTGGAAAGGACCACCCCGGAGTGGGGGCCGTGGGGGCGGAGTGCCTTGAAATAGGAGAGCCTTTGTGCCTGGAGATGAGCCGGGAAGAAGCGGAAGTCGGAGTCCGGGATCGACCCCTTGGAACCTTGCCAACTTGGAATTCGCGGCCGTCACCGCGAGCAGTTTGGGATGGCCGGGAGCCAGGGCCACGTGGGCCCAGCTGCGGAAGCTGGGCCTTGCCGGGGAATCCACTCCTGGCCCGGAGCCCGGGGAAGCCTGCTTTCCCTCAGAGCACTTCCTCTGGCCCCTCCCTGCCCATGCAGCCTCGGTCCCCTGCTTTACCGGCAGTGTTCATTCGGGTGACCCCCGCCCATCTGTCAAATGTAGTTCCAGGCGTGACCTCGAGTGGATTACATCTGGGAACTTGGATTCCTCAGAGGAGCCCCATGGACTCCTGCTAGCTCCGTGGCTACTCGTGTAATAGCCAGGAAGGATCGGAGTCGGCTTCGCGTATACTTTTCTTCCTTTTTCCTGCCACCCCCTAGCAGGACTCGGTTCCAGGTAGTCAGAGTTCAGAGGCTGCCCCGGGGAGGCATTTTGGGGCCCGGTGGGAGTTGAGAATGCTTCAGGTGGGCAGGGGGGCGTTTGTTGGGAGGAAAGCTTGGGTCATTTCATAGGCAGGGGAAGAGAAGGTTGGATTGTTTGCCCCTCAGCCCTCTCTGTAGGTGAGCATAATTACAGAAGACCTAGGGTTGCAAAATGACCTCCAGGGAGAAAAGGTGCCCCAGAGCCTGTTGGGTTTGGAAACAGGGAAAGGAAATCCCTGATCCAGGGGCAGGATCATGCCACAGAAAAGCTGGATTTGGGGTGCAAATGATCGGGGCTTCCACGCCTGCCGGGGCGGTTGGATCACAGTGGGGGCCAGGACCTAGCAGGGACCAAAGGGCAAAAGGGGACAATTTTCACGGCCAAGGAAGTTGCCGTTTTCCCGGTTTATACGGACCACGTTGTTGGCCCAAGTGCCGAGAACCTGTCCAGTGCAGATGGGCTGGAGGCTTCCTTGATCCCACTGTTTTAGCAAGCAGCGTGGCCCAGTGGAAAGAGCACGGGCTACGGAGTCAGAGGTCATGGGTTCAAATCCCAGGCTCTGCCAATTGTCAGCTCTGTGACTTTGGGTAAGTCACTTAACTTCTCCGTGCCTGTTACCTCATCTGTAAAATAGGGATTAAGACTGTGAGCCCCCCATGGGACAACCTGATCACTTTGTAATCTCCCAGCACATAGTAAGCGCTTAGTAAATGCCATCATTATTATTAAATGCGGTGGTGGCTGTCATTCTGCAGTCATCGATATCAGCCCCAGGTGGATCTGCACGGATAGTAAGTAGGGTGGCTAAAGGGATGGGATGGAACAGAAGAGGGAGTCAGCCCACCTGTCGGGTCTGCTTGCCACCCAGGGGCGAGTGTGCCCACCTCTGCCCCTCCCCGAAAGTCGGGCTGGACCAAGTCCGGCACCCGAGACCTTGGGCTCAGCTGTGACTCCAGTCAAGTAGCCACCGTGGGTGCCTCCTCTCCTTCCCAGAGGCCCCGGGCGGCTGGTGTGTCTCGGGGGGCGGTGGGCTGGTATAAATGGTAAAGTGCCCCTGTGACCCTCCCCAGCACAACACCATGGAGTCTTTATTGGAACGAGGGGAGAAGCTGGACGACTTGGTGTCCAAGTCGGAAGTGCTGGGAACGCAGTCGAAAGCCTTCTACAAAACCGTGAGTGTCACCGCCCGCCCCCTGATCGCGCATCTCCCCACCTAGAAGCCCCCATCCTCCGGTCCGTGAAGGACTCGCATCAGACAATCGAGCGGTAGTTTTGTTCGAGCGCCCGCTGAGGACAGGACATTGTAGTGAACGTTCTAGAGAGTACAAGAGAGTTAATAGACATAAAAGCCGCCCTCGTGGCGCTAGATTACACAACCCCTTTAGCTTGCGGGAAGGCGAGTCTTTTCTCCTGCCAGGGCCACCGGCTTAGGAACAAAGGAGGGAAAGGTTAGTCTGTGGGAGCAGGTGACTCTGGGAAAGTCCACGTCCAAGGGCTCAACTCTTGCTTGCACTTCTTGTTGCAGCAGCTTGCTGCCTTCTCAGCCGGCTGGAGGGTGGGCAAGTTTTAATGCAATCCACAGTTCAGCCATCCTGGCCACTTGTCCAGCGGCGCTGCCCGGCTGTCTGAGAGACCCAAAGCTCACCATCCGCTCAGAAGCCCAGGGAACACTACCGATGGATATCCAGAGAATCCGAATGGTTGGGCGGGGCAGACCCAGTTCCTGGTGATTTCCAGAATTTCCTCTGGTATTTCCCTCTGGTATTTCCCTCTGGTAGTCCTGTCCTTAAGGGTTGGAGCTGCCAGTAGAGGATGGTAGGAGGAGGAGAGGAGCCAGGCTGGCGTCCGGGAGGCGGGTGACAGAGATGGGATGAATTTCCCCAGGTGGGCCCAGGGGAACGGGGGAGCCGGGTGGCTGGTCAGGACTCCTCCCGGTTGCCCCGTTTCTCCTTCCCTTTTCCCCATGGCAGGCTTTGCTCCTGAAATCCTGCTCTGGGTTCCCTTCAAGCCAGGGAGCTCAGGGTACACGGGGAAATCTGTGTCTCAGGGCCAGGATCTGACAGTGGCGGGGTCGGGGGGTGGGGGGCGGTGTTTGAGGGGACACTGGTTGTCCGACAGTGGTGGACCCCAAAAAACAGTAGGAGGGAGGGGCCTCAGGCATCGCGGGGGTTCTGGGTTAGAGGAGGGGTCGAGGCTGAAGCTGTGGAAAGGCCAACAACTCACAGAGATGGCCGGGGAGGGTACTTCCTCCCTGGAGGACACCCCACCGGCCGGCTCACCCCTTCGGAATTGACCTTTGGACATCGGTCTCTGGGTTAATGGGCCGGCAGGACCGGATCCTTGTGCGAGCCCTGCTTTTGGACATTGCTACTAAGAGCAGAAACTCCCTGTATCCCTTGGTATTCTTTTACTGCTTGAGCACTTACCACGAGGCATGGTCTCCAGCAGCTGCTCAAACCTCCTACTTTGAGGGTCCAAGACTTCTATTGACCCTAGGCCCCAGGACCCCCACCACATGGCAGGATGGTCAGCGGGCCGTGGACCCTGCCTACAGGGCGATCAATTTCACGTTCATCCCCTCGACCACCAGCCTCTCCCGCCTGAGTGGCTCCGTAGACTGGACGGCTGGCAGATCCTCGGGCAGTCATGTTGGTGTGGAGAGTGGAACTGCTCACCACCCTGTTTTTCCCCCCACAGGCCCGGAAACAAAACTCATGCTGTCAGCTCATGTGACCGTGGCGGCAGGGACTCCTGCTCTGGACACTCCGGCTGCCTTTCCCATCGAGTTGTCGAACCCCCAGGATGCGGGAGAGCCAACCTGAACCGACACCCACTCCTCACAGGTCTGGGGACTTCCATTACACTTCTCCCTGCCTCGGGCTGAGAGCTGGCTGAGAAAGAGGCTGAACTTTGTATGTCTAAATACCGTTTTTCTCCAAAAGGATGAATGTGGAACCGTGAGAAGGTCCCACTTTGAGGCCCAAGCGAAACTTGAAATCCTCGGCGACCCCAGCGCTGCTGGCCGGCTCCCTTCTCTGAACCCCCGGGGAGGGAGCCAGGACAGACCTCGAGCCAAGCCCTCACCAGAGTCAGGACCAAATCTGCCCTCGATCCACTCCGCCTTTTTTTTTTTTTTTACAACTCATTAGGATGACACTAAGGGGAAGCTGCCTGGACAGGTGTGGACTGGGCAGCTGCAGGGTGCGGTTCTGGGCAGAAGCAACAGGACAGCTCACTCTTGGGAAGAGGCCCTCCCACGAAGCCAATTGAATCCTTTTCCGGCCCACCGTGGGCTGCGGGGGGAGAGGCCGGTTGTGGGGGTCGCTGGAACCGGCTGGCGGGAGGTGGCCACGCCAATCCCCGGAGACGCGGCTGTAAAGGTCTCCAGAACGAAAGTCGGCAGACAGAGTCCACACCCGCCCCAGGTGAGCCAGGAGACCAGGAAGCCGACCGGTCCTTCCCCTTTTTGGCGCCTTTTCCCGGTGGCTTGGTGGCTCGGTCGCGTTTCCGTGAACGGGGCGGGGGCCTGTCATCGCCGCCTCCCTGGCAGTCCGCCGCTTGTCACCAGGGAAGGGGCTGCTGATAGGGCTGTCACTTGTGCCCTGTCCAGTGAGAGGGTCCCGTGCCCCGGGGCACTTGGCGGGGGGCTCCAGGTGTAGGTGTCTCCAGTCCCCAGCTGGGGCAGGGCCTTGTCCTGGGGAGATTAGTGACCTCATCTTCCCCTGTCGCATCTTCCCTCACCTTACATTTTAAATTTTCTCATCCTCGGGCTCTCCCACTGGGGTTTCTGGGCCCGCCTCCTGCCGCCCCTGCCATAATCACTCCCAGGCCAGACTTGGCGCTGTCTTTTCCTGCCCTAGGGGTTGAGGGCAGCCTGCCAGGAGCCCCCAAGAGACCACGCTCAGTCTGGCTTCACGGGACATTGGCCCTCAGGCAAGCCGGGCCTGGTCAGCCAGGACTTCACTACTGCCTTTCTTTGTGCCATCCCAACACTGTGCTCTCCGCCGGCGCCCAAGGAGACCTGGCTCGGCCAGGTTTGGGTCTGACTCGAACACCGCGAAGGCCTGGACTCCCCCGGGGCCAACCGCCCCGAGACCCCGCCTTCCTGGCTGAAGTAGGAAGGCACATCAGGCTCCAGAGTGGCCTCTAAACGAGTTATTTTCCTGCCCCACCCAAGTATGAATGGTGGGTAAGGACTGAGGGGATGCTTTAGCCTCAGTCTCGTGGGTACCATGGTCCCCCCGCCCCGAAGCTGCTTCCGGCAGCCCCCAATCCCTGGAAAATCAGCAATGTCTCCGTCGCTCGGTCTCACGTTCCAGCCCTCCACCCCGGCCAGTCCAGGAACGAGAGGGGCTTTTGCCATGCGGGGCCGGCCCATCTCTTCCTCTTCAGCTTTCCTCCCGAGCGGAGGCACGGGGCGCCCATCGATCGATCGATCGATCGTCAGTGCTGGCGGCCAACGGAGGAAACGTCAAATCCTTCCGCCTCAGCGTGGCACGGCCGGGCTCCCGAAGGGAGAGGGCCACCTGGCTCAGAGGCTGCTTGTCCTACTCTTGTCTGTCGGCCTGCCTCTCCCCGACCCAGCAGCTTTCTGATCTTAATGCTTTTGCTCAACATTGGCCAGGAGTGTGTTTTAACCTGGCCACTGCCTAACTCCCCCTCTGTGCGTTCAGTTTCTGAGAGCTTCTGGTCTGTTAAAAGTTGTCTTGGTAACCCCACAATGGCTCCGTGGCTTTGTCTGGGTGGGACTGGGGGCGGGGGGGAGTCGCCTCCTCGCCGCGCCTCCGGGCCCCACGACCCACCCTCCCAACCACCAGGGATTAGTGGAGATCCGGGCCCAGCCGACCCCTCCGGGATGACGAGGCCGGTGGGAACCTGGGCTGGGCTGAGCACGGCTTAATCGGCAGGGTTTGGAGGAAGGCGGTTGCCTGAAGACTCTGGTTGGTTGGAGCCGGAGGGGATTTTTAAGCCAATTTGCTATTGTAGGCTCAGATACACGAAAGGACTGGGGAGAGAGATCAAGTGCTCCTCTTCTCCCCCGCATCTACCCCACTCACACTGGTTCAACTCGATTTCCAAGGTTCCAGGGATTGTGGTTTCACAGTCTCCCTTGGCCAGCTTGCCTGGTGCCTTAGGTCAACCGCTGCAACAATAATAATAATAATAATGGCATTTGTTAAGTGCTTACTATGTGCAAAGCACTGTTCTAAGTGCTGGGGAGGTTACAAGGTGATGAGGTTGTCCCGGGGGGGGGGCCTCACAGTCTTAATCCACATTTGACAGATGGGGTAACTGAGGCCCAGTGAAGTGACTTGCCCAAAGTCACACAGCTGACAGTTGACGGAGCGGGGATTTGAACCCATGACCTCTGACTCCAAAGCCCCGGGCTCTTTCCACTGAGCCACGCTGCTTAGAAATCAGCGAGCCTCTCCCACGGGTAGGAGCCCGCCTCACCCTTGGAAACCGGTAATTAGTGGCCCCCGGCGGCTGTCTCTTCTGGTGGTTCCTTTAGCTGTTTCAGGAAATCTTTGTTTGTCAGACCTCTAATTATCTCGGTGACTGTTTGTGGAACACACTCCCGAGTTCTCCCTGTCCCTCTTCAGTGAGCAATGGGCACAGCCTCGCTCTGCCAGGATCCAGCCAGCCCTGGCGAGACGTGGGAAATCTGTACGATCTGGGAATCCCCAGGCGGTTCTCCCAGAAGGGAAGACAGGGAATTGGATGGTCTGGGCCGGGTCATTGGAGGGAGAGTCAGGGGGATTGGGCGGACTGTGCTGGGACACTGGGGAGAGTTGGGAGTGGGTTAGGGAACCATTCATTCAATCGTATTTATTGAGCGCTTACTATGTGCAGAGCACTGTACTAAGCGCTTGGAAAGTACAAGTTGGCAACAGATACAGATGGTCCCTACCCAACAACGGGCTCACAGTCTAGAAGGGGGAGACAGACAACAAAACAAAACACTTGGACAGGTGTCCGGTCATCAGAATAAATAGAATTAAAGCTAAATGCACATCATTAACAAAATAAATAGAATAGTAAATATGTACAAGTAAAACCAGCATGGCCTACGGGCTTAGAATGGGCCCGGGAGTCAGAAGGACCTGAGTTCTAAGCGGGCTCCGCCACATTCATTCATTCATTCAGTCGTATTTATTGAGCACTCAACTGTGTGCAGAGCACTGTACTAAGCGCTTGGGAAGTACAAGTCGGCAACACATAGAGACGGTCCCTACCCAACAGCGGGCTCGCAGTCTAGAAGGCTGCTGCGTGACCTTGGGCAAGTCGCTTAACTTCTCTGGGCCTCAGTTACCTCATCTGTAAAATGGGGAGTAAGATTGTGAGCCCCATGTGGGACAGGGACTGTGTCCAACCTAATTTTCTTTTTATCTACCCCAGGGCTTAGAACAGTGCCTGGCACATAGTAAGCACTTAATACCATTTGAAAAGAAGAAGAGTCAGGGGTGGAGGGGTCCGAGTCGGGCGAAAGGAGTGTTAGAGGTGTTATTAGGTGGTCTGTACTGGGACGCTGGGGGACAGTTGGGTGGACGGTCCAGGCCGTGACATTGGAGGGAGTGTCGGGAGGAGAGGGGAGAGTCAGGGGTGTTGGATGATCGCGCTGGTTCAATGGAGGGAAGACTAGGAATGGAGATGGTTAAGTCTGGACCATCCAAAACACCTAACTTTATCACAGAGCGGGTGTCCGCAAAGGCAACCCGCACACGGCTCCTCCAGACAACCGGATGCCCCTTTTGGAGGCTGACGGTCAGGATTTCGTGAGGATTTGTTTTTCATGTTGGCTCTGGTCCCTCCCAGGATGGACTAACGGGGTGTGTTTCCACTCATCCTTTGGGCGCAATGAAAACTTGAGGACGGGAAAAAGGTCAGGGAGGAGAGTCCCTCTGTCAAGCTGGATGCAAGCTTTGGGGAGTTTTTCATCTTTTCCTGAAACACCCAGATAAGGGAGGAGTCAGGAAATCCAGTTTTCGCTTGGCTCAGTGGAAAGTGCATGGGCTTGGGAATCAGAGGTCACGGGTTTAATCCCGGCTCCGCCACTTATCGGCCGTGTGACCTTGGGCAAGTCGCTTAACTTCTCCGGGCCTCGGTCACCTCATCTGTAAAATGGGGGTTAAGAGTGTGAGCCCCACGTGAGACAACCTGATCACCTCGTGTCTCCCCCCCCCCCAGTTCTTGGCAGACAGTAAGCGCTTAACAAATACCATCATTATTATTTATCTTCCTTTGGAATTGCATATCCTCCTCGACGGAGATGAAAATAATTCAGTCCCATGCCCTCTAGGTGCCCTCTTTTAATCCTTGATAAACTCCTTCCGCCGAATCTTTACACGAGCTTGTTTGTTCTTCAAAGCAGCACCCCGAAGTTGCCCTGCAGAATGCCACGCCTGTTAAAAGGTACACAAAGCGGAGGCTTGGCACTAGAGAGGCCCGTTCCTTTCAATCAATGAATGGTGGTGTTTATTCAGGGCTTACTGTGTGCACAGTTTGGTACCAAGCATTTGAAGGAGTACCGTATAACAGAGTCAGTAGACATGTTGGCAGTCTAAAGGGTTCTGGCCTCCTTAGCTCGAGAGGTGGCCGAAGAAGAGGGATGACGCAAAGTGCTCTGTACACAGTAAGCACTTAATAAACACGATTGACAGCGAGGAACCTAAAACCGACAAAGAGTATGCGTTTCAGCGGGAGCCATCCTGTTACGATGGAGGCACAGAAATAGTTCTGCAAAGAACAAACAAAATACCTCTCCTCTGACTTACCACTCTTTTCCAGGAGCAGCTCCTCCCAGGTCTAGAGAGCAACGGCCTTCTTTCTTCTTTTTAAAATGGTATTTAAGGACTTACTATGCATGGAGTAGGTTCAAGTTAATTAGGTCAGACACAGTCCCAGTCCCACATGAGGCTCACAATCGAAGTAGGAGGGAGAACAGGTTTTCAATCCCCATTTTGCAGTCGAGGAAATATGGTGGTATTTGTTAAGTGCTTACTAAGTGCCAAGCACTTTTCTAAGCACCGAGGTAGATACAAGGTAATCAGGTTGTCCCACGTGGAGCTCGTAGTCTTCATCCCCATTTTACAGATATGGTAACTAGGCACAGAGAAGTTAAGTGGCTTGCCCAAGGTCACACAGCCGACAAGCGGCGGAGCTGGGATTAGAACTCATGACCGCTGACTTCCAAGCTCGTGCTCTTTCCACTGAGCCATGCTGCTTCTTCGCTGTTTCCTGTAAAATGGCCTAATAGTGCCTCTCCCTCCCTCCTAGATCTGTCACGTCAGACCATAAGCTCGCTTTGAGCAGGAAACGTTTCTGCTAATTCTGATGTACTGAACTCTTCCAAGCGTTTAGTGGAAAGAGCCCGGGCTTGGGAGTCAGAGGTTGTGGGTTCAAATCCCAGTGCCGCTGCTTGTCCGCTGTGCTTCAGTTCTCTGTGCCTCAGTTACCTCATCTGTTAAATGGGGATTAAGACTGTGAGCCCCATGTGGGACAACCTGATTACCTCGTATCCCTCCCAGTGCTTAGAACAGTGCTTGGCACATAGTAAGCGCTTAACAAATGCCATCATTATTATTATTACAGTGCTTTGCACATAGTAAACGCTCAACAAATACCACTGATGAAAACTGAGGTCGCTTGTGGAAAAATGCTTGGGGACAGTAGAAGCATCAGACCCTTCAAAACACGAGTGGCATCAGCCCCCGCCCCAAGAGATAACTTGGCCTTCTAGAAAGAGCACTAGCCCGGGAGCCAGGAATACCGGATCCGAGTACCACCACTGGCACCGGTTACCGCTGTGTAACGTTTGGCTAAATCATTTCATCTCTCTGGTTCTAGCGTGCTTCATCTGTGAAACAGAAATGATAGGCTGTGAGCCTCACAGGGGACAGGGACTGTTTATGAGCAGATAACCTTGTAACGACCCCGGCACTTAGCCCATAGCATGTGCTGAATAAATGCCAGAATGATTAAGGATGCTTCTCTCCCCCAGGGACCAAGCTGTTCCTGGGCACTGGCCTCGGGGATGGCCTTGGATGCGGCAGCTTGGAGGCCCAGCTGCGCCCGGCACCTGCCCCTAGCCCGCTGGAATGATACGGTCACTTCCAGGCTCCTTGAGCCGGGACGGGGTCAGCTGGCCCCTCCAGCCAGCCCCTGCAGCTCAGGCTGGGTGCCAACTCCCTGGTGCAGCTTCGGGCCCCCGGCCTTCCCCGCCGCTGCCAGGCTCTTCTCCGGCAGCCCGGGCCGAGCTCAAAAAGCACCAGTGCCAATTGGTTTCCTAGTGACCTGACCACCCGCTTACAGATGATGCCTCCGACATCTGGGAGGGGACTGGATTGGCTGCCATCCAAGGTGGCACCCCTCAGTGCCCCCGGAAAGCCCGGGGAGGGATCCACAGGGCACTGTTCCTACCCAGAAAACAAAACTGTGAGTCCTCTCTTCACTCCTGGGTCCCCGCAGGATTCGGGATCAGCCCGAATCCTCTCCTACTCCTTCCGGGGAAAGGTCGGGATCTTAGAGAGCCCAGCGGCTCAGTCCCTGGGCACCCCAGCTTCCCCAGTTGCCTGCCTCCCTGGGGCACCCAGCTCTGCCTGCCAGCAATTGGAGACAGGCCCTGTGCCCAAGTGCAGATTTCAACGTGGTGACCGCCTGGGCTCCACCCTCTGGAAAAGCAGTCTTCCCTAGAAGCAGTCATCCCCGATCCAGGAATTCTGCTCAGGAATCTTGAGATTTCAGCAGCAGGGGCAGACGCCCGATGAGGAGGAAGGGATATGGTTGCCTGCTGCCGGATCAGCAGAATGCCCCGGACCTCCTGGGTGCACGACATTGGACTGGGCACCTTCTGCATGCAGGGGGCTGGACTGAGCAGGCCCACCCAGTCATTCCCCCCACTCAGGACGGGTCCTCCTTCAGACTGGCTGTCTTCCAGGTCTTTGGGGAAGCTTTCTGAGAAACCCTGGAACACAGCTGGGACTCGGCTCCCCAGGGAAACCTGGCTCCGGCTGTGGCCGCCGCAGGGCCAGCCGGTGAGGTGGCACGGGGCCCAGCTGGCCGCCCGACAGGGGCCGGGGGCTGGACAGCTGGGTCCGGGGGGATGGAGCTAAAGCGGGTTCTGGCTGGGTCCCGATCTCCTCAGGGCTGGTGGGCTGCTGACCTGGGGTGGGGAGGGTGCAGGCTCAGAGGGTCCAGGATCTTCCAGATCAAGCCTTGACCACTCCCCCCCCCCCAAAAAAAACAACAATCCACATCCACAGCAGGGCACACTGGGGCTGGGGGACTGGTCATAGGGGCTCAAGAGGGACTCATCTGGTTTGTTAGCTCGTCTCTAAGCCCGCTGTGGGCAGGGTACGTGCCTACCGACTCGGCGTGGCTCAGGGGAAAGAGCACAAGCTTGGGAGTCAGGGGATGAGGGTTCTAATTCCAGCTTCACCACTTGCCTGCTGTGTGACCTTGGGCAAGTCACTTAACTTTTCTGTGCCTCAGTTACCTCATCTGGAAAAAGGGGATTAAGACTGTGAGCCCCACGTGGGAACTAATTACCCAGCACTTAGAACAGTGCTCGGCCTGTAGTAAGTGCTTAACAAATACCATTATTATTAGTGTTATATTGTACTCTCCCCAGCACTTAGTATAGTGCTTTGCACACAGTAAGCACTCAATAGATATGATTGGCTGGTTAATTGATCTGGCCGTGGGGGGCTGAGGCAGCTGAAGATAACGAGCCCAGAGAGCGGGTGCCCGGAGACCCCCGCCCACACTGTCAACCCATCCAACATGCGGCCCGGGCGTGGAGGTGTCCAGAAACGGAGTCTTTCCGGCCCGGGACTCAGGACCTGGAGGCCATTGCTCCTACTGAAGATAAAGTTTAATGATGCTGTTGATGACGGTGATAATGACGATGATGAGAGTGATGATGGCATTTGTTAAGCGCTTACTATGTGCCAAGCACTACAGTAAGCGCTGGGACAGACACAAAATAATCAGTCCGGACACAGTCCCTGTCCCACACGGGGCTCCCAGTCTAAGGGGGAGGGAGAACAGGTACCTCCAGTTGTGAGAACGAAATTTCCTCACTCCCTGGTCCCCCCCGTCCTCCTCAGCCTAAACATCAGCCAGGGGACACTTCTCCCCTGGAGCCCGGCCGGAACGTGCCGGGGTACAAAAATTGGCAAAATACTCTTGTGTGGTCAAGGGGTGGGGTCCCAGCCCAGCACCATCCCCCCCCAACCCAGTCCTGAGGCCGTGAGGGCCGCCCGCAGCCCCCCGCTCCCGCGCAGTAATTAAATAGCCCGTTAAATAGTCCTAACCCAGATGAGCAGGGAGCAGTAACCGACGATGCAGCGGCTTCAGGCTCCCCCTCCCACCCTTCCTCCCCCCGACAGCGGGTGCCGGGAGTCTGTTGGGGGGCGGGACCGTACCATTAATCAAGTCTCTACCAGAGGGAGCCGATATCTGGCCCACCTGCCTTCCCCCGGACCTCCCCCCACGGTCCGTCTCAGGCTCCTCTCCCCGTCCCCGAGGCCCTCGGAGGGTTGTCCCCGCCTTTGGGGTCCCATCCGCGACGACTCGGGGGGCGGGTGGGGGCCGCCAGAAGGGCGCTCGACGTCTCCGTGGCCCTCGGCCGGGTCAGAAGTAGGTGAGGTTCTTCACTGCTCCGATGTCCAGCATCCGTTTGATGGCCAGAGCCTCATGCGAGACGTTGTGCTCCGAGGCCTGCGGGGAGGGACGGGCAACATCCGTTCAGTCCCCGTCCACGGACCCCCTCCAACCCCGCGTTGCTGTGGGATCTCGGGAGAGCCACCGTCCCTCTCTGAGCCGTCCCCGCCTCCCAGCCGCCAAGCACCGGGTGGAGGGGCCGCGTGGGCGGTCCCTTCCCGGCAGCCCGCCTGCCCTTCCCCGCCGCTTCCCCCCCGGCCAGAAGAGTCCGAGCCGGGGGCTGGTGGGCCCTCTCGCTCACCGCCATGGACTTGAGCGTGACCTGCTCGTAGTAGTGGATGGTCTGTCTCCTGTTGGACGAGTTGGGGTAGCCGAAGCCGGCGATGTGCACCAGGTCGCAGAGGTGCAGGGCCAGGGTGATGGCCAGCAGCCCCGTGGTGGGTTTCTGTGGGGGTGGAGAGGCGGCCGGGGGTTGCTCCAGTGCCCCTCCCTCCTCTCCAAGTTGGTCCCTCCCGCTTCCCAGCCTCAGTCCCGGGGGTCCCGGGGGGCGGGGAGTAGTGCTGTCCCCAGCCCCTCACCTGCTTGACCTTGCGGGTCTGCCGCATGGGCAGGCTGAGCAGCTTGGCGGCCGTGACCTCCATGAAGAAGGGGTTGAGAACGCGTACTTGTGTGGGGTTGGCTTCCCAGATGAGGGGGGGCTGCCTCCAGAAGCCCTTGCGGACCTGGGGGAAGGGGCGAGGACAATCGGGGTGGGCCGTGGGAAGCCAGAGCGGCGGCGGCTCTCATAGACCAGCGGCTTGGCCTCACGGGGCCGGGGGAGGGTCCCCCCGCTGCCCAGCGGCCCTCGGGAAGGGGAGCGGCCCCCCTCTCCTCTCCCCGGCTCTTGCCCGGGCCTCACGCGCTTCCTGTCGCTCAGGACGGTCTCCACCCAGTGAAAGTCCATGGCTTTGAACGGCACCAGAACCAGCAGGGTCTCGGGGCCGTTCTCCAGCTGCGGATCGAAGTGGGCCGACTCGGGGTAGAAGAGCCGCATGGTGGTCTTGGAGCCCACGTCCTGCTCGTAGCCGTGTACCGGGGCGTTGTTCAGCCTGGGAGACACCGCCCGTCAGCCAGAGCCTGGCCCACCCTGGCCAGGGGTACTGCCCATCCCGATCACCACAACCGCCTGCCCCGGGGTCAGGAACCTTGTCCTTTATGGTCCCTGGCACTGCCCGTCACAGTCATGGGCACCGCCTACCCCGGTATCAGGGGCAAGTCACTGGCACTGCCCATGCCACAAACGGTCTCCACCCATATTCCACCTCCTGGCACCCAAAAGCTGAAACTGCCTGTCATCTCGTGCCAGGGACCCAGCCCATCACCATAGGCCCAATGCTGCCAGTCATCCGTGGCGTGGGGCACGGCCCAGGAGCCGCAGCCGGGCAGGGCCCGGGCCTCGGCCAGCTCACCCTCACCGCCCTGGAGCATGAGTGTGGGAGGGGGCCGGGACTTTGAATTGGGAATTCGGGTCTCAGCCCTTTCCCCGAGGGGCACTCCTGTCCTGTGCCAACTCTGCTCCCCGGCCCCGAGGCCCAGGGGCTGCTGCTTCCCCCTGCCGCCGGTGCCCAGGGTCCAGACCGATAGGTACCTTATGATCACGTCGTACATGTCGATGACGTCCCCCAGGGAGCTGTTTCGCAGTCTGTAGCCGTTGCCCACCACGACGCAGCGGCGGCATTGCAACCTTCCGGTAGGGAGGATGTCAGGGGGGCTCGGCGCCTCTCTGCACCCCCTCGCCCACCCCAGGAGAGCCAGTTCACCCACATGTCAGCCTGACTGGCTCGCCCCGCCTTCCCAGGGGACTGCAGCTCTTCTCCTGCCCCCGGAGACCCACGGCTCTCCCCAACATCTGCCCCGGACACAAGACTGTGAGCCCACTGTTGGGTAGGGACCGTCTCTCTATGTTGCCAACTTGTACTTCCCAAGCGCTTAGTACAGTGCTCTGCACACAGTAAGCGCTCAATAAATACGACTGAATGAATGAATGAAAGGGGAAGGGGACCGAGGCCTCGAGCGGGGCACCAAAGGGGTGGAGGAACAGTTTGGGGTAGAACTTGGAGCAGCCCCAGCGGCCCGGGTGTGAAGTAGGGGGAGCAACAATAGAGGCAGAGAGAGACTAATCAATCGATCGTATTTATTGAGCGCTTACTGTGTGCAGAGCACTGTACTAAGCGCTTGGGAAGTACAAGTTGGCAACATATAGAGACAGTCCCTACACAACAGTGGGCTCACAGTCTAGACTAGCATAGAGACAGAGTGAGGGAGACAAGTAGGGGGAGCAACAATAGAGGCAGAGAGAGACTAATCAATCAATCGTATTTATTGAGCGCTTACTGTGTGCAGAGCACTGTACTAAGCGCTTGGGAAGTACAAGTTGGCAACATATAGAGACGGTCCCTACCCAACAGTGGGCTCACAGTCTAGACTAGCATAGAGACAGAGCGAGGGAGACAGACAGAGCTGCAGACAAAGCTATGGGCTGTGAGCCCGTTGTTGGGTGGGGACCGCCTCTAGATGTTGCCAACTTGTACTTCCCAAGCGCTTAGTCCAGCGCTCTGCACACAGTAAGCGCTCAATAAATATGACGGAACGAGTGAATGAAGGCAGGGTGGAGCGTGAGGCCTTGGGTGAACCCGTTCCTCTCACCCAAGTTCCCGTTCCCACCGCAAACTCCATCCCGTTACCTCAACAACTCCCTCCACGGCCCGAACTACTCCAGAAGCCCGGGCACTGCCGGCATCGCCATGGGCACTGGGAGTCCCAGGCCTGCCCTGCCCGCCCCTGGAGGGACGAGTGGGGCGAATTTGAGGGGAAAGGGGAGGTGGGAGGAGCAGAACTCTGCGAGGGCACGGGGGCACAGAGAGGGAGAAACAGGCACCAGAGGAGGGATAGGCACAGGGGAAGGAGGGGTGGCCAGGGCAGCCCAGGGGAGAACGTGGAGGGGGCAGGCCCAGACGGGGGCACGGGGTTGGGCGAGTCAGGACGGGGGCCAGGGGACACTCACCGCTGGATGTTCTCCGGCATGGTGTCACGGGTGATGGCCAGGACCTTCAGGAGCAGGTCCTCTGCCCGGCCAGGGGAGGGAAGCGGGCTGGTCAGGGGGGCCTTAGACCCCCTCCAGCCCCCGCTCACCAAGGTGGGACATCTGGACTTGCTGCCCCGCACCACAACCTCCCCATGGGGTGATTCGTGGGCAAACAGAGTAGCAGGGCACCTGGGTGGGCACAGGAGGAGGAGAGGCAGGGGCCAGACCTGGGGGCGGAGGGGGGCAGTTGCGGCTCTGGGGCTGGGTCTCTTGGGGGGGGCGGGGGGGTTCCCGGCGCACTCACTCACCGCTGCCCTTGGTTCCGTACGGTAGCTCGTAGGTGGATGGCGTCTTGACCCAGAAATAGTCTTTGAGCTGCAGGAACACGGGCTGCTCCCGCGAGTAGCTGTGACCAGGGGTCGAGTCCGAGGTCACCCTCACGGCCAGGCCCACCGGGCCCCCCGGCCTCCCACCACCACCCCCGGCTTCCCCGGCTCTGTCCACTCACTTGCCGATGAGCTGGGCCGCTTTCCGCCCCACCTCGCCTTGTGGACAGTCCCTCTCTGGCTTCTCATCTTGGATGGAGAAATGGGAACTGGGACAGAGCAGGGGGGCGGGAGGGAAGGCCATCGGCACGGGGACCTAGGGGGGCCAGCCCCCAACCCCCGGGGCTCTGGGGGCGGCCCACCCCATGCCCCCTGCCAGGGCCGGCGTTGGCAGCCAGTCTCCGCATGCCCGCAGGGGAACACCCGGGCCCCGGCGTGGGCTCCGAGGGTCCGGAAAAGCTCGTGCCCACCCTCGGGTGGCCGGGACGGTCAGCAGGGGGGAGACTCACAGTGCTTTGGAGCGTTCTTCTGGGAAGATGGAGAACCAGACCATGACGAGGAACAATGCCAGCACTGCCAGGAGCTTCCAGCCTACGGGGCAGGAAAGGTGAGTTAGCGGGGAGGGGCCAGAAGGAAATAGCCCCCCCCACCCCACCCCTTCCCGCCCCCCTCCCCGGTGCCCCGAGCCCTCGGGAGCCCGTGGAGACTCACGGAACTTGTTGATCATGTTTCTCAGATGGCAGCAAGGCTCATTCCGGCCGCCACGGCCAACCTAGGGGGTGGGCACGGGAGGGGAGGCACAGCATAGCTAGGGGGTTCAACGCCTGCCCCCGGAAGCACGGGACTCCAACCCCTGCCCGCCTCTGTCCCCACATCCCTCCCCTAGAGGGGAAACTGAGGCTTGCGGAGGCTTGCCTCCGCCCCGCAGGCCTCCTGCCTAATCGGTGGCCACCAAGGGGCTGTCTCTATATGTTGCCAACTTGTACTTCCCAAGCGCTTAGTACAGTGCTCTGCACACAGTAAGCGCTCAATAAATACGATTGATGATGATGATGAGTGGAAGCCAGGGGTCCTAGCCCCAAATCCTAGTGGATAGAGCTCGGGCCTGGGAATCAAAAGGACCTGGGTTCTAATTCCGGCTCCACCATTTGTCTGCTGTGACACCTTGGGCAAATCGCTTCTCTCGGCCTTAGTTACCTCATCTGTAAAACGGGGATAATAATGATGGTGTTTGTTAAGCGCTTACTATGTGCAAAGCACTGTTCTGAGCGCTGGGGAGGATACAAGGTGATCAGGTTGTCCCACGGGGGGAGCTCACAGCCTTCATCCCCATTTTACAGATGAGGGAACTGAGGCCCAGAGAAGTGAAGGGACTTGCCCAAAGTCACCTGGCGGACAAGTGGTGGAGCCGGAATTTGAACCCATGACCTCTGACTCTTAAGCCCGGGCTCTTTCCACTGAGTCAGGATGAAGATTGGGAGCCCCATGAAGGACAAGGACTGCGTCCAACCTGATCTGCTTGTATCCACCCCAGCGCTTGGGACACGGCACACGGTAAATGCTTAACGAATACCACAATTACTATTAGTAGTATTATTAAGTCCAAGTCACCACTGCTGCCAGCAAACCAGGACACCCTCCAGCTCCAATTTCCAGCCCCAGTCCCGTCGTACCCTCTTCTCCGGAGGTGCTGACCCACCGGCAGGGCCAGGTGTCCTCCCTGCCTGGGTCCAGGATGTCGTCGCTCCCCCTGACCAGGGCACGACCTGGCCCCTAAGCCCCAAGCTTCTCTGGGCTCCTCCGGCCTCCTCTGACGTCAAACGCAACGAGCTCACGGAGGGCAAGCCGAGCGGTTCTGCCCCCCTGCCCTGACTGGGATCTCCTGCTCGGGGTCTCTGTGCCATCCCTCCTCCCCCAGCCCATCCCCACCCAGGCCGGATCTCACCGGGACGGCACCTTCGGCGGCCGTCCGGGGGTAAGGGTGGCTCCCGGCGCTTCCAGCTCTCTGCGGTCCGAGGCAGGCTATGTCCTGACCTCGGCAGGGTCCCCGAACTCCGAGCCAAACACTATTTATCATCCACGTGGCAGATGGCGTCAGTGACTGGCAGACCCACCCTTTCTGGGCCCCTTCTCTCCCCGGGGGCCCGATTTCCAGTGACGGGGACAGCGCAGAGCCCGAGCTCGTTCGGCCACTTTGCCTCATGGCAGGTAGGGTCCACACCCCTCTCCACCCCGGCCCGACGGACACTTCCTCCCAATGCGGACATGGGCATACCAAGGTCCGAGGAAGGAAGAACAGCTGAGGCCGTGGGGCCTGTCGGGAAGCGCTTGGAGACCCCTCTTCTAATTGCGGCTCTCCCCCAGGCCTGAGACACCGAGAAATAAATGCTGATGGGATTTATTCGGCCCTTACTGCGGGCCAAGGACTGGGGTAGAGACAAGTTAATCTGCTCTGAGAGCGGGTTTCATGTCCCCATTATACAGATGAAGAAACTGAGGCCCAGAGAGGTTGAGTGCTTGCCCAAGGTCACCCAGCAGGTCAGGGACAGAGCTGGGGCTAGCCTGGGGACTCCTGACTCCTCACCCTAGGGTCTTTCTATTAGTCACTCTGCGTGAGCCCCGGGTGGTCTGAGGGCAGTGTCCCAACTGACTTCTCTTGAAGCTGTTCCAGCACTTAGCTCGGTGCTTGGCAGACAGTAAGGGCTTAATAAACACCGTAATCATCATCATCATCATCATTAATCGTATTTATTGAGCGCTTACTGTGTGCAGAGCACTGCACTAAGCGCTTGGGAAGTCCAAGTTGGCAACACATAGAGACAGTCCCTACCCAACAGTGGGCTCACAGTCTAAAAGGGGGAGACAGAGAACAAAACCAAACATACTAACAAAATAAAATAAATATAATGATGATCATTAAGCTATTCTGAACCTGAAGCAGGGGCCTCCCGGCTTCCAGTCCTGGGCTCAGACCCTGTCCTGTCACTTCCTCCTGCCCCCGTAACAACCAGAATGCCCTCCCATAGGAATAATAATAATAATGATGATGATGGTGGCATTTATTAAGCGCTTACTATGTGCAAAGCACTGTTCTAAGTGCTGGGGAGGTTACAAGGTGATCAGGTTGTCCCACGGGGGGCTCACAGTCTTAATCCCCATTTTATAGATGAGGTAACTGAGGCCCAGAGAAGTGACTTGCCCAAAGTCACACAGCTGACAGTTGGCAGAGCTGGGATTTGAACCCATGATCTCGGACTCCAAAGCCCGTGCTCTTTCCACTGAGCCACGCTGCTTCCCCTTCCTTCTAGACTGTGAGCCCGTTGTTGGGTAGGGACCGTCTCTATATGTTGCCAATTTGTTCTTCCCAAGTGCTTAGTACAGTGCTCTGCACACAGTAAGCGCTCAATAAATACAACTGAATGAGTGAACTCGATAACTATTAAGCATCTAATAAATACCATAAGCAAAAAAAAAAAAAAAGAGAGAGATAGGCTTCACCCTTGTGCCCAGTTCACTGAAATACGAGTCGGCTGGCATCCCACTGGGGCCACCCCTCTGCCCCCTGGGCTCTGCCAGTAGGGACCGTCTCTATATGTTGCCAACTTGTACTTCCCAAGCGCTTAGTACAGTGCTCTGCACACAGTAAGCGCTCAACAAATACGATTGATGTTGATGACGATGCCACCCTGGGTTCCGGTTGGGCAGAACCGCCACCAGCCCCTCTGGCCCGGCCAGCTGGAACAAAGCCTTTCAGGTCCCACTTTTCTGAGCCAGCGCTTAGTCCAGTGCTCTGCACACAGTAAGCGCTCAATAAATACGATTGAATGAACAGGCAGGCAAGCAACTGGGCGTGGGCTGGTGTCAGGCCAATGAGGAAGGGCAAGGAGCTGTTGGATAAACAGCTGGGGCTTCTAGCCTGGGGGTTGTGGGGGGAGTGTGGGGCGAGGAGGAGGCCTAACCGCAGCAGATCCGGGTAAAGGCCATGAGGGCCCCTACCCTCCCTCCCACATTCCTGCTTCTGCACCGTCTCCCAGGGACCTGATCCTTTCTTTCAATCGTATTTATTGAGCGCTTACTGTGTGCAGAGCGCTGTACTAAGCGCTTGGGAAGTCCAAGTTGGCAACAAATAGAGACAGTCCCTACCCAACAGTGGGCTCACAGTCTAGACGGGGGAGAGAGACAACAAAACAAAGCATATTAACAAAATAAAAGAATTAGAATGAACATGTACAAATAAAATAGAGTAATAAATCCGTACAGACATATATACATATATACAGGTGCTGTGGGGAGGGGAAGGAGGTAAGGGGGGGGGGGATGGGGAGGGGGAGGAGAGGGAGAGGAATCAATTGCATTTATTGAGTGCTTACTGTGGGCAGAGCACTGTACTAAGCGCTTGGGAAGTACGGGAAGGCCTCCTGGAGGAGGTGAGCTCTCAGTAGGGCCTTGAAGGGAGGAAGAGAGCTAGCTTGGCGGATGGGCAGAGGGAGGGCATCCCGGGCCCGGGGGAGGACGTGGGCCGGGGGTCGATGGTGGGACAGACGAGAATGAGGCCTAACGGTGTGGAGAGGTGAGGACCTCCCCTCAAGGTTGAGAAGCGCCTTGGTACTGGGTCGAGGGTCTGGGCTGCATCATCATCATCAATCGTAGTTATTGAGCGCTTACTGTGCGCAGAGCACTGTACTAAGCGCTTGGGAAGTACAAGTTGGCAACATATAGGGACAGTCCAGCATCTGCTGTCTGGCCCCGAGGGTCGCTGCCCACAGGGTCAGGGCCAGAATTAAAGCACCCCGCGGAGGTTGGAAGCCCTGGCCAGGCCCCTCATCAGGTCAGCCCCAAAGGCCCTCGATATGCACACTGCCCAGCCCTTAGAGGACAGGAGGCGGAGAGGACCTTCCCCTGGCTGGCCCCACTGACCCTTCCTGTCCCTGGTTCCCAGACAGGCTGGCCAGTGCCCGGCCTACAGCCGTGTGCGGAGCTTGGCATGGGGCTTAGCGTAGGGCTTGGCAAGGGCACAAAGGCACCTGCCAGCCTGAACGCTCCCTCCCACCACCCACACAAAGCCATGCCCTGGGGTCCGCCTGGCCTCGGCACCTAGTCGGTTTCTCTCCACCCCCCCAGCCGCGTTCACCCCTCTCCCCCATCCCACGGAGGGCACTTTCTCCAGCACAGCATCTCCTGCCCACCCCGGGGGGCACTAGAAGCAGGAGAGTTTCGGGGGGAGTGCCCAGCCTCCCCTCGAGGATCCCAGGAACTCCGGCTGTGACACACTCCTCTCCCAGTGTGCCCGAATCCACCCGGCCCTCCTACCAGCTCCCTACCCTGATGCCAGGGGCCTCTGGGGATGCCCAGCAGCCAGCACTCCAGCAACTTGGATGTGAGGGAGCCCCTGGGCAGCTCAGGGCACGGCTTTTCCAGCAGCTGTCAATGCCTAGTGGACATCACTCAGGTAACTTCCCCGGCCCCACCCCTGGGGTCACATCTGCAAGATTTAGGGCCCCCCTCGGGCCTTCCCAGCTGTTTGCCCTGGCACAGCCCTGCACCTGCAGAGCTTCAGGGGTTCCACAGTGCCCCAGAGAGCTTAGCACAGCTCTGTCCACCCACTCACGCGCACAAAGGGCGAAGATTCTCCCAAAGCTTGACCACCCGAGCCGGGTTTTCCCTCCCCCGCCGGCAACCTGGGGGTCCCGGGGGCCTCCGGGCTGGAGGAAGGAGCGGGACGGCAAGTAGGTGGCAGAGGCTGAGGCCCTCAGCTGGGTCCCTGGGCCCGGCAGCTGGGGGAGGAATCCGAAGCAGCCATGCCCCGTCTCCCCTTCTGGTCCCCCCGCATGCACGGGTCAACCCCAGCCCCCTTTCCCAGCTACATACGGAGCCAGGAATCCCCTGGGCCCCCTCCAAGGGGCAGCTGTCCCCGTCCCGCATCCTGGCCCGGCCGGCTCTGTGGCTTCCGCTCCCTCCGCCTGAGTCGGGCCCTTGTTTGTCAACTCGCGGCCCCGGGGAGCTATCGGCAGGGGAGACAAGTCGGCACAGCCAGGGCTGCCGGAGCGGTGACAGCTGAGGTCCTCCTACGGGGACCGGGCGGACCTCCTCCTTTCCCCCAGAGACGGGGGCAAATCGCGCCGTCCTTTGGTGTTTGTTAAGCTCACTGTGGACGGAGAACGTGTCTACCAACTCTATTGCACTGTACCCTCCTGAGCGCTTAACACAGTGCTTTGCATACAGTAAGCACTCAATGGATAGCTTTGACTGATTTAGACTGTGAGCCCACTGTTGGGTAGGGACCGTCTCTATATGTTGCCAATTTGTACTTCCCAAGCGCTTGGTACAGTGCTCTGCATACAGTAAGCACTCAATGGATAGCTCTGACTGATTGACTTAGACTGTGAGCCCACTGTTGGGTAGGGACCGTCTCTATATGTTGCCAATTTGTACTTCCCAAGCGCTTAGTCCAGTGCTCTGCACACAGTAAGCGCTCAATAAATACGATTGATGATGATGATGATGATGATTGCCACTGGGGAAGTGCCCTCCCTCCCGCTCCCCCGACCCTCAAGCCAACGGCCCGCGGGGAACTCTCTCTTTTCAAACTGTGTGGTGCCAGGGAAGCCTGCCCCTACCCCGGCTTGGCCCAGACGGGCAGCGGAGCCTGGGGATGTAGCGGCCACAACCTCTCACCCTCCCCCAGCCTCAGTTTCCCCTCTCAGCCCCACAGCCCTAGAGACTGAACTCTCCACTCGGATGACACTTCACGTCCCCGTTTGCCAGGGTCCCAGCCTCCGGCTTGGCCCCTCTGACCTCTGCATCCCCCAGCTCGGGACTGCCCTCGCCATAGATGCCAAGGGTCACGGATGCCCAGCACCCGCTCCCCCGGCTCGGAGCCTCACTGGGGACGGTGGGGAGGAACCGGGGCTCGACTTACCCTCTGTCGGCAGGGTCCACTGTGAGGGCGGGGTCGCCCCCGGAGGGCGGGCACTACAGTCCCATCGCCGGCGGCTCTGTGGGGAGATGGAGCGGGCAGGGGGTCAGGGCGAGGGTCGCTGTGGGGGTAGAAAAGGGCGGGCAGCCCATGGGCACCCTACGCTGGTGGCAGAATAATAATAATAACGGCATTTATTCATTCATTCATTCTTTCAATCGTATTTACTGAGCGCAGAGCACTGTACTAAGCGCTTGGGAAGTACAAGTTGGCAACATATAAAGACGGTCCCTACCCACAAACGGGCTCGCAGCCTAGAAGCGGGAGACAGACAACAAAACAAAACATGTTTCCAAGAGGCCTTTCCCAATTAATCCCTCTTTCCCTGGCACCCTTCAGCGTTGTCTACAGACTTGGATCTATACCCTTGGTCAAATTCATTCATGCATTCATTCATTCAATCGTACTTATTGAGCGCTTCCTGTGTGCAGAGCACTGAGCGCTTGGGAAGTCCAAGTCGGCAACATATAGAGATGGTCCCTACCCAACCATGGGTCACAGTCTAGAAGGGGGAGGCAGACAACAAAACCAAACATATTAAGTGCTTATTATGTGCAAAGCACTGTTCTAAGCGCTGGTGGACCGGTTTAAGCCGCCTTGTCCCGTCGCCCGCTCCTGGGGTCCTTGGATCCAGCCCTACCCCGTGCATTATCTCCTTGGGCCATCTCCAAGCCCCTTCCAATCAATCAATCAATCGTATTTATTGAGTGCTTACTATGTGCAGAGCACTGTACTAAGCGCTTGGGAAGTACAAATTGGCAACATATAGAGACGGTCCCTACCCAACAGTGGGCTCACAGTCTAAAAGTCCAGCACCTGAGTCAGGGCCTAAGGGGTGGGAGCAGGGTGCCAGCTGTCCGAGTGACCCCCGAGCACCCGGTTGCCCCCCACCACGGCCGGAGAACCAGGCGGCGGGGCAAAGGAGGGTCGACGGTCCAGTAGCTCCTTCACCCAGGCGCCGCCCCACCGTCCCCAGCCGGCTCGCTCAGCCTGTTGGTCCAGCTGTTCTAAAAAGAGAACATTTTCTTCCTGCGACTATTTAGACAGCTGCAAGCCTTGGAGGGGGCGGCCCCACTGAGGCAGGGTGGGGAGGGGGCTGAAAGGCAGGCCCAAGGCTTCGCCAGTTGATGAGGACGGGGATGAGCGCGGTGTGGGGATGGACCTAAGATGAGTTCCCACGGCAGGGGTCCGGGGAGGTGGCAGGGGACACGGGCTCAGCTGCAGTAGCAGGACTTGAATTGGGGACCCGCTTTTCCTGTGTCCCCCCCACCAAAGCCCAGACCTCTGCCCCCAACCTCACTCCCCACTCAGAACACTCTGCAGGGGGGGGCAGAGAAGAAGACTTTCGGGAGCCAATCCCTTCTCCTTGTCTCTGCCTCCTTATCCCCTTTTCCAGTTGGCCCGGGGTCCCCTCTTCTTACTTGTACCTATCTATTCTATTTATTTTATTTTGTTAGTATGTTTGGTTTTGTTCTCTGTCTCCCCCTTCTAGACTGTGAGCCCGCTGTCGGGTAGGGACTGTCTCTATAGGTTGCCAGCTTGTATTTCCCAAGTATTTAGTACAGTGCTCTGCACACAGTAAGCGCTCAATAAATACGATTGATTGATTGATTCCCCGATGCTCCTGGAGATCCGGAGGGGGTCCAACGCACCCTGCCAACACAGCTGTTTCCCGCCCGGCTGGCCGAGCCAGGGAAACTGTTCCGTAGCCGGGAGGGAGGTGGAAGTTGGGGAGGGGTGGTGGCCCTGGAGATGGACACAGTCCTATACGGCCATCCCTGGGTGACAAGGAGCCTTCTGCCTCAACCCCTACAAGAGTCTGGAGCAGACCAGACCCTCCGGGCTCCTTCCGTATTCTACTTCCCCCACAGCCAGAAACTGGAGTGTTCCCACTAATTTAGGGATGCCTCCACAGGTCATGAGGTCAAGGGTCGACATGGAGGAGCAGGGGCTTAATAATAATAATAACAATGGCATTTATTAAGCGCTTACTATGTGCAAAGCACGGTTCTAAGCGCTGGGGAGGTTACAAGGTGATCAGGTTGTCCCACGGGGGGCTCACAGTCTTCATCCCCATTTTACAGATGAGGTCACTGAGGCACAGAGAAGTGAAGTCATCATCATCATCATCATCATCATCAATCGTATTTATTGAGCGCTCACTGTGTGCAGAGCACTGTACTAAGCGCTTGGGAAGTATAAGTTGGCAACATCTAGAGACAGTCCCTACCCAACAGTGGGCTCACAGTCTAAAAGGGGGAGACAGAGAACAAAACCAAACATGCTAACAAAATAAAATAAATAGAACAGATATGTACAAGTAAAAGTCACACAGCTGACAACTGGCAGAGCCGGGGTTTGAACGCACGAACTCCGGCTCCAAAGCCCGGGCTCTTTCCACCGAGCCACGCTGCTTCTCCAATTCTTGCCCCTCTGGGCCTGGCTCTCTCTGGCACCAGGCTGGGACGGGCAACGTACCCAGGACCGTATCCGTTCGGTCCCATCCTGCTCCCGGATTCCCTCTTCCTGGCCAGGGGCGATAAGAAGGGGTGCTGCTCCGGGAGGCGTCCTGTCAAGGAGCTCCTAGTCAGTATCCTGCTCACTGTCTGACTCTTCCCCCTCTTAGCATCCCTCAGGACTGGGCAAGGCCGAAGGAAGGCCCAAGGGGGTGGCGCGCTGGCCTTGACTCTGCCAGGGGCTGCCGGCTGCATTGGTTATGCAGTCTGGATTCCTACTCGGTGCCCGGGCCCGGGGAAACCCCCTGGCCACTCCGCCTTGGCACTGGGCCCGGGACAGTGGGACGTGGGGCCGAGGTGCGGGGAGCCGGGCCTGGGAGAGGCGTCGGGAGAGGAAGAGCCGGAGCCGGAGGAACAGATGGAAGCGATTACCGGGCGGGGACGGGGACACGCTGGGGAGAGAGGGAGTGAGGGAGAAAAGGAGAGAGGGAGACAGGAACTAGGGAAGCAGCGAGGCTTATGGTGGGAAGAGTCATTCATTCATTCCTTCAATCGTATTTATCGAGCACTGTACTGAGTGCTTGGAAAGTACAATTCAGCAACAGATAGAGACCATCCCTACCCAACAACGGGCTCACAGTCTAGAAGGGGGAGACAGACAACAAAACAAGTAGGCAGGGGTCAATACCATCAAAAGAGATCAAAAGAATTATAAATCTGTACACACGCTCCCCACTGGAGGAGCGTGAGATGGGGGGGGGGGTGTCCTGTGAGGGGTAGAAGGGCACCCAGGACTGCTAATCCAAGTCCTCAAGCTCAACTCTGGGGACACAAACGATTAGGCCACTGGGCCCAGCGGTGCGCAGGCTGATGATGATGATGGCATTTATTAAGCGCTGACTATGTGCAAAGCACTGTTCTAAGCGCCGGGGAGGTTACAAGGTGATCAGGTGGTCCCACGGGGGGCTCACAGTCTTCATCCCCATTTTCCAGATGAGGGAACTGAGGCCCAGAGAAGTGAAGTGACTTGCCCAAAGTCACACAGCTGACAACTGGCGGAGCCGGAAATTGAACCCATGACCACCGACTTTGAAGCCCGGGCTCTTTCCACTGAGCCACGCTGCTTCTCTACCCGGGACCAGGGGACCCCCGGATCAGACCCGAGGATCACCAGACCATCATCAATCGTATTGATTAAGCGCTTACTGTGTGCAGAGCACTGTACTAAGCGCTTGGGAAGTACAAGTTGGCAACATATAGAGACAGTCCCTACCCAATAGTGGGCTCACAATCTAAAAGGCTCTAGAGATCCCTAGACTGGATACAGCAACACCCCCCCCCGACCAAGCCCAGACGCGGGGACCTCTCAAAGTAGGTGCAGGGACCATCATCATCATCATCATCAATCGTATTTATTGAGCGCTTACCATGTGCAAAGCACTGTACTAAGCGCTTGGGAAGTACAAATTGGCGACATATAGAGACAGTCCCTACCCAACAGTGGGCTCACAGTCTAAAAGGGGGAGACAGAGAACAAAACCAAACATACCAACAAAATAAAATAAATAGAATAGATATGTACAAATAAAATAAATAAATAAAATAAATAGAGTAATAAATATGTACAAACATATATACATATATACAGGTGCAGTGGGGAAGGGAAGGAGGTAAGATGGGGGGATGGAGAGGGGGACGAGGGGGAGAGGAAGGAAGGGGCTCAGTCTGGGAAGGCCTCCTGGAGGAGGTGAGCTCTCAGCAGGGCCTTGAAGGGAGGAAGAGAGCTAGCGTGGCGGATGGGCAGAGGGAGGGCATTCCAGGCCCGGGGGAGGACGTGGGCCGGGGGTCGATGGCGGGACAGGCGAGAGCGAGGTACGGTGAGGAGATTAGCGGCGGAGGAGGGACCACCCCCTAAACCAGAGCCAGGGACCCTCAGACCAGAGGGATCCCCAGATTAGATTTTGGGGAGCCGGGGCTGTAGGCCACTGCTCCGCCCACGGTGTCCCCATCCCTCTGGTTTGTTCTGGGCAGAGAGAGGAACCGCGACTGCAGAAGGGGAGGGCGGGTGCGGGGCCAACCGCCTTCCTCCCACTTCCCCCTGGAGAAGATTCAGAGTCAGCTCCTTGCTCCGGCTCCCCAGCCCCTCGTGCTGCTTTGCAGGCCTCTCCCCTTCCTCTTCCTCCTCCCGGTACCCTGAGCTAGCCCCGGTTCAAAAACCTGCGGCTCGTGGACTGTCCAGGGTCGCCTGTGTCATACACCTTCCCCTTCCCCACTAGGAAGCCACGTCTTTCCACAGCCCCCAGTGTCCCCAACACCTCACCTGCCTCTAGATGGGCCCGAAAGCTCTCCCCGGCCCCAACCCTGGCCGGGACCGGGCTGAGCTGGAAAGGGGCCTGCGGACGCGGGTTCTGGGGCAACGGGGGTCCTGTCCCGGAGCCTCCCTGGTAGCCAGAAGCAGCGGGCTCTAGAGAGGAAGGGGCCGGAGGAATGGGGACCCCCCGGCCCTCTCCCAGGCCCCGCCACCCTCCCCGCGCGGGCTGCGCTGGGGGCACGTTTTCATCCACGCTGGCTCAGATGCCGCCCCGTAAACTTTCACAAGGCAGGGCGTGGGGAGGGACCCAGGAGGGCAAAGAGGATGTTGGGGGAGGAAGCGGGCAGGACCAACGGCTGAGAAAGCAAACGGAGGGGCACCGGTGCCCGGGAGAAGGAGAGCGGATTAACTCAAGCACCATCCTCAGGAGTCTCCTCGGAGAAGGCTGCTCCCTAGGTGATGCTCAGGGTTCCGGATGCCCAGACCCGACACGGGCCCCCGGGGTTGGTTTGGGGCGGGGGCAGCGTTTCCGGGTGACGCGCTGCCCCCAGAATGGAAGCAGGGTTTTTCTTTTAAGGTATTTTTAAAGCGCTCACTCTATGTCAAACGCTGTTCTAAGCGCTGGGGTAGATCAAGGTGAATTAGTTGGACGCAGTTTCTGTCCTGCACAGGGCCCACAGTCTGAGTAGGAGGGAGAACAGGAAGAACTGAGGCGCGGAGAAGTCGAGTGTCTTGCCCAAGGTCACGCAGCAAGCATTTGGCAGAGTCGTTATTAGAACCCAGGCGCGTAATATACTCAATCCCCTTGCCCCCTTCTATCAATCAATCAATCAATTGTATTTATTGAGCGCTTACTGTGTGCAGAGCACTGCACTAAGCGCTTGGGAAGCACAAGTCGGCAACAACTTGTATCTATCTTACCTCGCTACTCTCCTACTTCAACCCAGCTCCACGCTTCGCTCCTCTAACGCAAAAACTACTCGCTGTGCCTCGAACTCGGCTATCTGGCCACCAACCTCTCGCCCACCTCCTTCCGTTGGCCTGAAACGCCCTCCCTTTTCATATCTAGACTTCATATCTAGACTTCTTTCCCCTTCTAGACTGTGAGCCCGCTGCTGGGTAGGGACCGTCTCTATATGTTGCCAACTTGTACTTCCCAAGCGCTTAGGACAGTGCTCTGCACACAGTAAGTGCTCAATAAATACGATTGATTGATTGACTGATTTCCAAGAGCTTAGTACAGCGCTCTGTACCTAGTAAGCGCTCGGTAAATACAAATGAATGAATGAATATCTGACAGACAATTACTCTCCCCCGCTTTAAAGCCCTACTGAAGGCACATCTCCTCCAAGACGCCTTCCCTGATTAAGACCTCATTTCCTCTTTCTCCACTTCCTTTATTCATCACCATCCCCAGCCCCCACTGCACTTATGTCCATATCTGTAATTAACTGATTTAGACTAATGTCTGTCTCTGGTTCGTTCAGTCGTATTTACTGAGCGCTTACTGTCTCTCCCTCTGGCTCGTTGTGGGGCAGGGAATGGTGCTTAATGCAGTGCCCTGCTGCACACAGAAAGTGCTCAATAAATACGATCCATTGATTTCCACTAGACCACGCTGCTGGGATTGGATGGAAGGCTAAGGGCATCTTCCAAGGAAACCTCCCGGTCCCCTCGCCGACCCGAACGGTCCAGTCCTAGCGTTCCGGCAGGCCGGGCAGGGATTCGCGGGCATGGGGCAGAGCAGACTTGCAGCTGTCTAGGCAGAGACTGGTAGACCGGGTGAAAACAGGGCAGACCCTGAAATCCAGTGAGGAGGAGAGAGACGGTCACCTCAAATGCCATCACAACCCTGTCCGCTCCGGACACCCCCACCGCCCCGCGAGGGGTCGAGAGGCGGGCGGTCGGAGAGAGAAGCAGCGAGCAGGTGGCACCGGGGAGAGGGCGGGAGGAAGACACGCCGGAGTCTTTGGTACCAAGTGAGAAGCAGCGTGGCTCAGTGGAAAGAGCCCGGGCTTTGCATTCAGAGGTCAAGGCTTCTAATCCCGGCTCCGCCACTTGTCAGCTGTGTGACTTTGGCCAAGTCACTTCACTTCTCTGGGCCTCAGTTCCCTCATCTGTAAAATGGGGATTAAGACTGGGAGCCCCACATGGGACAGCCTGATCACCTTGTATCCTCCCCAGCGCTTAGAACAGTGCTTTGCACATAGTAAGCGCTTAATACATGCCATTATGATTATTATTATTCTTAAGTGGGGACCGGGCATTGGGGCCGAGTGGGCATTTCCAGCGTGGGAGGCAGGGGCAACTGTGAGGCTGGGACCGGGGGGGTCCTGGGACCTTGGGCAGCGGCGGGTGGAGCCTGGGGACCCTGGGGGCTGCTCAGCATATCCGGCTACCACAGTCCGTTTCAAACAGGTGTTCCTGTGGGCACGGTTGAGTGAGCTGGAGATGCCAACTGTGCTGACCCATGGTGGAGGCAGAGGGAAAGCATCTCTCCTTCTCCAGCCCAGTCCGCACCCTCCGCTCCTCCACCGCTGATCTCCTCACCGTACCTCGCTCTCGCCTGTCTCGCCATCGACCCCCGGCCCACGTCCTCCCCCGGGCCTGGAATGCCCCCAATCCCTCTGCCCATCCGCCAAGCTAGCTCTCTTCCTCCCTTCAAGGCCCTGCTGAGAGCTCACCTCCTCCAGGAGGCCTTCCCAGACTGAGCCCCTTCCTTCCTCTCCCCCTCGTCCCCCTCTCCATCCCCCCATCTTACCTCCTTCCCTTCCCCACAGCACCTGTATATATGTTTGTACATATTTATTACTCTATTTATTTTACTTGTACATATCTATTCTATTTATTTTATTTTGTTAGTATGTTTGCTTTTGTTCTCTGTCTCCCCCTTCTAGACTGTGAGCCCACTGTCGGGTAGGGACTGTCTCTATATGTTGCCGATTTGTACTTCCCAAGCGCTTAGTACAGTGCTCTGCACATAGTAAGCGCTCAATAAATACGATTGATGATGATGATCTCCCCACAACCCACCCTGCCCCCTCTGCCCCGCTCGCCCTCCCCACTGGCGCGGGGCTGGGCGGCCGCTGGCCGGTCCTGTGGCATCCGGGCTCCCTGGCCGGACAGCCCGCTAGCCAGACGTACGTCAGCGGCTAAAGGCTAATTCGGGGCCAGCCCCTCGCTTGAGAAGCGGCCTCCTCCTCCTTCTCTTCGCTGCCCTGGGCCCCAGGGATAACTCCAGTCCAGGCTTTTGGAGCCGGCTGCAGCCTCCAGGCCTCCTCGGGTCCCTCTGAACGCCCCCCAAGCCTCCTTGGGCGCCCGCCGGGTCCCTCTGAACGCCCCAGGGCGGCCCGCTGGGACACCAGAGTGGCTGCCAGGCAGGGCTGGGGCACCCTAGCCCTTTTGGGGTGACTGGCATCCCCCCTCCCAGCCCTCTGCCTCCTTCCTACCCCCCACCCACCCCAATCATTACTAGAAGACAGGAAACAACAGCAAAAATGATATTTCCCTAGTGACTACTACAATCGATACCATAGGGATCCTAATAAAGAAGTTCATAATATCAATCAATCAATCAATCATATTTATTGAGCGCTTACTATGTGCAGAGCACTGTACTAAGCGCTTGGGAAGTACAAATTGGCATCACATAGAGACAGTCCCTACCCAACAGTGGGCTCACAGTCTAAAAGGGGGAGACAGAGAACAGAATATCACAGTTAATATAGATGCCATATTAACCAACCTATTGATAAATGTTACACAGCAAAGCCCAGCAGCCCTATTATTGAGGAATGTGTCTAATGCCCAAGTATTTTTCCCTGTAATATATAGTTTGGAAACAGTGAGACCTAGCCATTTAAAGTGCTTTGGAGGATAATTTCTGGGGATACAAAGAAGCAGCAATCCCTGGTGGAAAGAGAGTCAAAAAGTGGACCAGGAGACAAAAAAACCTGGGTTCTAATCCTGCACTGCCAGTTACTATTATCATTAATAGTAATAAAAATTATGACACTAATATTTCTTAAGTGCCTACAATGTGCCAAGCACAGCTCTCAGCACTGAGGTAGATACAAGGTAACCAGGTTGGACATAGTCCCTGTCCCAAATGGGGCTCACAGTCTTGATCCTCATTTTACACATGATTTGTTCATTCATTCATTCAACTGTATTTATTGAGCGCTGTGTACAGAACACTGTACTAAGAGCTTGGAAGGTACGGTACAGCAACAAAGAGACAAATACAGCAACCAGAGCGGGAGAACGGACGTCCACTCCAGAGCCGCAGCATCTCTCCGGAGCGGGCAGGACTGGCCCGGCTCGAGTTTCCTGAATGGGCAGGGGCATCGGCAGATCCTACAGAAAATGAAGCGGTTCATCCGCTCCAAACTCATCGTCATCATCAATCGTATTTATTGAGCGCTTACTATGTGCAGAGCACTGTACACAAACTCATCAGACTCAACCGCTCCCCAAACACATCAGGTCCACCGGTCCTCAAAAGGCCCAGGCTCACCCCCAATCCAACGGAAAGTTAGGAACTCCAAGCACCCGGCGCGGACCCGGTCACCCAACACAAAGACATGAGACACCCGGGACAGACACGAGACACTCATCATCAACATCAATCGTATTTATTGAGCGCTTACTGTGTGCAGAGCACTGTACTAAGCGCTTGGGAAGTACAGATTGGCAACATATAGAGCCGGTCCCTACCCAACAGTGGGCTCACAGTCTAAAAGAGCGGAGCGGGACTCAGCACAGACCCGGTCACCCAACACAAAGACATGAGACACCCGGGACAGACACGAGACACTCATCATCAACATCAATCGTATTTATTGAGCGCTTACTGTGTGCAGAGCACTGTACTAAGCGCTTGGGAAGTACAAATTGGCAACATATAGAGACGGTCCCTACCCAACAGTGGGCTCACAGTCTAAAAGAGCAGAGCGGGACTCAGCACAGACCCGGTCACCCAACACAAAGACATGAGACACCCGGGACAGACACGAGACACTCATCATCAACATCAATCGTATTTATTGAGCGCTTACTGTGTGCAGAGCACTGTACTAAGCGCTTGGGAAGTACAGATTGGCAACATATAGAGCCGGTCCCTACCCAACAGTGGGCTCACAGTCTAAAAGAGCGGAGCGGGACTCAGCACAGACCCGGTCACCCAACACAAAGACATGAGACACCCGGGACAGACACGAGACACTCATCATCAACATCAATCGTATTTATTGAGCGCTTACTGTGTGCAGAGCACTGTACTAAGCGCTTGGGAAGTACAAATTGGCAACATATAGAGACGGTCCCTACCCAACAGTGGGCTCACAGTCTAAAAGAGCAGAGCGGGACTCAGCACAGACCCGGTCACCCAACACAAAGACATGAGACACCCGGGACAGACACGAGACACTCATCATCAACATCAATCGTATTTATTGAGCGCTTACTGTGTGCAGAGCACTGTACTAAGCGCTTGGGAAGTACAAATTGGCAACATATAGAGATGGCCCCAACCCAACAGTGGGCTCACAGTCTAAAAGAGCGGAGCGGGACTCAGCACGGACACGGGCATCCAACACAGACATGGGCACTCGGCATAGATACACACGGCTGGCACAAACAGGGACTGTCTCTATCCGATGCCAACTTGTACTTCCCAAGCGCTTAGTACAGTGCTCTGCACACAGTAAGCGCTCAATAAATACGATTGATTGATTGATTAACACCCGGCTCAGCCTGCGGCACCTAACACGGACACCGACTCCCGGGCAACCGGCACAGATACTGGCACCTGAAGCACAGCACAGAGAAGCGGCATGGCTCAATGGGAAGAGCACCGGCTTTGGAGTCGGAGGTCACGGGTTCAAACCTCGGCTCCCCCGACTGTCAGCTGTGTGACTCTGGGCAAGTCACTTCACTCCTCTGTGCCTCAGTTCCCCTATCTGGAAAATGGGGATGAAGACAGTGAGCCCCCCGTGGGACAACCTGATCACCTTGTAACCTCCCCAGGGCTTAGAACAGTGATTTGCACATAGTAAGCGCTTAATAAATGCTATTGTTATTATACACGGGCACCCGGCATAGACACGGTCACCCGGTGCAGCTGTGTGACTCTGGGCAAGTCACTTCACTCCTCTGTGCCTCAGTTCCCCTATCTGGAAAATGGGGACGAAGACTGTGAGCCCCCCGTGGGACAACCTGATCACCTTGTAACCTCCCCAGCGCTTAGAACAGGGCTTTGCACATAGTAAGCGCTTAATAAATGCCATTGTTATTATACACGGGCACCCGGCATAGACACGGTCACCCGGTACAGCTGTGTGACTCTAGGCAAGTCACTTCACTCCTCTGGGCCTCAGTTACCCCATCTGGAAAACGGGGAGGAAGACTGTGAGCCCCCCGTGGGACAACCTGATCACCTTGTAACCTCCCCAGCGCTTAGAACAGCGCTTTGCACATAGTAAGCACTTAATAAATGCCATTGTTATTATACACGGGCACCCGGCATAGACACGGTCACCCGGCGCCAACACGGGCACGGGCCATTCGGGACAGAAATGAGACAATCAGCTCAGACTGGCGCACCCAGCAGAGACACGGGCAGCCGGCATAGATCGTGGCTCAGTGGAAAGAGCCCGGGCTTTGGAGTCGGAGGTCGTGGGTTCGAATCCCGACTCTGCCCCATGTCTGCCGTGTGACCTTGGGCAAGTCACTTCGCTTCTCTGAGCCTCAGCTACCTCATCTGTAAAACAGGGACTAAGACTGTGAGCCCCCCGTGGGACAACCTGATCACCTTGTAACCTCTCCGGCGCTTAGAACAGTGCCAACTGTTGCCAACTTGTCCCTCCCAAGCGCTTAGTACAGTGCTCTGCACACAGTAAGCGCTCAATAAATACGATTGATTGATTGCTTTGCACATAGTAAGCGCTTAATAAATGCTATCATCATCATCATCATAGTAAGTGCTTAATAAAGATAATAGTAATAACAATGATGGCATTTATTAAGCGCTTACTGTGTGCAAAGCACTGTTCTAAGCGCTGGGGTGGATACAAGGTGATCAGGTTGTCCCACGGGGGGCTCACGGTCTTCATCCCCATTTTCCAGATGAGGGAACTGAGGCTCAGAGAAGTGAAGCGACTTGCCCAAGGTCACACAGCAGACATGTGGCGGAGCCGGGATTTGAACCCACTGCCTCTCTACGTTGCCGACTTGTCCTTCCCAAGCGCTTAGTCCAGGGCTCTGCACACAGTAAGCGCTCAATAAATACGACTGATTGATTGACTGATTGACTCCAAAGCCCGGGCTCTTTCCACTGAGCAACCCCCAGCACTTGGAATGGCGCTTTGCACATAGTAAGCGCTTAATAAATGCCATCCTTATCATCACCACCGCGAGCCCGCCGTTGGGTAGGGACCGTCTCTATACGTTGCCAACTTGGACTTCCCCAGCGCTTAGAACAGTGCTTTGCACATAGTAAGCGCTTAACAAAAGCCATCATCATTATTATTATACCCCAGGGCTTAGTCCAGTGCTCTGCATACAGTAAGCGCTCAATAAATACGATTGATTGATTGATCATCATCACCGCGAGCCCACCGTTGGGTAGGGACCGTCTCTACACGTTGCCAACTTGGACTTCCCCAGCGCTTAGCACAGTGCTTTGCATCATCATCATCATCATCATCAATCGTATTCATTGAGCGCTTACTATGTGCAGAGCACTGTACTAAGCGCTTGGGAAGTACAAATTGGCAACATATAGAGACAGTCCCTACCCAACAGAGGGCTCACACATAGTAAGCGCTTAAACAAATGCCATCATCATTATTATTATTCCCCGGCACTTAGTCCAGTGCTCTGCACACAGTAAGTGCTCAATAAATACGATTGATTGATTGATTGATCGATCATCATCACCGTGAGCCCACCGTTGGGTAGGGCCCGCCTCTGTACGTTGCCAACTTGGACTTCCCCAGCGCTCAGTCCAGTGCTCTGCACACAGTAAGCGCTCAATAATTACGATTGATTGATGGTTTGATCATGGGTTCGAATCCCGGCTCTGCCACATGTCTGCTGTGTAACCTTGGGCAAGTCACTTCACTTCTCTGAGCCTCAGTTCCCTCATCTGTAAAATGGGGATTAAGACTGTGAGCCCCACGCGGGACAACCTGATCACTTTGTATCCCCCAAGCGCTTAGAACAGTGCTTGGCACATAGTAAGCGCTTAACAAATGCCAACATTATCACCACCACGAGCCCGCCGTTGGGTAGGGACCGTCTCTATGCGTTGCCAACTTGGACTTCCCCAGGGCTTAGAACAGTGCTTTGCACATAGTAAGCGCTTAACAAATGCCATCATCATTATTATTATTCCCCGGCGCTTAGTACAGTGCTCTGCACACAGTAAGAGCTCAATAAATACGATTGATTGATGGATTGATCCTCATCACCACCGCGAGCCCGCCGTTGAGTAGGGACCGTCTCTATACGTTGCCAACTTGGACTTCCCCAGCGCTTAGAACAGTGCTTTGCACATAGTAAGCACTTAACAAATGCCATCATCATTATCAGTCTTCCCCAGCGCTTAGTCCAGTGCTCTGCACCCAGTAAGCGCTCAATAAATACGATTGATTGATCCTCATCATCACCGCGAGCCCGCCGTTGGGTAGGGACCGTCTCTATACGTTGCCAACTTGGACTTCCCCAGCGCTCAGAACAGTGCTTTGCATCATCATCATCATCATCAATCGTATTTATTGAGCGCTTACTATGTGCAGAGCACTGTACTAAGCGCTTGGGAAGTACAAATTGGCAACATATAGAGACAGTCCCTACCCAACAGAGGGCTCACACATAGTAAGCGCTTAACAAATGCCATCATCATTATCATTCTTCCCCAGCGCTTAGTCCAGTGCTCTGCACACAGTAAGCGCTCAATAAATACGATTGATTGATTGATCCTCATCACCACTGCGAGCCCGTCGTTGGGTAGGGACCATCTCTATACGTTGCCAACTTGGACTTCCCCAGCGCTTAGAACAGTGCTTTGCACATAGTAAGCGCTTAACAAATGCCATCATCATTATTATTATTCCCCGGCGCTTAGTACAGTGCTCTGCACACAGTAAGCGCTCAATAAATACGATTGACTGATGGATTGATCCTCATCACCACCGCGAGCCCGCCGTTGAGTAGGGACCGTCTCTATACGTTGCCAACTTGGACTTCCCCAGGGCTTAGAACAGTGCTTTGCATCATCATCATCATCATCAATCGTATTTATTGAGCGCTTACTATGTGCAGAATACTGTACTAAGCGCTTGGGAAGTACAAATTGGCAACATATAGAGACAGTCCCTACCCAACAGAGGGCTCACACATAGTAAGTGCTTAACAAATGCCATCATCATTATTATTATTCCCTGGCGCTTAGTACAGTGCTCTGCACACAGTAAGCGCTCAATAAATACGATTGATTGATTAATGATTGATTGATCATCATCACCACCGCGAGCCCGCCGTTGGGTAGGGACCGTCTCTATACGTTGCCAACTTGGACTTCCCCAGCGCTTAGAACAGTGCTTTGCACATAGTAAGCGCTTAACAAAAGCCATCATCATTATCATTATTCCCCGGCGCTTAGTCCAGTGCTCTGCACCCAGTAAGCGCTCAATAAATCCGATTGATTGATCCTCATCATCACCGCGAGCCCGCCGTTGGGTAGGGCCCGTCCCTGCACGTTGCCAACTTGGACTTCCCCAGCGCTCAGTCCAGTGCTCTGCCCACGGTAGGCGCTCAATAAATAGGACCGAATGGAGGAAGAAATCGGAGTAGAATGATTAAACAGTCACCTGGCACAAGCAGGGGCATGGCTGGCGGGCCCGGGCGGCGGGGGGCATCCAGCGGTGGGCCCTCCGGAGGGGCAGAAACTTTGTTTCAGGGAGGGGGAGGCTGCGGCGGCCTGTACAGTCCCCCTCCCGCGGCGCTGGGCGCTGGGAGGTGGGGAGCGGGGTCTCTGGGCGGGGAAGGGGCCGGCCCGCCCACACACGCTTGCGCAGACCAGGCGGGGAGGGGCCCAGGCGGGAGAGGAGACCCTCCAGCCGCCCCCCCTAATCATAATCAGAAGGCACATTCATCAATCGGTCGTACTGATTGAGCGCCTACTGGGCGCAGAGCACTGGACTAAGCGCCTGGGAAGTCCAAGTTGGCAACATAGAGAGACGGTCCCTACCCAGCAGTGGGCTCAATCAATCAATCAATCAATCAATCAATCGTATTTATTGAGCGCTTACTGTGCGCAGAGCACCGGACTAAGCGCCTGGGAAGTCCAAGTTGGCAACATAGAGAGACGGTCCCTACCCAGCAGTGGGCTCAATCAATCAATCAATCAATCAATCAATCGTATTTATTGAGCGCTTACTGTGCGCAGAGCACTGGACTAAGCGCCTGGGAAGTCCAAGTCGGCCACATCTAGAGACGGTCCCTACCCAACAGTGGGCTCAATCAATCAATCAATCAATCAATCGTATTTATTGAGCGCTTACTGTGCGCAGAGCACTGGACTAAGCGCCTGGGAAGTCCAAGTTGGCAACATACAGAGACGGTCCCTACCCACCAGTGGGCTCAATCAATCAATCAATCAATCGTATTTATCGAGCGCGCCCCCCCCCTCATAATTATCAGAAGGCACATTCATCAATCAGTCGTATTGATTGAGCGCTTACTGTGCGCAGAGCACCGGACTAAGCGCCTGGGAAGTCCAAGTTGGCAACATAGAGAGACGGTCCCTACCCAGCAGTGGGCTCAATCAATCAATCAATCAATCAATCGTATTTATTGAGCGCTTACTGTGCGCAGAGCACTGGACTAAGCGCCTGGGAAGTCCAAGTCGGCCACATCTAGAGACGGTCCCTACCCAACAGTGGGCTCAATCAATCAATCAATCAATCAATCAATCGTATTTATTGAGCGCTTACTGTGCGCAGAGCACTGGACTAAGCGCCTGGGAAGTCCAAGTTGGCAACATAGAGAGACGGTCCCTACCCAGCAGTGGGCTCAATCAGTCAATCAATCAATCAATCGTATTTATCGAGCCCCTCCTGTGTGCAGAGCACTGGACTAAGCGCCTGGGAAGTCCAAGTTGGCAACACAGACAGGCCCTACCCAAAAGCGGGCTCTCAGTCTAGAAGGGGGAGACAGAGAACAAAACCAAACAGACTAACAAAATAAAATCAATCAATAAATCAATCGTATTTATTGAGCGCTTACTGTGCGCAGAGCACTGGACTAAGCCCCTGGGAAGTCCAAGTTGGCAACATAGAGAGACGGTCCCTACCCACCAGTGGGCTCAATCAATCAATCAATCAATCAATCAATCGTATTTATCGAGCGCGCCCCCCCCATAATTATCAGAAGGCACATTCATCAATCAGTCGTATTGATTGAGCTCTTACTGTGCGCAGAGCACTGGACTAAGCACCTGGGAAGTCCAAGTTGGCAACATAGAGAGACGGTCCCTACCCAACAGTGGGCTCAATCAATCAATCAATCAATCAATCAATCGTATTTATCGAGCGCTTCCTGTGTGCACAACACTGGACTAAGCGCCTGGGAAGTCATCATCATCATCATCAGTCATATTTATTGAGCGCTTACTGTGTGCAGAGCACTATACTGAGCGCTTGGGAAGTACAAATTGGCAACATCTAGAGACAGTCCCTACCCAACAGTGGGCTCACAGTCTAAAAGGGGGAGATAGAGAAGAAAACCAAACGTACTAACAAAATAAATAGAATAGATATGTACAAATAAAATAAATAAATAAATAAATAGAGTAATAAATATGCACAAACATATATCCATATATACAGGTGCTGTGGGGAAGGGAAGGAGGTAAGATGGGGGGATGGAGAGGGGGACGAGGGGGAGAGGAAGGAAGGGGCTCAGTCTGGGAAGGCCTCCTGGAGGAGGTGAGCTCTCAGCAGGGCCCTGAAGGGAAGTCCAAGTTGGCAACATAGACAGTCCCTACCCAACAGCAGGCTCGCAGTCTAGAAGGGGGAGACCGAGAACAAAACCAAACAAACAGAATAAAATCGATCAATCAATCGTATTTATTGAGCACTTACTGTGCGCAGAGCACTGGACTAAGTGCCTGGGAAGTCCAAGTAGGCAACATAAAGAGACGGTCCCTACCCAGCAGTGGGCTCAATCAATCAATCAATCAATCAATCGTATTTATCGAGAGCTTCCTGTGTGCACAGCACTGGACTAAACGCCTGGGAAGTCCAAGTTGGCAACATAGACAGGCCCTACCCCACAGTGGGCTCGCAGTCTAGAAGGGGGAGACGGAGAACAAAACCAAACAGACTAACAGAATAAAATCAATCAATCAATTGTATTTATTGAGCGCTTACTGTGTGCAGAGCACTGGACTAAGCGCTTGGGAAGTACGAGGTGGCAACATAGAGAGACGGTCCCTACCCAGCAGTGGGCTCAATCAATCAATCAATCAATCAATCAATCATATTTATCGAGCGCTTCCTGTGCTCACAGCACTGGACTAAGCGCCTGGGAAGTCCAAGTTGGCAACATAGACAGTCCCTACCCAACAGCGGGCTCACAGTCTAGAAGGGGGAGACGGAGAACAAAACCAAACATACTAACAAAATAAAATACATAGGATAGATATGTACAAGTAAAATAAATAGAGTCATAAATATGTACAAACATATGTACAGGTGCTGTGGGGAAGGGAAGGAGGTAAGATGGGGGGATGGAGAGGGGGACGAGGGGGAGAGGAAGGAAGGGGCTCAGTGTGGGAAGGCCTCCTGGAGGAGGTGAGCTCTCAGTAGGGCCTTGAATCAATTAATCAATCAATCAATCAATCGTATTTATTGAGCGCTTACTGTGTGCAGAGCACTGGACTAAGCTCTTGGAAAGTCCAAGTTGGCAACATAGAGAGACAGGCCCTACCCAACAGTGGGCTCACAGTCTAGAGCAGGGAGACAGACAACAAAACCAAACATACTAACAAAATAAAATAAATAGGATAGATAGGTACAAGTAAAATAAATTAATAGAGTAATAAATATGTACAAACATATATACAGGTGCTGAGGGGAAGGGAAGGAGGTAAGATGTGGGGGGATGGAGAGGGGCGAGGGGGAGAGGAAGGAAGGGGCTCAGTCTGGGAAGGCCTCCTGGAGGAGGGGAGCTCTCAGTAGGGCCTTGAAGGGAGGGAGGTATTAGAGCGCTTACCGTGTGCAAAGCACTGGTCTAAGCGCTGGGGAGGTTACAAGGTAATCAGGTTGGCCCCCGGAGGGCCCCATTGGACAGATGAGGGAACTGAGGCCCAGAGAAGTGGTCACCCAGCTGACAAGTGGTGGAGCCGGAATTTGAACCCGGGACCTCCAACTCCAAAGCCCAGGCCCACTAGGCCGCACTGCTTCTGAGGCCCAGCCCCCGGGGACCCCCCGCCCCCCCCCCCCCATAGGAAAGGAGATTGGCCCACCCCCAGGGAGGGTCCGCTCCACGGACGTGATGGGGGGGACTGATAATAATAATAATAATGATAATGATAATAATAATAATAATAATAATGGCATTTATTAAGCGCTTACTATGTGCAAAGCACTGTTCTAAGTGCTGGGGAGGATACAAGGTGATCAGGTTGTCCCACAGGGGCTCACAGTCTTCATCCCCATTTTCCAGATGAGGGACCTGAGGCACAGAGAAGTTGTGACTTGCCCAAAGTAATAATAATAATAATAATAATAATAATAATAATAATAATAATAATAATGGCATTTATTAAGTGCTTACTATGTGCAAAGCCCTGTTCTAAGTGCTGGGGAGGATACAAGGTGATCAGGTTGTCCCACATGGGGCTCACAGTCTTCATCCCCATTTTCCAGATGAGGGAACTGAGGCACAGAGAAGTGAAGTGACTTGCCCGAAGTCGCACAGCTGACAATTGGCGGAGCCGGGATTTGAACCCATGACCTCTGCCTCCAAAGCCCGAGCTCTTTTCCACTGAGCCACGCTGCTTCTCTGCTGCTGACAATAATGATGGTGTTTGATAAGCGTTCACTATGTGCCCGGCACTGTACCGAGCGCTGGGGTGGATACCGGCAGATCGGATTGGACACAGTCCCTGTCCCACCAATCAATCAATCAATCAATTGTATTTATTGAGCGCTTACTGTGTGCAGAGCACTGTACTAAGCGCTTGGGAAGTACAAGTTGGCAACATATAGAGACAGTCCCTACCCACCAGGGGCTCACAGTCTCAATCCTCATTTTACAGATGAGGGAACTGAGGCCCAGAGAAGGGAAGTGACTTGCCCATCTTCCCGGGATCCTCCTCCCTAACCAGGGAATGGAACATAATCATAATCATAATAATAATTATGGTATTTGTCGAGCGCTTACTATGTGCCAGGCGATGTACTAAGCACTGGGATGGATACAAGCAAATCGGGTTGGACACCGTCCCTGTCCTGTGTGGGGCTCACAGACTCAATCCCCGTTTTACAGATGAGGTAACCGAGGCACAGAGAAGTGAAGTGACTTACCCAAGGTCACAAAGCGAGGTTCCTTCGGGCCTCCCAACGTCCATCCCGCCTCGTGCCGCCTCCCTCTTCCTCCACCACTTAATAATAATAATAATGGCATTTGTTAAGCGCCTACTATGTGCCAAGCACTGTTCTAAGCGCTGGGGAGGATACAAGGTGATCAGGTTGTCCCATGGGGGGCTCACGATCTTAATGCCCATTTTCCAGATTCATTCAATCATATTTATTGAGCGCTTACTGTTCATTCATTCAATCGTATTTATTGAGCGCTTACTGTGTGCAGAGCACTGGACTAAGCGCTTGGGAAGTACAAGTCGGCAACATAGAGAGACGGTCCCTACCCAACAGCGGGGGTAACTGAGGCACAATGGAAAGAGCCCGGGCTTTGGAGTCAGAGGTCATGGGTTCAAATCCCGGCTCCGCCAAGTGTCAGCTGTGTGACTTTGGGCAAGTCACTTCACTTCTCCGGGCCTCAGTTCCCTCATCTGGAAAATGGGGATTAAGACTATGAGCCCCCCATGGGACAACCTGATCACCTTGTAACCTCCCCAGCGCTTAGAACATAGTAAGCGCTTAATAAATGCCATTATTATTATTATTAAGTCACACAGCTACGTGGCAGAGCCAGAATTTGAACCCATGACCTCTGACTCCAAAGCCCGGGCTCTTTCCACTGAGCCACGCTGCTTCTCCAAACGCCTCCCCCTGCCCCCCTCCTCCCTCTGTGGATTCCCCCTTGCCCCAGGGGAGCGGGCGGGCCGGCCCAGATGGTGCCCTACTGAGAGCTCACCTCCTCCAGGAGACCTTCCCAGATTGAGCCCCCCCTTTCCCTCTGCTCCTCCTCCCCTTCCCATCCTCCCGACTCCCTCCTTCTGCTCTACCCCCCTCCCCGCCCCACAGCACTTGTGTATATAAGTACATATTTATATATTATTATTATATATTATAAATCTATTATTTATATTTATTATTCTACTGATTGTATTCATTATGTGTACATATCCATAATTCTATTTATTTATTATGATGCTATTGATGCCTGTCTGTTTTGTTTTGTTGTCTGTCCCCCCCGCCCTTCTAGTCTGTGAGCCCGTTGTTGGGTAGGGATTGTCCCTATCTGTTGCCGAATTGTACTTTCCAAGCGCTTAGTACAGTGCTCTGCACACAGTAAGCGCTCACTAAATACGATTGAATGAATTAACTAGAAGAACGTTTGAGCCCCCAGACTAGACTATTTCTCCAGGGAGACCTCTAATTAAGTGCTTAGTACAGTGCTTTGTTTTGTTTTGTTCTCTGTCTCCCCCTTTTAGACTGTGAGCCCACTGTTGGGTAGGGACTGTCTCTATACGTTGCCAACTTGTACTTCCCAAGCGCTTAGTACAGTGCTCTGCACATAGTAAGCGCTCAATAAATACGATTGATGATGATGATGATGATGATGCTTTGCACACAGTAAGTGCTCAGTAAATATAATTGAATGGATAATTCCTCCTTTACTCCAGAGCCTTTGGATCCCTCCCCACAGCACCCTTATATATGTTTGTACATATTTATTACTCTATTTTACTTGCACATATCATCATCAATCGTATTTATTGAGCGCTTACTGTGTGCAAAGCACTGTACTAAGCGCTTGGGAAGTACAAATTGGCAACACATAGAGACAGTCCCTGCCCAACAGTGGGCTCACAGTCTAAAACATATTTACTGTTCTATATATTTTATTTTGTTAATATGTTTTGTTTTGTTGTCTGTCTCCCCCTTCTCGACTGTGAGCCCGCTGTTGGGTAGGGACCGTCTCTAGATGTTGCCAACTTGGACTTCCCAAGCGCTTAGTCCAGTGCTCTGCACACGGTAAGCGCTCAATAAATACGATTGAATGAATGAACGATAGGTGAACCCGTGGGAGGCCGCAGCTAGCCTTCTCCCCCCGGCGCCCAGCTCCAGTGGGAAAGCCGGATTGGCCACCGGGCCTGCCTTCTGTTTGGGGGAAAACGATCCCAAACCAGAATCTAAAGGATTTCTATTTTTATCAGATCTGCACGGCTTTTCCCAGGGTTCTCGGTGGCCGGGGGCAGCCCCTCGGCATCGTCGGAGGCCCTCAGAGGAGGGGGAAGTGGGTTCCACAGACGGGACACGGAGGACATTCGACTGGCATTCCCGGCGGGAGGCCTCTCTGACGATGCCACGGATCCCCCCCTCACCAGCCTTCCGGAGCCGCCGGGGACCCCCGATAGGAAAGGAGACTGGCCCGTTCCCCGCGTGGCCCATTTCGGCCCACCCCAGGGGAGGGTCCGCTCCACGGGCGTCATAATAACGATGGTCTTTGATAAGCGCTCACTATGTGCCCGGCACTGTACTGAGCGCTGGGGTGGATACCACCAGCAAGTCGGATTGGACACAATCCCCGTCCCACCAGGGGCTCGCAGTCTCAATCCTCATTTTACCGATGAGGGAACTGAGGCCCGGAGAAGTGAAGTGACTCGCCCGAGGCCGCACAGGAGACAAGTGGCGGAGTCAGGATTAGAACCCATGACCTCCGGACTCCCGGGCCCGTGCCCTTTCCACTACGCCACGCTGCTTCTCTCTGCGACCAGTTAGGACTGAAATGATCCAAATGGCAGCTTTCCTGCCCGTTAGCTCTCTGACTCCTGTTCCCCAATCAGTCCTTGTTGTCCCGGTCCCCGCTTCTAAAATCTCTGCCCTCTCTTCAGCCCCCGGCTCACGGTGAAACGTTGCCCCCCGTGCCATCCCTAAAACCCCCAGGTGCCCGGCATTAGAGGGCCATTGGTCGAAGGTTGGCGCCGTCGGCCACCCTGGAGCCGTTTCTAGGAATTCTGCCAACTCCGCCCGGAATCCCATCTCCAGGACAACTCCCCTGTCCCAGTGACACACCTTGGCTCGACGGAGGCGTCCTCCGGTCCGCCGCCAGTGCGATTGACTTAACGCCGTGTCCACAGAGATCGGGTGGTGTTCCTTTCCTGGCCCCCTGCCCTTGGGCGAGGCCTCGATCAAACACGGGTGGTGAAGAGGGGAGGGCTGTGCTTTACCACCAGCAAGATGCGCGTTTGAGTTCTTTTCGCCGGTGTGGTGATGGCTTGCGTTGAGCCATCCCCACTCCCTGCATGGCTTCCCTGTGCCCAGCTGCATTTACGGCGAGACGGCTGGTGCCGGGGCAGAGTCGGAAGCCTCGGTGGGCCCCCTCGACACCTTTAACCATCTCCGTCCTTGCGATGTCCTGAGCTTCCAGGGAGGAAGTCCAGGCAGGGAGTAGTGGAGAGGCATTTTGGTGTGCATCATCATCATCATCAATAGTATTTATTGTATTTATCGTATCGTCGTGTGCAGGACGGGGCCTGGCATGGGGAAGGCCACCATGCCCGTAACAAAGAGGCTCCTCTCAGCTAGGGCGCGGAGCCGGTAGAAGGAGGAGGGCTGGGTACCCTCAGGTGGCCTGGCCGCCACCCGGGGCCCATCCAGGCCGATAGTCGCGCAGCGTAGACCGTAAGCTCGTTGTGGGCAGGGAAGGTGTCTGTTTGGTGTTATATTGTATTCTCCCAGGCGCTTAATACAGTGCTCTCCACATATATGACTGACGCGGGCAGTCAATCAATCAATCAATCGTATTTATTGAGCGCTTACTGTGTGCAGAGCACTGGACTAAGCGCTTGGGAAGTACAAGTTGGCAACATCTAGAGACAGTCCCTACCCAACAGCGGGCTCACAGTCTAAAAGGGGGAGACAGAGAACAAAACCAAACATACTAACAAAATAAAATAGAATAGATATGTACAAGTAAAATAAATAAATAAATAGAGTAAGGTCGACAAAGATGCTGAGGCAGACTGTACAGAGAACAAAACCAAACATACTAATAAAATAAAATAGAATAGATATGTACAAGTAAAACAAATAAATAAATAGAGTAATAAGGTCGACAAAGATGTTGAGGCAGACTCCCCACACACACGCTTAAACGCACAGCCATCCGTCAATCAGTGGCATTTATCGAATGTCTACTGGGCGTCCGAAGCTCTTGGGAAGAAACCCCCGAAGAACGGCTTGTGGTCCTTGCCCCTCATAAATTCATAACGAGCGGGGGATGCGTCTGTTTATTGTTATATTATACTCTCCCTTGCACTTAGTACAATGTTCTGTGTGCGGTAAGCGCTCGATAAATTCGACCGACTGGCCGACCGACCGACCTGGGGACTCCCAATGGCCGGCAGACACAAATTCTTTACACAAAGAGGAGTTCGGATACATCTGAGAAAGGGAAGTGTTGGAACAGAGAATCACTGTACAGGAGGACGGAGGTGATTGCCCAAGTGCCAAGGATGATTATTGGACCCGTACAGTTGGGTGGGGTGAAATGGGGTGGCCCGGAGGAGGTGGAATTTCAGAAGGGCTTCGAAGCCAGGGAGCTCTGTGGGCCACAGCTTGGCCTGGGGAAGGAACATCGGCCTGAGAGTCAGAGGACCTGGTTTCTAATCCCAGCCCAGCCAATTGCTTGCCGCGTGACCTTGGGTAAGTCACCTTTCTTCTCTGTGCCTCGGTTCCCCTGTTCTCCCTCCTACTGTGAGCCCCACGCGGGGCTCGTGTCCGATCTAATTCACTCGTATCTATCCCAGCCCTCAGAACAGCGTTGGACACGTATTAAGAGCGTAACAAATACCATTTAAAATAAATAAATCGATCAATACCACAGATTCGGGGAGGCAGGGTGGTTTCGGGCCGGGCGTCAGAGATGGGAGACTCCCGCCTGGATCGTGGTTCCTGTTAATGGAGTCTGCTTCTCCGGGCCCTGCTTCCTTCTGTTCTTTCCCTGGATTACCGGCTGGAGTTGGCTTTCGGCCACTGGGCTGTCCTTTCCGTTTTCTCTCTCCCCGTCCCCTGTCCCCCTTTCACTTACCTCTCCGGTCTGCACTGCCCTTCAGTAGCCCTTGGTCATTTCCACCGTCTGCCTCTCCCACCCTCCACGTCCCGGGAAAAGCCTGGCTTAGAAGGGGAGGGGATGAGCCCCTGGGGCCCTATTCCACAATCCGGGTCCAAAGTCTCGGGGGCCAGGACTGGTCAGGGCAGGAGATGGGGCGGGGGGGAGAGGGACAGGGTTTGGCCGCTCCTGTGCTGAGGCTAGCGGTGCCTGGGGGGGCCAAGGGCGGTCAGAGGGGGAGAGGGAGAAGGGGTGGGGGAGAGATCAGGGAAGGAGAGACACGGGGTGGGGGCGGGTCACCAGCTCACAGGCCTGAGGAGACAGCCCGCGGACGAGGGAGACGATGGCATCGCTCACTGGCAGGCTGAAGGAGGGCAGAGAGTCCGGGGCTGGGAGAGGGGCAGGTTCAAGGGCACGGGAAGGGTGCACCCGCTCAAACGTGCCCACCCGCACCTTACTGAGACACTTTCCCGCAGCTCAGGGGACTGAGAGAGTCCCGGGGGAGAGCAGGCCAGGCGGCCCGAGGAGGGGCTGTCCAAATGTTCCTAGGTCTCCCGCCACACCGTGCTGCCCCTGAACTTGGCTGGGAAAACCCTTCCACCGTGGGCTCGCCCTGGCGTCCCTCCTTCCCGTCTGGTTGGACGGCGGATGCCGGGGAGAGGAAGAGGTGGGCCCCTCCGGGGGCCTGGCCGGCTCCGCCGTGGGAAGTGAGCCCACAGCCCTTACCCACCCAACCCCATCCCGTCCCGGCGAGCGTGCAGGACACCGGCCCCGTCTGGTCTGTCGGTTTATTCTTGGGCCACAGGCCGGTACAAAACAGATTTTTAAAAAGCGGCCCCACTTCCCGTCCCCCCACCCCGACCCTTTCAACTCCCCAGCTCCTCCCCTGTCCCGAGTTCCCCGGACCCCCGGACCATCCCACCGGAGTTCAGCTGCCGGCAGCGGCCCGGAAGCAGGCCAGGAGCGGGTCGTCGGCACGCAGGGCGTAGCGCAGGGTGCGGCACTGGTAGTGGCGGGGGGCCAACTGCAGATTCTCGATCACCTCTGCCAGCAGATGGGCCCGCTCCACCCCCGTGCCGGGGGCCTCGTGGCCCAGGGCAGTGAAGTGAACGTGCAGGTGGTAATAGGAGGGCTGGTAGTGCAGGTAGACCCTCAGTCGGTCCGGTCCGACTCCGTAGCGCTGCAGGATGGCCTCCTGCAAGGTGGACCGGGCAGGGGCAGGTCAGGCCACCCCCCCGGCCCCCTTCCCAACACCCCCCGAGGACTGGGTCTCAAAAAGCAGGTAGGCGAGGGGGCGCGCCCTCTGAGCTCACGGGGTCGTGGCAGCAGAGGGGACGGCGGCCACGGCACCCAGCCGTTCCCTGCCAAGGTCCCTCCCCGGGCCTCACCTGGCCCTCACGCTGAATGTTCCTGAGCAGGGGAAGATGTTCCGCAGTGAGGTCTCGCAGGGACTTGATCCCGCGCCGGTGACAGATGGCAATCAGGTACAGATCTTCTAGCTGCACGGAGGGGCGGGGCTGAGTCAGGCTGAGGGCACAGGGGTCCGAGTCCCCCCCACCTGGGGACCCCAGGCCCTCCACAGTTCGGCTGGGGGTACCCAGCCAGGCCCCCCCCACTCCTGATGGACACCATGGCCCACGCTGTCGGGGAGATCCAGAGTGGGGACCGATCTCTCCGACCCGGGGCCCCCCAGGAGCCTCACCCTGGCCTCCCTCCCGCGGGTCCTGCCCAGTCCACGCCCTCGCCCCCGGCCCGGATCTCCGTCTTGCCCGTGGACACCAGCGAGCCGGACGATCCCCGGCCCGTGCCAACGGGGTCCCCTCCCTTCCGAGGTCAGCCCTCGGCATGCCTGGCTTCCTTCCGCCTCTGTTTTCCTGGATCCCGGAGAAGCCCGTGATCCACCCAGATCCCGCCCTGGCCCGACTCCTCCCCGCCATTAGAAACCTGCTCCCCGGCCCGCCGGCCTCGCCTCGGGTCCCCCGGCCCTGATTCTGGCCCAAGGTGACACGGCTGAGGACGTGGCTTTTGAATGAAACCGGAATGTGCAGGCCACCTCCTCCCGCCCTGCTCCCCGAGGCCCCAGGGAGGGGCAATAACGCCGGGAACGCGGAAAGGTCCCGTCCAGCCGCCGGCGGCAGCGGGCCCCGGGAGGCTCCTGTACCTGCTTCTGGTCCCACTTTAGATCTGGGAGGAGGATGAAGCCGTCGGAGGGGTCCGGGTTCTCGTAGATGATGCGTTCGGCCTCAGCCTTCTTGTCCAGGATGTTGTACACCCACTGAGCGGCGGGGACAAGAGAGGCTCAGTCAGCAGATTCCCACCCCAGGGGCCGAAGGGATTCCCTCCGACCGCGCATCCACATTCCCAGGTCTACCCCCACCCTCATCCCACCCCCACCATCCCCCGTCTCCCACTCCCCCGGGTGACCCACCTCTTCCATGCCCCCCGACACTCTGCCCTCCCACCCCTCGCCCAACCCCAGGTCCTGCTCCTCACCTCCCCCATCCCCCCAGTTCTGGACCTGGGGGCGGTGAAAAGCGATTTCTACTTTGGGGTTCGGGGAGGGAGATGCTCTGAAAATAATAATGATAACAATGATGGCATTTATTAAGCGCTTATGATGTGCAAAGCACTGTTCTAAGCGCTGGGGAGGTCACAAGGTGACCAGGTTGTCCCACGGGGGGCTCACAATCTTAATCCCCATTTTCCACTGAGGCACAGCGAAGTGAAGTGACTTGCCCATAGTCACACAGCTGACGACTGGCGGAGCTGGGATTTGAACCCATGACCTGTGACCCCAAAGCCCGGGCTCTTTCCACTGAGCCTCACCGCTTCCCTAAATCTGCGGGGGAGGGAGCAGAGGGCCGCAGGGAGGGTGCAGTGGGTGAGGGGGACAGGTGGGAGGACGCTAATTGCCTCGATCTTTGAGCCTAAAGAGAGATTCAGAGAAGTCTCTTGGGTCTGAAGAGAGACTCAGAGGAGTCTCTCGGGGCCAATTCCAGGCTCCCACAGGCTCCCGGGGGGCCAGGGAAGGACTATCAATCAATCAATCAATCAATCGTATTTATTGAGCGCTTACTATGTGCAGAGCACTGCACTAAGCGCTTGGGAAGTACAAATTGGCAACACATAGAGACAGTCCCTACCCAACAGTGGGCTCACAGTCTAAAAGGGGGAGACAGAGAACAGAACCAAACATACCAACAAAATAAAATAAATAGGATAGAAATGTACAAGTAAAATAAATAAATAAATAGAGTAATAAATATGTACAACCATATAGACATATATACAGGTGCTGTGGGGAAGGGAAGGAGGTAAGATGGGGGGGGATGGAGAGGGGGACGAGGGGGAGAGGAAGGAAAGGGCTCAGTCTGGGAAGGCCTCCTGGAGGAGGTGAGCTCTCAGCAGGGCCGGGAGCCGGAACCTGGCCAGGCAGGGTCTGGGAACTGGTGGGAGGGCCGGGGGGATGGTGGTTACCTGGATGCTGAGGCTCTGGGCCTCCAGGTATGGAAGCGTGATGTTGGTATAATCTTCCCCGCTCTCCTCCACCATGTGCAGCTCCTGGCGTCCGTACTTCTGCAGGTGTTTGGCCGTGGCCGGGAACACCACCGTGGCCTTCACCCCTACAACGCAAATAATCATCATCACCCCTGGGGTCTTTAAGCGCTCGCTACGTGCTAAGCACTGGTCCAGGGCTTAGTACAGTCCCCTGGCGCTTAGCACACTGCCTGGCCCACAGTAAGTGATTAACACCTACCATAGTAATAATAAGAATTAATAATAATAATAATTGGCATTTGTTAAGCGCTTACTATGTGCAAAGCACTGTTCTAAGCGCTGGGGAGGACACAGGGTGATCAGGTTGTCCCACGTGGGGCTCACAGCCTGAATCCCCATTTTGCAGATGAGGGAACTGAGGCCCAGAGAAGTTAAGTGACTTGCCCAAGATCACACAGCAGACATGTGGCGGAGTCGGGATTCGAACCCGTGACCTCTGACTCCAAAGCCCGGGCTCTTTCCACTGAGCCACGCTGCTTCTCTTAATAGAAGCCACGCTGCTTCTCTTAACAGAAGATAATCGGGCCAGACACAGTCTGGGGCTCACAAGAAGCGGTGCTGAATTCCCATTTTGTAAATAAGGAAACCGAGGCACAGAGAAAGGACTTTCCCACAGTCGCCCAGTGGGCAAGTGGCGGAGCCAGGATTAGCACCCAGGTCTCTGGATTCCCAGGCCCAAGCTCTTTCCACGCCGAGCTCACGGCCTCCCTCCTCTCCCCGTCTCAACCTCCCTCCGACCTCTTCACCAACAAGCTGGTCCCTGAGGTCTGCAGCCCCCCGCATCTACGAGGTCTGTCTGGGCTGCCAAGGCTGCACGGGGCCCCGCCTCTAAAATCAGAAAAATACAGAGTACATTAGCCTGGGCCCCGTGCAAGGGCGGCCTGCAAATCTGTGAAGCGTTCCGTATCTTCCCCTTTATTTATCCGCCCCCCCCCCCATTGCACTCATATACAGATCTGTAATTTATTTATATTAACGTCTGCCTCTCCTCCTAGACCGTAAGCTCGTCGTGGGCAGGGAATGTCTGTTTATTGTTATAGTGGACGCTCCCAAGCGCTCATTACAGTGCTCTGCACACAGTAAGGGCTCAATAAATACGACTGACTGACTGATTGAGGGTCGGCCTTCACAGCAGGACGGGAACGGAGCGGGGCGGATGAGGGGCAGCACCCTGGAGGCTCCTCCACCCCCCACCCGCCTTACCTCCTTCCCCTCCCCACAGCACCTGTATATATGTTTGTACATATTTATTACTCTATTTTATTTGTAAATATTTATTCTATTTATTTTATTGTGTTAATACGTTTTGTTTTGTTCTCTGTCTCCCCCTTCTACACTGTAAGCCCGCTGTTGGGTAGGGACCGTCTCTCTATGTTGCCAACTTGTACTTCCACCCCCCCCACTCCTTACCTCCTTCCCCTCCCCACAGCACCTGTATATATGTTTGTACGTATTTATTACTCTATTTTATTTGTACATATTTATTCTATTTATTTTATTTTGTTAATACGTTTTGTTTTGTTCTCTGTCTCCCCCTTCTAGACTGTAAGCCCGCTGTTGGGTAGGGACCGTCTCTCTATGTTGCCAACTTGTACTTCCACCCCCCACACTCCTTACCTCCTTCCCCTCCCCACAGCACCTGTATATATGTTTGTACATATTTATTACTCTATTTTATTTGTACATAAATATTCTATTTATTTTATTTTGTTAATACATTTTCTTTTGTTCTCTGTCTCCCCCTTCTAGACTGTGAGCCCACTGTTGGGTAGGGACTGTCTATGTTGCCAACTTGGACTTCCCAAGCGCTTAGTCCAGTGCTCTGCACACGGTAAGCGCTCAATAAATACGACTGAATGAATGAAGGAATGGGGAGCACCGGAGAAGAACAGGGTACCTATGTGTACCTGCTCTCCATCCCTCCCCGCCCCGTCACCCCCAGATCGGGAAAGCCCTCCCTCCTCTTCGGGATCTGTGAGCTCACTGTGGGCAGGGATATGTCTGTTGGTTGTTCTATCGTCCTCTCCCAAGCGTTTAGTACAGTGCTCTGCCCAAAGTAAGTGATCATTAAATACGGCTGAATGAATCCATGCTCCCAGCCGCTTCTGGGGAGTCCCCTCAGATTACCAGGCCACTCCAGCTGGGCTGAAGGATGTATGGAGTTGGCTGATTTTTCCTTCCATTCTAAGCCTCTGCCCTTGGATTGGGGCCGTTCCCGTCGGGGAATTTCAAAGACTTCCTCCCCTAGCCTGCCACCAGCCTGATGCTTAACGACTGGTACCCGAGGACTACATCGGTCCCGTCTCCTGACTCGGACCTTCGGTTCCTTGGGGGCAAAGGGGGAAGTGGGGCCCGGGGAGTGCCAAAGTGGGAATAAAACAAGTAAAAATGTGGTGGGAACGCCACTGAGAGCCTGTCGTCACCCTATTGTCCACAGCCGGCCACCGCTCGGGGGGTGCCCGAACCGGCTCTGGCAGAGCTAATCAGGGGCTTCCTGGAAGAGGCGCCCCTTCCGCATAGTTTGGCGGGGCCGGGGAATTAGGCTGGGTGGGGGACTGCTCGGGGCGGAGGGATGGGCCTGACGAGGCCCGGGGGCCAAACGGGCGGAGGTCTGGTGGGGAAAAGACAGTGGGGGAGAGCGGTCAGTGGATATATGGGCCCCAAGCCTGATCTGCCCTGTGCCTCGGTTTCCCCCGCAGGAGGCCACACTGTGTTTCCGCCACCACCGAAGTCCAGAAGAGCAGGCTGGCACCCGCCCCACCGGCCGGTGACCTCGACCCGGGTCCTCGGTCGGGCTCAGGGGAACGTCTGGTTAGCAGGGTGAGAGGGGGGCGGGCACGCTGGATCTCGGGCCCCGGGGTCCGCCCGGGATCCGGGCAGACACCGACGTCAGCCGCTTCCAGGATCCAGCCGCACCGGGGGAGCGGCGGGGCGGGCTTTGGGCCCAGCCCAAACCGGATGACAACCGCCTCGTGCCCCCCCGGGCCTCGGACCCTGGACCCCGGCCGCCCCCTCTGATGGGCAGGATTTCCGGGAAAACGTCGCCACCGCTCCCAGAACGTGGAAACCGAGCCTGGCCAGGCGGGCCTCCTTCCCGGACCCCCTGAGCGGGAGGCCGCTCGGCCCGCCAGGCCCCAGTGGCCGTTCCAGCGTGAGCTCATCTGGGCCTTGGCCACGGAGACAGGCCTGCCCCGCTTTCCTCCCACCGCAAGCCACTCGTTCCTCCCCGAGGGGCGGGATCCGGGAGGCGGGGAGGGTCGGCCTGTCCTCCCCCACCTCCCTTCTCCTTCCTCCCTCCTCCTCCGCAGAAAGGCCTCAGCGGGGACCAAACGGGCATCAGAGGCGGGCGCCCGCCCGGGTCGAGGGGATAGTTCGGGTTTTCCTCTGGGGCCCCCCGAGCTGGGGACAGACCTGCCGCAGGATGCAAGAGGGAATGGCCTTGTTGGGGGAAATGGTACCCGGAGGCAGCAGGCCGGATCTGGCTCTGGATCTGGCTCTGGATGGCTCTCTCCCGCTGCCCCCAGGCAAACCCCAAACCCACTAATTACCTCCGCCGCCACCCCGGGCAGCCGTCTGGGCCGGGGATCCAGACGCTGACTGCAACGCGGGGAGAAGGTGCTGACGGTCCTGGGCCGCAGGCCGGGGGGCGGTGGGGATTGGGACCCCCCCAGATTCCCTCTCCCCCCGTGGCCAGAGCCAGAGCCCACGGGGTCCCCGCTCCAGGAAACCCCCATCAGGCAACCAGGACTCTGGGTGGCCTGTGGGTACTTTTTGTGGGGGCAGGAGGGCTGTCAATCACCACACACATATTCGTGCACAGATGGACCCCCCTCTTTAGCCCGTCATCTAACAGGACACCTCTTCCTGCTAGGCCCGGAGCCCACCCAGAAGTGACAGCACGGGCAGGCGGGGGCGACTTAGCCCAGCATGGCGGCTCCGGAAACTTGCACGGCCGAGAGCCCGGCCCCCTATTTCTGGGGTGGCACCCCCCAGTCCCTCACCAGCCTCTAGAGGCTCCGGGCAGGACGCACCGGCGGGAGCTGTTTTCGGGCAAATCCAACAGGGAAAAGGCTGAACTTAGAACTGTGGGATGAGGGGGACCAGGGGGCCAACCCTCAGGTCAGTTTGGCCTGCAGGGCCGCTGGGTCACTGGCCTCAAAAATCTCCAGTGGCTACCAATCAATCAGCGCATCAGGCAGAAACTCCTCACCCTGGGCTTCAAGGCTGTCCATCACCTGGCCCCCTCCTACCTCCCCTCCCTTCCCTCCTTCTCCAGCCCAGCCCGCACCCTCCGCTCCTCCGCCGCTGATCTCCTCACCGTACCTCGTTCTCACCTGTCCCGCCATCGACCCCCGGCCCACGTCATCCCCCGGGCCTGGAATGCCCTGCTCCCTCTGCCCATCCGCCAAGCTCGCTCTCTTCCTCCCTTCAAGGCCCTACTGAGAGCTCACCTCCTCCAGGAGGCCTTCCCACACTGAGCCCCTTCCCTCCTCTCCCCCTCGTCCCCCTCTCCATCCCCCCCATCTTACCTCCTTCCCTTCCCCACAGCGCCTGTATAGATGTATATATGTTTGTACATATTACTCTATTTATCTTACTTGTACATATCTATTCTATTTATTTTATTTTGTTAGTATGTTTGGTTTTGTTCTCTGTCTCCCCTTTTTAGACTGCGAGCCCACTGTTGGGCAGGGACTGTCTCTCTATGTTGCCAATTTGGACTTCCCAAGCGCTTAGTCCAGTGCTCCGCACACAGTAAGCGCTCAATAAATACGATTGATGATGACGATGATGGACATCCTCCCCCTACCCCCAGTGGGTCATTTCCCTGTGTGGGAGTTGCGGGTCCGCTTTCCTTGAAGCCAACAGAAAACCCGTTCCCGTCACCGGGCCCTCCGACGACGCTGCCCCGCGCCCCAGCCGCCAGCCTCGCCCCGGGACTCCTGGCTCCCAGCCCTGTTTTGGCCTCGGAGCAGACAATCGGCCTTTTCAGATGGGAGTTTGGGTTTCCGAATCGGCTCCTCCAGCCCCCCCCTCCTGCCCACCGTCTCCCCCAGGGTGGTGCCCCCGTTCAATGGGCCCCATTGACGGGCCCACCTGGGGCCAGAGGGCATTCTTGGGGCAACGCGGGGGGCAGTCCACGCCAACGGGGTGTTGCTTCGTCCCCTTCGGGCCCGGCGGTTTTCCGGGGCCCATGGGGGGCCCAAGGAAACCCAAACCAGAGCTCCCGGTCCATCTCCGGGCCGATCCGGTGGGAGTCTGGGGAGCCCGGGGGACCTGGTGTAGTGGATACTATTGATTACTATTGATTTTATTTTGTTAATATATCTTGTTTTGTTGTCTGTCTCCCCCTTCTAGACTGTGAGCCCGTTGCTGGGTAGGGACTGTCTCTATACGTTGCCCCCAGAGACATCCCGGTCCAGCTCCGGGCCGATCCGGTGGGAGTCTGGGGAGCCCGGGGGACCTGGTGTAGAGGATACTATTGATAACTATTGATTTTATTTTGTTAATATATCTTGTTTTGTTGTCTGTCTCCCCCTTCTAGACTGTGAGCCCGTTGCTGGGTAGGGACCGTCTCTATACGTTGCCTCAGAGACAGCGCTCTGCACACAGGAAGCGCTCAATAAATACGACTGAATGAATGAATGAATGGATAGAGCACTGGCCTGGGACTCGGAAGGTCCTGGATTCTAATCCCCGGCTGCTGTGTGACCTTGGGCAAGCCACTTCTCTTCCCTAGAGAAGCAGCGTGGCTCAGTGGAAAGGGCCCGGGCTTTGGAGTCGGCGGTCGTGGGTTCAAAGCCCGGCTCTGCCGATTGTCAGCTGTGTGACCTTGGGCAAGTCACTTCACTTCTCTGGGCCTCAGTTGCCTCATCTGTAAAATGGGGGTTTACTGTGAGCCCCCCGTGGGACAACCTGATCACCTTGTATCCCCCCAGCGCTTAGAACAGTGCTTTGCACATAGTAAGCGCTTAATAAATGCCATTATTATTATGCCTCAGTGACCTCATCTGGAAAATGGGGGTTTACTGTGAGCCCCCCGTGGGACAACCTGATCACCTTGTATCCCCCCAGCGCTTAGAACAGTGCTTTGCACATAGTAAGAGCTTAATAAATGCCATTATTATTATCATTATTATGCCTCAGTGACCTCAACTGTAAAATGGGGGTTGAGAGCGTGAGTCCCACGTGGGACAGCGATTGTGTCCATCTCCATTTGCTTGCGTCCACCCCAGCGCTTAGCACAGCACCCGGGGCAGAGTAAGCGCTTAATAATAATAATGATAGCATTTATTAATCGCTCACTATGTGCAAAGCACTGTCCTAAGCGCTAGGGAGGTTACAAGGTGATCAGGCTGTCCCACGGGGGGGGCTCACAGTCTTCATCTCCATTTTACAGCGTTTACTACTTAGAGAAGCAGCGTGGCTCAGTGGAAAGAGCCCGGGCTTGGGAGTCAGAGGTCATGGGTTCGAATCCCGGCCCCTCCACATGTCTGCTGTGTGACCTTGGGCAAGTCACTTCACTTCTCTGAGCCTCAGTTACCTCACCTGTCAAATGGGGATTAAGTCTGTGAGCCCCACGTGGGCCAACCTGATCACTCTGTATCCCCCCCAAGCGCTTAGAACAGTGCTTTGCACATAGTAAGCGCTTAACAAATGCCAATATTATTATTATACAGATGCGGGAACTGAGGCTCAGAGAAGTGACTTGCCCACAGTCACCCAGCTGACGAGTGGCGGAGCCGGGATTTGAGCCCACGACCTCCGACTCCAAAGCCCGGGCTCTTTCCATTATTAGAATTTTTATTTTCCATTATTATTATTTTTAGACTGTGAGCCCACTGTTGGGTAGGGACCGTCTCTATATGTTGCCAATTTGTACTTGCCAAGCGCTTAGTACAGTGCTCTGCACATAGTAAGCGCTCAATAAATACGATTGATTGATTGATTGATTTCCACTGAGCCACGCTGCTTCTCTAAAAGATGCCATCGTTATTATTCGGGCGAGTGGCGAAGACGACAAGCTCGAGCCAGGATGTTTCCTAGGCTGGTGTCGGCCCATTCCCTGCGTCCCGACCTCTGTCTGCAGAATAATAATAATATTAATAATAATAATAGCATTTATTAAGCGTTTACTATGTGCAAAGCACTGTTCTAAGCGCTGGGGAGGTTACAAGGGGATCAGGTTGTCCCACGGGGGGGGGCTCACAGCCTTCACCCCCATTTTCCAGATGAGGGAACTGAGGCCCAGAGAAGTGCCATCATTATTACCTGTATATACGTATATCGTCATCATCATCAATCGTATTTATCGGGCGCTTACTGTGTGCAGAGCACTGGACTAAGCGCTTGGGAAGTACAAATTGGCAACACAGAGAGACGGTCCCTACCCAACAGTGGGCTCACAGTCTAAAAGGGGGAGACAAAACCAAACATACTAACAAAATAAAATAAATAGAATAGATTTGTACAAGCAAAATAAATAAATAAATAAATAGAGTAATAAATATGTACAAACATGTATACATATATACAGGCCCAGAGGGATGTCTCCCAACCCTCCCTGGCTCGTGAGCCCCAGAGCCGATATATACAAACATATATATATATATGTTTGTAGGACCAGAGAAGTGCCATTATTATTACCTGTATATATATGTTTGTACATATTTATTACTCTTTTATTTGTGCATATTTATTCAATTTATTTTATTTTGTTACTATGTTTTGTTTTGTTGTCTGTCTCCCCCTTCTAGACGGCGAGCCCGCTGTTGGGTAGGGACCGTCTCTAGATGTTGCCGACTTGGACTTCCCAAGCGCTTAGTCCAGTGCTCCGCACACGGTAAGCGCTCAATAAATACGACTGAATGAATGAATGAATGAAGTGGACTTCCCAAGCGCTTGGTCCAGTGCTCCGCACACGGTAAGCGCTCAATAAATACGACTGAATGAATGAATGAATGAAGCGGACTTCCCAAGCGCTTGGTCCAGTGCTCCGCACACGGTAAGCGCTCAATAAATACGACAATGAATGAATGAATGAAGTGGACTTCCCAAGCGCTTGGTCCAGTGCTCCGCACACGGTAAGCGCTCAATAAATACGACAATGAATGAATGAATGAAGCGGCCTTCCCAAGTGCTTGGTCCAGTGCTCCGCACACGGTAAGCGCTCAATAAATATGACTGACTGAATGAATGAATGAAGCGGACTTCCCAAGCACTTAGTCCAGTGCTCCGCAAACGGTAAGCGCTCAATAAATACGACTGACTGAATGAATGAATGAAGCGGACTTCCCAAGCGCTTAGTCCAGTGCTCCGCACACGGTAAGCGCTCAATAAATACGACTGACTGAATGAATGAATGAAGCGGCCTTCCCAAGCGCTTGGTCCAGTGCTCTGCACACAGTTAGCGCTCAATAAATACGACTGACTGAATGAATGAATGAAGCGGACTTCCCAAGCGCTTGGTCCAGTGCTCTGCACACGGTAAGCGCTCAATAAATACGACTGAATGAATGAATGAATGAAGCAGCCTTCCCAAGCGCTTGGTCCAGTGCTCCGCACACGGTAAGCGCTCAATAAATACGACAATGAATGAATGAATGAAGCGGCCTTCCCAAGTGCTCGGTCCAGTGCTCTGCACACGGTAAGCGCTCAATAAATATGAATGAATGAATGAAGTGGACTTCCCAAGCGCTTAGTCCAGTGCTCCGCACATGGTAAGCGCTCAATTAATACAACAATGAATGAATGAATGAAGCGGCCTTCCCAAGCGCTTGGTCCAGTGCTCCGCACACGGTAAGCGCTCAATAAATATGAATGAATGAATGAAGCGGACTTCCCAAGCACTTAGTCCAGTGCTCCGCACACAGTAAGTGCTCAATAAATACGACAATGAATGAATGAATGAAGCGGCCTTCCCAAGCGCTCGGTCCAGTGCTCCGCACACGGTAAGCGCTCAATAAATACGACAATGAATGAATGAAGTGATTGGCCAAAGTCACACAGCTGGCAAGCGGTGGAGCCGGGATTTGAACCTCTGACTCCAAAGCCCGGGCTCTTTCCACTGAGCCCCCTCGTCCCCCTCTCCGTCCCCCCATCTTACCTCCTTCCCTTCCCCACAGCACCTGTATATATGTCTATATGGTTGTACACATTTATTACTCTATTTATTTATTTATTTATCTCACTTGTACATTTCTATCCTATTTATTTTATTTTGTTGGTACGTTTGGTTCTGTTCTCTGTCTCCCCCTTTTAGACTGTGAGCCCACTGTTGGGTAGGGACTGTCTCTATGTGTTGCCAATTTGGACTTCCCAAGCGCTTAGTACAGTGCTCTGCACATAGTAAGCGCTCAATAAATACGATCGATTGATTGATTGATTGATTGATTGAGCCATCCGTGCTTCTCCAGCGTAAAGCGCTCAATAAATACGACCGGCTGGCCCCCCCCGCCCCCGCCGCGGGCCCTCTCACCGCTCAGCTGGGGCGGTGGGGCCAGCTGGTAGTTACTGTAGACATCATTGGACAGCCGCAGCCGAAGCTCTGGGTTTCCCGCCAGAAGCTGGGCCACCTCGTCCACTTGGAAGGGGGTTTTCTCCAAGATCACCACGGCGTCCTGCCCGTCCCCCGAGGATTCGTTCACCTGCGGGGCAGAGGCAGCGTTAGGGGGTCTGTACTTCATCATCATCATCATCATCAATCGTATTTATTGAGCGCTTACTGTGTGCAGAGCGCCGGACAAAGCCCTTGGGAAGTCCAAGTTGGCAACATCTAGAGACGGTCCCTACCCAACAGTGGGCTCACAGTCTAGAAGGGGGAGACGGAGAACAAAACCAAACACACTAACAAAATAAAATAGAATAGATATGTACAAGGAAAATAAATAGAGTAATAAATATGCACAAACATCATCATCATCAATCGTATTTATTGAGCGCTTAGTGTGTGCAGAGCACTGGACTAAGCGCTTGGGAAGTACAAATTGGCAACAGATAGAGACGGTCCCTACCCAACAGTGGGCTCACAGTCTAAAAGGGGGAGACGGAGAACAAGACCAAACGTACCAACAAAATAAAATAAATAGAATAGATATGTACAAGTAAAATAAATAAATAAATAAGTAGAGTAATAAATATGTACAAACATATATACCAAACACACTAACAAAATAAAATAAATAGAATAGATATGTACAAGGAAAATAAATAAATAAATAGAGTAATAAATATGTACAAACATCATCATCATCAATCGTATTTATTGAGCGCTCACTATGTGCAGAGCACTGGACTAAGCGCTTGGGAAGTACAAATTGGCAACATATAGAGACGGTCCCTACCCAACAGTGGGCTCACAGTCTAAAAGGGGGAGACAGAGAAAAAGACCAAACACACCAACAAAATAAAATAAATAGAATAGATATGTACAAGTAAAATAAATAAATAAATAATCAATCAATCAATTGTATTTGAATCCATGGGGAATTGCACCAGCTCCTCTTTGGTTTATTATAAATTCATTCATTCATTCAATCGTACTTATTGAGCGCTTACTGTGTGCAGAGTGCTGTACTAAGCGCTTATAAATGCCACTGGTTGAATGATCATGGTGCTTGTGAGCCCGTTTCTAGACTGTGAGCCCACTGTTGGGTAGGGACAGTCTCTATATGTTGCCGACTTGTACTTCCCAAGCGCTTAGTACAGTGCTCTGCACCCAGTAAGCGCTCATTAAGAGAAGCAGAGTGGCTCAGTGGAAAGAGCCCGGGCTTTGGAGTCAGGGGTCATGGGTTCAAATCCCGTCTCCACCAATTGTCAGCTTTGTGACTTTGGGCAAGTCACTTAACTTCTCTGTGCCTCTGTGCCTCAGTTACCTCATCTGTTAAATGGAGATGAAGATTGTGAGCCTCCAGTGGGACAACCTTAGAACAGTGCTTTGCACATAGTAAATGCTTAATAAATGCCATTATTATTATTATTATTATTACTATTCTCTGGGCCTCAGTTACCTCATCTGTAAAATGGGGATGAAGACTGTGAGCCCCCCGTGGGACAACCTGATCACCTTGTAACCTCCCCAGCACTTAGAACAGTACTTTGCATATAGTAAGCACTTAATAAATGCCATCATCATCATTATTATTATTATTCTCTGGGCCTCAGTTACCTCATCTATAAAATGGGGATGAAGACTGCGAGCCCCCCCGTGGGACAACCTGATCACCCTGTAACTTCCCCAGCACTTAGAACAGTGCTTTGCACATAGTAAATGCTTAATAAATGCTATTATTATGATCACCTTGTAACCTCCCCAGCGCTTAGAGCACTGCTTTGCACATAGTAAGCACTTAATAAATGCTATTATTATTATTATTATTCTCTGGGCCTCAGTTCCCTCATCTGGAAAATGGGGATGAAGACTGAGCGCCCCCCGTGGGACAACCTGATTACCTTGTAACCTCCCCAGCGCTTAAAACAGTGCTTTGCACATAGTAAACGCTTAATAAATGCTATTATTATTATTCTGTGGGCCTCAGTTCCCTCATCTGGAAAATGGGGATGAAGACTGAGCGCCCCCCCGTGGGACAACCTGATCACCTTGTAACCTCCCCAGCGCTTAGAACAGTGCTTTGCATACAGTAAACGTTTAATAAATGCCACCATTATTATTATTAATATTATTATTATTCTGTGGGCCTGAGTTCCCTCATCTGTAAAACAGGGATGAAGACTGAGCGCCCCCCGTGGGACAACCTGATCACCTTGTAACCTCCCCAGCGCTTAGAACAGTGCTTTGCACATAGTAAACGCTTAATAAATGCTATTATTATTATTATTTATTATTATTATTATTCTGTGGGCCTCAGTTACCTCATCTGTAAAATGGGGATGAAGACTGAGCGCCCCCCCGTGGGACAACCTGATTACCTCGTAACCTCCCCAGCGCTTAGAACAGTGCTTTGCACCTAGTAAACGCTTAATAAATGCTATTATTATTATTATTATTATTATTTATTATTATTATTATTATTCTGTGGGCCTCAGTTCCCTCATCTGTAAAATGGGGATGAAGACTGAGCGCCCCCCGTGGGACAACCTGATCACCTTGTAACCGCCCCAGCGCTTAGAACAGTGTTTGGCACATAGTTAGCTCTTAATAAATGCTATTATTATTATTATTATTATTATTATTATTATTATTCTGTGGGCCTCAGTTCCCTCATCTGGAAAATGGGGATGAAGACTGTGAGCCCCCTGTGGGACCACCTGATCACCTTGTAACCTCCCCAGCGCTTAGAACAGTGCGCTTGGCACATAGTAAGCGCTTAATAAATGCCATCATTATTATTTATTAATTCGATGGAATGAATGACTCCCCCACCTGTAACTGGGAATGGTACACCCCTCCCCCGCTTTCCCCCCCTCTCCTTCCGATTGGTTTAGCCCAGGCAGTCTCGCGAGATTTGGGTCGGCCCCGCCCCTTTAAGAGGGATTGGTTCAGTCCGCGCGCCAGCCGGCGGCCTATCAGCAGCGCGCTTATTGGGAGGTGGGGGCGGCGGTTGGTACCTTCCCGTGGAGGAAGAGGGTCTTGTCCCGCGCAGACTCCCTCAGCACCTTCTGGAGGCGGAAGCCGGTGAAGGGGAAGCGAGCGGGCCCTGCGGTCCCGTTCCCTACCGACGCCGCCTCAGCCCCTTCCACCGCCTCCTCCTCCTCCTCCTCCTCCTCACGTTTTCTCTTGCCACCTTGGGCCGCCGGCTCCGCCATGCTGACCGCTTTGAGGCACCGCGCATGCGCCGACCCCCGACTCCCAGCGTGCCCCGCGGCCCCCGCCGCCTACATCTCCCAGCATGCCTTGGGCCCTCCAGCTCCCAGCGGGCTTTGCGCTCACGTGGGCTCCCAAGCTGGAGTCGTTCGAGGCCTTCTGGTCTTTCCTCAGGGCTGCAGCCCGGAGTTCTCCCTTTATTATTATTATTATCATTATTGTTGATATTATTATTAATACTATTACATTCATTCAGTCAATCGCAGCCCACAGTTCTCCTTTATTATTATTATTGATATTATTATTAGTACTATTATATTCATTCATTCATTCAATCGCAGCCCACAGTTCTCCATTATTATTATTGTTGTTGATATTATTATTAATACTATTATATTCATTCATTCAATCGCAGCCCACAGTTCTCCTTTACTATTATAATTGTTGATATTATTATTAATGCTATTATATTCATTCAATCGCAGCCCAGAGTTCTCCTGTGTTATTATTATTATTGATATTATTATTAATACTATTATATTCATTCATTCAATCGCAGCCCAGAGTTCTCCTCTATTATTATTATTGTTGTTGTTGATATTATTATTAATACTACTATATTCATTCATTCAATCGCAGCCCAGAGTTCTCCTTTATTATTATTATTATTGTTGTTGATATTATTATTAGTACTATTATATTCATTCAATCGCAGCCCAGAGTTCTCCTTTATTATTATTATTATTGTTGATATTATTAATACTATGATATTCATTCATTCAATCGCAGCCCAGAGTTCTCCTCTATTATTATTATTATTGATATTATTATTAATACTGTTATATTCATTCAATCTCAGCCCACAGTTCTACTTTATTATTATTATTGCTGTTGATATTATTATTAATACTATTATATTCATTCATTCAGTCGCAGCCCACAGTTCTCCTTTATTATTATTATTGTTGTTGACATTATTATTAGTACTATTATATTCATTCAATAGCAGCCCAGAGTTCTCCTTTATAATTATTATTATTGTTGATATTAATAATAATAATAATAATAATAGGCATTTGTTAAGCGCTTACTATGTGCAAAGCACTGTTCTAAGCGCTGGGGAGGATACAGGGTGATCAGTCCCACGTGGGGCTCACAGTCTTAATCCCCATTTTACAGATGAGGTAACTGAGGCCCAGAGAAGTTAAGTGACTTGCCCAAGATCACACAGCAGACATGTGGTGGAGTTGGGATTCGAACCCATGACCTCTGACTCCAAAGCCTGGGCTCTTTCCACTGAGCCATGCTGCTTCTCTGTTAATACTCTCTTCTTATTAATACTATTATATTCATTCATTCATTCAGTCGCAGCCCACAGTTCTCCTTTATTATTATTATTGTTGTTGATATTATTATTAGTAGTATTATATTCATTCAATTGCAGCCCAGAGTTCTCCTTTATTATTGTTATTATTGTTGTTGATATTATTATTAGTACTATTATATTCATTCATTCAGTCGCAGCCCGGAGTTCTCCTTTATTATTATTATTGATATTACTATTAATTCTATTTATTATATTCATTCATTCAATCACAGCCCAGAGTTTATTATTATTATTGTTGATATTATTATTAATACTATTATATTCATTCAGTCAATCGCAGCCCACAGTTCTCCTTTATTATTATTATTGTTGATATTATTATTAGTACTATTATATTCATTCAATCGCAGCCCAGAGTTCTCCTTTATTATTATTATTATTGATATTATTATTAGTACTATTATATTCATTCAGTCGCAGCCTGGAGTTCTCCTTTATTATTATTATTATTGTTGATATTCTTATTAATGCTATTATATTCATTCATTCAATCACAGCCCAGAGTTCTCCTTTATTATTATTGTTGATATTATTATTAATACTATTATATTCATTCAGTCAATTGCAGCCCACAGTTCTCCTTTATTATTATTATTGTTGTTGATATTATTATTAGTACTATTATATTCATTCAGTCACTGCCCAGAGTTCTCCTTTATTATTATTATTGTTGTTGATATTATTATTAGTACTATTATATTCATTCATTCAGTCGCAGCCCGGAGTTCTCCTTTATTATTATTATTATTATTGTTGGTATTATTATTAATAGTAGTATATTCATTCAGTCAATTGCAGCCCACAGTTCTCCTTTATTATTATTGTTGTTGATATTATTATTAGTACTATTATATTCATTCATTCAATCGCAGCCCAGAGTTCTTTATTATTATTATTGATATTATTAATACTATAATATTCATTCATTCAGTCATATTTATTGAGCGCTTACTATATTGAGACTATCTCAATGTATATTGAGAAGCAGCGTGGTTCAGTGGAAAAGAGCACGAGCTTTGGAGTCAGAGGTCATGGGTTCAAATCCCGGCCCTGCCAATTGTCAGCTGAGAGCTCCCCTCCTCCAGGAGGCCTTCCCAGACTAAGCCCCCTCCTTCCTCTCCCCCTCCTCATCCCCCACCTTACCTCCTTCCCCTCCCCACAGCACCTGTATATATGTATATATGTTTGTACATATTTATTACTCTATTTTATTTGTACATATTTATTCCATTTATTTTATTTTGTTAATATGCTTTGTTGTCTGCCTCCCCCTTCTAGACTGTGAGCCCGCTGTTGGGTAGGGGCCGTCTCTCTATGTTGCCAACTTGTACTTCCCAAGCGCTTAGTGCAGTGCTCTGCACACAGTAAGCGCTCAATAAATACGATTGAATGAATGACTTTGGGCAAGTCACTTCACTTCCCTGGGCCTCAGTTCCCTCATCTGTAAAATGGGGATTAAGACTGTGGGCCCCCCCTGTGGGACAACCTGATCACCTTGTAACCTCCCCAGCGCTTAGAACAGTGCTTTGCACATAGTAAGTGCTTAATAAATGCCATTATTACTATTATTATATGCAGAGCACAGTACTAAGCCCTTGGGAAGTACAAATCGGCAACATATAGAAACGGTCCCTACCCAACAAAGGGCTCACGGTGCTTACTATGTGCCAAACGCTATTCTGAGCGCCGGGGTAGATCCAGAGTAATCAGGTTGTCCCACGTGGGGCTCACAGTCTTAATCCCCATTTTACGGATGAGGTAACTGAGCGCTGAGTATTTAAGTGCTTACAGTGTCCTATGTACACTGTTCTAAGCGCTGAGGCAAAAACAAGGTGATCAGGTTGTCCCACGTGGGGCTCACAGTCTTAATCCCCATTTTACAGATGAGGTAACTGAGTGCTGAGTAATAAGCGCTTACTATGTGCTTACACTGTACTATGTACACTGTTCTAAGCACTGGGGTAGGTAAAAGGTAATCGGGTTGTCCCACAGTCTTAATCCCCATTTTACAGATGGGGTTACTGAGGCACAGAGAAGTGACGTGACTTGCCCAAAGTCACACAGCTGGCTCAGTGGGAAAGAGCCCGGGCTTTGGAGTCAGAGGTCATGGGTTCAAATCCCGGCTCCGCCACTTGTCAGCTGTGTGACTTTGGGCCAGTCACTTCACTTCCCTGGGCCTCAGTTCCCTCATCTGGAAAACGGGGATGAAGACTGTGAGCCCCACGTGGGACAGCCTCATCACCTTGTATCTCCCCAGTGCTTAGAACAGTGCTTTGCACCTAGTAAGCGCTTAATAAATGCCATTATTATTATTAAGTGGCCGAGCCGGATTTAGAACCCATGACCTCGGACGCCCAAGCCCCGGCTCTCGCCACTGAGCCGTGCTGCTCTGTGCGCTGTTTCTCAGTTCATCCCCACCCACCCCCTGCACCGGGCTCAATCCTATTCCCTTGCAGCGGTCGGCACGTTGTTTATAATAAATGCCGTAGTTTTTATTTCCCGTATGGAAGAACTTAGCGTCTCCTGCCGATTTGGAGGCTTCACCGGACGCTCCCGTTTCCAGATCAATTAGGAAAATGCTGGCCGAAACCAGCCCTGGCACCGATCCCCGGGGCGGGGGGTGGACCCCGCTGTTTACCCACCCCCCTGAAATGGCACGCATCCCCAGCTTCAACGGGCTTAGCAGGAAACCCATTTTTTCCCCGTGACTAGACACCCGCTCCGATCCAGTGAGCCTTCGCAACAGCAGGAGCTCACAACTTCCCCTCTGCATTTCAGAACTTCCTCCTGTCTGGAACAGGATTCTGTCTCTAGATGTTGCCAACTTGTCCTTCCCAAGCGCTTAGTACAGCGCTCTGCACCCAGTAAGCGCTCAATAAATACGATCGATTGATTGATTCACCTTCCACAGATTGCAGGGTGGAGCCGGGATCTGGCCATGCCCTCCCCACCGGGCCACCACAGCCACCCAATCCCTTATGTCCCAAACTCCAACCAGTCATTTTTAATAGTCGTGGTGTTTACTATGCACTCACTAGGTGCAACACACTGTGCTAAGGGTGAGGGACATACCAGATCATCAGACTGGGCACAGTCCCCGGATCACAATCTGAAGAGACCTGGGATCTTGCCTCCAATTGACAGATGGGGGAAACTGAGGTTCAATCAATCAGTCATATTTATTGAGCGCTTACCGTGTGCAAAGCGCTGAACTAAGGATCAGAGAGGTTAAGGAACTTGCTCAAGGTCCCACAGGCCAGTGACAAAGCTGGGATTATTATTATTAATAATAATTGTGGGATTTTATTTTGTTAGTACGTTTGGTTTTGTTCTCTGTCTCCCCCTTTTAGACTGTGAGCCCACTGTTGGGTAGGGACTGTCTCTGTATGTTGCCAACTTGGACTTCCCAAGCGCTTAGTCCAGTGCTCTGCACACAGTAAGCGCTCAATAAATACGATTGATGATTTATTAAGCGCTTACTCTGTGCCAAGCAATGTACTAAGCACTGAGATAGTTACAAGATAATCAGGCTGGGCAGTCCCTGTCCCACATGGGGCTCATGGTCTAGGTGGGAGGGAAAGCAGGCACATGGCATCCTCATTTTAGAGATGAGGAAACTGAGGCACAGAGAAGTTAAATGACTTGCCCAAGGTCACCCAGCAGGCGAGTGGTAAAACCAGGATGAGAACTCAGTGCTTGGCATATAGTAGGCGCTTAACAAATGCTGTTGAAGAAAAAAAAAGTCCTCTGATGCCCATTCATTCATTCAATCGTGGTAAAGCCAGGATGAAAACTCCGTGCCTGGCATATAGTAGGCGCTTAACAAATGCCGTTGAAGAAAAAAAATAAGTCCTCTGATGCCCATTCATTCATTCATTCATTCAATCTTGGTAAAGCCAGGATGAAAACTCGGTGCCTGGCATATAGTAGGCGCTTAACAAATGCCGTTGAAGAAAAAAAATAAGTCCTCTGATGCCCATTCATTCATTCATTCATTCATTCAATCGTATTTAGCGTCCAGGTTCATGCACTTTCCACTAGGCCAGCCTGTCGGCTCCTGTTCAGAAAGTCACTTCAGTAGGGAGGCCTCGGCCACGGACCCAGTGCCGTCCCTCCCCCGGCCCCCCTCTGCCTTTCCCTGCCGACTGGGTCGCCAACTCCAGAGCTGGCCCTTGCGGACCCCGGATGCCCGGACCCGGAGGGGGAGGCGGTCCACACTGCCCCAGGCCCAGTCTTCTCCAAACTGGGCCACCGAGTGGAGGCTTTCCGAGGTCCAGCATGCTCAGGCCTGGAGGGTGGACAGGCTTCACCTCTAGCCTGGCCTGGGCTGCCGCCGGCCCCGCACCAAGTCCAGGGCTTGGGGGTCTCTGACCCCGGCAGGAGGAGGCCGAACGTGGGACCCCGGGAGTCGTCGCTCTCAGCTTTCTGGGGGCCCCCGGGCGGGTCTGCAGGTGGGCAGGCAGACGGGTCCAGCCCCCGGCGGGGCGTCAGGCCCAGGCAGGGCCCCCCCCTGCTCCCATGCCCCAGCTGCGGGCAGGTGCCAGGGAACTCTGTAGTTGTCGCCATTGCGCTCAAGGAGCCCGGAAGAGGTAAGGGTGAGGGCTGGCGGGGGGGGTGGGGGGTCTCCGTCCCCATCGCTACATCTGAGGCTGGCAGGGAGGGCTCAAACAGCGAAGGGGAAACCCGCTGGCCCTCTCGGGGCATCCTCTCCTTCGTCAGTGCCAGTCCCGGTTCCGGGGCGCCCCTGCCTCCGGCTGCGTCCTCGGTCTCACCCCACGGGCTTCATCTTGGACGGGGTGGAAGGGGGCATCCTCAGCTGAGCTGCTGCAGATCTGGAAGAGGCAAAGCAGGGTAAGTCGTGAGATGCCCCTCCCCGTGGGGCCTCCCCCGGGATTCGCGGGTCCCATTTCCCACCGAACCATCTGGCTTCGGACAAGCCGGAGCTCTTCGGGTCGCCCCCGACGTGTCTGGCCGCCCCCGGGGGCCCTCCACCTCACCGCCCGCCCTCCGAGCGCCAGGGATCCGAGGGGGCCGGGCAGGGGTCCCCTCCCCGGGCTCACAGCGGAGGACGGTGTCCTTGACCTGGCGGAAGCCCCCATCCGGCTTGCCGCCGTCCACGTAGTACATGTAGCGCAGCTCGGCCGGATAATCGGCCCGGGCCAGGCCGCGCAGCAGAGGGATGGTGCGGCCCGCGGCGCCCGGGGCCTCGCTCAGGGCCTGCAGCATCTGGTACTTGCACCAGGGATCCCGCAGGAAGCCGGGGGAGAGGAGCAGCACCCAGCAGTGGCTGCTGCCCAGCGCCTGGCACAGCTCGGACACCACCGCCCCGCCGGGGGCCGCGTCGCGCAGCTGCAGGAAACAGCGCAGGCCGCAGGGGCCTGCCTCCAGGTAGGACACCAGCTCGTGGGCAGGCCCCAGGTCCCCCTCGCTGTGGCACACGCACACGTCGTACGCTTTGCCCCACCGGGCACCTTCGCCACCCCCGGCGGCGTGGGCCTGGGACTCCGAGGATGGCGCTTCGCTACGGGGCGAGGAGCGGGTGCCGGAGGGCGTCTCGTGGGTCTCGCTGCGGCCGGTCGAGTGGGTCTCGCCGGGGCCGGTGGTCTCGCCGGGTCCGGTGTCGGGGGTCTCTCCGGGTCTGGTGTCGGGGGGCGAACGGGAGCTCTGCTTGCGCCTCTTTAGGACGCGCTGGAGCCAGCCTGCAAGGAGGCAGGGGCTTGGTTCAGGAGAGGGGGCCCAGAAGGGATCTGAGCCGATGCCCCTTCCCTTCCCTCTCAGCCCGCTTCCCCCACTTACCGGCCATACTGTCCGCGGCCTCCGGTCCTGGGGAAGAAGCGGGGTCAGTGACCTCGAGGCCTGATTGGGGGTAGGGGGGAAACCTCGCCTCAGGGAACCCCAGGCCCATGGGGGCGAGAGAGGCAGATCAATCAATCAATCGATCGTATCGTTCTCGCCTGTCCCGCCATCGATCCCCGGCCCACGTCCTCCCCCTGGCCTGGAATGCCCTCCCTCTGCCCATCCGCCAAACTAGCTCTCTTCCTCCCTTCAAGGCCCTACTGAGAGCTCACCTCCTCCAGGAGGCCTTCCCACACTGAGCCCCTTCCTTCCTCTCCCCCTCGTCCCCCACTCCATCCCCCCATTTTACCTCCTTCCCTTCCCCACAGCACCTGTATATATGTTTGTACATATTTATTACTCTATTTTACTTGTACATATCTATTCTATTTATTTTATTTTGTTAGTATGTTTGGTTTTGTTCTCTGTCTCCCCCTTTTAGACTGTGAGCCCACTGTTGGGTAGGGACTGTCTCTATATGTTGCCAATTTGTACTTCCCAGGCGCTTAGTACAGTGCTCTGCACATAGTAAGTGCTCAATAAATACGATTGATGATGATTGATTTATTGGGCGCTTACTGTGTGCAGAGCACTGTACTAAGCGCTTGGGAAGCCCAAGTTGGCAACATATAGAGACAGTCCCTACCCAACAGTGGGCTCACAGTCTAAAAGGGGGAGACAAAGTCTAAAAGGGGTACCAGGCAGAGACCCTGGTACCACCTTGGGTCTTCAAGGGCCCCTCGGGGAGACCCCTGCCCTTTCCCCCCCCCACCCCAGGAGCCCCAGGCCCGACCCGCAGAATGGGGGGACAGTTTCCACCCGCCCTTCCAGCAGTCTACAGGCTAGCCATGCAGGGGCAGGGAGCCATCCGGTCTGGGGTGGAGACCCTCCGAGCCCCCCACCCCCGGGCCTGCTGGGGCCCACCGAGACTCTCCGGCCACACTCACCCAACCTGCGGCAAGGGATCTTTGCAAAGGGCAGCCAGGAGGCCCTCCGGGAGGGAGCAGCCCTCACCCCCAACCACCGCTCGGTAGATCCGGGCTGGGGGCGGCCCCCTCCAGCCGCTCCACGCCCCCGGGGAGGAAGTGAGAAGGGTGGAGCCCCCGCCCCACTTCACAGGCAAGCAGGGCCCCAGGGGACCCCGTCTCCCTCCCCTTCCCTCAGGAAACCCGCTTCCCCATCCGGGCTGCCCCAGGCCAGGCTCCGCCCGCCCTTCCCACCCTCCAAGGCCAAGGAGCAGGTGGGCAGAGCGTGATCTGACCCAGGGGAGGGTGCCAAGCTTGGGGGCGGGGAAGGACACCCCTGCCACTTCCTACTGTGTTCTTCCCGTTTCAGACACCCCCAGTTCCCCTTCCCCTCAGTGCCCTCTACCCCCACGCAATGCCCAACCAACCCATCACCACCTCTGCCCGCTCCCGGCTGCCCTTTGGCAGAGCTTCATGCCCACATGATGGAAACTCGGGGAGAATCTCAGGACACAGAGTGGCAGGGCCTGGGCTCCGTGGAGCGGGTGAACCGGCTTTATTGGGGGACCGCACAGCGAAGCGTGACCCGACAAGTTGTCAGGCCCGGCCACGGACCCGTGGCCGGCACTGGCGAGCATCCCGCCGACCTGTTCCAGGAGGGGCTCGGGCCAAGGCTGAGGGGCAGCCCCTCCCATGGAGGGCCAGGAGGAGACTGGAAAACGCTGAGCACAGGGCCCTGGGCCCGGACTCGGCGGCAGAGAGGCACCGTCCCGTGCCGGGATGGGAAAGGGTCAGGGCAGACACGGGGCTGACCGACGGAGCGCTCGTCTTTCCGTCCCACCGCGTCAGGGCCCGTGGCCTCCGCTGGGCCCCGAGAAGGAAGGGACACCCAGAAGGCAAGCCCCGGGGGTCCGGCTGGACCTACAGGGGAGGGAAGACCCGGGGGCCCGGGCGGGGGTGTGGTCCCCAGCCGGGGGGCCGCCCGCCGGCTCAGATGATGTTCTGCTCTAGGATGGGCTCCTGCAGGAAGAAGCGCTGGAAGGAGAAGGGGCTCAGGTCGATGGAGACGAACTCCCCTTTCAGCACCAGCTCGGCCACGGCCCGGCCCACGGCGGGGGCCTGCTGGAGCCCGTGCCCGCTGAAGCCGGTGGCCAAGATCATGTTGGTGACCAGGGGGTGGTAGCCCACCACGCCGTTCTGGTCGTAGGTGTTGTAGTCGTAGTAGCCGGCCCACGCGCTCTTCACCTGCGGGAGATTCAGTCATTCAGTCGTATTTACCGAGCGCTTACTGGGTGCAGAGCGCTGTACTAAGCGCCTGGGAAGTCCAAGTTGGCAACGTATCGAGACGGTCCCTGCCCAGCAACGGGCTCACAGTCTGGAAGGGGGAGACAGGCAACAAAATGAAACGAGTGGACGGGTGTCGAGATGTCAGAAAAATACGGAACGCTTCACGAATTTGCGTGTCATCCTCGCGCAGGGAGATGCCGGGTGGGTCGCCCGTGGCCCAGGCTGCCGCCGGACTCACGGCCACCAAGGGGAGGCAAGTGCTCCCAGAGGAAGGGATGCGGCTTTCTGTCTTCTTCCCGGCCCCGACCTCCGCTCCTACTCCTCCCGCCCTTCGGCTCGAGCCCCCGCCCCTCCGGCCCGGTCACCTGCAGGGACTCGAAAGCCGGGACCCTCTTGGCCAGGTGAGGCCACACCCTGTTCTGGAAGAAGTCGTGATCCACCTCCAAGTCTCCGATGTCCGGCTCTTCCTCCTGGCGGGAAAGGGGAAGGTCCCGGGCCGCGTCCGGAGGGGGCACGGGGCACGGCTCGTTGTGGGTTCCCTGCCCGAGCCGGCCAACGTCCTTTCGCCTGGCAGGCACCCGGGGGCCCAGCCTCCTCAACACAGGGTGGCCGCGGGCCCGTCAACCGGTCAGTAGAGGCTGGACCGCCACCCCCATCCACACTCACCTCGCGGGGGCTGCAGCCTCCTAGGTAGACATTGCCCAGCCCCTCACGGCGGAAGTAGGCGCCGCTGGTGTCCGCGACGAGCGGGGTCTCCAAGCCGGGGCCCTGGGGGCTTTGCCACACGTACACATATCTGCGTCGCGGAGGCCGGGGGCAGAAGTCAGATAGGGTGGGCGTGAGGTCCTCCCCTCACCTCCTGCTGACGACACCCACCCCCCGTTGCACCTTTTCCTGGGCTCCACGGGCAGCTTGGTGCCCTGCAGGGTGCCTGGTGGGCCCCGCCCGATGCCAGCCAGCTCTGCCACTTGCCCAGACCAGGCACCTGCGGCGTTGATGACTATAGCACACTCCACCGGCTGGTACTCTAGGCTGTTGTCCTTCTTCACCTGAGGGCAGGACGGAGAAACTGAGCCAGGGATGTCCACTGTGGGCTGGGAGGCTGCCGTCCCTCCAGTCCCTCCCACCACGTGGCTCGGGGCTAAGAGGGGAGCTTACGTGGACGTTGTAAATCCTCTTAAAGGTCACGGGTTCGCCGCTGGCGTTAATCATGGTGTGGGAGGAGCTGATCATTTCTGGAGGGAGAAGGAGAGCCGGCTGGGGAGGGACGGAGGCCCGTGGTGGGGCGATTGGCAGAGGGACCAGGCTCGAGCCAGGCCGGGGGGAAGGCGGCGGTCCGCATGGAGCTGGGGGGTGCCCGGGCTCACCTGTGACCTCTCCGTGGCAGTGGAAAACTCCCATGGCCAAGGCCTGGCGACGCAGCCCCTGCAGCAGGCTCCACGGGTCAAACCAGCCTTCGTTCTCCAGTCCTGGATGGGGCAAGAGGGGGGGTTCAGGGAGCCTGAGGCCCTAAGCCTGCGAGACTCCGGGGGCGGCTCCCTCCCCAGCCCCGGGCCTCACCGTAGGATGCCAGGGCCACCCCTTCTGTGTTCAGCCAGGGAAACTTCTTCCGTAGCTGCTCCGGGGACAGCAGTCTCACCTGGGCTCCTTCTTGCCTGCGGGGAGAGGAACGTTCGATCCCGGGAAGGCGCCTGGGCGGCGGGGAGGTGGGCACCGGGGCCGGCCCGGGCTGTGCCCGCACGTGTGCTGCCTCTGGCCCGGACCCCGCTCACCTCTGCACTCGCACGTTGTTCTCCATGAGCGTGGCGCTCTCCTCTGAGGCCAGCAGAAGGTAACCTGATGGGTTGAACTGGAGGTCGATGGGCAGCTCCCCGGGGTGGTCCAGGTACTCCTGGGGGGTGGCGGGTGGACGCGTCATTATCCCCTCGTGACCCGGGGGAAGACCACGGTGCCCGCTCGAAGGGCCGGCTCGGCGCTTGAGCCTCGGGCTTCCCGTCCCACGGCTCCGAACGGGGAAACAGGAGTCCAGGAGTCCCAGGGTCCCGCCCTCCCCACCGCAGGGCTTCTCTCTGATCCCCCCCACCAGCCTCATCACACAAGCCCACGATGGAGGTGTGACTACGTGAGGGTAGTCTGTGAGCCCACTGTTGGGTAGGGACTGTCTCTATATGTTGCCAATTTGTACTTCCCAAGCGCTTAGTACAGTGCTCTGCACATAGTAAGCGCTCAATAAATACGATTGATGATGACGAGGGGCTTACATTGATGTGATGCAGGAAGTTGATGGAGAAGAGCGACATCTGGATGTTCTGAGGCAGCGAGAACTGCTGGCGGATCCCACCCACCGACAGCACGGAGGAGGCTCGACTGTACTGCGGGAGACCCCAGAGGGAGGTCAGCCCCTGCCCGCCTGCCCCCCAACCTCATCACCCCTGCCCCACCCCCCGGTTGGGGGCCCAGGTATGGAGAGGGAGAACAGCGGGCGAGGAATCATTCGAGGAAGGCTTCCTGGAGGAGGAGGATCCTGAGCCGAGGTGGCGGAGACGGGATGGGCCCACCCCGGGCCGTGGGAAACGGCGAGAGTCAACCAGCAGGCTCGGGGGGGGTGGCGAGAGCGGAAGATGCCGGGCTGGGAACGTGTCTACCCACTCACTGATATTGCGTTCTCCCAACCGCTCGGAACAGCGTTCTGCGCACCGTAAGCGTTAGGTGAATTGGATCGACTGATGGGAGGGGAGCGGCCTCAAAGCCACTGTGTGGGGCCCAACGGGAGACCATCCGGGGCAAACTGATTCCTGAGGGGGTGACCCAACGGTGTGTGTGGGGGGGGGAGATACAGTTGAGAGCTCGCCAAGACGGCTCTTGCTGCCAGGATCAGGGTCAGCTGCCCTCGTGGGAGGAAGAGGGCACGAGGCCTTAGGGAGCAGAGTACGAAGTCCTGTTCTTTGGGCTGTGACAGCGGTCCTGACTCAGCCGGGGAAAGGGCCAGGGCCGGCCCTGCGAGGCCCCGCCGCCCCCGGGGGTCGTGGGGAGGCTCACCGTGGGGTCCCGCTCCACCACCAACACCCGCACGCCGTCCCGCCGGCTCTCCAGCCGCTTCAGCCAGTAGGCGACGGACCAGCCGATCACCCCGCCCCCCACGATGATCACGTCCGAGTGCTTGGGGGGCAGGTGGTCCGTGTTGTACAGGGGCTGCCAGGACTCCCCGGGCAGGAGGGCCCACAGCTTGCTCTTGAAGTCCGCCACCTTCTCATCCCAGCCTGGGGGGAGAGGGGCGGCGGGAAGACGGGAGTCGGCGGGATTCTCCAACCCCGCTCCTGGCCCCGGTTGGCAGGGAAGGATGCCCCAAGATGGGGCGCTTTTGTCCCTCCCCTGGCATCGCCCCCCACCCCAACCCTGCCCGGGGCACCCGGGGGTGCGGCGGCCCCCTGCCCGGGGACCAGCGGGGGGTCAAGGAGGAGCTCATCATCATCATCAATCGTATTTATTGAGCGCTTACTGTGTGCAGAGCACTGTACTAAGCGCTTGGGAAGCACAAATTGGCAACATCTAGAGACGGGCCCTACCCAACGGTGGGCTCACAGCTCAGAGTCGCCCAGCCAAGGTCACAGGCCAAGGCCCTGTCCCTTGGGCTGGGAAAGCAGTCCTGACTTAGAGAAGCAGCGTGGCTCAGTGGGAAGAGCCCGGGCTTTGGAGTCAGAGGTCATGGGTTCAAATCCCGCCTCTGCCAACTGTCAGCTGTGTGACTTTGGGCAAGTCACTTCACTTCTCCGGGCCTCAGTTCCCTCATCTGTAAAAGGGGGATGAAGACCGTGAGCCCCCCGTGGGACAACCTGATCACCTTGTAACCTCCCAGCGCTTAGAACAGTGCTTTGCACATAGTAAGCGCTTAATAAATGCTATTATTATTATTATTAGCTGCGGAGGGAAGGGAGAAGCTCTGCACACAGTAAGCGCTCAATAAATACAATTGATTGATTGATACAGCCCGGGCCTGGGAGCCAGAAGGCCCTGGGTTCTAATCCCGCCTCCACCACATGCCTGCTACGTGACCTTGGCCAGGTCGCTTCGCTTCTCTGTGCCTCAGTGACCTCGTCTGGAAAATGGGGATTGAGGCTGCGAGCCCCGCATGGGACGGGGACTGTGTCCGACCTGATTCGCTTGTAATAACAGTAACGATAATGATGGCATCGCTTAAGCGCTTACTAGGTGCCAAGCACTGTTCAAAGCGCTGGGGTAGAAACAAGACGATATGTATATATGTTTGTACGTATTTATTACTCTATTTTATTTGTACATATTTATTCTATTTATTTTATTTTGTTAGTATGTTTTGTTTTGTTCTCTGTCTCTCCCTTCTAGACTGTGAGCCCGCTGTTGGGTAGGGACCGTGTCTATGTGTTGCCACCTTGTACTTCCCAAGCGCTTAGTACAGTGCTCTGCACACAGTAAGCGCTCAATAAATACGATTGAATGAATGAGCCCACTGTTGGGTAGGGACTGTCTCTATATGTTGCCAACTTGTACTTCCCAAGCGCTTAGTACAGTGCTCTGCACACAGTAAGCGCTCAATAAATACGATTGAATGAATGAGCCCACTGTTGGGTAGGGACTGTCTATGTTGCCAACTTGTACTTCCCAAGCGCTTAGTACAGTGCTCTGCACACAGTAAGTGCTCAATAAATACGATTGAATGAATGAGCCCACTGTTGGGTAGGGATTGTCTCTCTATGTTGCCAACTTGTACTTCCCAAGCACTTAGTACAGTGCTCTGCACACAGTAAGCGCTCAATAAATACGATTGATTGATTGAATTTGACCCCATCACCTCTGACCCCAAAGCCCGTGCTCTTTCCACCGAGCCATGCAGCGTGAAGCAGCGTGGCTCAGTGGAAAGAGCCCGGGCTTTGGAGTCAGAGGTCATGGGTTTGAATCCCGGCTCCGCCACATGTCTGCTGTGTGACCTTGGGCAAGTCACTTCACTTCTCTGAGCCTCAGTTACCTCATCTGTAAAATGGGGATTAAGACTGTGAGCCCCACGTGGGACAACTTGATCACCTTGTATCCCCCCAAACGCTTAGAACAGTGCTTTGCACATAGTAAGCGCTTAACAAATGCCATCATCATCATTATTATTATTATTCTGCTGCGTCCGCTAGTACAGCGTGGCTCAGTGGAAAGAGCACAGGCTTTGGAGTCAAAGATCATAGGTTCGAATCCCAACACCACGAATTGTCAGCTGTGTGACTTTGGGCAAGTCACTTCTCTGGGCCTCAGTTTTCTCATCTGTACAATGGGGATGAAGACTGTGAGCCCCCTGTGGGACAACCTGATCGCCTTGTAACCTCCTCAGCGCTTAGAGCAGTGCTTTGCACATAGTAAGCGCTTAATAAATGCCATTATTTTTTGGGAAGCAGCGTGGCTCAGTGGAAAGAGCCCGGGCTTTGGAGTCGGAGGCCGTGGGTTCAAATCCCGGCTCCGCCACTTGTCAGCTGTGTGACTTTGGGCGAGTCACTTCACTTCTCCAGGCCTCAGCTCCCTCATCTGTAAAATGGGGATGAAGACTGTGAGCCCCTCATGGGACAACCTGATTACCTTGTATTTACCCCCAGCGCTTAGAACAGTGCTTTGCACGTTGTAAGCCCTTAACAAATACCAACATTATTATCATTACAGCGCTTGGCACGTACTAAGCGCTTACCAAGCAGCATGGTGATTATTATAGCCATAACAATAATGATTCATTCATTCATTCATTCAATATTTGTTGAGTGCTTACTGCGTGCAGAGCACTGTACTAAGCGCTTGGGAAGTACATGGAGGTACAAGTATAATAATAATAACAATGATAGCATTTGTTAAGCGCTTACTATGCGCAAAGCACTGGAATCATTATCATCATCAATTGTATTTATTGAGCGCTTACTGTGTGCAGAGCACTGTACTAAGCGCTTGGGAAGTACAAATTAGCAACATATAGAGACAGTCCCTACCCAACAGTGGGCTCACAGTCTAAAAGTGCTGGATAATAATAATAATAATAATAATAATGGGGGGAGATGGGGGAAGGAGGGGAGGGGCGTGGGGGTCACCTTGTAAGTGCTGGATAATAATAATAATAATAATAATAATGGGGGGAGATGGGGGCAGGAGGGGAGGGGCGTGGGGTGTTACCTTGTAAGTGCTGGATAATAATAATAATAATGGGGGGAGATGGGGGCAGGAGGGGAGGGGTGTGGGGCGTCACCTTGTAAGTGCTGGATAATAATAATAATAATAATAATAATGGGGGGAGATGGGGGCAGGAGGGGAGGGGCGTGGGGCGTCACCTTGTAAGTGCTGGATAATAATAATAATAATGGGGGGAGATGGGGGCAGGAGGGGAGGGGTGTGGGGCGTCACCTTGTAAGTGCTGGATAATAATAATAATAATAATAATAATAATAATAATAGGGGGAGATGGGGGAAGGAGGGGAGGGGTGTGGGGCATCACCTTGTAAGTGCTGGATAATAATAATAGTAATAATAATAATAATAATAATAATAATGGGGGAGATGGGGGAAGGAGGGTAGGGCGTGGGGCGTCACCTTGTAAGTGCTGGATAATAATAATAATAATGATAATAATAATAATAATAATGGGGGGAGATGGGGGCAGGAGGGGAGGGGTGTGGGGCGTCACCTTGTAAGTGCTGGATGATAATAATAATAATAATAATAATAATAATGATGGGGGAGATGGGGGCAGGAGGGGGGGGGCGTGGGGCGTCACCTTGTAAGTGCTGGATAATAATAATAATAATAATAATAATAATAATAATGGGGGGAGATGGGGGCAGGAGGGGAGGGGCGTAATACATAATGAATCATGATGTGCTTTGCACATAGTAAGCGCTTAACAAATGCCAACATTATTATTATTATTCTGGAGGCCCCCCCCCCCCCCGGGTCCCTCGTCCCGTCCCCCCCCAAGCGCCAGCCTCCCGCTCCGGGGAGCCCCACCGGATTGCTTCCCTCCTTGGCGCGTGCGCAGTCCCCGCCGGCAGAGGCCGGGCCGCAGCAGCCGGCGGAGCATGGTCCGGCCCGCGCCCACGTCCGTCCCCTGACGTCACCCTCCGGCGACGGGGCCCTCCGATTGGCCGGCGGGTCCGCCGGGGCCCCGCCCCCTGGCGCCATTGGCCGAGCCGCCCGCGCCCCGGGGCGCCATTGGCCGGGGGCCGCCTGACGTCACCGGGGGGCGACCGGGGCGGAAGCGCGGGGAGGCGGCCTTCCGGCGCCGCGGCCGGGTGACGTGTCCCCGAGCACGGCCGCCCCCGGACGGGACGGGTCCCCATCCTCCTCCTCCTCCTCCTCCTCACCGCCGGCACCATGCTGGATTTCTTCACCATCTTCTCCAAGGGCGGGCTCGTGCTCTGGTGCTTCCAGGGCGTCAGCGACTCGTGCACCGGACCCGTCAACGCGCTCATACGCTCCGTGCTGCTCCAGGTGACGCCCCCTCCCCTCCTTCCCCCATCTCCCCCCATTATTATTATTATTATTATTGTTATTATTATCATCCAGCACTTACAAGGTGACGCCCCACGCCCCTCCCCTCCTGCCCCCATTTCCCCCCAGTATTATTATTATTGTTATTATTAATTATCCAGCACTTACAAGGTGACGCCCCACGCCCCTCCTTCCCCCATCTCCCCCCATTATTATTACTATTATTATTATCCAGCACTTACAAGGTGACGCCCCACACCCCTCCCCTCCTGCCCCCATCTCTCCCCATTATTATTATTATTATTATTATTATCCAGCACTTACAAGGTGACACCCCACACCCCTCCCCTCCTTCCCCCATCTCCCCCCATTATTATTATTATCCAGCACCTACAAGGTGACGCCCCACACCCCTCCCCTCCTGCCCCCATCTCCCCCCATTATTATTATTATTATTATTATTGTTATTATTGTCCAGCACTTACAAGGTGATGCCCCACACCCCTCCCCTCCTTCCCCCATCTCCTCCCATTATTATTATTATTATTATTATTATTGTTATTATTGTCCAGCACTTACAAGGTGATGCCCCGTGCCCCTCCCCTCCTGCCCCCATCTCCCCCTATTATTATTATTATTATTATTGTTATTATTATTATTATCCAGCACTCACAACGTGCCAACCACTGTTCATTTATTCAATCGTATTTTTCCCCCATCTCCCCCCAAATAATCGTGCCACCCCATCACTCTCCTGGGCCTTTATTATTATTATTATTATTATTATTATCCAGCACTTACTTATAACATGCCAACCACTGTTCATTTATTCAATCGTATTTTTCCCCCATCTCCCCCCAAATAACCATGCCACCCCATCACTCTCCCGGGCCTTTATTATTATTATTATTATCCAGCACTTACAACATGCCAACCACTGTTCATTTATTCAATCATATTTTTCCCCCATCTCTCCCCAGATAACCGTGCCACCCCATCACTCTCCAGGGCCTTTATTATTATTATTATTATTATTATTATTATTATTATTATTATTATCCAGCACTTACTTACAACATGCCAACCACTGTTCATTTATTCAATCATATTTTTCCCCCATCTCCCCCCAGATAACCGTGCCACCCCATCACTCTCCCGGGCCTTTATTATTATTATTATTATTATCCAGCAGTTACGACGTGCCAACCGCTGTTCATTTATTCAATCGTATTTTTCCCCCATCTCCCTCCAAATAACGATGGCCCCCCTTCACTTTCCCGGGCCTCAGTTCCCTCATCTGGAAAATGGGGAAGAAGAATGGGAGCCCCCCGTGGGACGACTGGATCACCTTGTAACCTCCCCAGCGCTTAGGACAGTGCTTTACATGTAGTAAATGCTTAATAAGTGCCATTCTTATTATCTGTTAAGCGCCTACTACGTGCCAACCACTGTTCATTTATTCAATCGTATTTTTCCCCCATCTCCCCTCAAATAACCGTGCCACCCCTTCACTTCTCTGTGCCTCAGTGACCTCATCTGGAAAATGGGGATGAAGACTGGGAGCCCCCCTGTGGGACGACCTGATCACCCTGTAACCTCCCCAGCGCTTAGGACAGTGCTTTGCACGCAGTAAACGCTTAACAAGTGCCATTATTATTATCTGTTCAGCGCCTACTACGTGCCAGCCACTGTTCATTTATTCAATCGTATTTTTCCCCCATCTCCCCCCAAATAACCATGGCACCCCTTCACTTCTCCGGGCCTCAGTTCCCTCATCTGGAAAATGGGGATGAAGACTGGGAGCCCCACATGGGACAACCTCATTACCCTGTACCCCCCTCCCCAGCGCTTAGAACAGTGCCTTGCACATAGTAAGCGCTTAATAAAATGCCATCATTGTTATTCTCCAGGCCTCAGTTACCTCATTTGTAAAATAGGGATTAATAATAATAATATTATTATTATTCATTCATTCAGCCATATTTATTGAGCGCTTACTGTGTGCACAATAAGCGGCAACATCTAGAGACGGTCCGTGCCCAACAACGGGCTCACAGGCTAGAAGGGGAGACAGACAACAAAACAAAACATGTGGACGGGTGTCAAGTCTTCCGAACAAATGGGGGGCTCCCAGTCTTCATCCCCATTTGACAGAGGAGGGAACTGAGGCCTGGAGAATAATAATGATGGCATTTGTTAAGCGCTTACTATGTGCCAACCACTGTTTTAAGCGCTGGGGCGGGGTTGGGGGGGGGATACAAGGTGATCAGGTCGTCCCACGGGGGGCACACAGTCTTCATCCCCGTTTCACAGGTGAGGTCATTGAGGCTCAGTGAAGTGACTTGCCCAAGGTCACACAGCAGACCTGTATATATATTTGTTTTACTTGGACATATTTACTATTCTATTTATTTTCTTAATGATGTGCATTAGAGAAGCAGCGTGGCTCAGTGGAAAGAGCATGGGCTTTGGAGTCAGAGGTCATGGGTTCGAATCTCAGCTCCACCAATTGTCAGCTGGGTGACTTTGGGCAAGTCACTTCACTTCTCTGGGCCTCAGCTCCCTCATCTGGAAAATGGGGATGAAGACTGTGAGCCCCACGTGGGACAACCTGATCACCTTGTAACCTCCCCAGCGCTTAGAACAGTGCTTTGCACATAGTAAGTGCTTAATAAATGCCATCATTATTATTATTATTATTTATTATTTAGCTTTAATTCTATTTGCTCTGACAACTTGACACCTGTCCATGTTTCATTTTGTTGTCTGTCCCCCCTTTCTAGACTGTGAGCCCGTTGTTGGGTAGGGGCCGTCTCTATATGTTGCCGACTTGGACTTCCCAAGCGCTTAGTACAGTGTTCCGCACATAGTAAGCGTTCAGTAAATACGATTAAATGAGTGAATGTGGCAGAGCCAGGATTTAGAACCCATGACCTCCGACTCCAAAGCCCGTGCTCTTCCCACTGAGCCACACCGCTTCTCTACCCTCAGCCTTTATTTTTATTATTAATACCGGTATCAATTAATATTATCAGTACTATTCATTTACCCAGTTGTATTTAATGAGCGCTTACTGTGTGCAGAGCACTGAACTAAGCGCTTGGGAAGTACAAGTCATCAACATCTAGAGACGGTCCCTACCCAACAACGGGCGCACAGTCTAGAAGGAGGAGACGGACAACACCACGAAACAGGTAGACGGGTGTCAATACCATCAGAATAGATAAATAGAATTATAGCCATATTCATTCATTCAGTCATATTTATTGAGCGCTTCCTGTGTGCAGACACTGTACTAAGAGCTTGGGCAGTACAAGTTGGCAACATATAGAGACGGTCCCTATCCAACAACGGGCTCACAGCCTAGAAGGGGGAGAGACAGACAGCAAAACAAAACTTGGACAAGTGTCAAAATTGTCAGAATAAACAGAATTATAGTTGTAATAAATAGAATTATTAATAAAGTAGAGTAGTAAATCTGTACAAATAGACACAAGTGCTGTGGGGAGGGGAAGGGGGTAGAGCAGAGGGAGTGGAGGCGAGGTGGCCGACTTGGACTCCCCAAGCGCTTAGTACAGTGCTCTGCACACAGTAAGTGCTCAATAAATACAATTGAATGTTGGGGAGGGGATATAATAATAATAATAATAATGGCATTTATTAAGCGCTTACTATGTGCAAAGCACTGTTCTAAGCGCTGGGGAGGTTACAAGGTGTAGTCTATATATAGTGCCAAGCCTTTATATATATAGAGAGAGAATCAGGTATATATAGAGAGCGCGGGAGAGAAAGCGACTTTGTTTATATATACCTATATAATAATAATAATAATGATGGCATTTACTAAGTGTTTACCATGTGCAAAGCACTGTTCTAAGCGCCGGGCCAGATACAAGGTGATCAGGTTGTCCCAAGTGGGGCTCACAGTCTCAATCCCCACTCTACAGATGAGGGAACTGAGGCCCAGTGAAGTGAGTTGCCCAGAGTCACACAGCTGGCAATTGGCGGAGCCGGAATTTGAATCCATGACCTCTGACTCCAAAGCTGGGGGAGATACGAGGTAATCGGGTTGGCCCTCATGGGGCTCACAGGCTCCATCCCCATTTTCCAGGTGGGGGAACAGCCCCAGAAAGTGAAATGGCTAGCCCAGGGTCACCCAGCGGATAAGTGGCGGAGTCAGGATTAGAACCCGCATCCTCGGGTTCCTGCCGCCAAGCGATGCTGCTTCTCCGCTTCTCGCTGCTTGAAGCCTTTAATAATAATGGCATTTATTAAGGCGCTGAGGAGGTTACAAGGTGATCAGGTTGTCCCACGGGGGGGGCTCACAGTCTTAATCCCCATTTTACAGATGAGTCCCAGAGAAGTGAAGGCCCTTTCAAGGCCCTGCTGAGAGCTCACCTCCTCCAGGAGGCCTTCCCAGACTGAGCCCCTTCCTTCCTCTCCCCCTCGTCCCCCTCTCCATCCCCCCCATCTTACCTCCTGCCCTTCCCCACAGCACCTGTATATATGTTTGTACATATTTATTCCTCTATTTATTTTCTTTGTACATATCTATTCTATTTATTTTATTTTGTTAGTATGTTTGGTTTTGTTCTCCGTCTCCCCCTTTTAGACTGTGAGCCCACTGTTGGGTAGGGACCGTCTCTAGATGTTGCCAATTTGTACTTCCCAAGCGCTTAGTCCGGTGCTCTGCACATAGGAAGCGCTCAATAAAGACAATTGATGATGACGACGAAGTGACTTGCCCAGAGTCACCCAGCCGCCGCGTGGCGGAGCCGGGATTCGAACCCACGACCCGGGCCCTCTCCACCGAGCAACGCAGCTTTTCTCTCCCCTGTCCCCACAGGAGCGCGGGGGCAACAACTCCTTCACCCATGAGGCGCTCACGCTCAAGTACAAGCTGGACAACCAGTTTGAGCTGGTGTTCGTGGTAAGCGGCGGCTCCGGGCCGGAGGGGCGACCCAGCCGGGACCCAGAGATTCATTCGTCGGTCCGGTCGTATTTATTGAGCGCTCACTGTGTGCGGAGCACTGGACTAAGCGCCTGGGAAGTCCCCGCCGCGGCTGGGCCCCGGGTCCGGCTCCCCTTCCCGGGGTGGAGTTTGGCGGACGCCCTGACGGCCCCCGCCCCCGCTGCCAGGTGGGCTTCCAGAAGATCCTGACCCTGACGTACGTGGACAAGCTGATCGATGACGTGCACCGGCTGTTTCGGGATAAATACCGCACCGAGATCCAGCAGCACAGCGCGCTGGGCCTGCTGCACGGCACCTTCGACTTCCAGAACGACTTCCTGCAGCTGCTGCGGTGAGAGGGGCCCCGGGACCCCGACCAACCAGCGTGGCTCGGTGGAAAGAGCCCGGGCTTTGGAGTCAGAGGTTAATCAATCAATCAATCAGTCGTGTTTATTGAGCGCTTACCGTGTGCAGAGCACTGGACTAAGCGCTTGGGAAGTCCAAGTTGGCAACATAGAGAGACGGTCCCTACCCAACAGCGGGCTCACAGTCTAAAAGGGGGAGACGGAGAACAAGACCAAACATACTAACAAAATAAAACAAATAGAATAGATAGGTACAAGTGAAATAGAGTAATAAATATGTACAGACATATATACGTATATACAGGTGCTGTGGGGAAGGGAAGGAGGTCAGATGGGGGGGATGGAGAGGGGGACGAGGGGGAGAGGAAGGAAGGGGCTGAGTGTGGGAAGGCCTCCTGGAGGAGGTGAGTGCTCAGTAGGGCCTTGAAGGGAGGAAGAGAGCGAGCTTGGCGGATGGGCAGAGGGATTGGGGGCATTCCGGGCCCGGGAGATGACGTGGGCCGGGGGTTCAAATCCCGGCTCCGCCAACTGCCAGCTGGGTGACTTTGGGCCAGTCACTTCACTTCTCTGGGCCTCAGTTCCCTCATCTGTAAAGTGGGGATTAAAACTGTGAGCCCCCCCACGGGACAACCCGATCACCTTGTAACCTCCCCAGCGCTTCGGACAGTGTTTTGCACATAGTAAGCGCTTAATAAATGCCATCATTATTATTATTACTCCGCTCCCCTGCCGGGGCTCCTTCAGGGAGGCGGAGGACAGCAGTAAGGTTCGGGCTCCCCCCGCCATGAAGAAGTTCGAAGACTCAGAAAAGGCCAAGAAAACTGTGAGGTCGATGATCGAGACCCGGGGGGAGAAGCCCAAAGAGAAGCCCAAGGGCGGCAAGAAGAACAAGGGAGCCAAGAAGGAGGGTGAGGCTTGGGAGGGGGTGGCCCTGTGTCCCTCCTTCCCGGTTTTCCTCGGTGGGGCCCGGCCTCACCCCCCCGCGGCGCGTCCTCCCGCCCCAGGCACCGAAGGCCCCTCGGCCGGCGGCGGAGGCGCCCCGGCGGCGAAGGCGTCTCCCCCGGGGGGCTCCGGAGCCGGAGAGGAGCTGTCCAAGGAGGAGCAGATCCGCCGGAAGCGTGAGGAGTTCATCCAGAAGCACGGCCGAGGCAACGAGAGGGCCGGGTGAGTGGGGCCGGCCCTCCCCCGGGCCCCGGGGCCCGTGGCCTCGGCCCGGCGGCGGCGGGGGGCTGACTCCTCTCCCGCCTCGCCCCCGCAGCAAGTCCTCGAAGGCGGAGGCCCCCAAGGAGAAGGGCAAGAAGGCGCCGCGGGTGTGGGCCCTGGGGGGGTAGCAGCGGCCACGAGGTCCTGGACTACAGCGCTCCCACCGCCAACGGCACCCCCGAGCCCGCCCCGCCCGAGGACATCGCCCTGGTCAGTGGACGGAGGGAGGGAGGGAGGGACGGAGGGAAGGGGCCGAGCCCGGGTGACCCCCTCCTCTGCCCCCAGATCCGCGGGACGCAGGCCGGGGGGCAGCTCAAGGAGCTGGACTGCAGCAGCTCGGACGAGGACGAGGCGGACCGGGCCGCACCGGCCGTGGCCAAACCCAGGTGACGGGGCGGGGGCGGGCGAGGCCGGGCGGCCGAGGGCGAGGCCGGGCCGCTGACGGCTGCCGTCCCGTAGCGCCCGGAAGGGAGCCCTGGGCGGCATGTTCGGGATGCTGAAGGGCCTGGTGGGCTCCAAGAGCCTGAGCCGCGAGGACATGGAGTCTGTGCTGGACAAGATGCGGGACCACCTCATCGGTGAGCGGGCTGAGCTGGGGCGGGGGGGGGGGGCCGCGCGGCGGGGAGGCGGCGGGGCGCCGCCGGGCCTGACCCCCTCCCCGCCCGCCCTCCCTCCCTCCCCAGCAAAGAACGTGGCCGCGGAGATCGCCGTGCAGCTCTGCGAGTCGGTGGCCGGCAAGCTGGAGGGGAAAGTCATGGGGACCTTCAGCAGTGAGTAGCCCCCGGGCCCCGCCTCGCGTGCCCGGGCGGGCGCGCGCGTGGACGTGGGGCGCGCGCCCCACGTTCCCCTTTTCCCTGCCGCAGCCGTGACGTCCACCGTGAAGCAGGCGCTGCAGGAGTCCCTGGTGCAGATCCTGCGGCCCCGGGGCCGGGTGGACATGCTCCGCGACGTCATGGACGCCCAGCGCCGCCAGCGGCCCTACGTGGTGACCTTCTGCGGGGTCAACGGGGTCGGCAAGTCCACCAACCTGGCCAAGGTAGGGGCGGCCCCCATCCCCCCACCCCGCCGGGGAGCCAAAGGGGAGAGGGGAGGGCGGGGGCCGCGGTGACCGCGCCCGCCCGCCCGCCCGCCCCGCCCAGATCTCCTTCTGGCTGCTGGAGAACGGGTTCAGCGTCCTCATCGCCGCCTGCGACACGTTCCGCGCGGGGGCCGTGGAGCAGCTGCGCACCCACGCGCGCCGCCTCACCGCCCTGCACCCGCCCGAGAGCCACGGCGGCCGCACCATGGTGCAGCTCTTCGAGAAGGGCTACGGCAAGGACGCCGCCGGCATCGCCATGGAGGCCATCGCCTTCGGTAGGAGCTGGCGGGGGCCGGCCCTCCCCGCCCCTCCTCCCCGCCGGCCCCCGCCCCCCGCCCACCGGCCGCTCCGCTGTCCCCGCAGCGCGGAACCAGGGCTACGACGTGGTGCTGGTGGACACGGCCGGCCGCATGCAGGACAACGCCCCCCTGATGACCGCCCTGGCCAAACTCATCGCCGTCAACACGCCCGACCTGGTGCTGTTCGTCGGGGAGGCCCTGGTGGGCAACGAGGCTGTGGATCAGCTGGTGAGGACCCCCGCCCGCGCCCGCCCGCCCGCCCTTCTCCCCCGGTCCTGACGCCTCCGCCTGCCCCTTCCAGGTGAAGTTCAACAAGGCCCTGGCTGACCACTCCGTGGCCCAGACCCCCCGCCTCATCGACGGCATCGTCTTAACCAAGTTCGACACCATCGACGACAAGGTGGGTGGGCCCGCTGGGGGTGGGGGGGCGGGCGTGTGCGACGGGGGCTGCAGGGCCGTCTCCCGCCCCGCCCCAGGTGGGAGCCGCCATCTCCATGACTTACATCACGAGCAAGCCCATCGTCTTCGTGGGCACCGGCCAGACCTACTCCGACCTGCGCAGCCTCAACGCCAAGGCCGTGGTGGCCGCCCTCATGAAGGCCTAGCCCGGCCCTGCCGCTGCCCCCCGGCCCCGTCCTGCCCCCCCCCCCCCCCCCCATCAAGAATGCGCTTCAGTCCGCGAGCGACTTGTCAGTGTTACGCACGGATCCGGAGGGGGCCGGGGAGGGGGTTGGCCTCGTCCCGCTTTGCTCCCCGGGGTGCCGGGCTTCAGCCGCCGGAGACGGGAAACCCCCTCCCTCCCTCGACCCTTCTCCTCCCCCCGGGCCCCATCCTGTGCAGGGGTGGGAAGCATTCACGGTTGCTGCTAATTGACTGACGACCTCCATTCACTCACGTCTTCAAAAACCAAAAAAAAAAAAAGCCCAGCCAGGGCCACAGAGGCCGCCCGTCCCTCCGCCCCCCAAACCCCCTTCCCTCTCCTCCAGCGTGCCTGGTATCTGCGTGCAGCGGGGCAGAACCCAGAACCCAGCCCTCGGGCCCCCCGGGCAGCGAGCACCCCGCCCTAGCTTGGTATTGCAGATGTGTTGGTAGTGCAATAAGGTGAAGGCTGTCCGCCCAGAGAAATACATAATTTATATAAGAAAATAAATTTCATAAATAAAGGCCGCTCGCGCGTGGGGACCGGGGACTCAGTGACTGGTGCGAGGCGGCCCCGCCAACGTCAGACGGACAGGCTTTTAATCCAGCTCAGATAGGCAAAATACTGTACACTGTGACGGGCCTAGAAAACTAGAGCTTTGGGAGGGGGGGGAACCTTTAAAAAACGGGGTGGGCGGCAAAGGGGCGCGAAGGCAACGTGAGATGGCGGCGGCGGGCCCGCGGTGCCGGCCCCTCGTGCCGCGGGCTTCCTGGACGGCAACTGCTCCGACGGCGGCATCCACGGGGATCCCGGGGTGACGGGCGCTCGCTCAGGTGCCACCCCCTGGGGAGACGGGAGGCCGAGGGGGTGAAGCCGGTCCGTGCCCGCGCGCGGGGAGGGTGGGGAAGGGGAGGGGAGGGAGCTTCGGCCTCGCCGCGGGTCGCCCTTACCTCTGCCTTGGTCGTGGGCCGTGGCGGAGCCGTTCAGCTGGCCTTCTCTGGCCACGCCTGGAGGGTAGATCATCATCATCAATCGTACTTATTGAGCGCTTACTATGTGCAGAGCACTGTACTAAGCGCTGGGGAAGTACAAATTGGCAACATAGAGAGACAGTCCCTACCCAACAGCGGGCTCACAGTAGATGGAGGTAGGACCCAAGGTCAGCGGGTGGGACTCGCAGAGGGTCCCCACGGGCCTGAGGACTGACCCCCCCCCCCCCCAAGACACCCAGCCTGGGCCACGGCGGGCCCGGATCCCTGCGGCCAACCCCCCGCCGGGAGAGCCGGGGCCCGAGGAGCACCCGTGCGGCCGCCCCTCACCTGCCCTGCCCCGGGCGGCGATCTCGCCGGCCAGGCGCTGGAAGTACTCGGGCAGGTCGGCGTACTGGTTCCCGTAGGAGATGACCTTGATGCCCTTGTCCAGCATGTTCTCCCGCAGCTTCTTGAACTCGTCCACGTCGCCCCTGCGCACCAGCATGAAGTGCTCCAGGTCGGACTTGTGCTTGACGGCCTCCAGGAAGAGCGCCTGGAAGGTGGTGTCGTCCACGGTCCAGCCGCAGCCCAGGAACAGGAAGGACTTGTTCTCGTACAGCTTCTGGATCTCCCTCTGGGAGGGGCGAGGGACCCATCAAGCCCGGGCCCCCCGGGGCCGGCCTCTCCCGGCGTCCTGCCGATCCGGTGACCGCCCGCACGGGGGGAGGCTCGGGCAGGTCGAGCTCCCGCCAGGAGCCACAGCCGGGACGATTCCCTCCGGGCAGCAGGAATCGGGTTTCCCGACTAAGTCTATTTTTCAGGAAGTGGGGCTGGGGGAGAAGCTTTGGCCACCGTCCACTCTCCCTGGGCGACCCGGCTCCCCTCCTGTTGGGGCGGGGAGGGCCGGCCGCCTTCATCAATCATCACCAATCGTATTTATTGAGCGCTTACTGGGTGCAGAGCGCTGTACTAAGCGCTTGACTCTCCACCTGCCGTGGGAGGCCTCACCCGGGATGGGGTCCCGGGCGGTGGCGAGACGCGGGCTGCTGCAGTCAGCCGGGGCTCCCCTCGGGCGCTGGGTCCGCGGGCCCCCCCGGGGTGTCTTTTAAACGGGGAATAACGAACGCCCGGGAAAACCATTCGACTCGTCCACGTCTCCCCGGTGGAGGGGACAGAAATCAATGCCGAGGATCAGGTCTCTGGCTGGCGGCCCCGGACCCTAACGTGACCCTAGAAAGGGGGGTCCGGTCCCCGTGACGGATCCGAGAAAGGATAGGAGGGCCGAGGGTGGTCAAGGCCACCTCGCCCCCACACCATCATTCTGACCCCATTTGCCACCTGTGCCTCAGTGGCCACAAATGCCACAGCCACTCCCGGGGGGCTCAGGACGGGATCCCACGGGGCTCTCCTACTTGGGCGCCCCGCGGCACCCGGGAGGAGCCCGGCCACCCTGAGGGGATGGAGGCGGCCCTCAGACCCACACTCACCATGACTTCCGTGTTGCGCAGCACGTTCTGGTAGCCGGCCGGGTGGAGCACGATCCCGCTGGGGTTGGTGTAGACGCCGTGGATGTGCAGCACGCTCAGCTTCCTCTTCTCCTGAGCCCATTCCAGCACCTGCGGGCCGCGGACCCGGCTCAGGAGGATGGGGGGCGGCCCCCCGACCGAAGCTGGAGGCCCGGTTCCCTCTGAACCCCCGGGGCGTCGTTCAGCGAGGGCTAGGGAGGAGGGCTGGAGGGGGCCGACCCGCCCGGCTCACCTTCTTCTCGTCGGTGAGGTCGAGGGACTCCAGGTGCTTGCCCTGGTCGGCGGCGTACAGCTCCAGGAGGTTGTCGAAGTTGGTGGTGAGCACCAGGGCCCCGTTCTCCATCAGGTGGAGGACGGAGCTGAGCAGCTGCTTGCCCGAGTCTTCCATCTTGGACTCCAGGTCGTCAAACACCTCGTACAGACAGTCCTTGAAGAAGGTGGAGCGGACGTTGCTCGTGCGCTGGACCGGGGTTGGGGGGGGGGGGTTGGAGATCGTCAGTTGGGGTGTGGGGAGGGCGACGGGGGCGCAAACCGCTACGTTCGTCCTCCGGGGCGGCTCGGATTTCCCAACCCGAATTCCCGGTAGACCGTTCCCGAGAGGGGCCGCGGGGCAGCGGCGGGGCCTGGACCTCCCCGCCGACCTGAATGAGGTGAGGCGGGGGCCCGAAGACCCCGGGGAGGGGCAGTTTGGGACCGGTTTTGCGGAGCCGTCCTGATTCCGCTTAGGGAAAAAAAAAATCGGTTCCGCTCTCACTGTTTCTTGGGAGCAAACTAACCCAGTGCCTGGCCCATGGGGTTGCTGCGAAGCACAATAATAATAATAATGATGGCATTTATTAAGCGCTTACTGTGTGCAAAGCACTGTTCTAAGCGCCGGGGGGATACAAGGTGATCAGGTTGTCCCACTGGGGGGCTCACAGTCTTAATCCCCATTTTCCAGATGAGGTAACTGAGGCCCACAGAAGCAAAGTGCCTTGCCCAAGGTCACACAGCTGACAATTGGCGGAGCCGGGACTTGAACCCACGACCACTGACTCCAAAGCCCGGGCTCTTTCCACTGAGCCACGCTGCTTCTCACAAGGTTGCGGGAGATAATAATAATAATGATGATGGTATTTGTTTAGCGCTTCCTATGTGCAAAGCACTGTTCTAAGCGCTGGGGAGGTTACAAGGTGATCAGGTTGTCCCACGGGGGGCTCACAGTCTTCATCCCCATTTTCCAGATGAGGGAACCGAGGCAGAGAAGTGACTTGCCCAAAGTCGGTGGAGCCGGCATTTGAACCCATGACCTCTGACTCCAAAGCCCATGGTCTTTCCACTGAGCCACGCTGCTTCTCTTGGGCACCCACGGGGTGCGATGCCACACTAATAATAATAATAATGATGATGGCATTTATTAAGCGCTTACTATGTGCAAAGCACTGCTCTAAGCGCTGGGAGGACACAAGGTGATGAGGTTGTCCCACGTGGGGCTCACAGTCTTCACCCCCATTTTACAGATGAGGGAACTGAGGCCCAGAGAAGTGAAGTAGCTAAGTGGTGGCGCCGGGATTTGAACCCATGACCTCTGCCTCCAAAGCCCGGGCTCTTTCCCACTGAGCCACGCTGCTTCTCTTCACTAAGAACAGCCCCTCCCCGCCCCAGCAGCCGACGGGCGGTGGCGTCTACCGGAGGCGGACGAAGTCGGCTGAGGATGTGGGCTCGGCTCCAAGTGGGCTTTCCCGGGCCTCCCGCTCTGGTGGATTCCCCCCGTGTCCCGCCCCGTACGGCATTTCCATATCGCGTGGCTCCCTCCCGCACCCGAGGCGGCCTTCCCGCCGCTGGGCCGGCCGAGCCGGCGGGACCGGCTAAAGCCATCCCACGGGAGAGGGAGAACGAGAGGGGAAATCCCGGGCCCTGTTTCGTCCCAGAGGCTGCGGGGGACGGTCAGAAGGCGGGGACTGGCTGCCGATGCGCTACTTAATAATAATAGTAATGGCATTTATTAAGCGCTTACTATGTGCAAAGCGCTGGGGACGTTACAAGGTGATCAGGTTGTCCCATGGGGGGGCTCACCGTCTTTATCCCCATTTGACAGATGAGGGAACTGAGGCCCGGAGAAGTGACTTGCCCAAAGTCACCCGGCTGACAGGTGGCGGAGCCGGGATTTGAACCCGCGACCTCCGACTCCAAAGCCCGGGCTCCTTCCACGGAGCCACGCTGCTCCCCTACTTCTGAAGGGTGTCACCCCAGATCCCCGGCTGCCTCCAGTGGGTTATTTCGGGGGGCGGGGCGTGGGGGGTGAGGTTGGAAGCCGATGGGTTTCTGTGGTGCTTTTAAGAGGGTGACGTTGGGGATGGGAGGTGGGGAGGGTTTCCCTGGGAGCTAGGCCGGGCTCCTCAGAAATGGACAGATTTCCGTGGCATTATTACGGGGGCAACAAGGGGTTGGGGAGGGCTTCCTCGGGAGCTGGGCTGGTTTCTGCGGAGTTTTTAGGGGGGCGACGTCGGGGTGGGGGGCGTCTGCGACTCTCCCGTGTTCCTTTTCGAGAGGGCGGCCGTTCTGCCCATACACGCTCACACGGGCAGCCGAGGGAAGGGAGGGAGGGAGCTCGATGGCCTCGGAGGGCGGCTGGGTGAGCAGGGGGCTGAATCGGAATTCCCTCCCATTCCCCCTTCCCTTGGCTAGGGCCGGCTTTCAATCCCCTCACTTCCTCCCACTGTGCTTGGCGTGTCGGGGAGGGAATTCAGAGCTACTGTAAAGCCCCCAGCCCTCCCCGCTTTGACCTCTAACAGGGGTCCGATCGTTCAACCGCACCCAGGGCCCCCGCGGGAGACCCCTTCCCCACATTCGGTCCCCTTCCCACCCACCCTCGGGCCTCACTCACTGGGGACAGTTTCTGGATGAGGTCGTGGGCGACGTGGACGAGGTTCTTGTCCTCGTGCAGACACTTCTGGAACTTTCTGCTCTCTTCATCCTCCAGGAGGTCGAAGTCGATGGCCGCGTCCAGCAGGGCCTGGATCAGGCCTTTCCAGGACTTGAGGGCCGGAACCTGGGGCGCCACGGCGGCGCTGATGCCCGTCCCGATCACCAGCACCAGCTCCCGGGGCTTCTTGGTCTTCAGGCTCGGCAGCAGCTTCCTTCGGAGGAGGAGGAGGAGGAGGGGGGCCCGATGGGGGCTGGGAATGTCCCGGGCGGACCCCCACGGCAGACTGGAAGCCAAGAGCTGGGCGCGGGAGCCCCAGTTCAAAGCCAACTGGTCCCAGGTGGTCAGTGGCGGCGGGCTCAAGCCGCCGGGGTGGGCCTCCTTCACCCCAGGTGTCTTACCAAGACCGGAGAGCTCCCCATCAAGGCCGAAATCATCCCCAAACGGCGGCTTTCCGGCCAGTGGCGCTCTGAAACCCGGCCTTTCCCATCCTCACCCTGCCTGGAGTCCCTTCCCCAGCTCAGCAGGCCTGGCGGACCACACAGCTCCTCCTTTTTAAAACCCGGAGCCCGTTTCGCTCCCGGGAGAGCCCCTTCACCGTTCAGGTGTTCTGAGTGAAAACCGTCGGAGGCAGTAGGGAATTTGATTTTTGACCCCACGGGACCTTGCGATCCGAGGATGGCTTGGTCTGGGGCGCTCGGGGGCGGAAAGGAACCTGCCTTCGAGGTCTGCTTCAGACCAGCGGCGGTGAAGAGAAGGAATCCCGCCGGTCGATGCCCTGCGGTCCTGGCCAGAGCCCAGAGACACCCCTGGCATTGCACGCGGCCTTAGGGGTGGTCAGCGCACCCCTATCTCGGGACAGGTGACGGTGCTTAGTAGCCAGCCCCTCCTCAGCAGCCTCGGCGTGCACATTTCTCCACCCGGGGCGGAACTAAAGTTCGTCCTCTCCACGGCAACGGGGCCTCTTCTTTGCATCTCTGCCTGATGGGCCCCCGGGGTTGGTCCACCTGCTCCCCCGTCCTCCAGCCCAATTCTCGGGCTGCTCCTCTTTTTCCATTCACGCCCACGATCTGGCGGGACAGCCTTCCTCTTTCCCCATCTCAGGCGGGCCTCCCTTATCGCCCGTCTCTGATCTTCACTGGGGCAGTGCCAAGCGTCCTCTCGGGCACCGGGAACTGCAGACGTCTCTCTTTCCTGAAGCGTGGGCGTGCAGCCCCGGTTTTCGGAAAAGCCTCGAGGACTTTGGCGAGGGAAACGAAGAGAAGACCTGTTCTCCCTCCTACCTGGGCGGTGAGCCCGATGAGGGACAGGAACTGAGTCTAACCCGATTATCCTGTCCCTGCCCCAGCGCTCAGCGTAAGCGCTTAACAAATACCACCGACGTTACTGAAAGAGCTAGCTTCCTTCTGGCTTCAGACGGTGGTTCCACTCCTTCCTTTTCCAAGTTTTAGTTCTAGGAAGTAGCTGTCCTCCGGGAACCGGAGTCAGGATGGCAATGCCCACTGCTTTCTGGGCCCCGTACTGCTTTTGTCCACCTACCTGGGTTTTTTGGTAGGGGGCAATCCATCCATGAGGAATTCAAAGATGTTTTCTCTCTCCGAAGGCTGGCTCCTTGTCCAGGCAATCCAGTTTCTAAGACAGACACAGATAACGATCGGGACCGATCCTCAGCTCCGGGCCACGGCACCGAGAAAACCCGTCTCCCCCAATAATCCGCTGGAGTTCTAAACCGAGGGCTTTAGCGCTTAGTACGGTGCTCCTCACATAGTAAGCGCTCAATAAATACCACTGGTTGACTGATTTAGGTCTGTTCCTTGTAAACCGAGGGCTTTAGCGCTTAGTACGGTGCTCCTCACATAGTAAGCGCTCAATAAATACCACTGGTTGACTGATTTAGATCTGTTCCTCACCCAACCTCCACCCCCAACTTCCTAGCTCCCCTGCTCTGTTTCAACGAGGCGCAGGATAACCCATCATTAATGGTATTTATTGAGCATTCACCGTGGGTAGAACACTGAACTAAGCGCTTAGGAGAAGCCAATGCCACAGGTTTGATATCTATTCTATTTATTTTATTTTGTTAGTATGTTTGGTTTTGTTCTCTGCCTCCCCCTTTTAGACTGTGAGCCCACTGCTGGGTAGGGACCGTCTCTATATGTTACCAACTTGTACTTCCCAAGCGCTTAGTACAGTGCTCTGCACACAGTAAGCGCTCAATAAATACGATTGATGATGATGGTCCACAGGGAGTTTCTACTCAACTGACAGATCCCAGACTGAGCCCCCTTTTTCCTCCCCTCCTCCCCATCCCACCTCCTTCCCCTACCCATAGCACCTATATATATATATATGTATATATATATATTTGTACAGATTTATTACTCTATTTATTTTACTTGTACATATTTACTATTTATTTTGTTAACGATGTGCATACAGCTTTAATTCTATTTGTTCGGACGATTTTGACACCTGTCCACATGTTTGGTTTTGTTGTCTGTCTCCCCCTTCTAGACTGTGAGCCCGCTGTTGGGTAGGGACCGTCTCTAGATGTTGCTGACTTGTACTTCCCAAGTGCTTAGTACAGTGCTCTGCACACAGTAAGCGCTCAGTAAATACGATTGAATGAATTCCTATTCAAGAGACTCCTCCTCCTAGTTTCCAGGAGAAGCCAGAAGAAAAGGCGACGGCGTGGCCTACTGGAAAGCGCACAAGGCAGGAGACCCGGGTTCTAATCCAGCTCCACCACAGGCCTGCTTTGTGGCCTTGGGCAAGTCACTTCACTTCCTCTAGGCTTCAGTTTCTTCAGTGTGGCCTAGTGGAGAGCGCGGGCTTGGGAGTCAGAAGGACCTCGGTTCTAATCCCGGCACTGCCGCATGTCTGCCGCGTGACCTTAGGTAAGGCACTCCACTTCTCTGGGCCTCATCTGTAAAGTGGGGCTTGAGACTGTAAGCCCACTGGTGGGTAGGGACTGTCTCTATATGTTGCCAATTTGTACTTCCCAAGCGCTTAGTACAGTGCTCTGCACATAGTAAGCGCTCAATAAATACGATTGATGATGATGATGTGGGACATGGACTGTGTCCAACCTGATTATCTTGTATCTACCCCAGTGCTTACAACAGTGCCTGGTACATAGTAAGAACTTTACTATGTAAATACATATCTATTCTATTTATTTACATATCTATTCTATTTATTTTATTTTGTTAGTATGTTTGGTTTTGTTCTCTGTCTCCCCCTTTTAGACTGTGAGCCCAATGTTGGGTAGGGACTGTCTCTAGATGTTGCCAATTTGTACTTCCCAAGCGCTTAGTACAGTGCTCTGCACATAGTAAGCGCTCAATAAATATGATTGATGATGATGATGAAGAACTTTATCTTCTTATTTATTTATTTTTAAAAGAGGGGACGAAAATACCATCTTACCTCCTTCCCTTCCCCACAGTACCTGTATATATGTTTGTACATATTTATTACTCTATTTATTTTACTTGTACATATCTATTCTATTTATTTTATTTTGTTAGTACGTTTGGTTTTGTTCTGTCTCCCCCTTCTAGACTGCGAGCCCGCTGCTGGGTAGGGACTGTCTCTAGATGTTGCCAACTTGGACTTCCCAAGCGCTTAGTACAGTGCTCTGCACACAGTAAGCGCTCAATAAATACGATTGATTGATTGATTGATTGACTGAAAATACCTGTTCTCCCACCTTCTTAGGTGGTGAACTCCATGTGGGCCAGGAACAATGTCTGATCTTATGATCTTATATCTTCCCCAGTGGTTGGCCTGTAGTAAGCACTTAATGCCATCATTATTATTATTAATCACCATCGTCATCATCATAACTACCTAGCTTTCCCATTCTATAGGGGACTGGGTGGATACGATCCCGTTTGCCAGAGGTTTCAACCAGGGACGCAGAACAGAGAGCCATCACGGAAGCCCGGTCCTTACGGGGCACCTGGTTCCAGAATGCCCTGCCGGCCACAGAAGCAGTATTCATTCATTCAATCGTATTTATTGAGCGCTTACTGTGTGCACAGCACTGGACTAAGCGCTTGGGAAGTCCAAGTTGGCAACATCTAGAGACGGGCCCTACCCAACAGCGGGCTCACAGTCTAGAAGGGGGGAGACAGACAACAAAACATATTGACAAAATAAAATAAATAGAATAAATATGTACAAATAAAATAAATAAATGGCAAGAGCACGGGCTTTGGAGTCGGAGGTCAGGGGTTCAAATCCCGGCTCCGCCACTTGTCAGCTGTGTGACTTTGGGCAAGTCACTTCACTTCTCTGGGCCTCAGTTACCTCATCTATAAAATGGGGATTAAGGCTGTATATGTTTGTACATATTTATTACTCTATTTTACTTGTACATATCTATTCTATTTATTTTATTTTGTTAGTATGTTTGGTTTTGTTCTCTGTCTCCCCCTTTTAGACTGTGAGCCCGCTGTTGGGTAGGGACTGTCTCTAGATGTTGCCAACTTGTACTTCCCAAGTGCTTAGTACAGTGCTCTGCACACAGTAAGTGCTCAATAAATACGATTGATTGATTGACTGTGAGCCCCTTGGGACAACCTGATCACCTTGTAACCTCCCCAGCACTTAGAACAGTGCTTTGCACATAATAAGCGCTTAATAAATGCCATTATTATTATTATTAGAGTAATAAATACGTGCAGACATATATACATATATACTGGTGCTGTGGGGAGGGGAAGGAGGCAAGGCGGGGGGGATGGGGAGAGTAAGGAGGGGGCTCAGTCTGGGAAGGCCTGGGAGTCCGAAGGACCTGGGTTCTAATCCCGGCTCCACCATCTGTCTGCTGGATGAGCTGGGGCAAGTCACTGCACTTCTCCTGGCCTCCGTTCCCTCGTCTGTAAAATGGGGATTAAGACTGAGTGCCCCATGTGGGATACGGACTGTGTCCAACCTGATTAGCGCATATCTCCCCCAGCATTTAGTAGAGCGCCTGGTACGCGGTAAGCGCTTAACAAAAACCATAAAGGAAAAAAAGTCCAGAGCGAATCCTCCGGAAGGCTGAAGATGCCCCATTCACGCCCGTGTTCAAAGCTCTGGGTGGAATTGAAAGCCTAAAGGCCGGTAAGAGGAGCCAACTTGCTCCAGGGGGCAAGACCCGGCCCGGCCTGAGTCGTCTTTCCCGGCTTCTTGATCTCACCAGGTGAAAATAATTGTGGAATTTGTTAAGTGCTTACTGTGTGCTAAGCTCTGAGGTAGCTACAAGATCATCAGGTCGGACACAGCCCCTACCCGAGAGGGGCTCACAATGCCAAGAGCGAGGGAGAACGGGGACTTAATCCCTATTTTACAGCTGAAGAAACTGCGGCCCAGGGAAACTGAGCGACGTACCTCGGCTCACGAGCCGGATAATATATATAATATGTTGGCATTTGTTAAGCGCTTACTATTTGCAAAGCACTGTTCTAAGCGCTGGAGGGGCTGCAAAGTGATCAGGTTGTTCCACGGGGGGCTCCCAGTCTTAATCCCCATTTTACAGATCATCAATCGTATTTATTGAGCGCTTACTATGTGCAGAGCGCTGTACTAAGCGCTTACAGATGAGGTAGCTGAGGCTCAGAGAAGTTAAGTGTCTCGCCCAAGGTCACACAGCAGACGTGAGGCGGAGCAGGACTTCGAACCCATGACCTCTGACTCCAAAGCCAGGGCTCTTTCCACTGAGCCACACTGCTTCTCTCGGATCCCCGAGGCGTCATACTCAATATCAGTTCCCGGGGCGGAATTCCAAGGAGGAAAGTTCCGGAATGCTGTCCATCTACCGGCCCTCTCTGCCCCCGCTCCTCGGAAGCCGGTGGAGGTGGGCTGCCAAGCTGATTTGGCGCTTTGCAAACGCTCCTTTAAGATCTCGCCGCTCTCCCAAGCCCTTGGAGAAGCAGCACGGCTCAGGGGAAAGAGCCCGGGCTTTGGAATCAGAGGTCAGGGGTTCAAATCCCGGCTCCACCAGCTGTCAGCTGTGTGACTTTGGGCCAGTCACTTAACTTCTCTTATGCCTCAGTTACCTCAGCTGTAAAATGGGAGTTAAGACTGTGAGCCCCCCGTGGGACAACCTGATCACCTTGTAACCTCCCCAGCGCTTAGAACAGTGCTTTGCAATCAATCAATCAATCAATCGTATTTATTGAGCGCTTACTATGGGCAGAGCACTGTACTAAGCGCTTGGGAAGTACAAATTGGCAACACATAGAGACAGTCCCTACCCAACAGTGGGCTCGCAGTCTAAAAGGGGGAGACAGAGAACAGAACCAAACATACCAACAAAATAAAATGAATAGGATAGAAATGTACAAGTAAAATAAATAAATAGAGTAATAAATATGTACAACCATATATACATATATACAGGTGCTGTGGGGAAGGGAAGGAGGTAAGATGGGGGGATGGAGAGGGGGGCGAGGGGGAAAGGAAGGAAGGGGCTCAGTCTGGGAAGGCCTCCTGGAGGAGGTGAGCTCTCAGCAGGGCCTAGTAAGCACATAGTAAGCGCTTAATAAATGCCATCATTATTATTATTATTATTATTATTTTGACCTCCCGGCAGGTTGAGGGACAGCGGCCGACCGGGCGTTTCCCTGTGCCCCGGCTAGGAATGCTTGGTTAAGGTGAGAGGGACCTGTTTGTGGTGAGGATGGCACCAGGACAATTCCCAGGCAACCCCCAAGCTTCTTCAGCAGGGGGAAGTGGGGGGAGCTGGGGAGGTGCCCTAAACCAATTTGATATATTTGAGGGCCTCTCCCTCCTCCCACGGCAGCCCTATCAAGCCCCTCAGTTTTCGGGTTCCACAGCTTACGAACACCGAGGGATTCAAAGCGCGGCGGCGGCGGAAACAAGTCGCGTAGAGCTCCTCTGGCCGCCGTTCGCTTTCAAAATCAATCAATCGACCGTATTTATTGAGCGCTTACTGTGTGCAGAGCCCTGTACTAAGCGCTTGGGAAGTACAAGTTGGCAACGTATAGAGACGGTCCCTACCCAACAGTGGGCTCGCAGTCTAAAAGGCAAATCCCAAGGGAATAGCCGCCGCCTTGGGTCTTTGGAAACCCCCACTAAACCGCGATGGGGGGAGCAGGCGTGACTCGGGCGAGGTTGGGCCCTCGGCCCACCTGGGGCTGGTGGGGTCCACCCCAGGCCGGAGAGGTCAGCGGCCGCTCAGAAGCCTCCTTTCTCCTGGACTTTTGACAGCCAATGCCGCCTCGCTCCCTCACCGGCCGGGAGTGGACGCCCCGCGGGGGTCCCCCCATCAGGGAGCGGGACGGTGGGGGAGAAGGAGGAGGAGGAGGGTGATTAAAACAGCTCCCAGATGAACTAAACAAAAGATCTCTCAGGCTTAATCTGGCCCCGGCAGCTTGTGCCGGCTTGCCCGCCGACGCTCATGCACCTGGAGGAGCTCGGTGACCGTTACCCGGACTCTGGGCCAGAAAGGGGGTGGGGCGACCGGCCCCGCCTGGAAACCCGGTGCCCGAGACAAAGGAGAGGAAGCCGCGGGCCTTGGCTTTCCAGGCCGGCCGGATCCGGGATGTCCTTGGTTATTTGCGGCCGAAATGGGTCAAGGCCCGAGCGGGGGCCCCGTCGTCACCGGCCGACCCGTGCCCGGGGACCTGGGTCGAGAGCCCGAACCTGTTTCCCGGCCCGCGTCCCTCCAGATTTGGCTTCCTGGGTCGGGGAGGGGGCGGGCATCGTCAGAGCAGCCGGCCAAGAGGCTACCGGTCCCAGCCGCTCGGAGAGGCGACTCAGGATATACATAGCTGCAATTTATTTATTTATATTAATGTCTGTCTCCCCTCTAGACTCAAAGCTGGTTGTGAGCAGGGAATGAGTCTGTTTATTGTTATATTGCACTCTCCCAAGCACTTAGTACGGTGCTCTGCACACAGTAAGCGCTCAAGAAATACAACTGAATGAATGAATGGTAGTCGCACAGCCTGAGGTCTCATGATCCTCCCCTGCCTCGAAGAGTCAGGTCTGGCCAGAGACGGGAGCAAGGCCCCATATAGAGCCCGGCTCCGGACTAGCATCCCAAACCGCCCGGGTGTCTGGAGGGCGGAAGACAGCCGGGCCCGGGGGCTTTATCTTCCCCCAAGTGCCCCTCGAGGTCCCCAAAAATCGGCTCACCTAGGCCTCCGCCGCCGCTCCCGACCCCAGGGCCCTGTCGGATCTGACTTCCCACTTCCTGCTGCTGATGCAAACCACATGGTTCCTCTCAAACTGCTTTATGCTCGGACTTTGGGACTGTGTTCAACGCCGCTCCGGGGACCCACTGGAAAGATTTTTCAATTTGCCGCTATTTTACTCTCCGGATTAAAAAAAAAAATCTATTTAAGTTAAGCCACCTCCTTGCACCTCGTTGCTAGGGATGTCTGTGCAAACATGGCTCAGCCCTCTGCGGCCAATTCCTAGGGAGCAGCAGATGAGCCGTCGTTTTGGCGCTCTGGTAGTTGTCGCTGACTTGAGCGGGGAGATGATCTCAGCTGAAGCAAGGAGGCCCGGTGGGGGGAAGATGGGGGGCGGGGGGGCAGGTGGCTTTGATGAGTCCTTTTAGATTAAACAAACACAACCACCCACAAGACTGAAGTGGCTTCCCTGTCCTTCCTCAAATCGGCAAGCGGCTTAGCGATTTCGTCGAGGAGGAGACTAGCTGTCTCAAAGGCTTCCTTGGCTCTCGGCTCTTTCCCTGCCACCCACAAAGACACCGTTTTAGTGCAGCCCTTAACATCCTCGTCCTTTAACCGTTGATCTCTCGCCCTTCTGATGCCGAACCCCTTTCCTGGCCCGTAAAACACCTCCCTTAGCCTGCAATCGCACTGTCCGCCAAGTTGCCATTTTCTGGCACCACGACTGGTTTCTCTTTGGGCTCCCGGTCCTGGGGGACCCTGTAAAATGGGCAGTGCCAGGCTGCCCGGGGTCTCGAGGAGGTAAGACCACCCGGACAAAGCACCGCTTTGCCTCCGCTTATCAGTCTGTAGCTGAAAGACTCCCTGAGGCAACTTAGAAAGGCCATTTTCTAAGGGCAAAGTCTGATCCTGAAAGATAAGCTGAGAGGGGTTATAAGGAAGCAACTCACCAGGATTGGGGGAATCCATCACCCACTCCAGTGGAAGTAAATAGAGGATAAGAAAAGATCTCCCAAAATTTGAGTCGACTTGCAGAGATAGCGGGGAGAGAGAGGGGGAAGCCATCCACGTCCCCTTGGGGAGAAAGCGCCGATGTGGACGGCAAACGTGGTGCCGCGGATGGGGAGGATGTTTCCGAGGTCCCTTCCAGTGGGCGTGAGTGTCACTCGGAGAATCTCGGGCACACCAAGCCTAGGAAAATGCCATTGGGCCCTTTTCTGGCCCCGCTGCTGCCGTTTGGAACGAGCCTTGTTCAGTCACAGATGACTAAGGAGGAAAAATATGGATGACCACCCGCGGGACACGAGGTCGGGTCGCTCCACGGCAGCCAAAAATGCGTATATCGAGGGCAATCGGGCCTTTTAAATCTGTTCTCGACAACCGGAGAAAGATGGGCAGAGATGCACTGGGCGAGCCGAACGCAAGGGAAAACGGCACGGTCGCTAGCCGGCATCAGAGCCCGGTGAAAAAAGGGGTCAAAACAAGTTCCCAAGTGGGGGGAAACGCGAGAACCAAACTGAGGCAGATGATCGTGCACGAGGAAGAAGGCCACCGAGAAAATGGGAGGAGGCCAGATGGGCCCCGACCTGACGGCTCGGAGACGTTACTAACAGAGGAGGAAGTCGCTGCCAGCAGATTTTTGCACGAATTCCTTACCCTTGAGCTCAGAGGGCTGCGACGCCTATGCCCCAAACCAGAAGCGAGGGGGAAACGCTCCGTCTTTTCTGGTCAAACCCGCGTCCCCCTCCTCCCTCACTCCAGTCGGGCAGCTAGATTGTGCCACGTGGTTGCGGGGTAGGGGGGACATTTCAAATACTCACTGTGTCGTTTCAGGATGATGGTCCCTACTTGCTTCTTCTCCGGACGCTTGACTCCCGGGCTCACGGGTCACTGCTGATCCAACCGCATGTGGTGGGGGGGGAGGTATTAGCAGCGCTGTTCAGCACCCACTGGACGCAAGGAACCGGAGGACTGAGCGAGCCCTGGACAGAATATGACACGGAGAAGTGACGTGTGGCCTACTCACGAGACGCTTACCCTCGACTGGTCCAATAATGAGACTATTTACTGAGCACCCACTGAGAGCAATGCACTGCCCCTAAGGAAAGTGAAGTCCTATTCCCTGCCCTCAAGGAGCCTATCCTCTAATGATACCTAGAAAGCCTCCCGCCTCAACTCTCTCCTCCGGCACAGCATGCCCGGTCTGTTGGGAGAGAAGGCGATATTCATTCGATCATTGGTATTTATTGAACGCTTACTGTGTGCGGAGCATTATACTAAGCAGTCGGGAGAGTGCAATACAATATTAAAAAGACGCATCCCTTCCCACACCGAGCTTACAGTCTGCAGGTGGAGACAGACATTAAAAGAAAGAAATAAATGACAGATATGGATGAAAGTGCTGTGTGGGGCTGGGAGGGAGGATGAATAAAGGGAGCGGATCAGGGCGACGCAGAAGGGAGTGGGAGCAGAGGGAAGGAGGGCTTAGTCAGCGTTAAGAGCTCAGAAAAGGTGAGCCTAGATAAAATTTGAACCACCCACTCGTCCACAAAGAAGCGTACGGTGAAGTGGAAAGGCCGGTGGCAATGAAGAACGCTCTACCCTGGGGCCCTCGTCTCGAGGATCGGCGCCTGAGAGTTTTGGTAAGGTCTGTTAGTCTTGGTAATATGTCCCCCACGCCACCCCTAAATAGGGGGGCCCCGGAGACATTTAAAAACTCCCAACACCCCTTTGTCTACCTCTCTTCCTCCCCGTTTTCATTTACATAACTGTTAAAACATTTCAAAAATAAAAACCAGTACTTACCTCGCGGGAGCAACTAGCGCTTGTACTTCTGTCCAGGCCTGGCAACATTCACTGGCTTTCTGCTTCTTCCTGCTGTTCCGATAAGACAATCGCTCTCAAATTGAGCACGGCCCAAGCAGCAGATCACTGAAGGTTGAAAAACCAAATATGGGACATAAAGGCATCTGGGGCTTTTTTTTTTTTTCTTATGGTATTTGTTAAGCGCTTACTATGTGCCAGGCATTGTTCTAAGTGCCGGGGCAGATACAGAATAATCAGGTTGGGCACAATCCATGTCTCACATGGGGCTCGCAGCCTAAATATCCATTTTACAGATAAGGGAATTGAGGCAGAGAAGTGACTCGCCCACGGCAGACAAGTGGAGGAGCCAGGATTAGGACTCAGATCCTCCTGGCTCCCAGGCCTGGCATTATAGAGGTCAGAACAGTTGAAAACTAGACCGTCCAGCAGATTTTTGAGGGTTTAAAAGCCAAATAGGGGACATAAAATTAGCCGGAGCTTTATCAGTTGTGGATAAGAGTCGGACCAGTCCTCTAAACCGTAAGCCCGCTGTGGGCAGGGATTGTCTCTATTGCTGCATTGTACTTTCCAAGCTCTTGGTACAGTGCTCAATAAATACAACTGAATGAATAAATGGATCAGCTGAAATCTGGGCTCTCCAGCCTAAACCGGACAAATGGGCGCCCTGCTCCTCGGACACAATTTCTTGGGTCTCCAACGGCCCCTCCTAGGCATGGCGGCAGAGCCAATCTGTAAGGTGTACAGATCAACGACCCTTCGTGCTCGCTCCTCCGGACCGCCCGCCCCCGTCCCAGACCTTAGCACAGCGCTTGGCATATAGTTAGCGCTTGGGTGTGCGGCGTGACTGAGAAGGGTGCTGGGAAACCCAGCAGAACCTCCCTTCGGGCTGCCCGGGGTGGTGGTGATGAGTTGGACCATGGTGGGGGGCGGGGGGGAGGGAGAATCCTGAGTCTGGGGAAGGAGGGAGGGAGGGTCCTGAGTGGGGGGGGCAGGGAGGGTCCTGAGTTGGGGGGAGGCAGGGAGGGTCCTGAGTGGGGTGGAGGGAGGGAGGGAGGGTCCTGAGTGGGAGGGCAGGGAGGGTCCTGAATGGGGGGGGGCAGGGAGGGTCCTAAGTGGGTGGGGGCAGGGAGGGTCCTGAGTGGGGGGGGGAGGGAGAGTCCTGAATTGGGGGGGCCTGCAGGGAGGGTCCTGAATGAGGGGGGCAGGAAGGGTCCTGAATTGGGGGGGCCTGCAGGGAGGGTCCTGAATGAGGGGGGCAGGAAGGGTCCTGATTTGGGGGGGGCAGGGAGGGTCCTGAATTGGGGGGCAGGGAGGGTCCTGAGTGGGGGGGAGGGAGGGTCCTGAATGGGGGGGCGCGGGGAGGGTCCTGATTGGGGGGGGGCAGGGAAGGTCCTGAGTGGGGGGGGGGGCAGGGAGGGTCCTGATTGAGGGGGGGCAGGAGGGTCCTGAATTGGGGGGGGGGGCGTGCAGGGAGGGTCCTGTATGAGGGGGGCAGAAAGGGTCCTGATTTGGGGGGGGGAAGGGAGGGTCCTGAATGGGGGGGCGCGGGGAGGGTCCTGATTGGGGGGGGCAGGGAAGGTCCTGAGTGGGAGGGAGGGAGGGTCCTGAATGGGGGGGGCAGGGAGGGTCCTGAGTGGGGGGGGGGCAGGGAGGGTGGTCCTGAGTGGGGGGGAAGGAGGGTGGGTCCCTGAGTGGGAGGGAGGGAGGGAGGGAGGGTCCTGAGTGAGGGGGGGCAGGGAGGGTCCTGGGGGGGGAGGGAGGGTGTGGGCGGCAGTGGTTGAGGGGTCTCCCTGAGGGGGGGAGGGGGGGGAGGGGGGGAGGGAGGGAGGGCGGGGGTCCGGGCCGCCGCTAAGGGAGCCCCACCGTCCCGCGGCGCCTCGGCGGGCCTTACCGCTCCGCGCAGCCGCACTGGGCGCCGGCCGGCCGGCAGGCTGGCAGGCTGGCAGGCTGCCTGGCTCCGAGGCCCCGCCCCCCAGCCCGCCCGAGGCCCCGCCCCCCGACGCGCAGCCGCACTGGGCGCCCGCCGCGCTCACGTGACACCCCCCTCCCCCGCGCAGCCCGCCGGGAGCTCGCAGCTTCCGGAAAGATGGCGGCGCCGGGCTGGGGCGCCCTGGGCCCGCGGCTCCGGGCCCGGTGGGCGGTCGCCGCCTCCGCCTCTGCCGCCTCCGTCCGGCCCGTCTCCTTCTCCTTCTCTGCCGCCCGGCCCGTCAGCGCCCAGCGGCTGGCGATGAAGCTCCGGAAGGAAAAGCAGGAGGAGGAGGAAGAGAAGAAGGCGGTGAGGCGGACGGGGACGGCGGCTCCCAGAAGGCAGCGCGGCCGGGGACTGCGACTCCCAGAAGGCAGCGCGGCCGGGGACTGCGACTCCCAGAAGGCAGCGGGGCCGGGGTGGGCGGGGCCCACGGGGGACAGTACTCATTCATCCATCCATCCGTATTTATTGAGCGCTTACTCAAGAGAAGCAACGTGGCTCAGTGGAAAGAGCCCGGGCTTTGGAGTTATTCATTCATCCAGTCACTCATCCATTCACTCATCCATTCATTCGTATTTATTGAGCGCTTAAGAGAAGCAGCGTGGCTCAGTGGAAAGAGCCCGGGCTTTGGAGTCATTCATTCATTCATCCAACCATTCACTCATTCATTCACTCGTATTTATTGAGCGCTTACTCAAGAGAAGCAACGTGGCTCAGTGGAAAGAGCCCGGGCTTTGGAGTCATTCATTCATCCATTCACTCATTCATTCACTCATTCATTCATTCGTATTTATTGAGCACTCACTCAAGAGAAGCAGCGTGGCTCAGTGGAAAGAGCCCGGGCTTTGGAGTCATTTCATTCATTCATCCATCCATTCAGTCATTCATTCTTTCATTCGTATTTATTGAGCGCTTACTCAAGAGAGGCAGCATGGCTCAGTGAAAAGAGCCCCGGCTTTGAAGTCAATCATTCATTTATCCATCCATCCCACTCATTCATTCATTCATTTCTTCATTCATTCGTATTTATTGAGCACTTACTCAAGAGAAGCAGTGTGTCTTAGTGGAAAGAGCCCGTGGTTTTGGAGTCATTTCATTCATTCATTCATCCATCCATCCATTCATTCATTCATATTTATTGAGCGCTTACTCAAGAGAAGCAGCGTGGCTCAGTGGAAAGAGCCTGGGCTTTGGAGTCATTCATTCATTCACTCATTTATTCATTCATTCATTCGTATTTATTGAGCACTTACTCAAGAGAAGCAGCATGGCTCAGTGGAAAGAGCCCGGGCTATGGAGTCATTTCATTCATTCATTCATCCATTCACTCATTCATTCATTCATTCGTATTTATTGAGCACTTACTCAAGAGAAGCAGCGTGGCTCAGTGAAAAGAGCCCGGGCTTTGGAGTCATTCATTCATTCACTCATTCATTCATCCATTCACTCATTTATTCATTCACTCATTCATTCATTCATTCGTATTTATTGAGCGCTTACTCAAGAGAAGCAGCGTGGCTCGGTGAAAAGAACCCGGGCTTTGGAGTCATTCATTCATTCACTCATTCATTCATCCATTCACTCATTTATTCATTCACTCATTCATTCATTCGTATTTATTCAGCGCTTACTCAAGAGAAGCAGCGTGGCTCGGTGGAAAGAGCCCGGGCTTTGGAGTCATTCATTCATCCATTCAATCATATTGAGCGCTTACTGTGTGCAGAGCACTGTACTAAGCATTTGGGAAGTCCAAGTTGCCAACATCTAGAGACGGTCCCTACCCAACAGCAGGCTCAGAGTCTAGAAGGGGGAGACAGGCAACAAAACAGATTAACAAAATAAAATAAATAGAATAAATATGTACAAGTAAGATAGATACATAAATAGAGTAATAAATACGTACAAACGTATATACAGGTGCTGTGGGGAGGGGAAGGAGGTAAGGCGGGGGGAGGAGGGGGAGAGTCAGAGGTCATGGGTTCAAATCCCGGCTCTGCCAATTGCCAGCTGGGTGACTTTGGGCAAGTCACTTCACTTCTCTGGGCCTCAGTTCCCTTATCTGTAAAATGGGGATGAAGACTGTGAGCCCCCTCTGGGACAACCTGATCACCTTGTAACCTCCCCAGTGCTTAGAACAGTGCTCTGCACACAGTAAGCACTTAATACATGCTATCATTATTATCATTATTGTGTGCAGAGCACTGTACTAAGCGCTTGGGAAGTACAAGTTGGCAACATATAGAGACGGTCCCCACCCAACAGCGGGCTCACAGTCTAGAAAGTCATAACCATAATCATAATAAATGTTGGCATTTGTTAAGCGCCTACTATGCCAAATGCCATTATTATTAAATGGCATACAAATGTCATTGTTATTATTACTATGTGCCAACCACTGTTCTAAGCGCTGGGGGTGGATAATAATAATAATAATAAAGGCATTTATTAAGCGTTTACTACTTAGAGAAGCAGTGTGGCTCAGCGGAAAGAGCCCGGGCTTGGGAGTCAGGGCTCATGGGTTCGAATCCCAGCTCCGCCACATGTTTGCTGTGTGACCTTGGGCAAGTCACTTCACTTCTCTGAGCCTCAGTTCCCTCATCTGTAAAATGGGGATGAAGACTGTGAGCCCCACGTGGGACAACTTGATCACCTTGTATCCCCTCCCAGCGCTTAGAACAGGGCTTTGCACATAGTAAGCGCTTAATAAATGTCATCAATTATTATTATTATTATGTGCAAAGCACTGTTCTAAGCGCTGGGGAGGTTACAAGCTAGCTCTCTTCCTCCCTTCAAAGCCCTACTGAGAGCTCACCTCCTCCAGGAGGCCTTCCCACATTGAGTCCCGTCTTTCCTCTCCCCTTCCTCCCCATCCCCCCCCGCCCTACTTCCTTCCCCTCCCCACAGCACCTGTATATATGTCTGTACAGATTGATTACTCTATTTTACTTGTACATATTTACTATTCTATTTATTTTATCTTGTTAATATGTGTTGTTTTGTTCTCTGTCTCCCCCTTCTAGACTGTGAGCCCGCTATTGGGTAGGAACCGTCTCTATATGTTGCCAACTTGTACTTCCCAAGCGCTTAGTCCAGTGCTCTGCACACAGTAAGCGCTCAATAAATACGATTGAATGAATGAATGAATGAATGCAAGGTGATCAGGTTGTTCCCACAGGGGGCTCACAGTCTTCATCCCCATTTTCCAGATGAGGGAACTGAGGCTCAGAGAAGTGAAGTGACTTGCCCAAGGTCACACAGCTGACAGTTGGCGGAGCCGGGATTTGAACCCATGACCACCCAGAGGACGGGACAAGATTAATTAGGAGTGCTTATGAATGGCTTACAGTGCCCCAGAGCCCTGGGGTAGATACAAGATCGGCGCATTGTCCCACGTGGGGCTCAAAGTCAGAGGTCGTGGGTTCTAATCCTGGCTCCGCCACTTGTCAGCTGGGTGACTAGGGAAGCCGCGTGGCTCAGCGGCAAGAGCCCGGGCTTTGGAGTCAGAGGCCATGGGTTCAAATCCCGGCTCCGCCACTTGTCAGCTGGGTGACTTTGGGCAAGTCACCTCACTTCTCTGGGCCTCAGTTCCCTCATCTGGAAAATGGGGATGAAGACTGTGATCCCCACATGGGACAACCTGATTACCTTGTAACCTCCCCAGCGCTTAGAACAGGGCTTTGCACATAGTAAGCGCTTAATAAATGCCACCATTATTATTATTATTATTAGCTGGGTGACTTTGGGCAAGTCACCTCATTTCTCTGGGCCTCAGTTCCCTCATCTGGAAAATGGGGATGAAGACTGTGAGCCCCCCATGAGACAATCTGATCACCTTGTAACCTCCCCAGCGCTTAGAACAGTGCTTGGCACATAGTAAGCGCTTAATAAATGCCGTCATTATTATTATTCACTTCTCTGTGCCTCAGTTCCCTCATCTGTAAAACGGGGATTGAGACTGTGAGCGCCACGTGGGACAACCCGATCATTTTAGAGCAGTGCTTGGCACATAGTAAGCGCTTAACACATACTGTCATTACTATTATTATTCATCCCCATTTGACTGATAATCAGTCAATCAATCAATCGTATTTATTGAGCGCTTACTGTGTGCAGAGCACTGGACTAAGCGCTTGGGAAGTACAAGTTGGCAACATCTAGAGACAGTCCCTACCCAACTGTGGGCTCACAGTCTAAAAGGGGGAAACTTTTGATAAGGTCCCTGAGGCCCAGAGGAGCGAAGTGACTTGCCCAGCGTCACCCAGCCGACGAGTGGCGGAGCCGGGATTAGAACCCACGACCTGTGACTCCTAAAACCGGGCTTTTGCTGCTTCACAAAGCTGGTGGGGCAGTGGGGGGGCCGGGATGGTTAAGAACGCCCACCCCGGCCCCCAATACGGACGCACGCAGGCCTTTTCAAGCAATCAATCGTATTTATTGAGCGCTTACCGTGTGCAGAGCACTGTACTAAGCGCTTGGGAGGTACAAGTTGGCGGCATATAGAGACAGTCCCGACCCAACAGTGGGCTGGTCGGTGTCCGGATCCCAGCAGGGATCATCCCTCCGTGCCCCCCGTTCTTCCCCTGTCCCCCAGGTCCACCGGACCCCCCTCCAGAGGAGGGTCCGGGAGCTGGTGCAGTACGCCCGGCAGCTGCCCCGGATTCACCCCAACGTGTTGGCTAAGGTGCTGAAGGATGGCATCCTCTATCAGGACAAAGAGCTGGTGGTCATCAACAAGCCCTATGGACTCCCCGTTCACGGTAATAATAATAATAATAATAATAATAATAATAATAATAATAAAATAATAAAAAAAAATAATAATGAGGGTATTTGTTAAGCGCTTACTATGTGCCAAGCACTATTCTAAGCGCCGGGGTAGATACAAGGTAATCACATGTTTGCTACCCTATTCATTTTGTTAATGATAATAACAATAGCATTTATTAAGCGCTTACTATGGGCAAAGCACTGTTCTAAGCGCTGGGGAGGTTACAAGGCGATCAGGTTGTCCCACGGGGGGCTCACAGTCTTCATCCCCCTTCTACAGATGAGGGAACCGAGGCACAGAGAAGTTCAGTCATTCATTCAGTCGTACTCACTGAGCGCTCACTGTGTGCAGAGCACTGTGATTCATTCATTCATTCAACTGTATTTACTGAGCGCTTACTGTGTGCAGAGCACTGGACTAAGCGCTTGGGAAGTACAAGTTGGCAACACATAGAGGCAGTCCCTACCCAACAGCGGGCTGTGATGTGTGTGTAAATGATGTGCATCTCTCTATATATGTTTGTACATATTTATTACTCTGTTTTACTTGTACATATTCTATTTTATTTTAATGTGTTTTGTTGTCTGTCTCAAAACATATTAACAAAATCAAATAAATAGAATGAATATGTACAAATCGAATAAACCTATTTATTCCCCGGGCTTTGGAGTCAGAGGTCATGGGTTCGAATGCCAACTCCATCACATGTCTGCTGTGTGACCTTGGGCAAGTCACTTAATTTCTCTGGGCCTCAGTTACCTCATCTGTAAAATGGGGATTAAGACTGTGAGCCCCAGATGGGACAACCTGATAACCTTGTATTTATTTATTCATTCATTCATATTTATTGAGCACTTACTGTGTGCAGAGCAGTGTACTAAGCGCTTGGAAAGTACAAATCGGCAACAGAGGTCTTGGGTTCTAATCCCAGCTCCGCCACTTGTCAGCTGTGTGACTTTGGGCAAGTCACTTCACTTCTCTGGGCCTCAGTTCCCTCATCTGTAAAATGGGGATTAAGACTGTGAGCCCCATGTGGGACACCTTGATCACCTTGTATCCCCCCCAGTGCTTAGAACAGTGCTCTCCGCACATAGTAAGCGCTTAACAAATACCATCATTATTATTATTATTTATTATTTACTATCCTATTTATTTTGTTAATGATGTGCATCTATATATATCTGTGTATATGTTTGTACATATTTATTACCCTATTTATTTTACTTGTACATATTTATTCTCTGGGCCTCATCACTTCTCTGGGCCTCAGTTCCCTCATCTGTAAAATGGGGATTAAGACTGTGAGCCCCACGTGGGACAGCTTGATCACCTTGTATCCCCCCCAGCGCTTAGAACAGTGCTCTGCACATAGTAAGCACTTAATAAATGCCATTAATATTAAATATTAACGTTTATTTTATTTTGTTAATATGTTTTGCTTTGTTTGTCCCAAAACATTTAAATAAAATAAATAGAATAAATATGTACAATAAATGGAATAAATATGTACAAATAGAATAAACATATTTACAATCCTATTTATTTTGTTAATGAGGTACATCTATATATATCTGTATATATGTTTGTACATATTTATTACCCTATTTATTGCACTTGTACATATTTATTCTCTGGGCCTCATCACTTCTCTGGGCCTCAGTTCCCTCATCTGTAAAATGGGGATTAAGACTGTGAGCCCCCCGTGGGACAACCTGATCACCTTGTAACCTCCCCAGCGCTTAGAACAGTGCTTTGCACATAGTAAGCGCTTAACAAATGCCGTTAATATTAAATATTAATATTTATTTTATTTTGTTAATATGTTTTGTTTTGTTTGTCTCAAAACATTTTAATAAAATAAATAGAATAAATATGTACAATAAATGGAATAAATATGTACAAATAGAATAAACAAATTTACTATCCTATTTATTTTGTTAATGATGTGCATCTCTGTATATGTATATGTATGTATATATGTTTGTACGTGTTTATTACTCTATTTTAATTGTACATATTTATTCTATTCCTTTTATTTTGTTAATATGTTTTCTTGTCTGTCAAAACATATTAACAAAATAAAATAAATAGAATAAATATGTACAATAAATAGAATAAATATGTACAAGTAGAATAAGCATATTTACTATCCTATTTATTTTGTTAATGATCAATTAATCAATCATATTTATTGAGCTCTTACTGTGTGGAGAGCACTGTACTAAGCGCTTGGGAAGTACAAGTCGGCAACACATAGAGACAGTCCCTACTCAACAGTGGGCTCAGAGTCTAAAAGGGGGAGACAGAGAACAAAACCAAACATACTAACAAAATAAAATAAATAGAATAGATATGTACAAGTAAAATAAATAAATAAATAAATAAATAGAGTAATAAATATGTACAAACATCTATACATATATACAGGTGCTGTGGGGAAGGGAAGGAGGTAAGATGGGGAGGATGGAAAGGGGGATTCATGTGCATCTATATATATGTATCTGTATATATATATATGTATATATGTTTGTACATATTTACTACCCTATTTTACTTGTACATATTTGTTATATTTATTTTATTTTGTTAATATGTTTTGTTTTGTTGTCCGTCTCCCCCTTCTAAGCCTGCGAGCCCGCTGTTGGGTCGGGACTGTCTCTAGATGTTGCCACCTTGGACTTCCCAAGTGCTTAGTCCAGTGCTCTGCACACAGTTAAATGCCATTGAATGAATGAATGAACGAACGTAGGGCTCACCGTCTTCACCCCCATTTTACAGATGAGGTAACCGAGGCACAGAGAAGTTAAGTGGCTTCCCCAAGGTCACACAGCGGACAGGTGGCGGAGCTGGGATTAGAACTCACATCCTCCGACCCCCAAGCCCGGGCTGTTGCCACTAAAGCCACGCTGGTCGATCCCGGAGAAGCCGGGGGCCATGGACGCCCCCTCCTTCCCCCCGCCACCCCAGGCGGCCCGAAGGGACGGCTCTAAATCTCTTTATCTTCGTGCTGAATATTTTTAAACCAACTTTTCTTCAGCACTTGAATTACGCTGTATTGTGCTCTCCCAAGTGCATTTTATAGTATGCTGCACCTAGTGAATGCTCAATAAATTCCATCGATTGATTGCATCTACCCCAGGACTTAGTACGGTGCTTGACACACAATCAATCAATCAACCGTATTTATTGAGCGCTTACTGTGTGCGGAGCACTGTACTAAGAGCTTGGGAAGTCCAAGTTGGCAACATCTAGAGACAGTCCCTACCCAACAGTGGGCTCACAGTCTAGGAGGGGGAGACAGAGAACAAAACCAAACATACTAACAAAATAAAATAGAATAGATATGTACAAGTAAAATAAATAAATAATTAGAGTAATAAATATGTGGTTGGCAACATATAGAGACAGTCCCTACCCAACAGTGGGCTCACAGTCTAAAAGGGGGAGACAGAGAACAAAACCAAACATACTAACAAAATAAAATAGAATAGATATGTACAAGTAAAATAAATAGATAAATAAATAGAGTAATGAATATGTGGTTGGCAACATATAGAGACAGTTCCTACCCAACAGTGGGCTCACAGTCTAAAAGGGGGAGACAGAGAACAAAACCAAACATACTAACAAAATAAAATAAATAGAATAGATATGGACAAGTAAAATAAAGAAATCGATTAATAAATATGTGGTTGGCAACATATTGAGACAGTCCCTACCCAACAGTGGGCTCACAGTCTAAAAGGGGGAGAAAGAGAACAAAGCCAAACATACTAACAAAATAAAATAAATAGAATAGATATGGACAAGTAAAATAAATAAATAAATAGAGTAATAAATATGTACAAACATAGTCCTTACCCAACAGTGGGCTCACAGTCTAAAAGGGGGAGACAGAGAACAAAACCAAACATACTAACAAACTAAAATAGAATAGATATGTACAAGTAAAATAAATAAATAGAGTAATAAATATGTGGTTGGCAACATATAGAGACAGTCCCTACCCAACAGTGGGCTCACAGTCTAAAAGGGGGAGACAGAGAACAAAACCAAACATACTAACAAAATAAAATAAATAGAATAGATGTGTACAAGCAAAATAAATAAATAGAGTAATAAATATGTGGTTGGCAACATATAGAGACAGTCCCTACCCAACAGTGGGCTCACAGTCTAAAAGGGGGAGACAGAGAACAAAACCAAGCATAGTAACAAAATAAAATAAATAGAATAGATATGGACAAGCAAAATAAATAAATAGAGTAATAAATGTGTGGTTGGCAACATATAGAGAACATATATATTCCTGGGTCTACAGAGGTGGGGGACCGTTAGGGGGTGAGGGTGGGCTAGGGTACACACACAGTAAGTGCTTAACAAAGACCGCGGTCATTATTATTATTATTAGCCTTCACTCCGAAGCAAGACGCTGTGCTAAGCGCTGCAGTAAACACAACATAATCTGAACAGACTCAGTCCCGTTCCCAAGGTGGGCCTCACAGTCTTCTCTGCTGGAGAAGATGGTCAAGACTGTGAGCCCACTGTTGGGTAGGGACCATCTCTCTGTGTTGCCGACTTGAACTTCCCAAGCGCTTAGTACAGTGCTCTGCACACAGTAAGCGCTCAATAAATACGGTTGATTGATTGATTGATGTCCGATCTTTCCACTGGAACCCAGGGACCTGCTCAGCTCCGTACTCCCCTGCCTCTCCTCTCTCTGCGGGAAGCCCCTGTGCCTAATTAGCACGGAGTTATCAATCAATCGATCGTATTTACTGAGCGCTTACTGCATGCAGAGCACTGTACTAAGCGCTTGGGAAGTCCCAGTTGGCAACATATAGAGACGGTCCCTACCCAGGTTATGATTATCAGAGTGTCCTGGGGCGTGGGGAGATAAGACCAGGGGTGACCCGAGAGGCGTGGGGTCCGCTTTAGTCGGTCCTTGAGCACCCCCCGGAATCCCCAGACCCAATCAATCGTATTTATTGAGCGCTTACTGTGTGCAGAGCACTGTACTAAGCGCTTGGGAAGTACCAGCCGGCAACATATAGAGACGGTCCCTCCCCAACAGTGGGCTCACAGTCCAGACTCGAGCCCGCCCGGGAAGGGGAGGTCTGCCCGAGGGATGCCGGGCGGCGGCGGACGCTCAGTCCTGTTTCACCCTCTGCCAGGGGGCCCCGGGGTCCGGCGCTGCGTCACGGATGTGCTGCCCATCCTGGCCAAGATGCTGGGCGGGCTCCAGGCCGAGCCGCTGCACCTGTGCCACCGCCTGGACAAGGAGACCACGGGAGTCATGGTGCTGGCACGCAGCAGGGACGTGGCCCATCAGGTCCAGGGGCTGTTCAAGATGCGCCAGGTGGCAAAGACGTACTGGTACGGGGGGCAGAGCGGCGGGTGGGGGGGGGGTGCCCCTTCCCCTCCCCAAAGGGGTCCGCTCGCACCCCGCTGCCAGGGCGGGCCCGTCGAGGAGTCCCGATCTGGGACGGTGGGCTAGGCCAGGGGAAGGAAGGTGGGGTGGCAACAGCGGAGAGTCCTCGGGCTCTGGCAGACCCGGCATCCCCGGTGCTCGTCCTGGGCGGAGCTGAGATCCGGGCCCGTCCCTTGCTGACCCCTGAGCCCGGCTGGGGGGGCTCCCCGAGGGTACCCTTCTGACCTCCCTTATTCTTCCCCAGGGCTGTGTGCGTGGGGGTCCCGGTGCACTCTGAGGGGGTGGTGGACATCCCCATCGTGGAGAAGGAGGTTCAGAGCCAACAGCAGCACCACAAGGTGGGTGGACCTCCCCGCCTCCTCCGCCCACCTCCCGGCCCGCCCGTCCTCCTCCCCCTCCCCGCACGCTCACCCTCTCCCTCGGCCTCCAGATGACCCTCGCCCCCAACTACCACCTGGAAGGCGGCAAGATGGTGAAGCGGCGCGCCAGCCGGGACGCCCACAGCGCCGTCACCCAGTACCGGACGCTGAGCGGCACGGCCTCCTGCACCCTCCTGGAGCTCCGGCCCGTCACCGGTGAGGGGGCCGGCCGGGCTCCGGCTCTCTCCCGGAGCGGCGGCCCGGCGCTGGTGGGCTCTCCGGAGCTGCTGCGGGGGTCCGGGCGGGAAAGGGCCACGCCGCGCCCGGCTGAGGGCCGGGGGATCGGAAGCGTGGGCGCTGGGACCGGCTGGGTCTTGGGACTCAGCCGTGAGGGCTCGGGTATCCTGTGCGCCGATGGTCCGGCGGGGAGACCCGCAACGGGGTAGGGAACGACCCCTCTCACAGGGTGGCGAGGCGACGGGCCGGCATCCCGTCCCCTTCCCCCTCTCTCCTTCCTTGGATCGGTGCCGCTTGCGGAGCGTGCGCTCTGTGCAGAGCGCCGAACAGAGCGCTCGGTTCACTGTTCTTCCCTCCCCACCTGCTCAGGGGTGAAGCATCAGCTCCGGGTCCACCTGGCCTTCGGGTTGGGGTGTCCCATCCTCGGTGACCACAAGTACTCAAACTGGAACAAGCTGGCGCCCCAGGTGAGGGGGTTCCCCCCCCCCCAAGTAGAGAGGGAGACGGGGGCCGGTTTCTGGGGGTCCCGGGAGCTGGGGAGAAGGCTGCAGACCTCACCTACCGACTCCTCATATGGAGCTTGGGGTCCCGGCGGGATCAGTCTTCCGGATCGGATCGGAGCTGGGTGTCTCAGGGTCTGCGGGCTCCCGCTGAGTGGGAAGCCCCTTCCCCCAAGGTCTGTCTCCTCTTCCCCTGGCACAGAAGCTGCCCCCCGTCATCCTGAAGAGCCTAGGCTTGGAGCAGAGGAAGAGTCGCTATGTCCCCCTCTTCCTGCACGCCCAGGGGCTCACCCTGCCCGCCCTGGGCAGCCGCAGCGGGGACCTGGATCTGGAGTGCCCACCCTCCGCCTTCTTCAAGCGCTGCATGTCTCGCCTGGGGCTGGAGCCCCCGGGGAGAAACTGAGGCTGGCAGAAGGGAAGCGGCTGCTCCTGCAGCGCCGGCGGGGGCACCGACCGCATAAGCCCACGTGAGCTGAAGAGAGGCGGAGGGCCGGCCGCTCCTGGACGTCGTGGGCACCGAGAGCGGCTCCCACGATGGGTCCGTTCGCTGGGGGCCCCCCCGCCCGGTAAAGATGACCGGCTGCCTGCCTGCCTCGTCTGTCTGTGGTGAGGGAGGCCCAGCAAGGCCCCTGAGCCGTGGCTCCTCGTCCTGATTTGGACACCGGGGCGGGACCCTCGCCTCCCCCAGGGGTCAACTGGTTCAAGAGGTCCCCCACCTCTGAGCAGGCCATGTGCAGCCCCTTAACCCTGGGCAGGCAGAATGTATCGCTGCCTATATACCGTGCCTCATTTTTGAGGCGGCAGAGACCTTCAGCACAGTCTCGCAGGACCGAAAGATGACCCCTCTGCCCCTCAACCCCCACCTTGAAGAGAGCTAAAGCCCTTTAGGCTGTGGCCCGGATCGGTTGCGTTCTTTGTGTGTTTCCTCCGAGCTGGCGGGCGTGTTTTTACACAGGGAAAATCGTCATTTGTCGGGCGCCTTTCCCGAGAGCTTCGTAAAAAATGTTCTTCTTTGGGTCTGTGGCCTCCCTTATAGGCGGCAGAGTTGGGTGTGCATCCCGAATACAGGGGACCCCGGGGCAGGGAGAGGGAGGCATGGGGCAGCCTGAGGGTTGAGAGCCGAGCTCTCTCCCCTCTTCCCCAATCATTGCCAGTCCATCAGGAGGATATACTGAGCACTTCCTCCGTTTGGGGTGCTGCACTAAGCCCTCGGGAGAGTAGGGAAGGAACGTGGCCTAGTAGAAAAGGCGCAGACTCGGGAGTCAAAGGCCCTGGGTTCTTATCCCGGCTCCACCACCTGTCGACTGTGTGACCTTGGGCAAGTGACTTCGTTTCTCCCTGTCTCTGTTCCCTCATTTGCAGAATGGGGACTCAGTACCTGTTGTCTTCTAACTAGACTGTCAGTCGTATTTCCTGAGCACCTACTTTGTGCGGCGCACCGGACTAAGGGCTTGGGAGAGCACAGAACAACAGAGTTGGTTGACGTGTTCCCTGCCCACAGTGAGCTTGCAGTCTAGATAGGGAGACAGCCATTAATATAAAGAAAATGTCCGTAAGGGCTGTGGGGCTGAGGGAAGGGTGAATAAAGTATAAATCGAAAGGCAGACTGTGAGTCCCATGTGGGACCTGTTTATTTTGTATCCACTTAATACATTAACAAATGCTATTATTATAATAGAGTTAATAATAATAATAATGACAACATTTATTAAGCACAGACTGTGTGCAAAGCACTGTTCTAAGCACTGGGGAGGTTACAAGGTGATCAGGTTGTCCCACAGATACCACCCCTGCCCTCAAGGAGCTAACAACCTTAGCTGACAAGGAACACATCAAACCATCACTAGTACTAAGCACGAACTCATGTGCACATTCTCCTTCCTCCCCATTAAATTGGAAGCTTCCTGAAGACTAGAGATTGTGTGTGGACCAACTGTTTGGATTCTCCCAAGCCCTCAGTGCAGCCCGTGGTAGACGACTGTAAGGTCCTCGAATGCAGGGATTGTGTCGGCTAACTCTGGTGTCCTCACCCAACTATTGATTGATTAATGTCTTTTGGATACCTACTGTGTGCAGAGCCTGGGAGAGTCCTGTTCCTGCCCTAAAATATTTTACAATCTAATAGAGGTAGACAAACACGGTTAATTAGGGAAGGGAGGAAGAAGAGAATGGGAGACGGCTCTACGGATAGCTGAGTGCCGAAATTTGTCGTAAATTTGACAAATTGAGAGTACGTAAATTTGTCGGGAAGGGCTACGGGGGATTGGGAGTGCAGAAGTCATGCAGAATTTCTGAGGCCGAAATTGGGGGGCTATAGCCTGGAAAAGAAAGCGTCAAAAGCCGGAAGGAGGTGGGATTTCAACCCTCCCAGGCGCTTCGTACAGCGCTGTGTACGCATGAAGTGCTTAAGCAATACCTTTGATTGATTTTAGACTGTGAGCCCACTGTTGGGTAGGGACCGTCTCTATATGTTGCCAACTTGGACTTCCCAAGCGCTTAGTACAGTGCTGTGCACACAGTAAGCGCTCAATAAATACGATTGACTGATTGATTGATTGATTTTGGAAGGGCTCTGAAGAGTGGAGGGCTGTGGTCTGGTAGATAGGAGGGGAAAAGGGAGCAGAGTCACTACGATTTCCAGAGCTGGTGACATTGGTGCTGTCCTCCTTCCCACCCATCGCCCCCCTCATCATCATCATCAATCGTATTTATTGAGCGCTTACTGTGTGCAGAGCACTGTACTAAGCGGTTGGGAAGTACAAGTTGGCAACATATAGAGACAGTCCCAACCCAACAGTGGGCTCACAGTCTAATCCCGCCATCTCCGTGGATGGAGCTCAGCATCGCGGCACATCTTTTCCCCGAGCAGGTGGAAGAGGGCTTCCTGATTTCTCCTTGTAGAAAAGCAAAATCTGAAGGTTTGGTGGGTTCACCCAGGAGCCCAGGTAAGGGGGGGAAAGAGTTCCCTCGCCTTGGAAGTCCCTAGTCCTCTGCTGCTTTATAATAATAATAATAATAATAGTGATGGCATTTATTAAGCACTTACTATGTGCAAAGCACTGTTCTAAGTGCTGGGAGGATACAAGGTGATGAGGTTGTCCCACGTGGGGCTCACAGTCTTCATCCCCATTTTACAGATGAGGGAACTGGGCACAATAAGTGCACAACCAGTTGATCGGGTTTGGGAGCGACACCTAGGCTTGGGTAATAATAATAATAATAATAATAATAATAATAATAATAATAATAATGGTATTTGTTAAACTCCTACTATGTGCAAAGCTCTGTTCTAAGTGCTGGTACGGGTAGGGTTGGGGGGTTTGAGAAGGGGAGAGGATTTTGGAGAGAAGATTTGATTGAGTTCTGAGAAAGGGGTTCGGGGAGGGTGTCGGCGGTTGTTAGAAAAGCAGCGTGGCCTAAGTGGAAAGTTCCCTGAACTGGGAGTCAGAGGCCTGAGTTCTAATTCTGATTCCACCATTTATCTGGTGGGTGACCTGATGCAAGTCACTAAACTGTGCCTCGGTTCCCTCATATAATAATAATAATGATGGTGTTTGTTCAGCGCTTACTATGTGCAGAATCAATCAATTATATTTATTGAGCGCTTACTGTGTGCAGAGCACTGTACTAAGCGCTTGGGAAGTACAAGGTGGCAACATACAGAGACAGTCCCTACCCAACAGTGGGCTCACAGTCTAAAAGGGGGAGACAGAGAACAAAACCAAACAGACTAACAAAATAAAATAAATGGAATAGATAGATACAAGTAAAATAAATAGAGTAATAAGTAAAATAAATAAATAAATAGAGTAATAAATAAATAGAGTCAATGGAAGCCTGGGACTTGGATAACCTGGAGAAAGAAAATATGCATTTCCAATTTGCAGAATGAATCTTTACCATTTACACTGTTCTGAGCGCTGGGGTAGTTACAAGGTGATCGGGTTGTCCCACGTGGGGCTCAGTCTTAATCCCCATTTTACAGATGGGTAACTGAGGAGTGAAGTGACTTGCCCAAAGTCACCCAGCTGACAAGTAGTGGAGCTGGGATTAGAACCCGTGACCTCTGACTCCCAAGCCCGGGCTCTTTCTACTGAGCCACGCCGCTTCTCATCTGCAAAATGGGGATTCAGTACCTGTTCTCCTTCCTACTTGGACTGTGAACTCCGTGGGGGACCTGATTATTTTGTCTCTAAGCGCTCAATGACTATCACAACTATTATTAATATACCAGATATGAATCAGCGTGGCTCGGTGGAAAGAGCCCGGGCTTTGGAGTCAGAGGTCATGGGTTCAAATCCAGACTCCGCCAGCTGTCAGCTGTGTGACCTTGGGCAAGTCACTTATCTTCTCTGTGCCTCAGTGACCTCATCTGTAAAATGGGGATTAAAACTGTGAGCACCCTGTGGGACAACCTGATCACCTTGGAACCTCCCCAGCGTTTAGAACAGTGCTTTGCACATAGTAAGCGCTTAACAAATACTATCATTATCAAGCGCTTAGTACAGTGCTCTGCACACAGTAAGCGCTCAATAAATACGATTGAATGAGTGAATTAATGATTAATTACATACCAGACAACTTCGCAGTCCACTTCCAACCTCCCCCAGAGTGGCCGGCAGAGGGCGCTTTTGAGCAGTCAGTCTCTTCGGCCAGCAGAGGGCGCTTTGAGCAGTCAGTCTCTTCGGCCAGCAGAGGGCGCTCCTGAACAGGCAGTAATTCCCGTCTCCTTCCGCGGCGGGAGCGACCAGCAGAGGGCGCTGCGGGGCAGGCGAGGATTCCCGTCCTCATCGCGGAGGGAGCGGCCAGCAGAGGGCGCTGCGGGGCAGGTAAGGATTCCTGTCCTCACGGCGGCGGGGGCTGCCAGCAGAGGGCGCTATGGGGGCAGACGATTCATTCATTCATTCAATCGTATTCATTCATTCATTCATTCAATCGTATTCATTCATTCTTTCAATCGTATTTATTGAGCGCTTACTGTGTGCAGAGCACTGTACTAAGCGCTTGGATAGTCCAAGTTGGCAACATCTAGAGATGGTCCCTACCCAACAGCGGGCTCACAGTCTAGAAGGGGGAGACAGACAACAAAACAAAACACATTAACAAAATAAAAGAAATAGAATAAATATGTACAAGTAAAGTAAATAAAGATAGTAGTAAATACGTACAAACATATATACATATATACAAGTGCTGTGGGGAGGAAAAGGAGGTAAGGCGGAGAGGAGGGAGAGAGGAAGGAGGGGGCTCAGTGTGGGAAGGCCTCCTGGAGGAGGTGAGCTCTCAGTAGGGCTTTGAAGGGATGAAGAGAGGTAGCTTACTGTGTACTACCTACTTTATTGAGCACTTACTGTGTGCAGAACACTGTACTAAGCGCTTGGGAAGCACAAGTTGGCAACATAGAGAGACGGTCCCTACCCAACAACGGGCTCACAGTCTAGATTGATTCCGAGAAGCAGCGTGGCTCAGTGGAAAGAGCCTGGGCTTGTGAGTCAGAGGTCGTGGGTTCAAATCTCAGCTCTGCCACCTGTCAGCTGTGTGACTTTGGGCAAGTCACTTCACTTCTCTGTGCCTCAGTTACCTCATCTGGAAAATGGGGATTAAGACTATGAGCTCCCCCCCCCCCGTGGGAAAACCCGATCACCTCGTTAGTACAGTGGTGAGCAACTTGTACTTCCCAAGCGCTTAGTACAGTGCTCTGCACACAGTAAGCGCTCAATAAATACGACTGAATGAGGAGACTGGGGTTCGATTCCCCGACGGGGAGGAGAGTGTCCATTTCTTTGGAGAAGCAGCGTGGCTCAGTGGAAAGAGCCCAGGCTTTGGAGTCAGGTCATGGGTTCAAATCCCGGCTCAGCCACTTGTCAGCTGTGTGACTTTAGGCAAGTCACATAATAATGATAATAATGATGGCATTTGTTAAGCGCTTACTATGTGCAAAGCACTGTTCTAAGCACTTAACTTCTCTGTGCCTGTTACCTCATCTGAAAAATGGGGATGAAGACTGTGAGCCCCCCGTGGGACAACCTGATCACTTTGTAACCTCCCCAGTGCTTAGAACAGTGCTTTGCACATAGTAAGTGCTTTTGTTCTAAGCGCTGGGGGGATACAAGGTGATCAGGTTGTCCCACATGGGGCTCACGGTCTTAATCCCCATTTTACAGATGAGGGAACTGAGGCACAGAGAAGTGACTTGCCCAAATTCACACAGCTGACAATTGGTGGAGTTGGGATTTGAACCCGTGACCAAAGCCCGTGCTCTTTCCACTGAGCCATGCTGCTTCTCTAGTGTTCAGTGTTATATTGTACTCTCCCAAGCGTTTAGTACAGTGCTTTGCACACTGCACCTGTATATGTGTTTGTACAGATTTATTGCTCTATTTTACTTGTACATATTTACTATTCTACTTATTGTGTCAATGATGTGCATCCAGCTTTATTTCTATTTATTCTGATGACTTGACACCTGTCCACATAGTTTTTTTTGTTGTCTGTCTCCCCCTTCTAGACTGTGAGCCCGCTGTTGGGTAGGGACAGTCTCTCTATGTTGCCAACTTGTACTTCCCAAGCGCTTAGTACAGTGCTCTGCACACAGTAAGCGCTCACTAAATACGACTGAATGAATGAATTCATTCATCTCTCCCCCTCTTTCCCCTCCCCATCCCCCGCCTTACCTCCTTCCCCTCCCCACAGCACCTGTATATATGTTTGTACGTATTTATTACTCTATTTATTTATTTTATTTGTACATATTTATATTTTATTTTGTTAATATGTTTTGTTTTGTTGTCTGTCTCCCCCTTCTAGACTGTGAGCCCGCTGTTGGGTAGGGACCGTCTCTCTACGTTGGCAACTTGTACTTCCCAAGTTAGTACAATGCTCTGCACGCAGTAAGCGCTCACTAAATACGATTGAATGAATGAATGTATATATGTTTGTCTGCATTTATTACTCTATTTTATTTGTACATATTTATTCTATTTATTTTATTTTGTTAGTATGTTTTGTTCTGTTCTCTGTCTCCCCCTTCTAGACTGTGAGCCCACTGTTGGGTAGGGACCGTCTCTCTATGTAGCCAACTTGTAGTTCCCATGCGCTTAGTACAGTGCTGTGCACACAGTAAGCGCTCCATAAATTTTAGACTGTGAGCCCACTGCCTTTTAGACTGTGAGCCCACTGTTGGGTAGGGACTGTCTCTATATGTTGCCAATTTGTACTTCCCAAGCGCTTAGTACAGTGCTCTGCACACAGTAAGCGCTCAATAAATACGATTGATGATAAATACGATTGAATGAATGAATGAATGTGCATCCAGCTTTATTTCTATTTATTCTGATGACTCCTGTCTACTTGTTTTGTTGTCTGTCTCCCCCTTGTAGACTGTGAGCCCGTTGTTGGGTAGGGACCGTCTCTCTATGTTGCCAACTTGGACTTCCCAAGCGCTTAGTACAGTGCTCTGCACACAGTAAGCGCTCAATAAATACGATTGGATGAATGAATGAATGAATGAATGAATGAATGAATGAATGAATGAATGAATGAATAAATGCCATCGTTATTAATGATTCCGTCCTCTTCCGCGGCGGGAGTGTCCAGCAGAGGGCGCTGCGGGGCAGGCGATGATTCCCGTCCTCACCGCGGCGGGAGCGGCCAGCAGAGGGCGCTGCGGGGGCAGGCGATGATTCCCGTCCTCACCGCGGCGGGGGCGGCCAGCAGAGGGCGCTGCGGGGCCGGCGGTGATTCCCGTCCTCACCGCGGCGGGAGCGGCCAGCAGAGGGCGCTGCGGGGCAGGCGATGATTCCCGTCCTCACCGCGGCGGGGGCGGCCAGCAGAGGGCGCTGCGGGGCAGGCGATGATTCCGTCCTCACCCGCGGCGGGAGCGGCCAGCAGAGGGCGCCATCGAGAGGGCCGCACTCAGCCGTGCAGTTCATAAGAGAAAACGGATAATAATAATAACCGGATAATGGATAATAATAACAATAATCTGTTTAGAAGCAGCGTGGCTCAGTGGAAAGAGCCCGGGCTTGGGAGCCAGAGGTCATGGGTTCTAATCCCGGCCCCTCCACTTGTCTGCTGTGTGACTTTAAGCAAGTCTCTTCACTTCTCTGTGCCTCAGTTGCCTCATCCGGGAAATGGGGATGAACAATAATAACGATGGCATGTGTTAAGCGCTTGCTATGTGCGAAGCACTGTTCTAAGCGCTGGGGGGGATACAAGGTGATCAGGTTGTCCCACGTGGGGCTCACAGTCTTAATCCCCATTTTACAGATGAGGGAGCTGAGGCACAGAGAAGTTTAGTTTATTATTTATTATTCTAATTATTTATAATTATAGAGTAATTATAGAGTAATTATTTATTACTCTATTTATTTATTACTCTATTTATTTATTTATTTATTTATTTTACTTGTACATTTCTATCCTACTTATTTTATTTTGTTGGTATGTTTGGTTCTGTTCTCTGTCTCCCCCTTTTAGACTGTGAGCCCACTGTTGGGTAGGGACTGTCTCTATGTGATGCCAATTTGTACTTCCCAAGCGCTTAGTACAGTGCTCTGCACATAGTAAGCGCTCAATAAATACGATTGATTGATTGATTGATTAAGTGACTTGCCCAAAGTCACACAGCTGACAAGTGGCACAGCCAGAATTTGAACCCATGACCTCTGACTCCAAAGCCCAGGCTCTTTTCCACTGAGCCACGCTGCTTCTCACTTCACAGAGAAGTGAAGTGACTAGCCCATAGTCACACAGCTGACAAGTGGCAGAGCTGGGATTAGAACCCACGACCTCTGGCTCCCATGCCTGTGCTCTTTTCACGGAGTCACGCTGCTTCTGAGCCCCACGTGGGGCAACCTGATGACCTTGTATCTCCCCCAGCATTTAGAACAGCGCTTGGCACATAGTAAGCACTTAACAAATACCCAAATTATTATTACTTTCGTTTTCTGAAGTACAGGCGTGGAGGGGGCACGGGGCAGAGGCCCTGAGGAAGTGTGTATGGTTGTGGGGGGCTGACCTTGGGAGTCTTCCTGGCCTTCTTATTCAGGGGGTGGGTAGGGGAAGGGTGCCGTCAGGAACGGCCTCTCACCTGCCCCCAAACCACACTGTATTCTCCCAAGTGTTGTCCACAGAGCTCAAGAAATGCCCTTGTTGCCCGAGGGAGAGGGAGGTGGGGCGGACAGGGCAGAGCTTCAGTGGGCAGGGAATGGGCAGAGCAGAGTCGTGGACAAGCAGGCAGAGCTGAGCACGGGTGGGCAGAGCTGTGGGGAGCAGGCTGAGTGGAGTGGTTGGCACGACTGTGGGGGTGGAAGGGCAGAACAGGGCAGAGGGTGTGGAGGCCGAGCCGAGATGGGCTCGCCCCCAGCCTGGGGAGATGTTCTCGTGGGTTGTGGGATGGCAGGGCTTGTCCTCCAGCTGGGCAGGGGCCACGGGAGCCCGTGGGAAGAGCCAGGGGTGGGGTGGGGGGGGGAGGGAGGGGAAGGGCAGTGATCCCTGTGGCCCAAGGGCGGGCCAGGGGGTGGTGGAAGGGCAGGGCAGTGATGCCTATGACCCAACCTCTTCAGGGACCGGTTGACTCCATGTGGGGGAAGGGCAGGAGCCTGGGATGGAGGGAGGGAGGCCACAGGCATGGCTGGTGGGCCTTCCCCCTCACCCCTTTCCCTTCCCTCTCCCCCTCCTCCCTTCCCCTCTTCCCCCTCTCTCCGCCCCTGTCCCCGGAGGGATCCTGGGCATTACCTCAACGCTGACCGCTGACCGGCACATCTGGCCCAGCTCTCGGCTCCTCTAATTGGCTCATTAGCTACCCGGCCAGCTTCCCCAAACCCCCCAACACCCCCAGCCTCCCCCCCTGGACCTCTTGCAGCCCCTCCCCTGAGCCCCTCCTCCCCAAGTAGCCCAGATTTCTCAGCCCCGGGGGACAGGGTCAGGGTGGGAAGGAGGGAAACTGCAGCCTAGAAGTGGGGTCACAGTCTGTACAGCCCCCAAGACTCACCCCAGTCTTCCCCCACCTCCCATTCCCTAGGGCTCCCTAAACTTAGCGCTTCCTGGCTTCCCTCCCAGTTTCCCCTGTCCCAGCCCAGGACCCGTCCTGAGGCCTCCGGCCAGCCCCTGGGGTGGGGGGTTCTGCTGCTTCGTCCCTGCTCCCCTCCCACCCCTCATTTCCCAGCCCAGGGTGGTCCAGGAACAGCAGACCCAAGACCCCCTGGGCTGGCAGCTCCACTTTGGCCATGGGAGGGGAAACTGAGGCCCACCCCAGCACTCCCGGCCTCCAGCTCTGTGGATTAACCCCGCTCTCCCCCTTCCAGGCTGCCCGGCCTTGGGAGAATGTGCGGTGGAGGTGGGGGACGGGGACACAGTGGGCTCTCTGTCTCGGAGACCCCCGGGGGATGGGACAACGGTCCGTCAGCACCTGGGAGGGAGGCCAGGTGGGCTCCGGCCCAGTTGAAAGGGTGACATTGTTCCTCATTGAGAGGTGATGAGAGCCTTGGGGACAGGCCGGCGTGGGAGCCCCTGACCCACACCTTGGGGCCGTCTCTGCAGATGGGGGTGGGCGGGGGTGACGGAAACTGTCCAGCCCCCAGGGAGTCCCCTACCATGGACCAAGAAGAACCCCAATGCAGGGGGCTGCGTGTTTGCTCCAGGGCCCAACCGGGGGTGGCGGGGAATAGAGCCTGCTTGCTCTAGACTGGAAGCTCGTCGTGGGCAGGTGATATGTCTTCATCATCATCATCAATCGTATTTATTGAGCGCTTACTATGTGCAGAGCACTGTACTAAGCGCTTGGGAAGTACAAATTGGCAACATATAGAGACAGTCCCTACCCAACAGTGGGCTCACAGTCTAAAAGGGGAAGACAGAGAACGAAACCAAACATACTAACAAAATAAAATAAATAGAATAGATATGTACAGGTAAAATAAATAAATAAATAAATAAATAGAGTAATAAATATGTACAAACATATATACATATATGCAGGTGCTGTGGGGAAGGGAAGGAGGTAAGGGGGGGGATGGAGAGGGGGACGAAGGGGAGAGTAAGGAAGGGGCTCAGTCTGGGAAGGCCTCCTGGAGGAGGTGAGCTCTCAATAGGGCCTTGAAGGGAGGAAGAGAGCTAGCTTGGCGGATGGGCAGAGGGAGGGCATTCCAGGCCCGGGGGATGACGTGGGCCGGGGGTCGATGGTGGGACAGGCGAGAACGAGGTACGGGGAGGAGATTGGCGGCGGAGGAGCGGAGGGTGCGGGCTGGGCTGGAGAAGGACAGAAGGGAGGTGAGGTAGGAGGGGGCGACACTGTGGCATTTGTGGAGCACTTTACAGTGCCAGGCACTGTACTAAGCGCTGGGCTAGATACAGGGTCATCAGGCTGAACTCAGTTCCTGGCCCACACGGGGCTCACCGTCTTAATCCCCATTTTATAGGTGAGATAATTGAGGGCCAGAGAAGTGAAGTGACTTGCCCGGCAGACAAGTGGCGGAGCTGGGATTAGAACTCAGGTCCTTCTGACTCTCACAAGCGCTCAGTAGTGCTCTGCTCTGCACACAGTAAGCGCTCGATCAAAAAAATACGATTGATATGGGGGCCTGGGTCGGGCAGATTGTGGGGCCCTCTGCTCCCTGGAGAATGCCACTCCATTGACTCAGCTCTCGCCCCTGCTGCCTGGATTTGGGGAGGGGATCCCTCCAGGGATCTGGGTTTCCCGGCTCCCCCCTCCTCCCCATGTCCCCCCTTCAGGGATCCAGGCCTCAGGCCAGAGTCCCCGGCAATCCACCCCCATTTACATTTTTTACATTTTATTTTAATAGTATTCGTTAACTGCATACTACAGGTCAAGCAGAGTTCTGAGCGCTGGGGTAAATACAGATTAAGCAGGCCAAATACAGTCTCTGCCTCCCATGGGGCTCACAGTCTAAATGAGAGGGAGAACAAGTGTTAAATCACCGTGGCGCAGTACAGGAAACTGAGGACAGAGAAGTTGCGATTTGCCCAAGGTCACACAGCCGGTGAGTGGTGGAGCCAGGATTAGAACTCAGGTGTTCTGACACCCAGGCCTGGGCTCTTTCCACGAAGCCACACTGCTTCCATGCTGCTTTATGCAGTTCCCCCAATGTGAGGGGCCAAGGGAGATCATTCTCACCTCCTCCAGGAGGCCTTCCCAGACTGAGCCCCTTCCTTCCTCTCCCCCTCGTCCCCCTCTCCATCCCCCCATCTTACCTCCTTCCCTTCCCCACTGCACCTGTATATATGTATATATGTTTGTACATATGTGTTACTCAATTTATTTATTTATTTATTTTACTTGTACATATCTAGTCTATTTATTTTATTTTGTTAGTATGTTTGGCTTTGTTCTCTGTCTCCCTCTTTTAGACTGTGAGCCCACTGTTGGGTAGGGACTGTCTCTGTATGTTGCTAACTTGTACTTCCCAAGTGCTTAATACAGTGCTCTGCACACAGTAAGCGCTCAATAAATACGATTGATGATGATGATGGTTCCCTCCGCACATCCGCCAAGCTAGCTCTCTTCCTCCCTTCAAGGCCCCACTGAGAGCTCACCTCTTCCAGGAGGCCTTCCCACACTCAGTCCCCTCCTTCCTCTCCCCCTCCTCCCCCTCTCCATCCCCCCCCGCCTTACCTCCTTCCCCTCCCCACAGCACCTGTATATATGTATATATGTTTGTGTGTATTTATTACTCTATTTTATTTGTACATATTTATTCTATTTATTTTATTTTGTTAATAATATGCTTTGTTTTGTTCTCTGTCTCCCCCTTCTAGACTGTGAGCCCACTGGAGCCGTCTCTAGATGTGGCCAACTTGTACTTCCCAAGCGCTTAGTCCAGTGCTCTGCACACAGTAAGTGCTCAATAAATATGATTGAATGAATGAATGAATGAATGAATGAATGAATGAATCATCCCCTGTCAGCCCCATCCTCCCTCTCATCTCGCCCTCTCTGCCACACCTGAACTCTCCCAGGCCAAATCTAACATGTCCCGTCACGTGCCCTGCCCGTCTCTGACACCACATGGGTGGATCCTTCCCCACTGGGCTGGGCTCCCCCGGGGCCTCCTCTCGCTCTCACTACACGCTACCGACCGGTTCATCTTCAGAGTTCAAATCAATCAATCAATCAATCAATCATATTTATTGAGCGCTTACTGTGTGCAGAGCACTGCACCAAGCGCTTGGGAAGTCCAAGTTGGCAACATCTAGAGACGGTCCCTACCCAACAGCGGGCTCACAGTCTAGAAGGGGGAGACGGAGAACAAAACCAAACGTATTAACAAAATAAAATAAGTAGAATAGATATGTACAAGTAGAATAAATAAATAAATAGAGCAATAAATGCGAACAAACATATATACAGGTGCTGTGGGGAAGGGAAGGAGGTATGGCGGAGGGGCAGGAGGGGGAGAGGAAGTTCTAGACTGTGACAGGGTTTGCTTCCATTTGTTGCTGAATTGTACTTTCCCAAGCGCTTAGGTCAGTGCTCTGCATACAGTAAACGCTCAAAAAATACGACTGAATGAGTGCTACCAGCAGATCAGTGGCAGAGCCAGAGTTAGAACCCAGATCCTTTTCACTCCCAGGCCTGTGCTCCATCCATTAGGACAAGCTGCGCCTCAATGCCCCCCGACCCTTGTGTTTGCCAGAGCTGAAGGCCTTGGATTCCGACTCTGGCAACTCCCCTGAACCCCGTGCCTCGGTCTCCCCAGCTGCAGAGCAGGCATCCTGTGATGTGATGGGGATGGGGATGGGGGACGCTCCCCCGCTTCCCTCTGGGGTCTCCGCTCGCCGGCACAGTGGGCGGTGCGGGTGGGATTCGGGGGCCGCGGACTGTCAGCTCGGGGAGCCCGCGTGGGCCACTCCCACCCGCCCGTCCCGAGCTGGGCCGGGAGAGAAGGAAACCGCGCCATGTGGTTTTCATTCGATCGCTCTTAAGTCATCAAAATGTTGTTTTTTACGAGGCTTTTGATGTCCAACACTCCCGCTGCCTCTTTATGGGAGAAGGGTGAGAGCCCTGCTTGCCCGCAGGAAACGGCCTGTCTTGGCTTGGGGCCTAGAAGGCAGCGTGGCTCGGTGGAAAGAGCCCGGGCTTCGGAGCCAGAGGTCATGGGTTCGAATCCCGACTCCACCACAAGTCTGCTTTGTGACCTTGGGCAAGTCACTTAACTTCTCTGAGCCCCAGTTATCTCATCTGTAAAAATGGGGATTGACTGCGAGCCCCACGTGGGACAACTTGATCACATTGTATCCCCCCCCCCCAGCGCTTAGAACAGTGCTTTGCACATAGTAAGCGCTTAACAAATGCCATCATTATTATTATTATTATTATTATTATCCCCCCGTCTTATGCCGGTGCCTTCGGAATCCCGTTCCCGGGGAAGACTTGGAGAGGTCATCCAGTCCATTTCCCTGCTTCCTTCTGAGGCCTTTGGAATCCTGTTGCTGAGAGGGAATTGGAGAGGTCATCTGGTCTATCCCCCTTGCCGGTCACTTGAGGCCCACAGAATGCCGTGGCTGGGAGGAACTCGGGGAGGTCATCATCATCATAATATTATTTATTTTACTTGTACATATCTATTCTATTTATTTTATTTTGTTAGTATGTTTGGTTTTGTTCTCTGTCTCCCCCTTTTAGACTGTGAGCCCACTGGTGGGTAGGAACTGTCTCTATATGTTGCCAACTTGTACTTCTCAAGCGCTTAGTACAGTGCTCTGCACACAGTAAGCGCTCAATAAATACAATTGATGATGATGATGATAATTATGGTATTTGTTAAGTGCTCACTATGTGCCAAGCACTGTTCTAATCATCTGGTCCATTCCCCTGCCTCTCACTTTGAGATCCACAGAATCCTGTTCAAGGGGAGGATTTGGAGGGGTCAACTGGTCCATCCCCCTGCCTCCTTCTTGGAGACCCTTAGGATCAATCAATCAATCATATTTATTGAGCGCTTACTGTGTGCAGAGCACTGTACTAAGCGCTTGGGAAGTACAAGTCGGCAACACATAGAGACAGTCCCTACCCAACAGCGGGCTCACAGTCTAGAAGGGGGAGACAGAGAACAAAACCAAACATACTAACAAAATAAAATAAATAGAATAGATATGTACAAGTAAGATAAATAAATAAATAGAGTAATAAATATGTACAAACATATATACATATATACAGGATCCTGTTGCTGGGAGGGACTTGGACACAGTTGGGTAGGGACTGTCTCTATATGTTGCCAACTTGTACTTCCCAAGCGCTTAGTACAGTGCTCTGCACACAGTAAGTGCTCAATAAATACGATTGATGATGATGATGGAGATATCCCCTGGCCCAATCCCTGCTTCACCTCAACCAGCAAAGGTGATCAAAGATTTTCTCCACTTTTAAAAATTTTCTGAGACAGATCGTCCTGTCTACCGGGCTCCTCACTCACCCATTCCAGGATCTAATTCTCACCTTGGGAGATTGGAATCAGTATCCCCCTCCGTCATCCTAATAATAGCAATGACATTTTCCAAGCACTTACTATGTGTAAGGGTGAGGAATTAATAATAGCAGTAATAATAATTGTAATCGTTAAGCACTTATGCCGCAGTGCTTTACTCCTTTTAGACTGTGAGCCCACTGTTGGGTAGGGACTGTCTCTATATGTTGCCAACTTGTACTTCCCAAGCGCTTAGTCCAGTGCTCTGCACATAGTAAGCGCTCAATAAATACGATTGATGATGATGATAAGCACTGCGTGAAGCGCTGGGATAGATGAAAGATCATCAGGTCGGACCAAGTCCCCGTCCTACACGGGGATCACAGTCTAAGCAGGTGGGAGACTCAAAGAAGTTAGGTGACTTGTCCAGGGTCACACGGCACATTCGTGGAGGAGGTAGGACTAGAACCTGAAGTTCCTTACACCCAGTCCCGGGCTGTTTCCAAGCGCTTAGTACAGTAAGTGCTCAATACATACGATTGAATGAATAAAGACACACTGTCTCCCCCCGACCCCCCACTCATTGCCACCTGCCTCTCCAAACTTCATCCTTCCCATCTTTCCAAGCCCTCTACATCATAATAATTACATCATAATAATTATGGTATTTGTTAAGTGCTCAGTATGTGCCAAGCACTGTTCTAATCATCTGGTCCATTCCCCTGCCTCTCGCTTTGAGATCCACAGAATCCTGTTCAAGGGAAGGATTTGGAGGGGTCAACTGGTCCATCCCCCTGCCTCCTTCTTGGAGACCCTTAGGATCGATCAATCAATCAATCGTATTTATTGGGCGCCCTCTACAAAGTCACCTGCTCCTGAAGGACTTCTCTGCTCACCTTCCACCAAGCTGCCTCAGCTCAGCATTCATAATAATAATAATAATAATAATAATAATAATAATGATGGCATTTATTAAGCGCTTACTATGTGCAAAGCACTGTTCTAAGTGCTGGGGAGGTTACAAGGTGATCAGGTTGTCCCACGGGGGGCTCACAGTCTTCATCGCCATTTTACAGATGAGGTAACTGAGGCACAGAGAAGTTAAGTGACTTGCCCAAAGTCACTCAGCTGACAAGTGGCGGAGCCGGGATTTGAACCCATCACCTCTGACTCCAAAGCCCGGGCTCCTTCCACTGAACCACGCTGCTTCTCCATAAATTGATGAATCCCATACATGAGAAGCAGCATGGCTCGATGGGAGGAGCCCGGGCTTTGGAGTCAGAGGTCATGTGTTCAAATCCAGGCTCCGCCACTTGTCAGCTGGGTGACTTTGGGCAAGTCACTTCACTTCTCTGGGCCTCAGTTCCCTCATCTGGAAAATGGGGATTGACTGTGAGCCCCCCGTGGGACAACCTGATCACCTTGTAACCTCCCCAGCGCTTAGAACAGTGCTTTGCACATAATAAGCGCTTAATAAATGCCATCATCATTATTATTATTATGGATTGGTACATTTACATCTTATTGCTTTCTATTCTCGCACTCTCAATTATGGTGTTCTTGCATTCATTCAATCATATTTATTAAGCTCTTTCTGTGTGCAGAGCACTGTACTAAGCGCTTAGGAAGTACAAGTTGGCAGGTTCTAGTCCCAGCTCTGTCACTCGACTGTTGTGTGACCTTGGGCAAGGCTCTCAGCTTCTCTGGGCCTCAGTTTCTTCATCTGTGAAATGGGGATGAAGTAACCGTTCTTTCTCCCTCTTATACTGTGAGCCCCGTGTGGGATAGGGCCAATCTGACAATCTGAATATCTATATCTACCCCAGCCCTGAGCACATATAATAAGTGCTTAATAAATATCATTTTTTAAATTGTCAACTCCTGCTTCTGGTTGAGAACATATAATAAGTGCTAAATAAATATCATTGTTTTTATTGTCAACTCCTGCTTCAGGTTGAGAACATATAATAAGTGCTTAATAAATATCATTTTTTTATTGTCAACTCCTGCTTCAGGTTGAGAACTCCTAGGTGAGAAGGATGGGGAGGGCCATACTCTTTTTACTTTGGTCCATTTCTCCATGCGCTCAGCACAGTGCTCTGCAGGTAGTAATCAATCAATCAATCAATGGCATTTATTGAGCGCTTACTGTGCGCAGGACACTGTACTAAGTACTTGGGAGAGTACGATATAACAGAGTTGGTAGACACATTCCCTGCCCACTATGAATTTACAGTCTAGAGTAGTAAGTGTCCAGTTGGTGCTCCGCTCACAGGAGGGTCTCAGTACACAATAGACGCCCAATACATCATTATGTACATGGCAGGCCCCTTTTTTATGGTATTTATTAAGCATTTATTAAGCAGGCACTGTTTTAAGCGCTGGGGTAGATACAATAATAATAATAATGATGGTATTTGTCAAGCGTTAACTATGTGCAAAGCACTGTTCTAAGCTCTGGGGAGGTTGCAAGGTGATCAAGTCGTCCCACGGGGGGCTCACAGTCTTCCTCCCCATTTTCCAGATGAGGGAACTGAGGCCCAGAGAAGTGAAGTGACTTTCCCAAAGTCACCCAGCTGACAGTTGGCGGAGCCGGGATTTGAACCCATGACCTCTGACTCCAAAGCCCGGGCTCTTTCCACTGAGCCACGCTGCTTCTCCGATAATCGCATTGGACATGGTCCCTGTCCCACCTGGGGCTCCCAGTCTTGATCCCCATTTTCCAGATGAGGGAACTGAGGCCCAGAGAAGTGAAGTGACTTGCCCAAAGTCACCCAGCTGACAGTTGGCGGAGCCGGGATTTGAACCCACGACCTCTGACTCCAAAGCCCGGGCTCTTTCCACTGAGCCACGCTGCTTCTCCGATAATCACATTGGACATAGTCCCCGTCCCACCTGGGGCTCCCAGTCTTGATCCCCATTTTCCAGATGAGGGAACTGAGGCCCAGAGAAGTGAAGTGGCTTCCCCAAGGTCACACAGCAGACAAGTGGTAGAGACTCCTGGGCCCGTGCTCTATCCATTAGGCCACGCTGCTTCTCAGCACACAGCAGTCAGCCAGTTCAGTGGTCTGCCCGCAACCAACTCAGCCAATACTGACGATCTAGCCCGGATCCCTCCCGTTGCAGGCTGCAACCTCCTCTTGTTCTCAGGAGATACAGACCTAGATTCTGTACTGAAAGAGTCAAGAGGGAACTGGGGATCCTAGCAGAGGCAGAAAAAGGGAGTTTTCAACCTGTCAGCTTGCTGGTTGCTTTCAGGCCTCGTGGTCGAGGGCAGCTTTAGGTGACACCCGCCCCTTTCCTCCCACCCCCAGATTGTCATCATCATCATCATCATCAATCGTATTTATTGAGTGCTTACTGTGTGCAGAGCACTGTACTAAGTGCTTGGGAAGTCCAAGTTGGCAACATATAGAGACAGGCCCTACCCAACAGTGGGCTCACAGTCTAAAAGGGGGAGACAGAGAACAAAACCAAGCATACTAACAAAATAAAATAAATAGAATAGATATTGGAACCAATTTTAGGTCCCTTGGGTGGACTGTGGGGACTGGGGACGGTGGGTTTGGGAGATCCCTTATCCCAGGGGTCCAGACAAGGCCGGCTTCGGGTCCGTGGGCATGGATCCTTCTCCCCAGGCCCAAAATGGCCCCAGGCTGGTCCAGTCCCACAAATGTGCTCCACTTTTCCCAGAGGCCGTCAGAGCATTCATGTGGGACTCCTGGTTAGCGGTCCAGGGGTGGGAGGGAAGGGGGAAAACGGGTGAAATGACACTCCCGCCCCCGGCTGGGGTCCCTTCACCAGGGTCCCAAACCGTCCCCCAACCCTCTCGTTCTAGTGAACCAGCTAATTTTAGGCGCGCCCCAAATGGTCCCAGCTGGGTCTCATTAGCGGAATTATGAAGCGTTGGAGCCTCAGTGAGTATGAAGCAATGAAGCCTCCCAGCCGCCCCCCCCCCCCGCCCGCCCCGGGGTCTGGTTTCCATCTGGATGTGGACTCTGCCGTAGCCGTGGGAGAGAAGCTTGGGGGGATGGTGTCCGGCGGGGAGGGGGGCGGGGGCCGGCCCCTGGTTCCGGCCCAGCTGGGGGCAGGGGGATGATGTGGAGGAAGAGGAGGAAGAGGAGGAGGAGGGTGGGAGGCAGATAGGCTGAGAAGCAGGAGCCGGGAAATCTGCTCCTACCCAAAAAGTGGCAAAATCTTCCCTTTCTCCCTCCCCCTTCCCCAGCCTCACCCCATGAGACTGGGTTGGGAAAAATATGACCTAAGACAAAGTGAATGTTTTAACTCTCACCCAGGACACACACACACACACACACACTCACACACACACACACACACACAGTTACACACTCTAACACCCTCCATCACACAGACATCACATTCCCATCCACTTACAAATACACACGCTTATACTCAGACACGCACTCAGCTGCTTGTACCCAAGCACATACTCTCACACACACTTACATGCACCATCAATGTTGTATGGGATCCCACACCACACTGCAAAGTCACGGTAAACACACATGCACACACACACACATCCTTTCCTCTCTTTTCCTCCACTTTCAATCTTCCAGGCACCAAAAGCCCCAAACAATCACTTAATAGGATTTATTGAGTGCTAATTGTGCGCGCAGCACTGTACTAAGTGCTTGGGGAGTACAGTCCGCCAGAGTCGGTAGACGCGATCCCTGCAGTCACAGAGCTTACAGACTCGAGGGGTAGACAGACATTGTAACAAATTACAGATAAGGGATGTGGCCGAGTATAAGAATTGATACCTAAGTGCTTTGGGGGTGAGGTGGAGTGAGTAACCAAGTGCCCAAGGGACAACACAGTGCTTAGACGACACCGGAGGGAGGGGGGGATAAGGTGGGAGATGAGAGTCTAATCGGGGAAGGCTTCCTGGAGGAGATATGATTTTAGAAGGGCTTTGAAGAAGGGGAGAGGGGTCGTCTGTCAGATATGGGTAATAATAATAATAATGGCATTTGTTAAGCGCTTACTATGTGCAGAGCACTGTTCTAAGCGCTGGGTACGGGGAGAGTTCCAGGCCAGAGAAACCATGTGAGCAAGGAGTCGATGGCGAGAGAGAGACAGGATCATCGGGGTCCAGTGAGTAGCTTGGCATTAGAAGAGTGAAGTGTGTTGCCTGGGTTTTTAGCGGGGAGAAGAGTGAAACGAGGTAGGAGGGGAAGAGCTGAACGAGTGTCTTAAAGGCAATGGTATAATGATAATAATGATAGTATTTGTTAAGCACTTACTATATGCAAAGCACTGTTCTAATAATAATGATAATAATTGGCATTTGTTAAGCGCTTACTATGTGCAAAGCACTGTTCTAAGCGCTGGGTAGGATACAGGGTGATCAGGTTGTCCCACGTGGGGCTCACAGCCTTTATCCCCATTTTACAGATGAGGGAACTGAGGCCCAGAGAAGTCGAGTGACTTGCCCAAGATCACACAGCAGACATGTGGCAGAGTCGGAATTCGAACCCATGACCTCTGACTCCAGATCCCGGGCTCCTTCCACTGAGCCACGCTGCTTCTCTTCTGTATAGAGTATTGAAGTTTCACTTGAGGATAATGCTCAAATAATTTAAAATTAAGGGTTTTTTTGGTGACTTTTTATTGTTTGAAGGTCAATGGAGATGCTTCAAAAGGGTATGAATTCTGAAATGGGGTAAGGGGGTGAAGAGAACACGGTTGTTATAAATGTGGTTCTGACTAGATCGTTAACATGAAATTAAAGTCAGTTCAGATGGACTGAAGCCTTAAAATCTTTGCCGTTGGATTCCTGATTCTTCCGAATTGTAATCCAGTGCTGGGGGGATTCAGGTGATCAGGTTGTCCCACGTGGGGCTCACGGTCTTCATCCCCATTTTACAGATGAGGGAACTGAGGCACAGAGAATCAATCAATCAATCATATTTATTGAGCGCTTACTGTGTGCAGAGCACTGTACTAAGCGCTTGGGAAGTACAAGTTGGCAACATATAGAGACGGTCCCTACCCAACAGTGGGATCACAGTCTAGAAGGGGGAGACAGAGAACAGAACCAAACATGCTAACAAAATAAAATAAATAGAATAGATATGTACAAGTAAAATAAATAAATAAATAAATAGAGTAATAAATATGTACAAACATATATACAGGTGATGTGGAGAAGGGAAGGAGGTAAGATGTGGGGAATGGAGAGGGGGACGAGGGGGAGAGGAGAAGTGAAGTGACTTGCCCAAGGTCACACAGCTGACAATCGGCAGAGCTGGGATTTGAACCCCTGACCTCTGACTCCAAAGCCCACGCTCTTTCCACTGAGCCATGCTGCATTTCCTGTTTGATACAGAAGTTTTTGAGGAGTGGGGAACATGGACGGAATGATTTTTTTAGAAAAATGATCCGGGCTGCAGAGTGAAGGGTGGACTGGAGGGGCGAGAGGCAGAAGACAGGGAGGTTATTGAGGAGGCAGATGCCCTAGCTGAAATGGGTTAGGACAAGGGCTCGGGCCACTGTGATAATAAATGCCATTAATATATATATATATATGTATATATGTATATATAACTCTTCTATTTATTTTATTTTGTTAATATGTTTTGTTTTGTTGTCTGTCTCCCCCTTCTAGACTGTGAGCCCGCTGTTGTGTAGGGACCGTCTCTAGATGTTGCCAACTTGTACTCCCCAAGCGCTTAGTACAGTGCTCTGCACACAGTAAGCGCTCAGTAAATACGATTGAACGAATGAATGAATAACAGTTTGGATGGAGAGGGAGGGGTGGATTCTACAGAAGTTGTGAAGGTGGAATTGGCAAGATTTGGTGACAGGCTGAATAAGTGAATTGAACGAGCGATGAGTCAAGGATAATTCATTCATTCAATCGTATTTATTGAGCGCTTACTGTGTGCAGAGCACTGGACTAAGCGCTTGGGAAGTACAAGTTGGCAACATCTAAAGACGGTCCCTACCCAACAGTGGGCTCACAGCCTATAAGGGGGAGACAGACAACAAAACAAAACATATTAACAAAATAGAATAAATATGTACAAGTAAATAGAGTAATAAATACGTACATTCATTCATTCATTCATTCATTCAATCGTACTTATTGAGAGCTTACTGTGTGCAGAGCACTGGACTAAGCACTTGGGAAGTACACGGCAACATAATGCCAAGGTTATGAGTCGGGGAGGATGGTGGTGGTGTCTACATTCATTTCATTCATCCAATCGTATTTATTGAGCGCTCACTGTGTGCAGAGCACTGTACTAAGCGCTTGGGAAGTCCAAGTTGGCAACATATAGAGACGGTCCCTACCCAACAGCGGGCTCACGGTCTAGAAGGGGGAGACAGCGATGGGGAAGTCGGAGAGAGGAGAGGGTTTGGAGAGTGAGGCGTTGAAGATGGCGGGCAGGGAGGGGAGAAGGGAGGGGCAAGTATTTTAATAAGGTGGGAAAGGAGGGGATCAGAGTTGCAGGTGGAGGGGATAGAATTAAAGAATAATAATAATAATGTTGGTATTTGTTAAGCGCTTACTATGTGCAAAGCACTGTTCTAAGCGCTGGGGTAGGTACAAGGTAATCAGGTTGTCCCACGAGGGGCTCACAGTCTTCATCCCCATTTTACAGATGAGGGAACTGAGGCCCAGAGAAGTGAAGTGACTTGCCCAACATCACACAGCTGACAAGTGGCGGAGCTGGGATTTGAACCCACGACCTCTGACTCCAAAGCCCGGGCTCTTTCCACTGAGTCACGCTGCTTCTGGGAGATCTCTTACAATACTGCTGGGAAGGATGAGAGACTCGAAGAGGGGACAAGTCAATCAATCCCTGCTTACTTTATTCAAAACACTGTACTAAACGTTTGGGCGCCTAAAATAGAGTCAGTAGACATGATCCCGGCCCTCAGGGTGCTTACATCTAGAGGGAAGAGAGAGTCTAAAATAAATTACAGGTAGAGGGAAGCAACAGGGTGTAAAGATCTATACATTAGGACTGTGAACTGGGAGGCAGGAGGTTTGGGTTCTAGTCCTAGTTCCATCACTTGCCAGCTGTGTGATCTTGAGCAAGTCACTTAACCTCTCTGGGCTTTTTTTTCTTCATCCTTACGTGGGGATAGATTGATGCGGGGTTGGGGAGGCGGGGGAAAGCCATCGGGGTGGTGGGGGAGGAGGAAGGCTGTGAAAATTTGGAGAATTTTCAGAAAATTCAGAGAAGCAGCGTGGCTCAGTGGAAAGAGCCCGGGCTATGGAGTCAGAGGTCGTGGGTTCAAATCCCAGCTCCGCCACTTGTCAGCTGTGTGACTTTGGGCAAGTCACTTCACTTCTCTGGGCCTCAGGTACCTCATCTGTAAAATGGGGATTAAGAGTGTGAGCCCCACGTGGGACCACCTGATCGCCTTATATCTCCCCAGTGCTTAGAACAGTGCTTTGCACATAGTAAGTGCTTAACAAATACCATTATTATTATTATATTATTATTAAAATTGACCAGCTGTTGGCAGGCAGCTGCCATTCCGGTGGTGTGATGGTGGTGACGTCCCATTTTCACGGTGACCGGCGCCTCAGAAAATGCTGAGGAGGAGTACACGGCTCTGGCCGAGTCGACCCGGGGCAGTGAAACCCATTTCCTCCACTGAAGCACTGAGAAGTAATGTGGTCTAGTGGATAGCTCACCGGCCTGAGAGTCAGAAGGACCTGGGTTCTAATCCCGACCCCTCCACTTGTCTGCTGTGTGACCTTCGGCAAGTCACTTCACTTCTCTGGGCCTCATTACCTCATCTGTAAAATGGGGATTTAGACTGTGAGCCCAATGTGGGACAAGGACTGTGTCCAACCCGTTTACCTTGTATCTACCCCAGCGCTTAGTACAGTGCCTGGCACGTAGTAAGTGCTTAACAAATACCACAATTATTATTATTACTATTAGAAGTCAGTGCGAGTGGGGCTTTCCTCCATTCCACAAGCATCACTGGTCCATTGGTTGGTGGTTTATGGTGGGCTCTGGGCTAAGCACCCCCTGAGGTGCTTGATATTCACCCCAACCTTAGCACTGAAGCACTTATGTAGATTTCTTTATTTATATTTATATAAATAATTTATATTTATAATTTATAATAAATTAATAATAAATAAATTAAATTAATTAATTAAATTAAATAAATTAAATTAAATTAATAAATTAAATTATAATTTATATTTATATTTATATATCATAAATTATTTGTTTATACCGATGTCTGTGTCCCTCTCTGGACTGTAAGCTCATTATGGGCAGGGACCGTGTCTGCCAACTCTGTTGTATTGTACTCTCCCAAGTGCTTAGTACAGTGCTCTGTGCATAGTAAAAGCTCAATAAATAACATTGATGATTCATTCATTCAATCGTATTTATTGAGCACTTACTGTGTGCAGAGCACTGTACTAAGCGCTTGGGAAGTACAAGTTGGCAACGTATAGAGATGATCCCCATCCAACAGTGGGTTCACAGTCTAGAAGGGGGAGACAGACAACAAAACAAAACATATTAACAAAGTAAAATAAATAGAATAAATATGTACAAGTAAAATAAATAGAGTAATAAATATGTACAAACATATATACGTATATACAGGTGATGATGCCATCCCCCCATCTTACCTCCTTCCCTTCCCCACAGCACCTGTATATATGTATATATGGTTGTACATATTTATTACTCTATTTATTTATTTATTTATTTTACTTGTACATATCTATCCTATTTATTTTATTTTGTTGGTAGGTTTGGTTTTGTTCTCTGTCTCCCCCTTTTAGACTGTGAGCCCACTGTTGGGTAGGGACTGTCTCTATGTGTTGCCAATTTGTACTTCCCAAGCGCTTAGTACAGTGCTCTGCACATAGTAAGCGCTCAATAAATACGATTGATGATGATGATGATGATGATGATGATGATGATAAAATCCCCATTCTCCCTTCCTCTTAGACTGGGAGACAGGGATGGGGTCCCTTCTGATTATCCTGCATCCACCCCAGCACTTAGCACAGTGCTTGGCATAGAATGAGTGCTTAAACCAATACTACAATTACCATTGTTATTGAATGTGAATGTGGGGGAGGAGAGGGCTTCCCTTTTTCTGTGGTATTTATTAAGCGCTTATTCTGTGCCAGGCACTGTTTTAAGTGCTGGGATAGGTACAGAGTCATTGAGTTGGACACAGTCCCTGTCTCATAGAGGGCTCCCAGTCTTAATCCCCAGTCGGGGTAACTGAGGTACAGAGAAGTGAAGTGACTAGCCCAGTGTCACACAGCAGACAAGTGGCAGAGCCGGGATTAGAACCCACATCCTTCTGACTCTTGGGCCCGTCCTCTGTCCATTAGGCAAGGCTGTTTCTCACCTTGAAACTCATCCAACCAAGGCTAGAGCCAGCACCTTGGGAGCTCCTTAAATTCTCTCCGTGCATGCTCTGACCTCTGCCCTGGGAAGTTTGGTCCCTGACGGAGCAGCCCCTTGCCCCTTCTTCATGAGAGGGTGAGTTTCTCAGGCTATCAGAGTTATTCCAGAGTTATGTATATATCTTTGTACATATTATGTATATATCTTTGTACATAGTTATTACTCTGTTTATTTATTTATTTATTTTACTTGTACATAGCTATTCTATTTATTTTATTTTGTTAGTATGTTTGGTTTTGTTGTCCGTCTCCCCCTTTTAGACTGTGAGCCCACTGTTGGTTTTTTTTTTTATAATGGCATTTATTAAGCGCTTACTATGTGCAGAGCACTGTTCTAAGCGCTGGGGAATTTACAAGGTGATCAGGTTGATCAGTCTTCACCCCCATTTTACAGATGAGGGAACTGAGGCCCAGAGAAGTGAAGTGACTTGCCCAAAGTCACACAGTTGACAAGTGGTGGAGCCGGGATTTGAACCCATGACCTCCGACTTCAAAGCCCGTGCTTTTCCCACTGAGCCACGCTGCTTCTCTGTTGGGTGGGGACTGTCTCTATATGTTGCCAACTTGTACTCCCCAAGCGCTTAGTCCAGTGCTCTGCAAACAGTAAGCGCTCAATAAATACGATTGATTGATTCCAGCTGCCCAGCTAGGAGGAATATGGGATCTTGGGGGAGTTTGACCAGCCCCCGAGCTGGAATGGGAAAGAAGGACATTCGCTCTCTCCTCCAGCCTCCACTCCTCTGGATTCGGGCCCCTCAGACTCTTCCAGCGCGCTCCAAGCCACGTGCGTCTGTTTTATGGGGAAGCGGAGGGAGGCTCGTAAACCCGGAGGCCGGAGAGACACTGGCGGTTTCTGGCCCGGCTTCTGTTGGCCTCAGCCCAGGAGCCTGACCCTTCCTGCCTCCCGCCTTTCTCTCCTCACCATTCCCCTCCCAACCGCCCTGGCGTGGACTCCCCCGTTTGCTTCTGGTTCCATGATGGCCTCAGTGTCCTGAGGGCGTCCACCGCATGGTCCGATCTGGCAACTTCTACCCAACAACAGCCCTGGCACCTTCTCAGAGCTCCAGGGGGTTTCTCCCGAGTTCCAGAGTGTTTCTTGGCATTCCAGGGGTTTTTCCTGAGGCTCGGGAATGCTTTCCCATGACTCCAGAGTGGTTTCTTGACATTCTAGAACACATTCCCAAAGATCCGGGAGCGGGGGTGTTCTTGAAGTTCCAGGGAACTTTCCCCAAGTTCCAGATGGTTCTCTCCAATTTTCAGAGCATGTCCCAAAAGGGTTTTCTTGAGTTCCAAATACATTTTCCGTATTTCCAGAGGGTTTCCTTGAAGTTCCAGGGCACTTTCCCCAAGTTCCAGATGATTTTCTCCAATTTTCAGAGCACGTCCCAAAAGGGTTTTCTTGAGTTCCAAATACATTTTCCGTATTTCCAGAGGGTTTTCTTGAAGTTCCAGGGCACTTTCCCCAAGTTCCAGATGGTTCTCTCCAATTTTCAGAGCATGTCCCAAAAGGGTTTTCTTGAGTTCCAAATACATTTTCCATATTTCCAGAGGGTTTTCTTGAAGTTCCAGGGCACTTTCCCCAAGTTCCAGATGGTTCTCTCCAATTTTCAGAGCATGTCCCAAAAGGGTTTTCTTGAGTTCCAAATACATTTTCCGTATTTCCAGAGGGTTTCCTTGAAGTTCCAGGGCACTTTCCCCAAGTTCCAGATGGTTTTCTCCAATTTTCAGAGCACGTCCCAAAAGGGTTTTCTTGAGTTCCAAATACATTTTCCGTATTTCCAGAGGGTTTTCTTGAAGTTCCAGGGCACTTTCCCCAAGTTCCAGATGGTTCTCTCCAATTTTCAGAGCATGTCCCAAAAGGGTTTTCTTGAGTTCCAAATACATTTTCCGTATTTCCAGAGGGTTTCCTTGAAGTTCCAGGGCACTTTCCCCAAGTTCCAGATGATTTTCTCCAATTTTCAGAGCACGTCCCAAAAGGGTTTTCTTGAGTTCCAAGTACATTTTCCGTATTTCCAGAGGGTTTTCTTGAAGTTCCAGGGCACTTTCCCCAAGTTCCAGATGGTTCTCTCCAATTTTCAGAGCATGTCCCAAAAGGGTTTTCTTGAGTTCCAAATACATTTTCCATATTTCCAGAGGGTTTTCTTGAAGTTCCAGGGCACTTTCCCCAAGTTCCAGATGGTTCTCTCCAATTTTCAGAGCATGTCCCAAAAGGGTTTTCTTGAGTTCCAAATACATTTTCCGTATTTCCAGAGGGTTTCCTTGAAGTTCCAGGGCACTTTCCCCAAGTTCCAGATGGTTTTCTCCAATTTTCAGAGCACGTCCCAAAAGGGTTTTCTTGAGTTCCAAATACATTTTCCGTATTTCCAGAGGGTTTTCTTGAAGTTCCAGGGCACTTTCCCCAAGTTCCAGATGGTTCTCTCCAATTTTCAAAGCATGTCCCAAAAGGGTTTTCTTGAGTTCCAAATACATTTTCCATATTTCCAGAGGGTTTTCTTGAAGTTCCAGGGCACTTTCCCCAAGTTCCAGATGGTTTTCTCCAATTTTCAGAGCATGTCCCAAAAGGGTTTTCTTGAGTTCCAAATACATTTTCCGTATTTCCAGAGGGTTTTCTTGAAGTTCCAGGGCACTTTCCCCAAGTTCTAGGTGGTTCTCTCCAATTTTCAGAGCATGTCCCAAAAGGGTTTTCTTGAGTTCCAAATACATTTTCCATATTTCCAGAGGGTTTTCTTGAAGTTCCAGGGCACTTTCTCAAAGTTCCAGATGGTTTTCTCCAATTTTCAGAGCACGTCCCCAAAGGGTTTTCTTGAGTTCCAAATACATTTTCCATATTTCCAGAGGGTTTTCTTGAAGTTCCAGGGCACTTTCCCCAAGTTCCAGATGGTTTTCTCCAATTTTCAGAGCATGTCCCAAAAGGGTTTTCTTGAGTTCCAAATACATTTTCCATATTTCCAGAGGGTTTTCTTGAAGTTCCAGGGCACTTTTCCCAAGTTCCAGATGGTTTTCTCCAATTTTCAGAGCATGTCCCCAAAGGGTTTTCTTGAGGTCCAAATACATTTTCCATATTTCCAGAGGGTTTTCTTGAAGTTCCAGGGCACTTTTCCAAAGTTCCAGATGGTTTTCTCCAATTTTCAGAGCATGTCCCAAAAGGGTTTTCTTGAGTTCCAAATACATTTTCCATATTTCCAAAGGGTGTTCTTGAAGTTCCAGGGCACTTTCCCCAAGTTCCAGATGGTTTTCTCCAATTTTCAGAGCATGTCCCAAAAGGGTTTTCTTGAGTTCCAAATACATTTTCCATATTTCCAGAGGGTGTTCTTGAAGTTCCAGGGCACTTTCCCAAAGTTCCAGATGGTTTTCTCCAATTTTCAGGGCATGTCCCCAAAGGGTTTTCTTGAGTTCCAAATACATTTTCCGTATTTCCAGAGGGTTTTCTTGAAGTTCCAGGGCACTTTCCCCAAGTTCCAGATGGTTCTCTCCAATTTTCAGAGCATGTCCCAAAAGGGTTTTCTTGAGTTCCAAATACATTTTCCATATTTCCAGAGGGTTTTCTTGAAATTTCAAAACGTTTTCCCTACATTCCAAAGGGTTTCCAGTAACTTTCCAATGACCTGTCCTAGAGTTCCAGAGAGTTTTCTGGAGGTCCCACATCCCTTCCCCAAAGTTCCAGGAGTATTTTTTTGAGACTCCAAAGGGTTTTCCCAACATCCCAGCAGCTTTTCCCAGGTCTCTTTTGTGAAAGATGAACAGGCCAAGGAGACCAGGTGTCAGCCAGAGGTGTGAACTATCTGGACCTCATGAATACTCTTAGTCGCCAATCTCTTCTGCACACGCCGGGACCCCAGGCTGAACTCCCCCTTTTCCTCTGCTCCTCCTCCCCTCCCCATTGCCCCTACCCCCTTCCCCTCCACAGCACTTGTGTATATTTGTACGTATTTATTACTCTATTTCAATTAATGACGTGTATATATCTATAATTCTATTGATCTATTCTGGTGGTATTGACACCCGTCTACTTGTTTTGTTTTGTCATCTGTCTCCCCCTTCTAGACTGTGAGTCCGTTGTTGGGTACGGACCGTCTCTATCTGTTGATGATTTATACTTCCCAAGTGCTTAGTACAGTGCTCTGCACACAGTAAGTGCTCAGTAAATATGATTGAATGAATGAATGAATGACCTAGCACAGCCTGTGTAGGATGTTTGGTTTCGTTCTCTGTCTCCCCCTTTTAGACTGTGAGCCCAATGTTGGGTAGGGACTGTCTCTATATGTTGCCAATTTGTACTTCCCAAGCGCTTAGTACAGTGCTCTGCACATAGTAAGCGCTCAATAAATACGATTGATGATGTGGTGGAAGGTGACCGGGAAAACTGGGGTGGCCCTTGGGACCAGTTAGGCCTCAGCTGCTCCAGGGAAGCCAAAGCCCGACTCCCAGAGAGAGCATAATTTACGGCTTGTCCCTTGCCCACTGAGAGCTTCTAGCCCCCATCCCCAGTGCCTTGTGCTGCTGGGTTCCTGAACCCTTGCTGGGAGTCAATCAATCTATCAATCAATCGTATTTATTGAGCACTTACTGTGTGCAGAGCAATGTACTAAGCGCTAGGGAAGTACAAGTTGGAGTCCTGATACCGTCTAATACCTTGCAGATTCACTATCACCTTGTGGTCCACTCTGACCCTCAGAGTCCTTTTCGGCTGCTAAAGCCCCCCGTCCCCCCCAGGCCTAGGGCCGGCTTGGCACTGGAAAGAGGCAGCCATGTTGGGGAGCACTGGTGGAGTGGGGCGGTGAGAAGTTGGAAAGCGCCAGTCCGAGTCAGAAAAGTGGCATCAGTGGGAACAGGACCCGAGGAGGGGGTGCACGGTAGCTGCAGAATGGCAAGGAGGGGGTGGGGAGTGGGTCCCTCTGGAGAAACGATTTAGGTTCTGGGGTTCTCCTCGTGTCTCTCCCCACTTCAATCCATACTTCATGCTGCTGCCTGGATTGTCTTTGTCCAGAAACGCTCTGGGCATGTTACTCCCCTCTTCAAAAATCTCCCGAGGCTACCAATCAATCTGCGCATCAGGCAGAAACTCCTCACCCTGGGCTTCCAGGCTGTCCATCCATCCCCTCGCCCCCTCCTACCTCACCTCCCTTCTCTCCTTCTCCAGCCCAGCTTGCACCCTCCGCTCCTCTACCACTAATCTCCTCACCGTTAGGCCTCGTTCTCGCCTGTCCCGCTGTCGACCCCCGACCCATGTCCTCCCCCAGGCCTGGAATGCCCTCCCTCTGCCCATCTGCCAAGCTCGCTCTCTTCCTCCCTTCAAGGCCCTTCTGAGAGCTCACCTCCTCCAGGAAGCCTTCCCAGACTGAGCCCCTTCCTTCCTCTCCCCCTCGTCCCCCTCTCCATCCCCCCATCTTACCTCCTTCCCTTCCCCACAGCACCTGTATATATGTTTGTACATATTTATTACTCTATTTATTTATTTATTTTAGTTGTACATATCTATTCTATTTATTTTATTTTGTTAATATGTTTGGTTTTGTTCTCTGTCTCCCCCTTCTAGACTGTGAGCCCACTGTTGGGTAGGGACTGTCTCTCTATGTTGCCAACTTGCACTTCCCAAGCGCTTAGTACAGTGCTCTGCACACAGTAAGCGCTCAATAAATACGATTGATTGATTGATTGATTGATTGACATCGGTTTGACGGTGATGTCCCAGGGGATGGGAGGGAAGGGCTGGCGAATGGAGCCCGAAGCCATTCCCCACCCTGGCCAGGACCAGAGAGCACTCGGGGATTGCTGCCCATGGGGCCCTCCGGGATTGGCTGTGGAATGACTCAGTAACACCCTTCCCACCCAAATCAAGGGAATCGGGAACAGGCTCCTCAAATCTTCCGCTAGTGTGGGAAGAGACTTGGAAACACCTCTTTGACAGGACAGAAATGGCCCCATGGAGGCGGAGAAAATTCAGTTGGGGGGCAGGGGCCTGGAGGTGGTGCCTTCATGGACATAAAGACTTTTAGACTGTGAGCCCACTGTTGGGTAGGGACTGTCTCTATATGTTGCCAATTTGTACTTCCCAAGTGCTTAGTACAGTGCTCTGCACATAGTAAGCGCTCAATAATTACGATTGATGATGATAAACCAACCCCAGGCTATGGATGGGAAGAGCTGGGCTTGATCGGTGCTCCTCGAGGTGGCTGCCTTGCCAAGCCAGCCTGGTGGGGGGCTAGGGTACATGGGCAGCCGAAAGGGACCCTGAGGGTCACAGTGAGCCACAAGGTGATGGTGAATCTGCAAGGCATTAGACGGTATCAGTATATCCTTCTCCAGTAAGGGAGCGAGGTGGGATGGTGGGGGCTTAGAGTAATAATAAGGATGGCATTTGTTAAGCGCCTACTATGTGCCAAGCCCTGTTCTAAGCGCTGGGGTAGATCAGGTTGTCCCCCGTGGGGCTCACGGTCTTCATCCCCGTTTTCCAGATGAGGCCCAGAGAAGTGAAGTGACTTGCCTAAAGTCACACAGCTGACAAGTGGCAGAGCCGGGGTTAGAAGCCACGACCTCTGACTCCCGAGCTCCAGTTCTTTCCACTGAGCCACGCCACTTCTCTAGCCTCTGCCCACCCCTCTTTGCCCCCAACCCCAGGCTGGGGCCAGGCCTAGGGGCAGCCGTGACCTACAGTGTTTGTCCTGATCTACCTCACCCCTTCATCCCAGAGCCAGTCATCGTCATCATCATCAATCGTATTTATTGAGGGCTTACTGTGTGCAGAGCACTGTACTAAGCGCTTGGGAAGTACAAATTGGCAACATAACAGTCTGGTGGGTGTGGGAGCGAGTGGGCACCCAGAAGCCCTCTCGGAGATTCGGGGGCTACTGGTTAAGTGCTTGCTATGTGCCAGGCGCTGTACTAAGCAGTAGGATTCATTCATTCAATAGTATTTATTTATTTTTTTTAGACTGTGAGCCCACTGTTGGGTAGGGACTGTCTCTATATGTTGCCAACTTGTACTTCCCAAGCGCTTAGTGCTCTGCACACAGTGCTCTGCACACAGTAAGCGCTCAGTAAATACGATTGATGATGATTTATTGAGCGCTTACTGTGTGCGGAGCACTGTACTAATCAATCAACCAATCGTATTTATTGAGCGCTTACTGTGTGCAGAGCACTGTGCTAAGCGCTTGGGAAGTACAAGTTGGCAACGTGTGGAGCCGGTCCCTGCCCAACAGTGGGCTCACAGTCTAGATTATTACTCTTTATTTATTTTACTTGTACATATCTATTCTATTTATTTTATTTTGTTAATATGTTTGGTTTTGTTCTCTGTCTCCCCCTTCTAGACCGTGAGCTCACTGTTGGGTGGGGACCGTCTCTATGTGTTGCCAACTTGTGCTTCCCAAGTGTTTGGTGCAGTGCTCTGCACACAGTAAGTGCTCAATAAATACAATTGATTGATTGATTGATAGAAGATACAAGTAGGATACTTGTATCTGTTTTGTTTTGTTCTCTGTCTCCTCCTTCTAGACTGTGAGCCCACTGTTGGGTAGGGACCGTCTCTATATGTTGCCGACTTGTACTTCCCAAGCGCTTAGTACAGCGCTGTGCACACAGTAAGCGCTCAATAAATACGATTGATTGATTGATAGTTCCGAGTGACCTTTCATTCGTTCAATCGTATTTATTGAGCGCTTACCGTGTGCAGAGCGCTGTACTAAGCGCTTGGGAAGTCCAAGTTGGCAACATCTAGAGACGGTCCCGACCCAACAGTGGGCCAACTTGGACCCATATGTTGCCAATTTGTACTTCCCAAGCGCTTAGTCCAGCGCTCTGCACACAGTAAGCGCTCAATAAATACGATTGATGATGATGATGATGGAAGTGGGCTCACAGGCTACCAGGACAGTACAAGATTTTCAATTAAGAAGGCCAGCCGGTTCCCCCCTCACCTCCTTCTCCTGTCCCCCCCAGGCCCACTACCTCTTTTTGTTCCTCCATTCCAGCCTCTGGAAATTGGCCACCCCCTGCCTCAGCCTCCCCCCTACCCCAGACCCAATTACAGAAGAGGGGGGAATTTTTCATTGACTATTGTAAACCAGATTGGAGCACCACCCCCACCCCATTAGAGCCCTCAGGGAGACAGGGGGAGGGGGGGCGTCTGCCTTTCAGGCCGGATTAAGGACCTGTAATTGGCCCCAGATAAGAGATTGGAGCTGGTGACTAATGAGTCTGAAGTGGGTTTCTGTGTCTGTCCTCCCCTTTTCCCGGGAACAGGGGGGGACAGGGGGGAGGCTGAGCCGGGGCTGGGAATTGGACCAGGAATTCATTCATTCATTCATTCAGTCGGATTTATTGAGCGCTTACTGCGTGCAGAGCAGCAGCATCATCAATCGTATTTATTGAGCGCTTACTATGTGCAGAGCACTGGACTAAGCGCTTGGGAAGTACAAATTGGCAACATATAGAGACAGTCCCTACCCAACAGTGGGCTCGCAGTCTAAAAGGGGGAGATGGAGAACAAAACCAAACATACTAACAAAATGAAATAGAATAGATATGTACAAATAAAATAAATAAATAAATAAATAGAGTCCAAGTTGGCAACATCTAGAGACGGTCCCTACCCAACAGCGGGCTCACAGTCTAAAAGAGGGGGACAGACAACAAAACAAAACATATTAACAAAATAAAATAGAATAGTAAATATGTACAAGTAAAATAAATAGAACAAATACGCTTATCACCTGGTTTGACTTCCAGGTAAGGAGAGCTAAGCGTATCCTTCAAGGGTCACAAAAGAATAGCTTCCAAAGCAAATTTCTTCAAATTTGGTTCGAAATATTTCTTTGCTGCCACTGTTGTAATATTCTGGTTAGCTTCCACGATTCTTGTTGAGCTCTTGGGCAAGGAGTGCACTGTCAAAGTGAAGATGGACTGCTTTTATTTGCCAGCTGCTACAGATTTGGAACCGCGATTTCTGCGGTTGAGACTGCGGGAGGAGAAACTACCTCCAGGCCTCCCTTTGGGGCCTGGGGCAGCTTTTGGTGGCATGTGGCATTTTGGTGGCATTTACTTATTTATCATTTATTTATTTATTTTACTTGTACATATCTATTCTATTTATTTTATTTTGTTAGTATGTTTGGTTTTGTTCTCTGTCTCCCCCTTTTAAACTGTGAGCCCACTGGTGGGTAGGGACTGTCTCTATATGTTGCCAATTTGTACTTCCCAAGCGCTTAGTACAGTGCTCTGCACATAGTAAGCGCTCATTAAATACGATTGATGATGATGATGATGATTTACTTGTACATATCTATTCTATTTATTTTATTTTGTTAGTATGTTTGGTTTTGTTCTCTGTCTCCCCCTTTTAGACTGTGAGCCCACTGTTGGGTAGGGACTGTCTCTAGATGTTGCCAACTTGTACTTCCCAAGCACTTAGTACAGTGCTCTGCACACAGTAAGAGCTCAATAAATACGATTGATTGATTGATTGATTGATTCACAGAAGCAGCGCCCGGGCCTGTGAGTCAGAAGGTCATGGGTTCTAATCCTGCCTCCACCACTTGTCTGCCGTGTGACCATAGGCAAATCACTTCACTTCTCTGGGCCTTAGTTACCCCATCTGTAAAATGGGGATTGAGACTGTGAGGCCCACGTGGGACAGGGACTGTGTCCAACCCGATCTGCTTGTGTTCACCCCGGCGCTTAGTACAATGCACGTAGTTAAATGCTTAACAAATATCATCATTATTATTATTATTGGGGTGGCTGGTGGGAGAGGTGAGGGCGGGCAGGCCTCAGCCCCTCCGTGGCTCCCCAATCAATCAATCAATCAATCAATCAATTGTATTTATTGAGCGCTTACTGTGTGCAGAGCACTGTACTAAGCGTTTGGGAAGTACAAGGTGGCAACATATAGAGACAGTCCCTACCCAACAGTGGGCTTACAGTCTAAAAGGGGGAGACAGAGAACAAAACCAAACGTACTAACAAAATAAAATAAATAGAATAGATATGTGCAAGTAAAATAAATAAATAGATTAATAAGTATGTACAAACATATATACATATATACAGGTGCTGTAGGGAAGGGAAGGAGGTAAGATGAGGGGGATGGAGAGAGGGACGAGGGGGAGAGGAAGGAAGGGGCTCAGTCTGGGAAGGCCTCCTAAGGAAGGAGACTGTGAGCCCACTGTTGGGTAGGGACTCTCTCTATATGTTGCCAACCTGTACTTCCCAAGCGCTTAGTACAGTGCTCTGCACAAAGTAAGCGCTCAATAAATATGGTTGATTGATTGATTGATTGATTGACGAATGTTGCTCAGGAGCACTGGCAGAGATGCTGCGCCGCCCGGGAGGGTGGCCATCTGGCTCTCACAGGGCCAAGGAGGGCAGAGCTCGGCCTGCCTTCTGTGCCCTAATACACAGCCTCGAGATGACCCCCTCATTAATGCCCTGACAGGCGGCTCCCAGCCCCTCTCTCTCCTACCCCAGCCCATCCTTTCCCCTTCATTAGAGCAATCAGCACAGCCGGGCCTGAAGGGCTGAGAGATCCGGGCCCCCGCATGGGGAGCAGGAATATCCCAGAGGGAGGGCTTAGAACCTTGGACTCATTCAATCATTTATTCAATCATTATTTATTAATCAATCAATCAATCAATCAATCGTATTTATTGAGCACTTACTGTGTGCAGAGCACTGTACTAAGCGCTTGAGAAGTACAAGTTGGCAACATATAGAGACAGTCCCTACCCAACCGTGGGCTCACAGTCTAAAAGGGGGAGACAGAGAACAAAACCAAACATACTAACAAAATAAAATAAATAGAAGAGATATGTACAAGTAAAATAAATAAATAAATAGAGTAATAAATATGTACAGACATATATACATATATACAGGTGCTGTGGGGAAGGGAAGGAGGTAAGATGGGGGAGATGGAGAGGGGGATGAGGGGGAGAGGAAGGAAGGGGCTGAGTGTGGGAAGGCCTCCTGGAGGAGGTGAGCTCTCAGTAGGGCCATGAAGGGAGGAAGAGAGCTTGCTTGGCGGATGGGCAGAGGGATTGGGGGCATTCCAGGCCCGGGGGATGACGTGGGCCGGGGGTCGATGGTGGGACAGGTGAGAATGAGGTATGGTGAGGAGATTAGCGGTGGAGGAGCGGAGGGTGCAGGCTGGGCTGGAGAAGGAGAGAAGGGAGGTGAGGTAGTAGGGGGCGAGGGGATGGAGAGCCTTGAAGCCCAGGGTGAGGAGTTTCTGCCTGATGCGCAGATTGATTGGTAGCCATTGGAGATTAAGCACTTACCATGTGCAGAGCACTGTACTAAGCGCTTGGGAAAGCACAATTCAACAATAAACAGTGACAATCCCTGCCCACAACGAAGGTGGGGGGAGAGAAAGGCAGATCTCAATACAGACCCTGATTCGTTCATTTAATCGTATTTATTGAGCACTTACTGTGTGCAGAGCACTGTACTAAGGGCTTGGGAAGTACAAGTTGGAAACATATCGAGACGGTCCCTACCCAACAACGGGCTCACAGTCTAGGGGAGACGGACAACGAAACAAATCATGTAGACAGGTGTCAAAATCGTCAGAACAAATATAATTATAACTATATGCACATCATTAACAAAATAAATAGAATAGTAAATATGTACAAGTAAAATAAATAGAGTAATAAATCTGTATAAATATATACAAGTGCTGTGGGGAGGGGGATGGGGAGGAGCCTGGAGTGCCCTCCCTCCGCATATCCGCCAAGCTAGCTCTCTTCCTCCCTTCAAAGCCCTACTGAGAGCTCACCTCCTCCAGGAGGCCTTCCCACACCGAGCCCCCTCCCCATCTCCCCCGCCCTACCACCTTCCCCTCCCCACAGCACCTGTATATATGTTTGTCCAGATTTATTACTCTATTTTACTTGTACATATTTACTATTCTATTGATTTTGTTAATGATGTGCATCTAGCTTTATCTCAATTTATTCTGATGACACCTGTCCACGTTTTGTTTTGTTGTCTGTCTTCCCCTTCTAGACTATGAGCCCACTGTTGGATAGGGACCGTCTCTATATGTTGCCAATTTGTACTTCCCAAGTGCTTAGTCCAGTCCTCTGCACACAGAAAGCGCTCAATAAATACGATTGGATGAATGTGAGCCCGTTGTTGGGTAGGGACTGTCTCTATATGTTGCCAACTTGTACTTCCCAAGTGCTTAGTACAGTGCTCTGCACACAGAAAGCACTCAATAAATACGATTGAATCAATCAATCAATCGTATTTATTGAGCTCTTACTGTGTGCACAGCACTGTACTAAGCGCTTGGGAAGTACAAGTTGAGTGAAAATGAATGAATGAAAAAGGGGGCCCAGTCTGGGAGGAGGCCTTCCCTGGAGGAGGTGAGCTCTCAGTTGGGCTTTGAAGTGAGGAAGAGATTTTATTTAGATGGATATAAATAAATAAAATTACAGATATGTACATTAGTGCTGTGGCACCCCTGAGCTCTGCTGTTCCTAAACTCAGCTATATTGGGCTTGGTCGTTCCAAACCCTGGCATCTGTGGGCCTGTTTGTTCCCAGCCCCCTGTGCCTCATGGCTCGAATTCCAGGAAGTACTGGGATAGCATGGATAGCCTGGAGCAGAGAGGGTGGCACAGGTGGATTTCCCTAGGCAGACTCACCTTCGGGCCCTGCTGCTGTGGTCAGGTGGTCTGCCATGATGATGATGATGGCATTTATTAAGCGGTTACTATGTGCAAAGCACTGTTCTAAGCGCTGGGGAGGTTACGAGGGGATCAGGTTGTCCCACGGGGGGCTCACAGTCTTCATCCCCATTGTACAGATGAGGGAACTGAGGCCCAGAGAAGTGAAGTGACTTGCCCAAAGTCACCCAGCTGACAATTGGCAGAGCCGGGATTTGAACCCGTGACCTCTGACTCCAAAGCCCGGGCTCGTTCCACTGAGCCACGCTGCTTCTCCTCACCACCATCCAGAGGGTTAGGTTGGGGACAGCCCCTGCTGGGGTGTCGGCCGCGAGGTGGTAATTGGTAAATGTTTACTATGTGCCGAGCACTGTCCTAAGCACTGGAGTAGATATAAGATCATCAGGTTCCCCATGGGGCTCCTCTTCTAAGTAGGAGGGAGAACAGGCATTAAATCCTCACTTTGCAGATGAAGGAAATGAGGCACAGAGATCAATCAATCAATCAATCGTATTGAGCGCTTACTGTGTGCAAAGCACTGTGCTAAGCGCTTGGGAAGTACAAGTTGGCAACATATAGAAACAGTCCCTACCCAACAGTGGGCTCACAGTCTAAAAGGGGGAGACAGAGAACAAAACCAAACATACTAACACAATAAAATAAATAGAATAGATATGTACAAGTAAAATAAATAAATAAATAGAGTAATAAATATGTACAAACATATATACATATATACAGGTGCTGTGGGGATACATACTAACAAATTTATTACTCTATTTATTTATTTATTTTATTTGTACATATTTATTCTATTTTACTTTGTTAATATGTTTTGTTTTGTTCTCTGTCTCTCCCTTCTAGACTGTGAGCCCGCTGTTGGGTAGGGACCGTCTCTAGATGTTACCAACTTGTACTTCCCAAGCGCTTAGTCCAGTGCTCTGCACACAGTAAGCGCTCAATAAATACGATTGAATGAATGAAATAGAATATGAACAAGTAAAATAAATACATAAATAAAGTAATAAACATGTACAAACATATATACATATATACAGGTGCTGTGGGGAGGGGATGGTAGGGACCGTCTCTATATGTTGCCAACTTGTACTTCCCAAGCGCTTAGTCCAGTGCTCTGCACACAGTAAGCGCTCAATAAATGCGATTGATTGATTGTACTCCCCAAGCGCTTAGTCCAGTGCTCTGCACACAGTAAGTGCTCAATAAATACGATTGAATGAATGAAATAGGATATGTACAAGTAAAATAGAGTAATAAATATGTACAAACATATATACAGATATACAGGTGCTGTGGGGAGGGGAAGGTAGGGACTGTCTCTCTATGTTGCCAACTTGTACTCCCCAAGCGCTTAGTCCAGTGCTCTGCACACAGTAAGCGCTCGATAAATACGATTGAATGAATTCCCTTGCATCTGCCCCAGCGCTTAGCACACAGTAAGCGCTTAACGACTACCATTCTAGTACAGTGCTCTGTCCTAGGTCAGGGGCTCAGGGAATGCCGGTGATGGATTGATCGCTTGATTGGATGAGGGGCTTCAAATTTATTTGGTGCTATTTACTGGTCCCTGGCCAATTAGTGACACTTTGAAATCCCGGCCTAAGGCACGCTGCTGTTTGGACCATAAACAAGTCGTTATTGGGGGTCAGAGGGCAGCGCTCCAGCTGCTTTCCATTCAGTTCCAACGGATCTCTAAACGTCGAGGCTGGCTCTTCTCTGGGGGTTGATAATAATAATAATAATAATAATAATAATAGCATTTTGTACTTCTCAAGCACTTAGTACAGTGCTCTGCACACAGTAAGCGCTCAGTAAATACGATTGATCGATTGATTGATTGATTAAGCACTTACTACGTGCAAAGCACTGTTCTAAGCGCTGGGGAGGTTACAAGGTGATCAGGTTGTCCCACGGGGGGCTCACAGTCTTCATCCCCATTTTCCAGATGAGGGAACGGAGGCCCAGAGAAGTGAAGTGACTTGCCCACCCAGCTGACAAGTGGCGGAGCCGGGATTTGAACCCATCATCATCAATCGTATTTATTGAGCGCTTACTATGTGCAGAGCACTGTACTAAGCGCTTAGCACAGTACTAAGCGCTTAGCAGTGTACTAAGCGCTTAGCACTGTACTAAACCCATGAAGTCTGGGCTCTTTCCACTGAGGCACGCTGCTTCTCCGATGGGGGGGCACATGATGGGGGGCTCGGGCGTCCCGGGATACCCCCATTCCACCCCGCCAGTCCCCCCCAGGGCCGGGGAATCCTCTGTGCTCCCCAGGGCCTGGAAGCTTGGGAGAGACTTCTAGACTGTGGGCCCACTCTTCTAGACTGTAAGCCCACTGTTGGGTGGGGACCGTCTCTCTATGTTGCCAACTTGGACTTCCCAAGCGCTTAGTCCAGTGCTCTGCACACAGGAAGCGCTCAATAAATACGATTGAATGAATGAATGGGTGAGAGAGCATGGCCTGGGGGGGTCTGGATTCAGGGGAGACTAGACGGAAAGGGTGAGGGGGGTGAGAAGGAAAGAGAAAAAAAGGGGAAAAGAAAGAAAAAGAAAGAAAAAGGAGGGGGAGAGCGATGAGTGGGACCGGCTGCCGAAAGGTGATTTGTGTGTGTTGTGTTGTGTGTAGGGGGCGGGGGGCGTTAAAATGAGGCGGGGTCAGGGGTCCTGGGTGGACCATCTTACCTCCCCCCCATCTTACCTCCTTCCCTTCCCCACAGCACCTGTATATATGTATATATGTTTGTACATATTTTTTACTCTATTTATTTATTTATTTTATCTGTACATATCTATTCTATTTATTTTATTTTGTTAGTGTGTTTGGTTTTGTTCTCTGTCTCCCCCTTTTAGACTGTAAGCCCACTGTTGGGTAGGGACTGTCTCTATATGTTGGCAATTTGTACTTCCCAAGCGCTTAGTACAGTGCTCTGCACATAGTAAGCGCTCAATAAATACGATTGATGATGATGACACAGAAGTGGGTTCAGAGGTCTTGACTGGTGGCACTGTGGCCGACACCTCTGGCTCACCCCACCACCAATGCGCCGCAGGGCCCTGCATAGCCTAGTGGCTAGAGCCCGGGCCCCGGAGTCAGAAGGACCTGGGTTCTAATCCCGACTCCGCCACTTGTCTGCTGTGGGACCTCGGGTGAGTCACTTTGCTTCTCTGGGCCTCGGTTCCCTCATCTGTAAAAGGGGGATATTAATAATAATAATAATAATTGATTAAGCGCTTACTATGTGCAAAGCACTGTTCTAAGCGCTGGGGAGATTACAAGGTGATCAGGTTGTCCCACGGGGGGCTCCCAGTCTTCATCCCCATTTTCCAGACGAGGGAACTGAGGCCCAGAGAAGTGAAGTGACTTGCCCAAAGTCACACAGCTGACAATTGGTGGAGTTGGGATTTGAACCCATGACCTCTGACTCTAAATCCCGGGCTCTTTCCAGTGAGCCACGCTGCTCTCCAATAATAATGATGATGGCATTTTTTTATTAAGCGTTCACTATGTGCAAAGCACTGTTCTAAGCGCTGGGGAGGTTGCAAGGTGATCAGATTGTCCCACGTGGGGCTCACAGTCTTAATCCCCATTTTGCAGATGAGGTAACGGAGGCACAGAGATGTTAAGTGACTTGCCCAAAGTCACCCAGCTGACAAGTGGCGGAGCCGGGATTTGAACCCATGACCTCTGACTCCAAAGCCCGTGCTCTTTCCACTGAGCCACGCTGCTTCTCTTAAGCCCCGAGCCCTACGTGGAACAACTTGATTACCTTGTATCTAACCCCAGTGTTTAGAACAGTGCTTGGCACATAGTAAGTGATTAGCAAATACAGTCATTATTATTTTATTATTATTATTAACAGGGACCCAAAGCTATTATTAAGTGGGAGTTGGGATTGGAGTGTGTGTGTGTGTGTGTGTGTTTGTTCGTGGGGGAACTTGTGTGTTGTAAATATGAGTCCACGCCACATGCTCATATTCATTCAGTCGTATTTATTGAGCACTTACTCTGTGCAGAGCACTGTACTAAGCACTAGGCAAGGCCTGCCCTTCCACTTCCTTCCACTCCCCTTTTTTTTTAATAGCATTTATTAAGCGCTTACTATGTGCAAAGCACTGTTCTAAGCGCTGGGGAGGTTACAAGGAGATCAGGTTGCCCCACAGGGGGCTCACAGTCTTAATCCCCATTTTACAGATGAGGGAACTGAGGCCCAGAGAAGTGAAGTGACTTGCCCAAAGTCACACAGCTGGCAATTCTGTGTCGCCCTGACTTACTCCTTTATTCATCCTCCTCCCAGCCCCACAACTCTTATGTATATATCTGTAACTTATTTATATTTATTTTATTTGTACATATCTATTCTATTTATTTTATTTTGTTAGTATGTTTGGTTTTCTTCTCTGTCTCCCCCTTTTAGACTGTGAGCCCACTGTTGGGTAGGGACTGTCTCTACATGTTGCCAATTTGTACTTCCCAAGCGCTTAGTACAGTGCTCTGCACATAGTAAGCGCTCAATAAATACGATTGATGATGATGATGATGATATTTATATCAGCCTCTCCCTCTAGACTGTAAGTTCATCGGGTGCAGGGAATGTGTCTGTTAGAGAAGCAGCGTGGCTCAGTGGAAAGAGCACTGGCTTTGGAGTCAGAGGTCATGGATTCAAATCCCCGCTCTGACGCTTGTCAGCTGTGTGACTTTGGGCAAGTCGCTTAACTTCTCTGTGCTTCAGTTCCCTCATCTGGAAAATGAGGACTAAAACTGTGAGCCCCCCGTGGGTCAACCTGATCACCTTGTAACCTCCCCAGCGCTTAGAACAGTGCTTTGCACATAGTAACCACTTAATAAATTCATTCATTCATTCAATCATATTTATTGAGCGCTTACTGTGTGCGGAGCACTGTAGTAAGCGCTTGGGAAGTACAAGTTGGCAACATATAGAGACGGTCCCTACACAACAACGAGCTCACTGTCTAGAGGGGGAGACAGACATTAATACAAATAGATAAAACAATCAATTACAGATATCTACAGATACATATGTGCTGTGGGGAGTCATTCATTCAGTTGTATTTATTGAGTGCTTACTGTGTGCGGAGCACTGTACTAAGCGCTTGGGAAGTCCAAGTTGGCAACATATAGAGACAGTCCCTACCCAATATTACCATCATCATCTCCCAAGCACTAAGGGAAGCAGCGTGGCTCAGCGGAAAGTGCACAGGCTTGGGAGCCAGAGGTCATGGGTTCTAATCCTGGCTCCGCCACTGGTCAGCTGTGTGACTTTGGGCAAGTCACTTCACTTCTCTGGGCCTCAGTCCCCTCATCTGTAAAATGGGGATTAAGACTCTGAGCCCCACATGGGACAACCTGATCACCTTGTATCCCACCCAGCGCTTAGAACAGTGCTTTGCACATAGTAAGCACTTAAATGCCATCATTATTATTATTATTACAGTGTTCTGTACAAGTAAGCGCTCAATAAATACCACTGATTGATTGATTAGGGCCAGGCCTGAGGGTTTGCAGGTAGTTTTCATCTGGTCTGTGCCTGCCTGGCTGGGTTTGGGGGTGCATTTTGGTGGGAAGGGGGACGGGGAGTGGGCAGAGGGGCGTCCAATTTTTTGAGGACTGGCAGGGAGAGTCAGCCTCAGGCACACCCAGAACGGATTCAGCCGTTCTTCCCAGCCTGGGTGCCCACAGCCACCTTTCCCAATCAATCAATCAATCAATCAATCATATTTATTGAGCGCTTACTGTGTGCAGAGCACTGTACTAAGCACTTGGGAAGTACAAGTTGGCGACATATAGAGACCGTCCCTACCCAACAGTGGGCTCCCAGAGTCCTGAGCAGCTTCGTTCATTCATTCAGTTGTAATTATCGAGCGCTTACTGTGTGCAGAGCACTGTACTAAGCACTTGGAAAGTACAATTCAGCAATAAAGAGAGACAATCCCAGCCCACATGGGGTTTACAGCCTCGAAAGGGGGAAGACAGACATCAAAACAAGTAAACAGGCATCAATAGAAATGGAATTATAGATATACACATCAAAACAAGTGTGGGGAAGCAGCGTGGCTCAGTGGAAAAGAGCCCGGGCTTTGGAGTCAGAGGTCATGGGTTCAAATCCCCGCTCCGCCAATTAAAAGCTGTGTGACTTTGGGCAAGTCACTTCATTTCTCTGGGCCTCAGTTACCTCATCTGGAAAATGGGGATGAAGACTGTGAGCCCCCTGTGGGACAACCTGATCACCTTGTAACCTCCCCAGGGCTTAGAACAGTGCTTTGCGCATAGTAAGCGCTTAATAAATGCCATCATTATTAAGTAAACAGGCAGTATAAATAGAATGATTTGTTTATTTAGAGCTGTTTATTAACAATAAATATATAAATATGATGATATTTATATATAAATATATAAAGCGCTGGGCAAGGCCTACTCTTCCACTTCCTTCCACTACCTTCTGTGTTGCCCTGACTTACTTCGTTCATCCTCCTCCCAGCCCCACAACTCTTATGTATATATCTGTAATTTATTTATATTTATATCAGTGACTTGTCAGTGTGGCTCAGTGGCAAGAGCCCGGGCTTTGGAGTCAGAGGTCATGGGTTCAAATCCCGCCTCTGCCACTTGTCAGCTGTGTGACTTTGGGCAAGTCACTTTAACTTCTCTGGGCCTCAGTTCCCTTATCTGTAAAATGGAGATTAAGACTGTGAGCCCCACATGGGACAACCTGATCACCTTGTAACCTCCCCAGGGCTTAGAACAGTGCTTTGCACATAGTAAGCGCTTAATAAATGCCATTATTATTATTATTATTATCAGTCTCTCCCCCTAACCAGTAAGTTCATCGGGTTTAGGGAACGGGTATGTTAGAGAAGCAGTGTGGCTCAGTGGAAACACCACAGCCTTTGGAGCCAGAGGTCAGGGGTTCAAATCTCGGCTCTGCCAATTGTCAGCTGTGTGACTTTGGGCAAGTCCCTTCTCTGGGCCTCAGCTACCTCATCTGTAAAATGAGACTGTGACTCATCTGTAAAATGGGGATTAAGACTGTGAGCCCCCCGTGGGGCAACCCGATCACCTTGTAATCTCCCCAGCGCTTAGAACAGTGCTCTGTACATAGTAAGCACTTAATAAATGCCATTATTATTATTATTATTGTTATTAAATAATATTTAATTATTAGAGCAAATATGGGGAGCCCCATTCCCAGAGTCCTGAGAGGCTGAGGGGTCAGGGGCAGCCCCGGTCTCATCTGGGCCTAGTTAAGAGGGCCGAATGTCTCCTTGGGGGTAGAGAAAACTTCAGTCCCGTAATCGGCTCATGAACGTTGCACATATCCTGGGGGGAGGAGAAGGGGATGAGGAAGAGGACAGGCTAATGGAAAGCAAAACCAGAGCTGCCCAGCCACCCCCAACCTCCACCCTTATCCATTAGCATTCCTCCAACACCTGCAGACACTTGGCAGGAGGGTTCAGAGGGTGGGGAGAACCCGGGTTTGGTTCCAATTAGGAAGCTAATAAGATGAGGGAGGGGGGAGGGGGTGTCCCGAGAGCAGCGCTCAGCTATCTCGGACTGGTCCCTGCCTTATCTGAGGGGCTAGACTGGGGGTCCTCAAGAAGCCGGAGTGAGTAGTAGGTAGGTCAGTGTCTTTGATAAGTCTTGAGAAGCCACGCGGTCTAATTCATTCATTCATTCAGTCGTATTTATTGAGCGCTTACTGTGTGCAGAGCACTGGACTAAGCGCTTGGAAAGTACAAGTCGGCAACATAGAGAGACGGTCCCTACCCAACAGTGGGCTCACAGTCTCGAAGGGGGAGACAGACGACAAAACAAAACAGGTGGACAGGTGTCAAGTCGTCAGAACAAACAAAATTAAAGCTAAATGCAGATCATTAACAAAATAAATAGGATAGTAAGTATGTACAAGTAAAATAAAGTAAGGGAAAGAGTGCAGGATGCCCACAATCCGATCCCACCTCGCCACTGGCTGGCTGGGTGAATGGAAAGAGCACAGGCCTAGGAGGCGGAAGGCTTGGGTTCAAATCCAAGTTTCATCATGTACCTGTCTGTGTGCGCTTGGGCAAGTCACTTAACTTCTCTGGGCCTCAGTTCCCCTTCTAGACTGTGAGCCCACTGTTGGGTAGGGACCGCCTCTATATGTTGCCAACTTGGACTTCCTAAGCGCTTAGTACAGTAAGTGCTCAATAAATCCCATTGATTGATTCCCCCCTTTGCAAAATGGAGATTCAATACCCATGCTGTGTCTTTCTTCAAATGTGAGCCCCCTGTGGAACCTGAGTCAGAGGTCATGGGTTCAAATCCCAGCTCTGCCCATTGTCAGCTGTGTGACTTTGGGCAAGTCACTCAACTTCTCTGTGCCTCAGTTACCTCACCTGTAAAATGAGGATTAAGATTGTGAGCCCCACGTGGGACAACCTGATCGCCTTGTATCCCCCCGGTGCTTAGAACAGTGTTTTGCACATAGTAAGTGCTTAACAAATACCATTATTATTATTATTACATAGCAAGTGCTTAGCAAAAACCACTAATTTTATTATCATCATCATTATTGTTATTAATAAGTCTTTAAAGGATCATTATAGCCAGAGGCTTTGATCTCTGGTTAGTCCCCTTCTCACACCCTTACAGTCTAAGCACTGTACCAAGCGCTTGGTACAGTGCTCTGCACACAGTAAGCGCTCAATAAATACGATTGATGAAGGATGACCCAGACCGCTCGGTGAGGAGGGGCTCGGGATGACAGGGCTGGGGCTGGAACCTCCTAGGGAAGGTTTCTGACCCAAAAACCTTCTTCTGTGGCCCAGTGGAAAGAGTCCAGGGCCAGGAGTTAGACGTCACACGAGTCTGCTGTGTGACCTTGGGCCAGTCACGTCACTTCTTTGGGCCTCAGTTTCCTCCTCTGTAAAATGGGGATTTAAGACCTCTTCTTCCTACTAAGCTCCATGTGGGAAAGGGACTGTATCTAACCAGGTTACCTAAATCTACCCTGGAGCCTCTTGGCACCTAGTTAGCACTTAAATACCGCAAGTATTATTATTAGGTGTTCCATGAGGCGGACAAGCCCAGCAGGAATCCTAAATAATAGATGGCTGTCTGGCGAAGACTGCAATGGCTATGGAGCGTGCTCAGGCACAGTGTTGACGCCGTTCTGTAAATGGATAATAATAATGGCATTTATTAAGCACTTACTATTCATTCATTCAATCGTATTTATTGAGCGCTTACTGTGTGCAGAGCACTGTACTAAGCACTTGGGAAGTACAATTTGGCAACATAGAGAGACGGTCCCTACCCAACAGTGGGCTCACAGCCTAGGAGGGGGAGACAGAGAACAAAACAAGCCATATTAACAGAATAAAATAAATAGAATAAGTATGTACAAGTAAAATAAATAGAGTAATAAATATGTACAAACATATATACAGGTGCTGTGGGGAAGGGAAGGAGGTGAGGCAGGGGGAATGGAGAGGGGGAGTGCAAAGCACTGTTCTAAGCGCTGGGGCGGTAACAAGGTGATCAGGTTGTCCCACGGGGCGCTCACAGTCTTCATCCCCATTTTCCAGATGAGGTAACTGAGGCCCAGAGAAGTGAAGTGACTTGCCCAAAGTCACACAGCTGACATTTGGAGGAGTGGGGATTTGAACCCGTGACCTCTGACTCCAAAGCCGGCGCTCTTTCCACTGAGCCACGCTGTTTTGTACTTTGTAATGTACTGCACCCTTGCCTGCCCGTTCCTTCATTGAGCCCTGGGTCCCAGTGGAAGAAAAACTGGTTGGGACTGGAGCGTGGGCATCGCACTGAGCAAGGCATCAATGCTAAATCGCTGGATTCCATTCTTTCTTGCAGTTTCTCCATCCCAAAGCGCTGGCGGCTGGTTGGAGGCTCATCCACCATTTATGACAGGAGACTCCATCGCCCGAATGAGAAGGCTGAACCAGGGTGCAGCAGGAGGGAATAAGGTTAGACATCATGGAGATTGTAAGCTTGTTATGGGGAGGGGACATGTCTGGTAATTCTGTTGTACTGAAGCAGCATGGCATAGTGGAGAGAGCACAGGCCCGGCTCCACCACTTGTCTGCTGTGTGACCTTGGGCGAGTCGCTTAACTTCTCTTTTAGACTGTGAGCCCACTGTTGGGTAGGGACTGTCTCTATATGTTGCCAACTTGCACTTCCCAAGCGCTTAGTACAGTGCTCTGCACATAGTAAGCGCTCAATAAATATGATCGATTGATTGATTCTCTGTGCCTTAGTTACCTTCTCTGTAAAATGGGGAAAGAGATTGTGAGCCCCACTTGGGATGGGGACTATGTCCAACCCGATTTGCTTGTATCCACCCCAATGCTTAGTACATAGTAAGTACTTAACAAATACCATTATTATTATTATTACTCTCCTAAGTGCTTAATAATAATAATAATAATGCTGGTATTAAGCGCTAAGTGCCAGGCACTGTACTAAGCACTGAGGCACTGTGCTAAGCTGAGCTCTGCACATATTAACCACTCCTCAATAAATACCATTGATTGATTACCTGGAAGAAAGGATAGTTCAATAATCAATCTATGGCATCTATCGAGCATTTCCTGTGTGCAGAGCACTGTACTGAGCACTTGGGTACACTACAGATGTGATCCCTGCCCTGAAGGAGCTTACCATCTAGTCGGAGAGACGGACATCAAAAATAAATTACAGATAGGGGAAGAAGCCCAACGAATCTTCCTCCTCTCTCCCTCTGAGGGGTCGGAAGCTGTAATTGCACAAGGTTTTCTGAGACTGTTCCCCTCCCCTTCAACATCAAGACTGAAATTCCAACATCGGGGCAACCCAAAGTCTTTCAGGAGGGGCTCTCTCTCCCCCCCTCCCCGGGTTAAAAGTCACCACCACAAGCCAGGCCTCAGCAGGACCAGGGGGTAAGCCAAAATCACCAGCCACAAGTATATTTCAACTGCCAACTCACTGACACATCCTCCCCTAGGCTGCCCAGGGCTGTGGAAGGAGGGCTTTTCCCACTGCGGGGACCAGCAGGGAATGTGGGAAGGTGAGATGGGAGTTTTTAAGAGGGCTGGATGGGGACTGACAGGGCTGTGCTGTGCCTGGGAATGGGCAGGGCTGTGCTGGGAAAGGGGCTGGAGACGGGAGTCGGTGACAGGAACCGGACAGGCCATTCATTCATTCATTCAATCGTATTTATTGAGCGCTTACCGTGTGCAGAGCACTGGACTAAGCGCTTGGGAAGTACAAGTTGGCCACATATAGAGACATCTCTGGAGACCAGCACCTCCTCTCCTCGACCTATCAATCAATCAATCAATCGTATTTATTGAGCGCTTACTGTGTGCAGAGCACTGTACTAAGCGCTTGGGAAGCACAAGTTGGCAACATATAGAGACAGTCCCTACCCAACAGTGGGCTCACAGTCTAAAAGGGGGAGACAGAGAACAAAACCAAACATACTAACAAAATAAAATAAATAGAATAGATATGTACATGTAAAATAAATAGAGTAATAAATATGTACAGACATATATACATATATACAGGTGCTGTGGGGAAGGGAAGGAGGTAAGAGGGGGGGATGGAGAGGGGGACGAGGGGGAGAGGAAGGAAGGGGCTCAGTCTGGGAAGGCCTCCTGGAGGAGGTGAGCTCTCAGTAGGACCTAGGCTGAGGAGGCCAGCGAGAGACGAGACTGGGTGGCCGAGTCCCGCCGAAAGCTGCTTTTCTGGCCGCCAGTAGACCCTGCTCTCAGGAAAGCAGTGACCCGTGCAAAATGGCTTAAACCAACATCCCGGCCACCCCAAGCTGGCTGGGGAGGGTCAGCAATTCATGGAAGGAACCTTGTGGCTCCCGCGGCCCCCCAAGCCCCTGTGGTCCTCACAACTCCCGTGGTCCCTTTGACCCCTGTGATGCCTTTTGGGCCCAATCAGGGCAGAAGACCCCGTGGCTCCTACCCCAGGTCTGACCACACCACGGCCAAGGCATCGGGAGTGCCGGGTCAACTGGAAAGGCTGTGGGGCTGTGAAACAAGGGACCCAACTTCTAATCCTAGCTCTGCCCCTGGCCGGCTGTGTGGCCATTGTGCCTCAGTTTCCTCATTGTAAAATGGTGATAAGAACAGTGTAGTGCTCTGCATGCAGTAAGCGCTCAATAGATATGATTGACTGACTGGGATGAGGACCCTGCTCTCCATCAGTCTTAGACTGTGAGCCCTACGTGGGATAGGGACTGTAGTAGGATGATATTTTGATTCTATTTTGTTAAATGGTATTTTTAGATGCTTACTGTGTGCAAGGCACTGAATTAAGTACCGAGGTAGAGACAAGTTAATCAGGTTGGACACAGTTCCTGTCTCACCTTGGGGCTCACGGTCTAAGTAGGAGGAGGAACAGGAATTGAATTCTCATTTTCATCCTCATTCTCATCCTACTGAGAGCTCACCTCCTCCAAGAGGCCTTCCCAGACTGAGCCCCCTTTTTCCTCTCCTCCTCCCCATCCCCCCGCCCTACCTCCTTCCCCTCCCCACAGCACCTGTATATATGTTTGTACAGATTTATCACTCTATTTTACTTGTACATATTTACTATTCCATTTATTTTGTTAATGATGTGCATTTAGCTTTAATTCCATTTGTTCTGACGACTTGACATCTGTCCACGTGTTTTGTTTTGTTGTCTGTCTCCCCCTTCTAGACTGTGAGCCCGTTGTTGGGTAGGGACCGTCTCTATATGTTGCCGACTTGGGCTTCCCAAGCGCTTAGTCCAGTGCTCTGCACACAGTAAGTGCTCAATAAATATGATTGAATGAATGAATGAATTTTACAGATGAGATAACTGAGGCACTGAGAAGCGAAATGATCACACTGCAAGCAAGTGGCGGAGCCGGGATCAGAACCCAGGTCCTCCGATTCCCAGATCCGTACTCTTTCCACTAGGCCACACTGTTCCTTGTATCTGCCCCAGTGTTTATCATTGTCTTAAATCAATCAATCAATCAATCGTATTTATTGAGCGCTTACTTTGTGCAGAGCACTGTACTAAGCGCTTGGGAAGTACAAGTTGGCAACATATAGAGACTAGTCCCTACCCAACAGTGGGCTCACAGTCTAAAAGGGGGAGACAGAGAACAAAACCAAACATACTAACAAAATAAAATAAATAGTAGTAGTCTTCGGCCTACAATAAGTGTGTAATAGATTTTATCATTATTCTTGACTGATTGATTCTGCCATGCACATAGTAAGGGTTTATAACTGGGTGCCAGTGGAGCCAGGCTGGATCTCTTAGAGAAGCAGCGTGGCTCAGTGGAAAGAGCCTGGGCTTTGGAGTAAGAGGTCACGGGTTCAAATCCCGACTCTGCCAATTGTCAGCTGTGTGACTTTGGGTAAGTCACTTAACTTCTGTGGGCCTCAGTTCCCTCATCTGTAAAATGGGGGTGAAGACTGTGAGTCCCACATGGGACAATCTGATTACCTTGTATCCCCCCAGTGCTTAGAACAGTGCTTTGCACATAGTAAGCGCTTAACAAATACCAAAATTATTATTATTATTCAGTGAAGACAGCTCTCCTGGGCGCTGCCTCGGTCTGGTCTGGCTCTCCCCTGGAGCCGCAGGGCCTGCAGTTTGGGGGAGCCTCACCAGGCTGCAAAAGGAGAAACTGAGGCTGGCAGGAGCCGGGGATGTAAGGAGAAGTCTTCAGTCCCCCCGTCCCGGGCCTCCAGATCCTTGGCGCTCGGAACCCCCCCACCCTCACCCCCTGGGAGCCCCACCGTGTTTGTATTAAAGGTATAAACAGCACCGTGGGGGCAGGCCACGGGAGGGGAGGGGTGCGGAGCCTCGGCGCCCAAGTAAGGGCAAGAATGAGGGCTCAGGAACCTGGCACAGCCCCCTCCTGCCCATGTATCCCTCCCCAAAATGGGGCCATCTGGGAGTGCTTGGCCCCACCAGAGGGGACCCAGGGGGCCTGCTAAAGGACAGAGAAAGCGGGGAAGTAGTGGGGACAGAGGCTGGACATCCAGGCTTCCCCTGGCTGGAAACCTGTATATATGTATATATGTTTGTACATATTTATTACTCTATTTATTTATTTATTTATTTGTTTTACTTGTACATATCTATTCCATTTATTTTATTTTGTTCGTTTGTTTGGTTTTGGTCTCTGTCTCCCCCTTTTAGACTGTAAGCCCACTGTTAGGTAGGGACTGTCTCTATCTGTTGCCAATTTGTACCTCCCAAGCGCTTAGTACAGTGCTGTGCACATAGTAAGCGCTCAATAAATACAATTGATGATGATGATGAAATCTCCCAGGCCCCCCTCCCTATCCCCAGGCCCTTCATCCCCCATAATAACGACAGCAATAATAATTCCGGTACTTGTTAAATGCTTACTCTACGCCAAACACTGCTCTGAGCGCTGTTGCAGATACAAATTAATCAGGTTGGACACAGTCCCTGGCCCACATGGGGCTCACAGTCTTGATCCTCGTTTTTTACAGATGAGGTAACCGAGGCACAGGGAAGTTAAATGACTTGTCCAAGGTCACAAAAGCAGACACGTGGCGGAGCCGGTATTAGAACTCAGGTCCTTCTGACTCCCAGCCTCATGTCGTGCTACTTCTCTAACCATCACCTCCCACTAGCTCCTCTGAGCCCTGCAGCACCATAAAACCTCCCCTCCTCCAGGAAGTCTTCCTGGTTGTGAAACAATGTGTGGTTTTTCTCCCTCCCGGTCTCACTGCCCTAGCTGTTAACCCCTCACAAACATCTCTAGGAGGAGGGATTGGGAGGCCTGGCCCTGCTCCAACGGCCCTTCCCCGAACCCCAGAGAGAGCATAGATCTGCGATCGCTGACTGGGGCCTTCAGGGGTAGGGGTTCGGAGCTCCAGGAGGGAGGGGGCGAGGGGAGAAGGGAAGAGCCCCCGCGTTTTCCATGTCCCAGCTCCTCCCTCAGCTAAAATATGCTCAGCCTGGGCCAGGGTTTCCGCTCCGGCTCCTCTCGGGGCGCCGGCCCGTGCAGGCCTGAGAGAAAACACATGCTACTCGGGAATGCTGCCACAGCCGGCCCTCAAACCGGGCCCCTGCGAGGTGTTTGGGGGGGGACCAGGCCCTGGCTGCACGTGGGCCGGGGAGAAAGCTTATCGATTTGCTTTAAATTTGCGTGCTCATCTTGTTGCTCAATGCACAGGAGATCCGCCAAGACCCCCAAAAGGGGCAGATTCGGGTGGGCAAGCTGCTCCAGGCTGGAGAGGGGGCCACCCCCGGTTGGCTGGGCAAAAAGAAAGGGAAGTGAGGAAAGAGGTGGGTGGGCCAGGGGTGCCGCAGCGGGGGTACGAGCTCACTGAGAATTGGGAGGTGGCTATTTACCATGGGAGTAGGGGTAAGGCTAAGATCCTTGAGGGCAGCGATCTTGTATTGTCCTTTCTCAAGCATGGAGTACAGTGCTCTAAATAATAATAATAATGTTGGCATTTGTTAAGCACTTACTATGTTCAGAGCACTGTTCTAAGCGCTGGGGTAGATACGAGGTGATCAGGTTGTCCCACGTGGGGCTCACAGTCTTCATCCCCATTTTACAGATGAGGGAACTGAGGCCCAGAGAAGTGAAGTGACTTGCCCAAAGTCACACAGCTGACAAGTGGCAGAGCCGGGATTTGAACCCACGACCTCTTGACTCCAAAGCCCGGGCTCTTTCCACTGAGCCACGCTGCTTCTCTGCTTCTCTAAACACAGTAAGGGCTCAATAAATGCCAGTGAGTAATAATAATAACAATTTCAGTATTTTGTTAAGCGCCTATTATGTGCCAGGGACCGTACTAAGCACTGGGGTGGATACAAGCAGATCGGGTTGGACATAATCCCTGTCCCACGTGGGGCTCACAGTCCCGCTCCCCATTTTACAGATGAGGTATCTTAGGCACAGAGAAGTGAAGTGATTTGCCCAAGGTCACACTGCAGATGAGCGGTGGGAGGCAAGATTAGAACCCGTGACCTTCTGACTTTCAGGCCTGCGCTCTATCCACTATGCCATGCTGACTGATGGATGAGGCGGGGTCAATTGTGGAAACCATGGCCCATCGTGCTGAGGGTCGTGAACTGAGCTGAGGTGTAGAATCCAAGTCCCTCTGCCTGCCACCTTGGGAGTCCCTCCCATGTGATTTCCAGTGAAAGGGCTGGGATTTGGATTAGCCAAGGAAAAAAGGCTGGGATTGGGTTCAACATCCTCCAGGCCCGGAGTCCCTCCTCTCCCCGTCCTTCCCCTCTGACCTGGGTTGCAGGCCTCAGCCTCTCCCAGCCTGGCGGGGGGATCAGGTTCCAGCATTCCAACTTCCAGGAGCAATTGGGGAGATTTTGGAAAGGGGGCGGGGGTGGCAAAGAGGAGCAGTATGCCCTCTTGGGACACAGGCATGGGGAGGAAGCGGGAAAGAGGGCAGCATCCCTATTCCTGGCTGCCTAACCTGGAGACTCAAACCTAGGAGGTGCTAATTTGTACATTTTTGCATACCATTCAAAAGAGGCTAAGCAGCTCTTTCTAGCTGGACCCACAGTCTCTGATCAGCTGGAAAGGGACCTTAAGAGGTTATTTAGGCTGTGAGCCCACTGTTGGGTCGGGACTGTCTCTATATGTTGCCAACTTGTACTTCCCAAGCGCTTAGTACAGTGCTGTGCACACAGTAAGCACTCAATAAATACAGTTGATTGATTTAGGCCATTCCCTTGCCTCTACCTGCCCGTCCTCCCAGCCCCGTGTCATCCACAAAAGGGCAACAGGATGGGGACTGGGCACTGGTGTTTGGTGGCCCAGAATTGTAGGAAAGCAAAGATGTGTCCACAGAGTGGGCGACCTTGCTACCCTGCCCTGGGCTACCGGACTCAGGGAAGTTGCTTGCAATCCATGGTATTTATTGAGTATTTACTGTGGGCAGAGCATTATCATCATCATCAATCGTATTTATTGAGCGCTTTCTGCGTGCAGAGCACTGTACTAAGCGCTTGGGAAGTACAAATTGGCAACATATAGAGACAGTCCCTACCCAACAGTGGGCTCACAGTCTAAAAGGGGGAGACAGAGAACAAAACCAAACATACTAACAAAATAAAATAAATAGAATAGATATGTACAATTAAAATAAATAAATAAATAAATAAATAGAGTAATAAATATGTACAAAATATGCTTCTCCCATCTGCAATCCTGGGGATAATATCTTGGCTGTCTCTCCTCCTTTATGAGACCATCCCTCCACCCTGCCTCCAGCTGGTTTTGCCCAGCCCGGTCCGGGCAGCCTGGCGGCCTGGGTCCCCCCTCCGCCCCGTGGGAATCTGGGGAGGGTGGGAGAGGGCTGAGCGGATGCTCCAGCCTCGGCCCGTCCGTCTGTCCATTTGTCCCCCATCTGGAAGGCGGGCCGGCCCTGGAGGGGAGCTACATCTGCAGGCCAGATGTGTGGTCCCCAATAAGACCCTGTACATGAATGACCAGAGAGCTGGTCCAGTCAATCACTGGTATTTCGAGCACTTGCTCTGTGCAGAGTACTGTACTAAGTGCTTGGGTGAGTCCAGTACAAGAATTAGTAGAAACGTTCCCTGCCCATAATGAGTTTATAGGCATTAATATGAATGCATTAGTTTCATAACATGTAATTTAAAGACTTGGACTTACTCTCGGAGGACAAGAGTGGGGACCTCTTCAAGTGAGCTTAGTCCTGACTTTGCTTAAGGTAGAGGTATGCATAGTACACCTATTTAATAAATAAATAACTATGCAGATATTCATGTTATGAATATCTGTACATATTCATATGTACATATGTACATATTTGTACATGTTTATTACTCTTACTTCTACATATCTATTCTATTTTATTTTGTTAGTATGTTTGGTTTTGTTCTCTGTCTCCCCCTTTTAGACTGTGAGCCCACTGGTGGGTAGGGACTGTCTCTAGATGTTGCCAACTTGTACTTCCCAAGTGCTTAGTACAGTGCTCTGCACACAGTAAGTGCTCAATAAATACGATTGATTGATTGATTGATTCTCTGTCTCCCCCTTTCAGACTGTGAGCCCACTGTTGGGTAGGGACTGTCTCTCTATGTTGCCAACTTGTACTTCCCAAGCGCTTAGTACAGTGCTCTGCACACAGTAAGCGCTCAATAAATACGATTGATGATGATGATGTAAACCTCCTTAGGCTCCAGGGCCTCTTTCTGGGACCAGAGCAGAACATTGTACTTTGGTCTCCCCACCCCGGCCCCCTTCACGTGAACAGGTGCAGTCCCTCCCCACGCCCAACCCCAGCGAGCACTCGGCGCTTGCCCTTGGATGGGCAGCTGGGGTAGGAGGGCCATCATGGGTATGGCCACAACCTCCACCCCATTCCCGGATGTCCTGCCTTCCCTCTTTGAGAAGCAGGATGGCCTAATGGATAGAGCACGGGTCTAGAAGCCAGAAGGTCCTGGGTTCCAATCCCGGCTCCACCACTTGCCTGCTCCGCGCCTTTGAGCGAGTCACTTATCTTCTCTGTGCTTCGGTTCCCTCATCTGCAAAGTGGGGATTAAGACCGTGAGCCCTATATGGGACAGGGACTGGGATTGAGGAAGGAATTAAATATCCGGAACAGCTGGCACAGGCAATAAGTATGGGGGTCAACAATAAGGATGGAGAAATATTGTTGCCTGATGGAGAAGAGGGGCGGAACTAAAGCAAAATTTGAGAAGGACAGGCTCAACCCGGTGTCTGGATTTCTGCCAGCAGCGCTCTGCAACTTGGATACAGGAATGGAGGAAGATGACCATGGAGGAGAAGCAGCGTGGCTCAGTGGAAAGAGCCCGGGCTTTGGAGTCAGAGGTCATGGGGATTAATTTATTTTACCTGTACATATCTATTCTATTTATTTTATTTTGTTAGTATGTTTGGTTTTGTTCTCTGTCTCCCCCTTTTAGACTGTGAGCCCACTGTTGGGTGGGGACTGTCTCTATATGTTGTCAACTTGTACTTCCCAAGCGCTTAGTACAGTGCTCTGCACACAGTAAGCGCTCAATAAATACGATTGATTGATTGATTGATTGATTGTTCAACTCCCGGCTCTGCCAACTGTCAGCTGTGTGACTTTGGGCAAATTACTTAACTTCTCTGTGCCTCAGTTACCTCATCTGTAAAATGGAGATTAAGACTGTGAGCCCCCCGAGGGACAACCTGATCATCTTGTAACCTCCTCAGCGCTTAGAACAGTGCTTCGCACATAGTAAGCGCTTAACAAATTCCATCATTATTATTATGCAGATTTGCGAGTTAGCAGTATGAAATCTATGGAGGGGCAGGGGAGCTAGGGAGCTGAATTCAGTGGAAAGGGCATTGATTTGTACATTAAGAGAAGGTACTTTGGGTACGGAGACCAAATGACCCAACTTTTCCAACTACCTCAGCTCTTAGAACAGTGTCTGGCACACAGTAAGGGCTGAACAAACACCAGAAAAAAACCTGTGGTATCTGCTAAATACTACCTATAAGCCAGGCACTGATTTAAGTGCTGAGGTAGATCATCAGGTCCCACATGGGGCTCACAGTCTAAGTAGAAGGGAGAACAAGGATTGAATCCCCATTTTGCAGACGGGGGAACTGAGGCCCAGAGAAGTTAAATGACTTGCCCGTGGTCTGACAGAAGAAGAACCAAGATTAAAACCCAGGTCTTGAATCCCAGGTGCTCTTTCCACTAGGCCACCCTGCTTCCCTCCTCCCTCTTCCTACCGAGAAGACAGGGGAACTGCAATAGTATTTATGGAGCTCCTACTGTGAGCAGCATGCTGTACTAAGTGCTAAGTAGGATCCCTGCCCTCATGCAGCTTACAGTCTAGTGGACTGTCTGGGTTGCAGTATTATGGTCGTTGGCTGGAATGGCAATAACTCTGCAGCCCGTTCAGAGCCGTTGCAAATTTTAAAATATAAAATGACACTCACTTGAGCCTCAGAATGCCTCCCCACCATGTCCGCCCACCCCGGTTCTGCCCAGCAGCCTTGACGGAGTTGGGGGGCTTGAGGGGAAGGGCAGGCTAGGCCTGGAATTTGCCGCTAATCCAGGTGTGTCCGGCGAACTTCCATTTCTGGCAGGCTCCTCTCTGCCCACTGCACCTTCGGTGGGGGTAAGGCTTGGGGGTCGTAGACTTTTATTGCGGGGTCCCAGGCAGAACAGGAAGTAAGATTGAACCACAGTGGCAGGGACTTTGGCTAGCTCTCAGGGAATTCCCAGGATCCCAGGGAAGGGGTGGAATCTTCTTCCCCAGTGCAGTTGAAGGGGAGGGACAGTTAATGGGCGGGCCTGCTTGGAGGCAGGGGGATGGTTGAGTTGACCTTGCCCTTTTAGATTTGCTGCCCTGAGGCAGGTTAGCTGCTCCTCTGACCTCCCCCGGCCCCAGGGCTTCCCTGGGCACAAACAGAAAGAGCCCCGAGCTGAGAAATCGGAAGTCGGGGCTCAGCGGCAGCTGAGACGTTTCCCCAAATCCCCACGGACGGAATCGTTCTCCAGAAGCCCTGACAGATGCTGTATTGTTCCTGGTCGGACAGCTGGATGCAGCTGCAGCAGCCGGCCCTGGGCCCTGTCAGCCCGGCCTGCCTTCCGCTCGCCCTAGGTGCAGGACGTGCCGATGGCCCTGCCCAGTCGGGTGCCTCTGTCCCCTACTCCTGTGAGTGGGACTGGAGGGGACACACAGCATAAGGTGGCACAGAGTAAGGACAGGGGGCAGGGAACAGTGCTTGGCACATAGTAAGCACTTAAAAAATACCGTTATTATTATTATTATTAATTATCCTTAGATTCTCTGACCCTTTCAATCAATTAATAAATCAATGGTATTTATTGAGCACTTTCTGTGCACGGAGCACTACACTAAGTGCTTGGGACAGTACAATGGAACAGAGTTGGTAGACACTTTTCCTGCCCGCAACGAGAGGCAGCGTGGTCTCGTGGAAAGAGAGAGGGCTGGGGAGCCAAAGGACCCAAATTCTAATCCTGGCTCTGCCATTTACCTACAGAGTGACCTTGGGCAAATCACTTAACTTCTCGGTGTCTCAGCTACCTCACCGGTCAAATGGGGATTAAATCTTCCCCCCTCCGATTTAGACTGTGAGCCCTGTGTGGGACAGGGACTGTGTCCAACCTGATTATCTTGTATCTACCCCAGCTCTTAGAACATTGCTTGACACATAGCACTTAACAGATACAGTAAATTTTGAAAAAAGATCTTACAGCCTGGAGGGGCAGACGGACAACATTATAAATAAATAAATTACAGCTATGTACTTAATTACGGGGCTGAGGGAGAGGTGAATAAAAGGTGGGAATCCAAGGGCAAGGGTGACTCAGAAAGGAGTGGGAGAAGAGGAAATGAGGGCTTAATCTGGGAAGGCTTTTTGGAGGAGATGTGATTTTAGTGATGCTTTGAAGCTGGGGAGAATGAATGTCCGTTGGATATGAAGAGGGAAAGAGTTCCAGGTCAGAGGCAGGATGTGGGTGAGAGGTCGGTGGCAAGATAGATGACATCAAGATACAGTAAGTAGGTTGGCATTAGAAGAGCGAAATGTGCAGGCTGGGTTGTAATAGGAGAGTAGAGAGGTGAGGCCGGAGGGGTAAAGGTGATTAAGGCCTTTAAAAGCAGACGGTAAGGAGTTTCTGTTTGATGCAGAGGTGGATGGGCAACCACTGGAGATTCTTGAGGAGTGGGGAAACAGGGACTGAATAGTTTTGGAGAAAAATGACCCAGGCAACAGAGTGAAGTATGAACTGGAGTGGGGCGAAACAGGAGGCAGGGAGGTCAGCCAGAAGTCAAGTACTTGGAGTAACCTGGTAGCAGTTTGGATGGAGAGGAAAGAATGGATTTTAGTCATGTTGTGAAGGTTGAACTGACAGGATTTACTGATGGTTTGAACATGTGGTTGAATGAGAAAGATGAGTTGACGATAAACACCGAGGTTATGAGTCTGTGAGGCAGGGAGTTTGGTGGTACCGTCTACAGTGATGAGAAACTCCAAGGGAGGACAGGGTTTGGATGGGAATATAAGGAGTTCTGTTTTGGCCATGTTAAGTAGAGATGTCCTGAAAGTAGCCGGAAATGCCAGGCTGCAGAGAGGGAGAGAGATCAGGGCTGGAGATGTAGATTTGGGAATCATCCGCAGAGAGGTGGTAATTGAAGCCATGGGAGCGAATGAGTTCTCCAAGGGAGTGGGAATAGATGAAAAATAGAAGGGGGCCAATAAATGAACCCGGAGGGACTCCCACAAGGGGATGGAAGGCAGAGGAGAAGCCTGTGAAAGACACGGAAAAGGAGCAGCTAAGAGAGCTCGGAGAAGGAGGAGAGGATATTGTCAGTGAAGCTGAGGTTGGATAATGTTTAATAATAATGGCATTTATTGAGTGCTTACTATGTGCAAAGCACTGTTCTAAGTGCTGGGGAGGTTACAAGGTGATCAGGTTGTCCCACGGGGGGCTCACAGTCTTAATCCCCATTTTACAGATGAGGTAACTGAGGCACAGAGAAGTTAAGTGACTTGCCCAAAGTCACACAGCTGACAATTGGCAGAGCTGGGATTTGAACCCATGACCTCTGACTCCAAAACCCGTGCTCTTTCCACTGGGCCACGCTGCTTCTCCTGTTCCTGGGAGAAGGGGTGGTCGGCAGAATCAAAAACAACAGAGAGGTTGAGGAGGATTAGGTGGAGTAGAGGCCATCGGATTTGGCAAGGAGGACCTCATTTGTGACCCCTGAGAGGACGGTTTCTGTGGAGTGAAGGGGACAGAAGACAGATTGGAGGACGTCAAGGAGATTATTGGAGGAATAGCACTGAATGTAAAGTGGGAAAGGTGCTGAGAGTCATGCACTCTCAGGTGTGTAAGGGGTAATGCTCGTAAGAGCAGAAGTGCCAGGGCTATGAAAAGCCGTGTCCAGAGGCACCAGAGTATGGACGGCTGAACCCAGACGTGCTGGAGCTATGAACAGTTGAGCTCTGAGAAGGCAGGGCTCTGAAAGGCCAGAGGAGCAGGATGGGGACAAGAGCGGGATGGGGCCAGGAGATGACATACTACTCTGATTTTCCCACAGGAGCCAGCTCAGAAGGTGCAGCCCCCTGGGTGCTAACCTCACTGGGCCTCGATCTCTCCCGTCTCACCCCCAACCCCTAGCCCACATCCTGCCTCTAATCTGACAATTCTTCCCGGCTTTCAAAGCCTTAATGAAGGGACATTCATTAGGGCCTTAATGAAGGCCTCCAGGAGGCCTTCCCAGACTGAGCCCCTTCTTTCCTCTCCCCCTCGTCCCCCTCTCCATCCCCCCGTCTTACCTCCTTCCCTTCCCCACAGCACCTGTATATATGTATATATGGTTGTACGTATTTATTACTCTATTTATTTATTTATTTATTTTACTTGTACATTTCTATCCTACTTATTTTATTTTGTTGGTATGTTTGGTTCTGTTCTCTGTCTCCCCCTTTTAGACTGTGAGCCCACTGTTGGGTAGGGACTGTCTCTATGTGATGCCAATTTGTACTTCCCAAGCGCTTAGTACAGTGCTCTGCACATAGTAAGCACTCAATAAATACGATTGATTGATTGATTGACATCTCCTCCAAGAGGCCTTCCCAGACTAAGCCGCACTTTTCCTCATCTCCCCTTCCCTTCTGTGTGGCCCAAGTTGACTTGCTCCCTTTGCTCTTCCATCCTCCCAGCCCCTCAGCACTTACATACATACCTGTAATTTTATTTATTTGCATTTATGTCTGTCTCCACCCACGCCCGGACTGTAAGCTGGCTGTGGGCAGGGAATGTGTACAGTGCTCTGCACACAGTAAGCACTCAATAAATACTACTGAATGAATGAAGGAAGGCTGGGCTGAGGTTGGGGTTGCCTGGGACTCGGGCTTGGGGCTTGCTAGCAATGCCTGCAGTGGCCTTGGGAATACTTACAGAACAGCATTCCGAGGCAGGGTGGTGGAGCTGGCCTGGAGCTAGTCTAATCTTTCCACCTCAGAATCGGGGACTTGGGGAGCTGGTTTGTGGGGACAGAAATTGTAGCTGCTCTTCTGAAGTACACTCCCCCCCCCCAACACACAAATTTTTTCCACCCTCCTGTACCTTCTAGACTGTGAGCCCGCTGTTGGGTAGGGACCGTCTCTCTATGTTGCCAACTTGGACTTCCCAAGCGCTTAATACAGTGCTCTGCACACAGTGAGTGCTCAATAAATACGATTGAATGAATGAATGAATGAATGTACCTTCTTACCACAGGTCCCCCCACCCCTGGCACCCTGGGGTGAGGATGGGAGTCGGGGAAGGACAGATAATGGGGGTCTCACCAAGTCCTCCTCTGGGGCAGGATGCCCAGGGTAACCCCCCTCCCCAGACCCTCCCTAGTAGACTGTGAGCCCGTTGTTGGGTTGGGGCCATCTCTATATGTTGCCAACTTGTACTTCCCAAGCGCTTAGTACAGTGCTCTGCACACAGTAAGCGCTCAATAAATACGATTGAATGAAATGAATGAATGAATGGAGTTAGAATGGGTCTAATTTGCATATATGTATATATGTTTGTACATATTTATTACTCTATTTTACTTGTACATATTTATTCTATTTATTTTATTTTGTTAATATGTTTTGTTTTGTTCTCTGTCTCCCCCTTCTAGACTGTGAGCCCGCTGTTGGGTAGGGACCGTCTCTATGCGTTGCCAACTTTACTTCCCAAGCGCTTAGTACAGTGCTCTGCACACAGTAAGCACTGAATAAATACGATTGAATGAAATGAATGAATGAATGGAGTTAGAATGGGTCTAATTTGTATATATGTATATATGTTTGTACATATTTATTACTCTATTTTACCTGTACATATTTTTTCTATTTATTTTATTTTGTTAATATGTTTGGTTTTGTTATCCGTCTCCCCCTTCCAGACTGTGAGCCTGCTATTGGGTAGGGACCGTCTCTATATCAATCGTATTTATTGAGCGCTTACTGTGTGCAGAGCACTGTACTAAGCGCTTGGGAAGTACAAGTTGGCAACACATAGCGACGGTCCCTACCCAACAGTGGGCTCACAGAGTCTAGAAGGGGGAGACAGAGAACAAAACAAAACATATTAACAAAATAAAATAAATAGAATAGATATGTACAAGTAAAATCAATCAATCAATCAATCGTATTTATTGAACGCTTACTGTGTGCAGAGCACTGTACTAAGCACTTGGGAAGTACAAGTTGGCACCATATAGAGACAGTCCCTACCCAACAGTGGGCTCACAGCCTAAAAGCCTGTATATATGTATATATGTTTGTACATATTTATTACTCTTTATTTATTTATTTATTTATTTTACTTGTACATATCTATTCAATTTATTTTGTTCGTATGTTTGATTTTGTTCTCTGTCTCCCCCTTTTAGACTGTGAGCCCACTATTGGGTAGGGACTGTCTCTATAAGTTGCCAAGTTGTACTTCCCAAGCGCTTAGTACAGCGCTCTGCACACAGTAAGCGCTCAATAAATACGATTGATGATGATAAAAGGGGGAGACAGAGAACAAAACCAAACATATTAACAAAATAAAATAAATAGAATAGACATGTACAAGTAAAATAAATAAATAGAGTAATAAATACGTACAAACATATATACATATATACAGGTGTTGTGGGGAGGGAAGGAGGGAAGGCGGCGGGGGGGGGGGATCTGTGTTGCCAACTTGTACTTCCCAAGCACTTAGTACAGCGCTCTGCACACAGTAAGCGCTCAATAAATACGATTGATGATGATAAAAGGGGGAGACAGAGAACAAAACCAAACATACTAACAAAATAAAATAAATAGAATAGATATGTACAAGTAAAATAAATAGAGTAATAAATCTGTACAAACATATATACATATATACAGGTGCTGTGGGGAAGGGAAGGAGGTAAGGTGGGGGGGGGTCTACATTGCCAACTTGTACTTCCCAAGCTCTTAGTACAGTGCTCTGCACCCAGTAAGCGCTCAATAAATACGATTGATGATGATAAAAGGGGGAGACAGAGAACAAAACCAAACATACTAACAAAATAAAATAAATAGAATAGATATGTACAAGTAAAATAAATAGAGTAATAAATACGTACAAATATATATACATATATACAGGTGCTGTGGGGAAGGGAAGGAGGTAAGGCTGGGGGGATCTACGTTGCCAACTTGTACTTCCCAAGTGCTTAGTACAGTGCTCTGCCCCCAGTAAGCGCTCAATAAATACGATTGATGATGATAAAAGGGGGAGACAGAGAACGAAACCAAACATACTAACAAAATAAAATAAATAGAATAGATATGTACAAGTAAAATAGAGTAATAAATACGTACAAACATATATACATATATACAGGTGTTGTGGGGAAGGGAAGGAAGTAAGGCGGGGGGGGGGATCTACGTTGCCAATTTGTACTTCCCAAGCGCTTAGTACAGTGCTCTGCCCCCAGTAAGCGCTCAATAAATACGATTGATGATGATAAAAGGGGGAGACAGAGAACAAAACCAAACATACTAACAAAATAAAATAAATAGAATAGATATGTACAAGTAAAATAAATAAATAGAGTAATAAATACGTACAAACATATATACATATATACAGGTGCTGGGGGGAAGGGAAGGAGGTAAGGCGCGGGGGGGATCTACGTTGCCAACTTGTACTTCCCAAGCGCTTAGTACAGTGCTCTGCCCCCAGTAAGCGCTCAATAAATACGATTGATGATGATAAAAGGGGGAGACAGAGAACAAAACCAAACATACTAACAAAATAAAATAAATAGAATAGATATGTACAAGTAAAATAAATAAATAGAGTAATAAATACGTACAAACATATATACAGGTGCTGTGGGGAAGGGAAGGAGGTAAGGCCGGGGGGGATCTACGTTGCCAACTTGTACTTCCCAAGCGCTTAGCACAGCGTTCTGCCCCCAGTAAGCGCTCAATAAATACGATTGATGATGATAAAAGGGGGAGACAGAGAACAAAACCAAACATACTAACAAAATAAAATAAATAGAATAGATATGTACAAGTAAAATAGAGTAATAAATACGTACAAACATATATACATATATACAGGTGTTGTGGGGAAGGGAAGGAAATAAGGTGGTGGGGGGGATCTACATTGCCAACTTGTACTTCCCAAGTGCTTAGTACAGTGCTCTGCACACAGTAAGCGCTCAATAAATACGATTGAATGAATGAATCATTTCAAATGATTTGGTGGGGGGGCAGAGGGGAAACAACGTGAGGGAAGGGAGGGGTTCCCCAGGGTGGGGGGAGAGAGGGGGTCCTAGCAGGTATTGTAGGAGGAGGGGTGGCTGGCACCTGGGCGTCTCTCCCCTGTCTCCCCCTTGCCCCACAGCTGGAGACTGGGGCCCTGTCAGGAGCCTGGCAGGAGTCCTGCATTTTTGCAGAGTGTGTAGGGGGGCACGCCTCTATCTCCCCACCCCATGATTTATGCTCCCACCTTCTCCCAGGACCCGCCATCGCCTCTTCCAGGGAATGCTTCTCCCCTGCCCCCAGCATTCCAGCATGCCGGGCCAAGGACCCCGAGCCGGGAGGGAGTACCCACATGGCAGAGACGGCCCAGGCTGCTCCCACCCCTCTCCCCAGGAGTGGGGCTGCAATGCGGCCCACAGAAGCTGGATTATAACCCTTCTCCCCTCCCTTCATTCCTCTCCTCGCACTCAGACCCAGCTCAGGTGGCCTAAGCCCGTTGGCACTGCCAGCTGGCATAGGAGATGAGGGCAGTCAGCCCTGGTTAAGATGGGTGCGGAACGCAAGGAATGGGGTGGGATGGGAGGTCGGTGGAGTCTGGGGGTCATCATCATCATCATCAATCATATTTATTGAGCACTTACTGTGTGCAGAGCACTGTACTAAGCGCTTGGGAAGTACAAGTTGGCAACATATAGAGACAGTCCCTACCCAACAGTGGGCTCACGGTCTAAAAGGGGGAGACAGAGAACAAAACCAAACATACTAACAAAATAAAATAAATAGAATAGATATGTACAAATAAAATAGTACTAACAGATGAGGTAACTGAGGCTCAGAGAAGTTGAGTGACTTGCCCAAAGTCACACAGCTGACATTATTGCTACCCCCACCGCCTCCCCAGGAGTGGGAAGACTACCGCCTCACTTGGAAGCCGGAGGAGTTCGACAACATGAACTGGGATCTGGGTGATCCCAGACACACACGATTCCCCTTTACGCCGGAAATAGAGAAGCAGCGTGGCTCAGTGGAAAGAGCCCGGGCTTTGGAGTCAGAGGTCATGGGTTCAAATCCCAGCTCTGCCACTTGTCAGCTGTGTGACTTTGGGCAAGTCACTTCACTTCTCTGGGCCTCAGTTCCCTCATCTGGAAAATGGGGATGAAGACTGTGAACGCCCCCCTGGGGCAATCTGATCACATTGTAACCACCCCAGCGCTTAGAACAGTGCTTTGCACATAGTAAGTGCTTAATAAATGCCATCATTGTTATTACTATTATTAAATACGGTGGGCTGCGGTCATCTGTCTCCCCCTTCTAGACTGTGAGCCCGCTGTTGGCTAGGGACTGTCTCTATATGTTGCCAACTTGTACTTCCCAAGCGCTTAGCACAGTGCTCTGCATTCATTCATTCATTCATTCAATCGTATTTATTGCAGTGCTCAATAAATACGATTGAATGAATGAATGTATATGTTTGTACGTATTTATTACTCTACTTATTTTACTTGTACATATTTATTCTATTTATTTTATTTTGTTAATATGTTTTATTCTGTTGTCTGTCTCCCCCTTCTAGACTGTGAGCCCGCTGTTGGGTGGGGACCGTCTCTATATGTTGCCAACTTGTATTCCCATGTGCCTAGTACAGTGCTCTGCACACAGTAAGCGCTCGATAAATACGATTGAATGAATGAATATTTTGTGCAAGATGGCCCAAATCTGCCTGAGCCTAGAGAGTTTTTCCAAGGGCATCCCTGATCACCCCATGTTGATTCCAGAGCTGCTGGGATGCGGGAGGGAGGAGAATCCTCTCCTAGGTTCATGTGAACACACGGATGCTGCTTCTGAGCCATGGAACTCAGCAGCAGGAACCGAGGCAATGACGAAAATACAAACACCAGGGCGTTAATCAGACTGGACGGGGCAGAACGGCATAGTCTATGGGAAAGAGCTGGTTTTAGTCCCAGCTCCACCACGTGACTGCTGTGAGACCTTGGGCAAGTCACTTAATTTCTGTGTGCCTCCGTTGCCTCATCTGTAAAATGGGGATTAAAGCTGTGAGCCCCACCCGGAATATGAACTGTATCCAACTTGATTATCATGTATCTACCCCAGTGCTTAGTACAGTGCGTGGCACATAGAAAGCACTTAATAAATACCGTAGTTATTAATTATTAAATACCATTTTTTATAAAAAAACTGAGGAGATTGTCCAGTATGAAATGGAAAGAATGGCCACCGTGATGGGGGCCTCCTCCCATGGACAGCAATGGGCCCCAGCCTCTTTGGCAGTGAGCAGCCTCACCTTTAGAGCTGTGGGTAAGCTGGGCTGGACCCCCTCAGAACCCAGATCTCTTCCATAGTCTCCCTGACTTCCATGCCTCCTTTCTTTTCCCTAATTCTCCCCTCTCATTTCCCAGGATTTTTCTCCCCCTACCTCCTCCTGCTTCGCATCTCCCTGGGGCCTGGGACCAAGGTTGGATTTCAGAGAGGGAGTTTGCCCGACTTGGGAACATGCCTGGAGACCTATGGGAGATGCTGGCCTTTTTTCACTTTTCACTTTTCCAGAGGCGGGACCTCTGGTCTGATCCCTAACCTTGCCCCTTCAGTGATGTCACAAAGGGCATCAACAATCCCCAGAAACCTCTCCCCTGGACCATCCAGAGGCCTCGGATGCATTACCTCATCTGTAAAAAAATGGGGATAAGAGTGTGAGCTCTCTGTGGGAATGGGACTGTCTCTAACCTATTAACAGGTATCTACCCCAGTGCTTAGAACAGCGCTTGGCACATAGTAAGAGCTTAACAAGAACCAGAATTACTGTTGTTGTTGTTTATTTTGTTAATATGTATTGTTTTGTTGTCTGTCTCCCCCCTCTAGACTGTAAGCCCGCTATTGGGTAGGGACCATCTCTATATGTTACCAACCTGTACTTCCCAAGCGCTCTGCACACAGTAAGTGCTCAATAAATACGATTGAATGAATGAATGAATTCCGAGTGGCCCAACCATGTTCAGCCCAAGCTACATGGCTGGCCGGGCTCTCCCCTACCCTGGTGCGGTAGAGAGGGGGAATACGACAGTCCAATCAATCAATCAATCATATTTCTTGAGAGCTTACTGTGTGCAGAGGACTGTACTAAGCGTTTGGCACAGTACAATATAACAGAGTTGGGAGGCATGTTCCCTGCCCACGGTATCAAACCCTTGACTTCTGTATCCCCCTGCCCGCTCTCCTAGAGAGCAGAACCTAATCTCCCTCTCCAGTGAGAACCAAGGCTCAAGCTACAGTGGGAGGGATTTAGGTTAGATAAAAGGAAGAACCTCTCGGACGTCAGGGTGGTAAAATCTGGGGCCAGCGGGCCTGTGGATGCCAGGGAGGGTGGTCTCCTTTTCTGCAGGCCTCTGAAACCAAGAGAGATTCTCCCCTGGCCGTTTGAAGGCAGGGGTGCCGGGGGGGATGGACCATATGACCTCATCGGCAAAGACCACCCCCGCAAGGACAGCCCGGCCTGGCCACTGTCACCGGGCTCAGTTCCTTGGCTAATCTGCTCTGTCTCCCCTGGTAATTTAGCACGTTCAGACAGTTATGGTTACATTCTGTTTGTTTTTCTAAACCTCACAAAAACCCATAATAGAGGGGAGGCCAGGGGAGGGGAGAGGAAGGAGGGGAGGCGTCTTAGCAGAGGGGACTGCAGAGAGGTTTGCTGGAAACCCAAGCTCAAGCTGGGGCCTGGGCTTCCAAAAGCCCTTGGACATCTGCGGGACAGCTGTGGGGACAGCCTGGCCTGAGTCCTTAAAGGGATGGACTCCCATTTCTTGCAGATAAGGGACAGAACTAGGATTTTCACGGGGTCCTCCTAGCCACCCCTGGGACAATGTGGGGGTAACCTAGAAGCAGCACGCTCCAATGACCTCTCACCCTGGACTAGTGGGTCAGGAGGAGGTGACAAGTAATCATTTACTAATTATTTGCATTTCCATCTGATTGTCACCTTTACTGTGTGGCCTAGTGGATATTATAGCCTGGTCCTGGGAATCAGAGGGCCTGGGTTCTAATCCCGGCTCTGCCACCTGCCTGCTCCGTGGCTTTGGGCAAATCATTTAACTTCTCAGTGCCTCAATTTTCTCATCGGGAAAACGGGGATTCAGTACCTGATCTCCCTCATATTCCGGCTATGAGACTGAAGAGGGACAGGGACCATGCCCAGACTGATTAACTTGTATCTACCCCAGTGCTTGGCACATAGTAAATGCGTATTTAATATCACCATTTCTATTCATTCAATCATATTTATTGAGCGCTTACTGTGTGCAGAGCACTGTACTAAGCACTTGGGAAGTCCAAGTTGGCAACATATAGAGACGGTCCCTACCCAACAGCGGGCTCACAGTCTAGAAGTCCTGGTTCTATTCAGGACCAGGGTGTTTTTTAGGATGTTTTCTTTCCATTACATTAGATTGCAAACTCCTTGTGGACAGGGAACATACTTTGGTTATCTGTTATACTTTTCTGAGCATATTTATACTTTTTTAAAAATGGTATTTTTTAAGCGCTTACTATGTGCCAGGCACTGTACTAAGCATTGGGGTGGATACAAGCTAATCAAGTTGGCCACAGTCCCACATGTGGCTTACATGGGTTTAATCCCTATTTTACAGATGAGGTAACTGAAGCACAGAAAAGTTAAGTGACATGCCCAGGGTCACACAGCAGACCAGTAGTGGACCTGGGGTTAAAACTCAGGTCCTTCTGATCCCCCCAGGTTTGTGTGGTTTTGCTGTTCTCCAGGGAATCCCAGGGTCTCCCAGGAGCCATGTTCTGTCCCCTTAATACTGAACCCAGGGTGGACAGGGAATTTGTCTGTTATATTGTTCTACTGTACTCTCCCAAATACTAAGTACAGTGCTCTGCACATAGTAAGTGCTCAATAATTATGACTGACTGACTGACTGCTCATTAAATACTTTAACTGCTACTACTACAGAGAGCTCCCAGACTTGTGCCCTCTTTCTCTCTCGCTTTCAGAGTGTGGTGCTGGCGAAGGCCTTGATTTAAGAGTCGTCAACTCTCCAAAGAGACAGGAGCAGGAGAAGCACTGTGGCCGAGTGAATTGATCACCTGGGAGTCAGAAGGACCTTAAGTTTCCCTGCTCCGTCACTTGCCTGCTGTGTGTCTTCGGGCAAGTCACTTAACTTCTCTGGGCCTCAGTTCCCTCATATAATAATAATAATAATAATAATAATAATAATAATAATAATAATAATAATGGCATTTATTAAGTGCTTACTGTTCTAAGCACTGGGGAGGATACAAGGTGATCAGGTTGTCCCACGGGGGGCTCACAGTCTTCATCCCCATTTTACAGATGAGGTAACTGAGGCCCAGAGAAGTTAAGTGACTTGCCCAAAGTCACACAGCTGACAGCTGGCGGAGCCGGAATTTGAACCCATGACCCCTGACTCCAAAGCCCCTGCTCTTTCCACTGAGCCACGCTGCTTCTTCATGTGTAAAATGGGGATTTAGACCGTGAACCCCATGTGGGACAGGGACTGTGTCCAACTTGTATCTACCCCAGTGCTTAGTACAGTGCCTGGCGCATAGTATGTGCTTAACAAATACCGCTTTTTTTTAAAGGACAGGTGGAGAGGCTGTGGTGGAAAGGCAGCCGGCCGGCCTGAGAAGGCAAAGTCCTGGGTTCTGGGTGTTTGTCGGCAGCCCACTGTTGGGTAGGGACCGTCTCTATATGTTGCCAACTTGTACTTCCCAAGCACTTAGTACAGTGCTCTGCACACAGTAAGCGCTCAATAAATACAATTGAATGAATGATGTCTCTTCCCCAGCTCCAGGAGCTCAAGACCTCAAACCCAGAGAGTCATAGGGGGGAAACTAACTCCAAGCTGAGTTTCCCAGCAGCTCACCAGGTGATGGGGAGAGAGAACAAAGTAAGAAGCGAGGGGAGCCCCCCTCTTGGATCCCACCAGTTCAGTTAATAGTAATAATAGCAATAATAATAATAATAGTGGTATTTGATAATGATAATTATAGTTGTGGTACTTGTTAAGCACTTATCATGTGCCAAGCACTGTTCTAAGTGCTGGGGTTGTTGTTGTCTTATGCCGTCGAGTCGTAGATAGAAGATAATCAGGTCCCACATGGGGCTCATAATCTAAATAGGAAGGAGAATAGTTATTGAATCCCTATTTGCAGATGAGGGAACTGAGGCACAAAGAAATTAAGTGACTTGCCCAAGGTCACACAGCAGGTAACAATGATAATAATAATAATGTTGGTATTTGTTAAGCGCTTACTATGTGCCAAGCACTGTTCTAAGCGCTGGGGTAGATACAAGGTAATCAGATTGTCCCACATGGGGCTCACAGTCTTCACCCCTATTTTACAGATAAGGGAACTGAGGCCCAGAGAAGTTAAGTGACTTGCCCAAGGTCACACAGCTAACAAGTGGTGGGGCCAGGATTTGAACCCACGACCTCTGACTCCAAAGCCCGTGCTCTTTCCACTGAGCCACACTGCTTCCCCAAAGAAGCACTTACGATGTGCAAAGCACTGTTCTAAGCGCTGGGGAGGATACAAGGTAAGGAGGTTGTCCCCCATGGGGCTCACCGTCTTAATCCCCATTTTACAGATGAGGTAGCTGAGGCCCAGAGAAGTGAGGTGACTTGCCCAAAGTCACACAGCTGACACGTGGCGGAGCCGGAATTTGAACCCATGACCTCTGACTTCAAAGCTCGTGCTCTTTCCTCTGAGCCACAATGGAGCTGGAACTAGAACCCAGATCCTCTGGTTCCCAGGTCCTGGCTCTTTCCATTAAGCCACGCTGCTTCAAACACTCACTATATTCCAAGCTCTGTAGTAAACGCTGCGGTAAATACGGTATAAGCAGATGGGACGCATGGTCTAAGTGGGAAGGAGAACAGGTTTTGAATTCCCATTTTAGAGATGAGGAAACTGAAGCACAGTGAAGTGACTTGCCCAGGGTCACCCAGCAGGTCAGTAGCTACTGGTATTTATAATAATAATAATAATGGCATTTATTAAGCGCTGGTTGGGCCTTTTGTGATATCAAAAGAATGGAGTCAGAGGTGGAACTGGAGGGGAGCTGCTCCTATCCCTCCTGCCCCCCAACCCCTGCCCCCTGCCTGGACCCATCTGATGGGCAAATGGGGCAAAGGGGGTTGTCCCACCCTCTTCCCAGGGCTGCAGGGAGGACCAGAGCAGGCGGGAAGGGGTGGAAGGGGCAGGGTTTCCCTCTCCTCACGGCCCCTCCAGATGTGGATGATCAGAGTCTGAGGAACGGCAGCTTCGGACGGCCCGGCCACCGGGCCGAGCGGCCGGCCGCCCGACTCCGCGGCCAAACCAAACTGCCGGTGGCGGCCGCGGCGACCCCGCTCTTGTGCGGCCCGCGGGGGCCTCTCTCCAGCTGGGCTTGGGAGAGGGCCGAGGGCCCGCTGACCCGGTCCGGCCTAGGCCACGGGGGCAGGGGCGGCCTACGTGGCCCCTGTTATTGCAGCGCTAACGTTTTGAGCCTGTGTTTGTTTGGACAGCAGGGCCGGGGGAAGCCCCTGGAGCTGGCCAGGGGAACACCGGGAGCCCGGGAGTCACTGAGTGACTGAGTGAGGGGGTGAGTGTGTGTGTGCATATACATATGTGTATGTGTGAGTGCGTGCACAAGGGTGCAAGTGTTTATTTATTTTAGCAGTGGTTGCTAAGATGGGGGCTGGTGCCAGAAGAACCCGAGGGCCTTGTTTGTTTACTTAGCCGAGTGCAGGGAAGGACGGAGGGAAGACAAGTGCAGGGCTGTAGGAAGTTGGCGGGGGCTGACAAAGTTTGGTCTGGGGAAGGCGGAAGGGCCCCTGGCCACTCGTGAGCTCCTTCTGCAAGGAGGCAGGCTAAGTGGGGAGATGGAAAGGAGGCGGGGAGGGGCAGGGGTGAAAGGCCAGAGACATCCATCATCAATCATCAATCATCAATCGTCTTTATCGAGCGCTTACTATGTGCAGAGCACTGTACTAAGCGCTTGGGAAGTACAAATTGGCAACATAGAGAGACAGTCCCTACCCAACAGTGGGCTCACAGTCTAAAAGGGGGAGACAGAGAACAAAACCAAACACACTAACAACCGGTGCTCCGACCATCCTGGTGCCGCCGTCGGGTGCCCGGGCCGCCCCGCGCCCCTCCCCATGACTCACCCTGCCCTTCTGCTCCCTTTGAGGGGCTGGAGGAGCCGGCCATCGAATTGGGGCCAGGGTCACGCCGTCTTTAGGGTTTAGGGTGATCTGACAGGTAGTCTGGTCGGGGCCAGAGGACGAGGGGAGGCAAGCTAGAGAGCACGGGCTTTGGAGTCAGAGGTCACGGGTTCAAATCCCAGCTCCGCCAATTGTCAGCTGGGTGACTTTGGGGAAGTCACTTCACTTCTCTGGGCCCCAGTGACCTCATCTGTAAAATGGGGATGAAGACTGTGAGCACCCCCCGTGGGACAACCTGGTTACCATGTAACCTCCCCAGCGCTTAGAACAGTGCTTTGCACATAGTAAGCGCTTAATAAATGCCGTCATCATGATGGTTAGGGGACAGGGGAGGGGCCCCCGAGTCCAGTGCCTGTCAGGCCTGTCCAAGCAAGTGCAAGGAGTTCTCCGGCCAGCCTCTCTTCTCTGACTCAAGTGAGTGGGACAGTCAGCCTTCCCCCTTTCTCCCCTCATCATCATCATCAATCGTATTTATTGAGCGCTTACTGTGTGCAGAGCACTGTACTAAGCGCTTGGGAAGTACAAGTTGGCAACATATAGAGACGGTCCCTACCCAACAGTGGGCTCACAGTCTATATCACCCGTGCTCAGTACAGTGCTCTGTACACAGTAAGCGCTCAGTACATACGATCGACTGACAGACTGGGGTGGGGATCGGGGAACAGCTGATTGTGTTTGAGGCTGGTGACAGCGGAGCAGCTGGGGGGAGGGTAGCCCAGCTCTGGGACTCGGCCTGGAGTCCTGCCATGGGGGAGACGCCCCTATCCATCCTCCCCGCTATCTAGTCTTCTCTGGGAATACCCAGGGTATCTCTGGGAATACCCAGGGTATCCCTCTCAGGCCTGTCCCCTCACCAGGGGCAAGCCGGTTGGGGCCAGAGAGGTGCGACTGGGCCCCGAGAGCCAGAGAAAATGCTGGCTCTGAGGCCGTGGAGAATCAATGAGGAAAACTTCGGGGGGAAGAGGCTGAAACTGGTCGTTGAGACAGTTGCCGCCCGAAACAGACGGGGCTGCCAGGCCTGCCCGCTGTACCTGCTCCTCTTTTCCCCCAGGCATATCCAAAAGTATCATCATCATCATCATCATCTCATGGAGACCTGGCTTGGGGGCGTGGGGACACTGAGGCCCAGAGAGGGCAAGTACCTTGTCTGAGGTCACACAGCCACTCAGGGGTGGAAGCGAGAAGGTCTCAATCAATCAATCAATCAATCAATCAATCGTATTTATTGAGCCCTTACTGTGTGCAGAGCACTGTACTAAGCGCTTGGGAAGTACAAGACAGTCCCTACCCAACAGTGGACTCACAGTCTAAAAGGTCTCGTTCAAAGCCTGTTTGCTTGTGTGTGCCCTGGGGAGGGATCTTGGGCAGAGTTGGGGGTTAGGCCTGGAGTGTCGGGATAAGCCTTGAAGAATAATAATAATAATAATGGCATTTATTAAGTGCTTACTATGTGCAAAGCACTGTTCTAAGTGCTGGGGAGGTTACAAGGTGATCAGGATGTCCCATGGGGGCTCACAGTCTTAATCCCCATTTTACAGATGAGGTAACTGGGGCCCAGAGAAGTGAAGCGACTTGCCCAAAGTCACACAGCTGACAAGTGATGGAGCCGGGATATGAACCCATAACCTCTGACTCCAAAGCCCGGTCTCTTTCTACTGAGCCACGCTGCTTCTCACTTGAACAGTTGCACCTCAGTTTTCCCATCTTTATAATGGGAGGGAGGTCCCAAGTTCTCGCTCCTCCCCTGAGCCCAGGGAACATTTCTGAAGCCGGTGTCCTCCATCCTCAGTTCGGCACACTGGCAGCCTCCTAGCCTTCCTCCACAGATTTGCTACGTGGCCTTGGGCGAGTCACTCAGCCTCTCTGGGCCACTGCTGCTTCTTCATCAATTAAATGGGGACCAAAGCCAGGGATTGCCGAGGTTTTCGAGGGCAGAGGGTGGGTTGGGGAGGGAGGAGGGCAGACCGCTGGCGGAGGAACCCCTCCCTCAAAGGAAGATACATCTCTGGGGTCGGCTGCCCTCTGACCCCGTGATCTCTGACTCTCGCTGCCGCCAAGTTTCTCCCGCTGCTACACCATGAATGGGCTGGGGGAAGGAGGTGAAGGGGGAATGAGTGAGGAGAGAGGCTTATCTGAAACACATGTTATTGCCACTATCCCAGTTATCGTGCACGCTTGTCTCCATGGCAACTAGCCCACATTCAGCTCCCTTGCCAGGTTCTGTGATGAGCCTGACCGTCATGTGGTGTCAATTTGGGATGACAGCACAGCCTGCTCGTCTCTCCCTCCCTCTGACTTTGTAGCTGTCTCTGTCATCATCATCATCATCATCATCAATCGTATTTATTGAGCGCTTACTATGTGCAGAGCACTGTACTAAGCACTTGGGAAGTACAAATTGGCAACACATAGAGACAGTCCCTACCCAACAGTGGGCTCACAGTCTAAAAGGGGGAGACAGAGAACAGAACCAAACATACCAACAAAATAAAATAAATAGGATAGAAATGTACAAGTAAAATAAATAAATAAATAAATAAACAGAGTGATAAATATGTACAACCATATATACATATATACAGGTGCTGTGGGGAAGGGAAGGAGGTAAGATGTCATCATCAATCAATCAATCAATCAATCGTATTTATTGAGCGCTTACTATGTGCAGAGCACTGTACTAAGCGCTTGGGAAGTACAAATTGGCAACATATAGAGACAGTCCCTACCCAACAGTGGGCTCACAGTCTAAAAGACTGTCTCCCTCTCGCTCTACCTACTTCTGCCTTGGTAACTGTCTCTGATTCCCTCTCTCTCCGTCTTTCCCTCTGTCTCCCTTTCTCTCTGTCCCTGACTTTCTCTTTACTACCACCCCTTCCGTCCACTTTCTGTACCTTGGGCTCTCCCTAGCAGGGGCTTCTTAGGGGTGGGGGTGCTTACAGGGGGTGGGGGGAAGCAGGATGGAGAAGCCAGGCAGAAGGGACAGAAGCTGCTGCCGGCCCCCTCCCCTCTCTTGGGAATCCTGGATTTGGGATCCGCAACCTGGCTGTGGGGGTCTCCCTGTTGTTTTTGCTCTGTGCCTCAGTTTCCCTCTCTGTAAAATAACAATAATGATGGCATTGGTTAAGCGCTTACTATGTGCGAAGCACTGTTCTAAGCGCTGTGGGGATTATGGTTGCTGCAGTAAGCCTTGGGACCAGCAAAAATGTCAAGACTTCAACCTTTCCTTCCCTGCTGCCCTCCGGCTCATCATCATCATCATCAATCGTATTTATTGAGCGCTTACTATGTGCAGAGCACTGTACTAAGCCCTTGGGAGGTACAAATTGGCAACATATAGAGACAGTCCCTACCCAACAGTGGGCTCACAGTCTAAAAGGGGGAGACAGAGAACAAAACGAACATTATGGACTGGGCACCTCCCGTCTGTAGAACATGGTACTAAGTGTCTACTGGGAGCAAGGCACTGTACTGGATGCTCCTTTTTACAGAGTGCTGTACTTACTAGATGCCTTCTATGCTGGGTTTCTGCTGTGCGCAGGACACTATACCAGGTGTCTACTCTGTTCAGAGCCTGATTTTGGGTGCCCTACTGTATGCAGAGTGCTACCCTGAGTGCCTACTCTGTGCAGAATGCTCTGAGAAGCAGCGTGGCCTACTGGAAGAAGCCTTGGGCTGGGAGTAAGAGGGCCTGGGTTCTAATTCCGCCTCTGTCCCCTGTCTGCTGGTGACCTTGGGCAAGTCACATCACTGGGCCTCAGTCCCCTAATCTGTAAAATGGAGATTCAATACAGATTCTCCCACCTACTTGCAAATGTGAGCCCCAGGTGAGACCCGATGATCTTCTATCATCTTCTATTAGACTGTGAGCCCACTGTTGGGTAGGGACTGTCTCTATATGTTGCCAACTTATACTTCCCAAGCGCTTAGTACAGTGCTCTGCACACAGTAAGCGCTCAATAAATACGATTGATTGATTGATTGATTGATTCTATCTACCGCAGCGCTTAGTGCAGTGTTTGGTCCTTAGTAAGTGCTTAACAAATGCCCCGGTTATTACTGGGCTCCTGCTCTTTGCAGAGCGCTATTCTGGGTACCTACTGTCTGCAAAGGGTGGACTAATTGTGGTATTTGTTAAGTGCTTACTGTGTTCCAGGCCCTATTCTAGGTGCTTGGGTAGATACAAGCTTAATTGGGTTGGACGCAGTCCCCGTCCCACATGGGGCTCACAAGCTTAATCCCCATTTTACAGATGAGGGAACTGAGGCCCGGAGAAGTGAAGTGACTTGCCCAAGGTCACACAGCAGACAAGTAGCAGAGCCAGGATTAGAACCCAGGTCCTTCTTTCATTCATTCAGTCGTACTTATTGAGCGCTTACTGTGTGCAGGGCATTGTACTAAGTGCTTGGGAAGCATAATTCAGCAACAGAGACAATCCCTGCCCACAGCAGGCTCCCAATCTAGCGGGAGGAGACAGACATCCAAACAAGTAAACAGGCATCAGTAGCCTCATTATCAATAAATAGAATTATAGATATATACACAACATTAAGAAAAATAAATAAAATTATAATTATAAATATGTACATGCGTACACAAGTGCTGTGGGGCGGGGAACGGGTAGAGCAAAGGGAGTGAGTTGGGGAGATGGGGAGGGGAGGGGGAGCAGAGGAAAAGGGGGGCTTAGTCTGGGAAGGCCTCCTGGAGGAGGTGAGCCTTCAGGCCTGTGCTCTAACCACTAGACCACGACCTACTGTTTATAGAACGCTGTACTGAGCCCCTACTTTTGTGCAGAGTCACTTATACCGGGTGCTTAAGCCCAATCTGGATGTCCTAATGGCTCCCGGGCCCCAGCCGGAGTCTTTAGGTTGAAGTTGATGGTCTCCCATGAGAGGTGACGGAGGGGTCCCGGCCCGGTTGTGACGTCCCCGATTTCAGACCCAGGCAAGGCTCCCCTGTGGGAACTCCTGCTCCACCCAGCCCAGCCTCCACAACAAGGGGAGGCCACTCTCCGCGACCCCCTGGGTACCAGCCGTCGAGCAGGAATGGGGGATAATAATAATAATAATGGCATTTATTAAGCGCTTACTATGTGCAAAGCACTGTTCTAAGCACTGGGGAGGTTACAAGGTGATCAGGTTGTCCCATGGGGGGGCGCACAGTCTTAATCCCCATTTTACAGATGAGGTAACAGGCACAGAGAAGTTAAGTGACTTGCCCAAAGTCACACAGCTGACAAGTGGCGGAGCTGGGATGACTGCCCATCCTCTCCTTGGGTTATTTCCCAGCAATCAATCAATCAATCGTATTTATTGAGCGCTTACTATGTGCAGAGCACTGTACTAAGCGCTTGGGAAGTACAAATTGGCAACACATAGAGACAGTCCCTACCCAACAGTGGGCTCACAGTCTAAAAGGCTCACAGCAAATCCCCAGAGACTCCTACACCTTTCCCCCCAGCCCCGGCTTCCCCCATCATTCCTCCTCTTCCCAGGGTTCCTCCAGCTCCTCCTTATCCACAGACTGGACAATCTTCCTTGTCTGACCGCGGGGTCGAGAGAGACTTGGGCGAAGAGACGAGAACAGCCCAGAGTGCGGCCTTGGCCCAGGACATCCAGGAAGGCCCGATGAGATCGCTCTGTTGGTCTGGAGGCAAGAGGGCACGTGCCCACACCTTCCCCATAGAGGGTCCCTCCATCTCCACCCCCTGCATTTCCCACAGCCCACCTCAGCGGGCAGGGGGTCTGAGGCCCTGCTCTGCCCTGGGGCAGCTGTGGCTGGCGGGAGACTGGGCTGCTCCCGGCAACCAGGCAACAGAGAGGGTGTTTACAATAACAGAGGGAAAGCGCGCCAGGGAACCGCAGCTGGAGAAGGCAGGTTGTGAGTCAGGAATGTAAGCAGGCAGTGTGGGCAGCCGCCGGGGTCCGTTGCCCCCCCAGCTGAGCTAGGGGGGCATTGGGGGTGTCCAGTCTGGGAGCCCCGGGTGGGACAGGGATGGTGTCCGGACTGATTATCCTAAATCCACCCCAGACTTAAGAACGGCGCTTGGCCCAGAATAAAACCCAAATGGATCACTAATTTATTATTATTATTATTTAAACAGAATGTGTGCTTAATAAGCACCATAATTACTGGGGGCAGGGCGAAGGGCGGGGAGGCCCGTTCCTCTGGGCAGCCTTAGTTGAGCTCCCCGCATTGAGGAAGCCCATGATGAGGCACAGACCAGGCTATATAATCCAGTGAGGCAGGGCAAGGGCGGGGACAGGATGGGGACGTGGTCCAGCAGGTGTCAAGAATACCGCCCCGGGCTCTCAGTGGCTATTAAGACTGTGAGCCCCCCGTGGGACAACTTGATCATATTGTATCCCCCCCCCAGCGCTTAGAACAGTGCTTTGCACATAGTAAGTGCTTAACAAATGCCATTATTATTATTATTATTACCTGGGCAACTCTTCTGCCCATTTTCCTCCAACCAGGAGGGGGTGGGAGGGATGTGGGCTGAGGGGACATTCAAGCTTGATTTCCACCTTGGGCAAAATGCTATGGAATTAGCCCTCCCCTTCACCCCCGCACCCAGCCAGGGTTTGCAGGTGGGGGGAGGCAGGATGTGGGCCTCACGTGAATCCCATCAGAGACACTCCCTTGGGTTTGGACCAACTGAGCGTACTCAGAACCCAGGATATTCCCTGGGGTGCAGCTTACCTTCCGCTCCCTGGACTGCCGCCCACCTGCCCAGCCCTGCCTGTCCCTCCCAGCCCTCGGGCTGGCACAGCCACCAATTTCCCTCACTCTCCCTCGCTCCCCTGCTCTCAGGGGGAACGAGGCTCAGAGAGGGAGGGAGACTTGCCCAACATTACACAGCGCTCAGAAGTGGAACCTGGGCCAGCTCCCGGCCCAACTTTCTACCCCTCGGGCCTCAGAACCCCCTTCCTGGATCACATCCCCCGGTGAAGAATGGGGGCGGAGGGGTGTCAAAATGCCTTCTTTCTCTATGTGACTGCCTCTGAGGTCTCCCTGGAGGCCAGAGCAGGGAGGTTTGCAGGGCTGGGCAAACAGCAGGACACACCTGGCGTGTTGGCAGCCTAGCCCGTTCCCACTAGGAGGGGTTTGGGATGGTGTGGGGTCTACCGGAGGGAACGGGGGCTTCCAAGATGCCAGCTGAGGGGCCCTCGGTTCAGTATGGTGAGGGAGGAGGAAGACGATGACGAGGAGGAGGTGCAAGAAAGAGTGACCCAGGTGGGGAGGGGGAGCCAGCCAGCTGCCACTAGGCCACCCTCAGTCAACAGCGCAGTGGAGAGCCCACCAGGAGTGACCAGCTCTCCGCAGCCTGGGGCCTCCCTCCAGCCTCAGTTGAGAGAGCTCGGTGGGTTTCAGGTGAATATGCATTCACTGCCCACAGTGGGGCTTTTAGGGAGGGGCGGGGGGGGTTGGGGGATCCAGAGAGTCCAAACAATCTGACTGGGGTGGAGGGGTTCTTTCGAGGCGCTTTTGGGTCAGAGACCCTGGGGACGTGAGACTGGGAGCAAGCAGCTGGAGGGGAACAATGACTTCGTCTCCCACCCCAGACTGGTAACTCGAGGTGCCCCGGGCTCCACCTCCCTGCAGAGATGGTGCCTTTGGACCCCTGGGCAGGAGGCCAGGAGCCCTGCCAGGGACAGGCCCTGGGCCCGGGCAAGAGGTTGTAGCCTGGAGTCTCCGCCATTTCAGTCTCCACCATTTCGGCCTCAGAGCCCTAGGCCTAAGCGGGCCTGGCTGAGCAGGAGCTGGGCATGGGAGGGGCGGGAATGGCGGGGGGTGGCCGAAGCGGGATAATTGGGAGGGCAGGTCCGGGGTGGGGGGGGGAAGGGAGCGTGGGTGTTTCACTGCTGTCCCGCCTGCCCCTCCACCCAGATCGGGCCTGACCGATTCGGGGCTGGGCCCGGCAGGGGTCTCGGGAAGCAGGCCGGGAGACAGACAGACCAAATGACAAAAGCATCATTTATCGGGCCTGGACAAGGGCAGCTTCAAGGGGGCCCCACGGGCCCATCCCCCAAGACCCTCATCAATCTCTCCCGGACCCCTTTCCCCCCAACACTCCCTCCAGCTGTTTCTCAGCTCCTCCGTCCCCAGAGCGGGGGCCAGGGAAGAGGGTGCAGCTCCGGAGGGAGCGAGGCGAGATGGGGTTGGGGGGGCGCGGGTGGTCCCCTCGGCGTGGGGGCCGGAGATGATGGCCCAGCACGGGGGCGGGGGAGGGTAGGAGCTGGGTATCAAAGTTGGAAGCGCGGGGGCCGTGTCAGCTGGGCTTTGTGAGCTCCGTTCCCATCAATGTCTGAAAGCCGCCCTGTGCAAACTGCATTCGATGCGGCCCCGGCCCTCCATTCCCGATTGGACACGCTCAGGTCCCCGGCCACATTCCTGCGCCGGCAGAGGGGAACGGGCCCCGGAGGCTCTGGCCTCTTTATTCTCCCCCAAATCAGGGCTCAGAACCATGACAGGCGGACCCCGCTCACCGGCCAGGGTCAGCCCTGGAGGGGAAGGGGGGAAGGGAGAGCTGACCCCCTGCCCCTTCCCTCTTCCCTGTCCCAGCACATCCTTGCTCCTTCCGCACTGAAACAAACGGCCGAGGTAGGACAGTGTGGACCCACCCCTGCCCTCTTCTGCCCTGAGCCTGGGCCTGGTGGGAGAGTTGATTTAGGATCACCTTGGGGGTCTCATGGATGACTTGAGCTCCACTTAGGCTGCTGGCCCCTCCCTGGAACGGGGAGAGACTGAGAGGGTCTTTGGAGTCTGAGTGACCCCACCAACACCCGTCTCTCCAGAACCAGCCCCATAGGTGAAGGGAAGGGCTGGGGCCTTGGAGTGCATGCCACCTCTTTTCAGGGCTCCAACCCCCGCAAATCGAGGGAGGACCGGGGTTCATCTCCCTGCTGGGTTCCTGGAGGGAAAAGCAGAGCACACAGCAGGGTTTAGAACAGTGCTTTGCACATAGTAAGCGCTGAATAAATGCCATTATTATTATTATTATTAACGCGGGGATTGTCAGTGTGGCCCAGAGGGGCAGGGGAAGTGGGCCCAGGATACAGTACAATTAATTAATAGTATTTATTAAGTGCATACGGCATGCAGAGCACCGTACTAAGCACTCGGGAGAGTACGATGGAGTCGGTAGAAGCTCATTGTGGGCAGGGAATGTGTCTACCAACTATGCAGTCTCCCAAGCACTTTAGCACAGCGCTCTGCACATAGTAAGCGCTAAATAACTACTATTGATTGATTGATCTGCAGGATGTCCCCAAGAGCTGGTGGGGAAGGAAAGACTAAGGAGGGAGGGGGCCCCTTTGGCAAAGGAAAATCAGAAGCGGATGGGGTAGATTTGCACATTGCCATGGATAAAATCGGCAGTGGGGTCCAGAGGGAAGAGCACAGGACTGGACACCAGTTGAGCTGGTTCTCTAATCCCAGCTCTTCCCAGCTGTTCACACAGCCTGCTCTGAGACCTGGGGCATTAGTTCCCTTAGAAAACTCAATTTCCTCTTCTGAAAAATGGGAACTTTGCAGCTGAAACCTGCTCTCTCATATTTTATGAGCCCCGTGTGGGCTTGGTAGTGGTGAGGAAAGTGGGGGCAGGGGCAGCGGCTGCTCTTCGGGCTTGTCCCCATGGTGGGTTCTGGGAGGCCTGCGCCCTGGCCCTGGTTCTCTCCCAGTCTTACGTCCCCATCAGGGACCTCTGTGAGTAACCTCTGTGAGAAATCCATTCTGCGGTCTCCCAGCCTTCCTTGCCAGAAAATTCTTCCTCACGCCTAACCTAAATCCCTCCTGCTGCATCTTGAGTCCGTTTCCTCTTGGTTGGCTCCCAAGAGCCCCTGTTAGACAATATACCATCTCAGGCAGTTGAGCAGGAGGAATGTCTGATCCTCGTGGTTCGGAGGAGGGATCTGACCCTGTCCTTTCCAGTGGATGGACAGCGACGCCTTGATCCCCGGCGGCCTGAGATGTGGTCTCTGGAGGGTGAGTCCATGGACCAGACTCTACCTTCTATCTGGGCCTCTCCTTCCCTGACCCTCTTTGGTACCAATGAAGCTCCCCCCACCCCATGACCCTTCACCTCAGGCCCCAGCCAGGCTCCCAGTGACCTGGGGGCTGAGACCCTGCGGGAGTGGGATGGAGGGGGAGAAAGGGTAGAGGCCAACTCTGCCCCCTCCCTCCTCGCCTGACCTCTCCACTGGCTTCAGAAGAGGGATTAAGGGCTGTTCTCTTGTCTACGTGTCACTCTACACCTTTGAACCTCAATGGCTTCATCTGGTTTCAGGCTCTTCTCCCTGCCAGCAATCAGGAGATTTACTCCTGATGGACTCCCTGGGCTGGAGGCAGGGCTGGGGGTGGGGGGCTGGGGGAGGTTAGACAGTCCCCACAGGGTCTCAATCCCAGCTCCTTCCCTCCCCTCCTGGGGCTCGAAGCTGGGAAAAATCAAGGAGGGAGAATTCGGGTCTAGGCCCCATCCGGTTCTACCCCTAACCGAAGGTCGGTGGGAACCCCTGGCCAAATCGGTGGGATGGGGGCAGGGGGATGGAATAAATGGCCTCTTTGGCCGAACCTTCTCAGATCTGCTGGTTTGGGAATTCTACTTTTTGTCCTGAGGGCGGTGGGGCTGGAATGGAAGTGTGCGCAGGAATGAGTAGAGAGAGATGGGGAGGGTCCTGGTGGAGCTAAGGGGTCCCGGTGGGAGGAGAGGGAGAGACAAGCCAGAGGTTAGAGCAGGGGGCGTGAGGACCCCTGCTCTCTGAGCAAACCCACCGAAGGGCACTGCTGCTGCCCATTTCTGTGTTCCTGCTGGTCTCGGGGGGCGTTGGGGGCAAAGCCCCTTATCCGGCTTCCTCTCCTCTCTCCCTTCCTCCCCACCAATTCAGGCAGGCCCCTTCAGAGGCTGCAAAGACAAGTCGGGGCACCGGGGGTCGATGAAGCCGCCGCCCAGTCTGGGAAGGCTTCCTGGAGGAGGCAAAATGTGCCTCTCCCCGGGGGGGAGGGAGGAGAAGAGCTCAGAAGCAGCGTGGCTCAGTGGAAAGAGCACGGGCTTTGGAGTCAGAGGTCATGGGTTCGAATCCCGGCTCTGCCAATTGCCAATTGTCAGCCGTGTGACTTTGGGCAAGTCACTTCTCTGTGCTTCAGTTACCTCATCTGTAAATTGGGGATTTATTCATTCATTCATTCAATCGTATTTATTGAGTGCTTACTGTGTGCAGAGCACTGTACTAAGCGCTTGGGAAGTCCAAGTTGGCAACATATAGAGATGGTCCCTACCCAACAGCGGGCTCGCAGTCTAGAAGGGATTAAGACTGTGAGCCCCGCGTGGGACAACCTGATCACCTTGTAAGCTCTCCAGCGCTTAGAACAGGGCTTTGCACATAGTAAGCGCTTAATAAATGCTATCATTATTATTATTATTATTATTATTAAGGGGGATCCCGGGCATGGGTGGGGAGCGGGCAGCCGGTCCTGGGGGGCTGAAGGCTTCGTAGGCCCAAGCAGCAGTAGCAGCCTGGGGTCCCACCCCCAGCCCCACCTCCCAGGGTCAGCCCTGGGCCCCACCACCGCCCCACCTGCCGCTCCGTTGACAAAGCCCCTGTTGCCCCCCTCCTTTCCCCCCGGGACCCCTCCCCGCCCCGCCGAAGGCCAAGCTTTGTCCGGGTGCCAGGCCCTAATGAGGCCCTCATTTGAATCCATGCAAAGTACCGGGGGAGCAGGGAGCCAGGCTAATTAAAGCGATTGCTGTTCTTTAATTAAGCAGTAATTCCCCCCAAAGAGGGCATTTTCATGCAAATGGGGGCCCGTGGGGTGAGGTAAGGGCTGGCGGCGGCAGCTGGGGGTCCCGGTAATGAGGGAGAGGGGCCAGCCCGGAGCATTGAGCCGGGGCTACCACCCCCCTGCCCCGGGTCGCCCAGGGGAGGGAGGTGAGGGGCTCGATGCCAGCCCCCAACCTTCGCCCCTTCTCCAGCTCCCTTCCCCAGACCCCTGCAGAGAGGCAGAAACGGGTCTGTGCTGGAGAAGGGCGTGGGGTGTGTTGTGTGATCACTATGAACTCTAATCATTCAGTCGTATTTGTTGAGCACTTACCGTGTGCGGAGCACTGGACTGAGCGCTTGGGCGAGTACAATATAATAATACACAGGCATGTGGAGAAGCCGCGTGGCTCAGTGGAAAGAGCACGGGCTTTGGAGTCAGAGGTCATGGGAATCCCAACTCCTCCAATTGTCAGCTGTGTGACTTTGGGCAAGTCACTTAACTTCTCTGGGCCTCAGTTCCCTCTTCTGTAAAATGGGGATTAAGGCTGTGAGCCCCACGTGGGACAACCTGATCACCTTGTATCCCATCAGCTCTTAGAACAGTGCTTTGCACATAGTAAGCAATTAACAAATGCCATCATTATTATTCTTATTATTATATGCCCTGCCCACAACGACCTGGCAGTCTAGAGGGATGGGGCACTTGCCCAAGAAATTGTGCCCACCTGCAGGCTGTACCCATTTCCCGGGTCTTGGTATGGGGCTGCCCAGTGTAGGGGCTGACGGGAATTGGATTGGAGGGAGCGGGAGCCCAAGCCGAGATGGACACGTGGTTTTTCTGGAAAGGGACACAGGCAGGCTTGGGATCAGAAGGCCACCAGGCCCACACTCTGATCCCCCCTGGGGAGAATCCAGGAGTTTCCAGGGCTTGATGGACCCTGGGCACGATTCTGGGCATGGGGCACAATGGTGGGCACAGTAGCAAGCCTCAGTGGGACCTGTGCATGTACAGGGTGGTTGGGCCCAGGCTGGTGGGGAGTGCAGGGGAAGGGAAATGAGGGAGCCGGGGTCCCGCCACCCCCTGCAGCCAAGGCCTCGACTCCCAGCTCCCCTCTGGAGATTGACTTGGGTGAGAGGTTCAGTGGGGCAGGCCCTTTCCCAAGGTCCCTGGAGAGTTCAGGGCAGATCAGTGGGCTGGTGGGGGGAGGACATGGGGCAGGGGCTGATGTCAGGGTCTGGCAGAAAAATCCAGTCATGAGCTCTCAATCCTGCAGCCAGAGACTGCTCGGGGTGAGTCACTAAACCCCTGCCCTCCCTGCCAGAGACAGCCTCGCTTTCTCCAGCCCGGCTAATCCATCCCGTCTCCACCATGGTTTTCCTAACCTCTCCGGGAAGGTCTGGGCAGTGAGCCGCCATTCTCCGACCCAGATATGCAATGACAAATCTTTCAGGTGGGGCCTGCCTGGTCTGTGAGGATGGAAAATCAACAGGATGGGAAGAAACTCCTTTTTCCAAACAGTTAGCACCGTTCTCCCTGTCCTTCTCTCCCTCCTCCCTTCCCTCCAACTCCCCTTCCCTTCCTGCAGCCTCCCGCCTCCTCCTTCCCTCTCCCCTTTCCAGAAATCTCAGCCCCTTGCAACCTCGTGCTCGCTTGCGGCAGGGTTGAATTTGGCTGTTACACAGAGACGCCGAGATGGTGTCTCTCTAGCTCTGTGAGTTTAGCGCGGGCCAGCTTCTCACTCCATCGCTGGCAGCGAGCACGGTCACGGAGCGGACCGGGGGAAAACAGGACCCCGGTCTGTTTGCAAAACATTTTCACCCTTCAGAAAACCGCCAGGCCTGCAAGAATTAAATAAACTCTGACTCATGCAGACTTTTACCTGCCTTCCAGATTCAGATTTGCCAAGTAATAGATCCCATCGTGTTTGCCTTGGGGGGCCCGACTGTAATGTTCTGCAGACTTTTGGAAGCTCTCCTGGCCTTGCTGGAAAGCCATATACACACCACCCAGGGCTTGGGTCAGGGACTGGTGTGGGCAGTGAGAAAAGCAAAGATTCGGGCTGTCCTTGGAGTGGGAGGTCCCCTCAAGGTCATCTAAATCATCCCTCCCGCCTCATGGTCCAGATAATAATAATAGTAATAATAATGGTATTTGTTAAGCGCTTACTTTGTGCAAAGCACTGTTCTAAGCGCTGGGGAGGTTACAAGGTGATCAGGTTGTCCCACGGGGGGTTCACAGTTTTAATCCCCATTTTCCAGACGAGGGAACTGAGGCACAGAGAAGTGAAGTGATTTGCCCAAAGTCACACAGCTGACAGTTGGCGGAGCCAGGATTTGAATCCATGACCTCTGACTCCAAGCCCGTGCTCTTTCCAAGGAGCCACGCTGCTGGGTGGGTGTTGATAGGACGATCCTTTCCAAAGATCTCACCTGGCTTTGTATTCCACACTGGATTTGAAATGCTTGCACGAAGTCGGTTGCCGGGAACAGGGATTGTAAATGACTTTTTTTCGGTGACTGATTAATACAAGCCAGGCTCCTGCCCATCGCCCCATCCTCCCCCCTGCTGAAACTTTCCCTGATCTATAGAGTGGGTCCTGTGAATAATAATCGTGGTATTTGTTAAGTGCGCACGATGCACTAAGCACTGTACTAAGCGCTGGGGTAGATAAGGGATAATCAGGTCCCACCTGGAGCTCACAGTCTAAGTATGAGGGAGAAGAGGCAGCGTAGAGAAGCAGCTTGGCTCAGTGGAAAGAGCAAGGGCTTTGGAGTCAGAGGTCATGGGTTCAAATCCTGGCTCTGCCAATTGTCAGCTGTGTGACTTTGGGCAAGTCACTTAACTTCTCTGGGCCTCAGTGACCTCATCTGTAAAATGGGGATTAAGACTGAGCCCCCTGTGGGACAACCTGATCACCTTGTAACCTCCCCAGCACTTAGAACAGTGCTTTGCACATAGTAAGCACTTAATAAATGCCATTAAAAAAAACAGGCATTGAATCCCTATTTTGCAGACGAGGGAACTGAGGCACAGGGAAGTTCTGACTTTTTTTATGGTATTTGTTAGGTGCTTACTATGTGCCAGGAACTGTACTAAGTGCTGGGATAGATACAAGATAATCGGGTTGGACACGGTCCGTGTCCACACGGGACTCACAGTCTTAATCCCCCTTATACAGAGGAGTACTTCATTCATTCAGTGGTATTTATTGAGCGCTTACTATGTGCAGAGCACTATACTAAGTGTTTGGGAAGTACAAGTTGGCATCATACCCAAGGTCACACCCCTGACAGGTGGTGGAGCAGGATTAGAACCCAGGTCCCTCTGACTTCAAGCCTGTGTTCTACCTACTAAACCACACAGCTTCTTGCCCAAGGTCACGCGGCAGGTATGTCGTGGAACCAGGATTAGAACCCAGTTCCTCTGATTCCCAAGCCCGGGCCCTTTCCCTAGGCTGTGCTGCTCAGGAAAGCCTTGCCTTGGGCGCACTGCTGTGGCTCAAGAAACACTAGTAGAAATTAAGAAAGGGGAACCAAGTTTGCATGGAAAAGAACACCAGAAGCACACATTAAGGGCTCAAAATAGGTATTTGATCAATTGATTAACTCTGACTTGTTGTTCACCAAATTCCAAAGTGCTAGGATGAGGGAAACCCCTTAGGGATTGGGTTCAGGACGAATAGGAGGAAACACTTCTTCCCTCCCGCCGTGTGGGGTTGTGACCAGATAGAGTTTGTTACCTCAAGAAATGTTGCAGACTGAAATGCCAATCAGTCACTCAATCAATCATGTATATTGAGCCCTTACTGCGTGCTTGGGAGAGTACAATATAATAGAGGTGGTAGACATGTTCCCTGCCTCCAATGAGTTTGCAGTCTGGAGGGATTTAGAAGCACTTAGATCAAGGCCCAAGCCTTGTCCAAACAAGAGGCCCGTAATGGGATCCTAACGGAAACCGTTGATACCGTCAGGCTGATTGTCACGGAGGGCGACTCTCACCCTCTTCCTCCCAGCAACCTATTACTGAGTCCCAGTATTGTTGAAGCGCTCATTATGTGCCACAATTTAACTGGATTAGGCACAGCCCTGGTCCCACCCACGGCTCACTGTCTAATCAATCAATCAGTCCATCGTATTTATCGAGCGCTCACTATGTGCAGAGCACTGTATTAAGTGCTTGGGAGAGTACAGCAGTGTGGCTCAGTGGAAAGAGCCCGGGCTCTGGAGTCAGAGTTCATGGGTTCAAATCCCAACTCCGCCAATTGTCCGCTGTGTGACTTTGGGCAAGTCACTTAACTTCTCTGTGCCTCAGTTACCTCATCTGTAAAATGGGGATTAAGATTGTGAGCCCCCCATGGGACAACCTGATCACCTTGTAACCTCCCCAGCGCTTAGAACAGTGCTTTGCACATAGTAAGCGCTTAATAAATGCCATTATTATTATTATTATTAGAGCAGCACTAGCAGACATGTTCCCTGCCCACTACAAGCTAATCGTCTAAAGGACTGTCTAAGATGGAGGTATCTCAGGTGTCTCATCCCCATTTTGCAGAAAGGCAAACAGAGGCCCTGAGAGGTTAAATATCACGCACAGGCCAGTGGCAGAACAGAGATTAGAACCTGGGTGTCCCGACTCTTTCTTTCCGCTCTCCATCCCCCCCGTCTTACCTCCTTCACTTCCCCACAGCACCTGTATATATGTATATATGTTTGTACATATTTATTACTCTATTTATTTTACTTGTACATATCTATTCTATTTATTTTATTTTGTTAATATGTTTGGTTTTGTTCTGTCTCTCCCTTCTAGACCGTGAGCCCACTGTTGGGTAGGGACTGTCTCTAGATGTTGCCAACTTGGACTTCCCAAGTGCTTAGTACAGTGCTCTGCACACAGTAAGCGCTCAATAAATACGATTGATTGATTGATTGATTGATTCCACTAAACCATGCTGACTTCATCACAGGGCAAAAGGGCCCCCACAAACCAGCTTCCCAACAGCACCTACTTGCCACTGTCAACTCCCTCCCTCCTCCACGGCCTCACTCCCCTCATTCGACAGCCTCCCACCCACTCACTCACTTTTCCTCCTTTTCCCAGAGAAGGTCCACATTCCACTGAGCCTAACGGGGACAGGCCGAATCCCCGGAACTGGTCATCCCTCTGCTCTCCAGGTGCTGGGTCTTTTACAGCAGACATAAAAACACCCCATAAAAGAAACCGTCTGTCACGACGTCTAAGGAAATAACTCCAATTTTGGCAGTGGGGGAACGGCTTGACCCTATAAGAACATACTGAACTGGAATATTGGGTATTCACCACAGAAGAGCAAGATATGTCTTCAGGACTAGGATGACTGCCAGGGAGAATTCGTGTTCTTTATAAATTACGAAGCCCCTTCGGGACAGATAGGTAGAAAATTTGCAGTGTACTTGAGGAAAGATTTGCAAGCCCAGATCTTCCCAAATGAAGCAGATTTTTACATCGGGGTTCCAATAACTTTGAGGAAGAATGTCGAGAGGGGAATCTCACTAGTCACAGAAGATAAGGAGCTTCTGGGGGAACTTTAGATGGAACTCGAGAATTTGCAAGGACTGAAAAGAACTCTCTGACTGATTCTCCACCCCCAACCCCTTAGCACTTATGTACCCATCTTTACAAATGATCAATTACTTATTTATTCATATTAATGTCTGCCTCCCCCCCTACACTGTAAGCTTGTTATGGGCAGGGAACATGTCTGCTAATTCTGTTGTATCATACTCTACCAAGCGCTTCATACAATGCTCTGCACCTAGTAAGCACTCGATAAATATGATTGATTGATTGATTGATTAATTGACTCCAGAGTGATCTTATGTAATGGCTTAGGAGCAGGACTGGCAGTTCTTTGAATTGAATTTACGATGTGGTTCCGTGCAGTCATGGTAGTTTATGGTGAATGTTGGTAAGGAAAGCTCCACTGATGTCCAGAGGGAAGATGTGGCCAAGTTAATATTAAGAGACACTCCCTTTCATAGGGTGATGCTAGGAAATTGGAATAATAATAATAATTGTGGTATTTTTTAAGCGCTTAACCACGTGCCAAGCACAGTACTAAGCACTGGGGTAGATACAAGCTAATGAGGATGGACACAGTCCATGTCCCACATGGGGCTCACAGTCTTAATCCTCATTTTACAAATGAGGTAACAGCACAGAGAAGTTAAGTGACTTGCCCAAGGTCACAGGGCAGATAAGTGGCAGAGATAGGATTAGAACTCAGGTCCTTCTGACTCCCAAGTCCGTGCTCTGCCCACTAGACCATGCTGCTTCTTGTGGAAGTTGATCCTTACTTTGAAGAAGGAACCCAGCTCTCTTCAGAAACGTATCTCGGTGTTGGCATTCTGTTTCATTCTTGAGTGTCTGCAATTACAGAACTCCGACCTCATGACCATTCATTCATTAATTCATTCAGTTGTATTTATTGAGTGCTTAATGTGTGCAAATCACTGTACTAAGGACTTGGGAGAGTACACCCACCCTTTTCAAGACCCTCCGGAGGTGCCCCAAAGAAGACTGACTTTGGCGGGGGGAGACATCTATTCTGGACAGTTTCCAATGTGAAGCCATCCCATCCCCGGACTCAGTCTTCTCCCTGTTCAGTAGAAATAGAGATTATCTGGGCTCGAACCGTGTTCTCTCTCCCCAGGTATGATGTGTTCTCCCATCGACCCCTGGCCCACGTCATCCCCCGGGCCTGGAATGCCCTCCCTCTGCCCATCCGCCAAGCTAGCTCTCTTCCTCCCTTCAAGGCCCTGCTGAGAGCTCACCTCCTCCAGGAGGCCTTCCCAGACTGAGCCCCTTCCTTCCTCTCCCCCTTGTCCCCCTCTTCATCCCCCCATCTTACCTCCCTCCCTTCCCCACAGCACCTGTATATATGTATATATGTTTGTACATATTTTTTTACTCTATTTATTTATTTATTTAATTTATTTCTACATATCTATTCTATTTTATTTTGTTAGTATGTTTGGTTTTGTTCTCTGTCTCCCCCTTTTAGACTGTGAGCCCACTGTTGGGTAGGGACTGTCTCTATATGTTGCCAATTTGTACTTCCCAAGCGCTTAGTACAGTGCTCTGCACATAGTAAGCGCTCAATAAATACGATTGATGATGATGAGTGGGGAATGGATCCTTCCCAGCCAAAATCTGACCCTTATGTCACCACGGTGATATGAGGGTGAAGCAGCCACTAGAAAAGGGCCTGCTGGGATTGTGTCCTCAGTGACAAAGCTTTCTGACCAATGAATCGCCAACTGAATTTTGGGAGATAGACAGGCCCAGCAGGATTTTAAACCCAGAAGTGATTCTCACCTCTCCGGGCTGGGTTAGGTCCTATCCTGCCCAGAGGCAGGGGCAGAGACAAGCTGACCTTTCAAGGACCCTTCCAGCTTGAGCTGTGGATGACTGGGAAGAAGTCCCAGCTTTTGCCACTGTAGACTGGCTTAATTGTCCTAGATCAAAACTTTTTGCCCCCCTCTTCCCTTTTCCCTCCTCAGCTCCTCTCACTCCAGTGCCCCGAGGGCAGGGAGCAGTAAATCCTGTTCATTTTACAAGGAGGGAATCTGAAGCAGAGTACCCAGAGGAATAAAACCCAGGTGACATGACTCTTGGTCTGCTGCTTTTTCTGTGAAACGGCTTCATCTATAGCAACTTAGTAGGGGCCAGTGGAATATGTTCGTTTGGGGGAGTCCAGGAGACGCGTGTCCTATCCCCAGTACTGCCACTGGCTCACGTGGGAAATTTATTTATTTACTGCTCCCTTTACTCACCCTTCCCTCAGTCCCACAAAACTTACATACATATCCATCATCAATTGTATTTATTGAGCGCTTACTATGTGCAGAGCACTGTACTAAGCACTTGGGAAGTACAAATTGGCAACATATAGAGACAGTCCCTACCCAACAGTGGGCTCACAGTCTAAAAGCCCATAATCTATTACGTAAATATCCGTAATCTATTTACTTATATTAATGTCTGTCTCCCCCTTTAGACTGTAAACTTGTTATGGGTAGGGAATGTGTCTGTTATATTGTCATATTGTACTCTCCCAAGTGCTTCGTACAGTGCTCTTCATGCAGCATGTGCTCAATAAACATGATTGATTGCTCTTTGCCTCAGTTTCCTCAACTGTATTTATGACTGCATGTATTTATTACTCCATTTTATTTGAACATATTTATTCTATGTATTTTATTTTGTTAATATGTTTTGTTTTGTTCTCTGTCTCCCCCTTCTAGACTGTGAGCCCACTGTTGGGTAGGGATCGTCTCTATATGTTGCCAACTTGGACTTCCCAAGCGCTTAGTACAGTGCTCGGCACACAGTAAGCGCTCAATAAATATGATTGAATGAATGAATGAATGAATTACTCTATTTATTTATTTATTTTATTTGTACATATCTATTATATTTATTTTATTTTGTTTGTTTTGTTCTCTGTCTCCCCCTTCTAGACTGTGAGCCCACTGTTGGGTAGGGACCGTCTCTACATGTTGCCAATTTGTACTTCCCAAGTGCTTAGTACAGTGCTCTGCACACAGTAAGCGCTCAATAAATACGATTGATTGATCTGTAAAATGGGGATAATATCTGCTCTTCCCTTCCACACAGGGATGTTTGGAGGTTATAAGGGAGTAACCGATACTAAAGTGCTTTGGAAAAATACAAGGAATTATTTTTTAAAAAGCCAGTTGGAAGCTTTCCTCTCTTTTCTGTGTCTTCTTTGCACTTGGATCTATACCTCCCGAGCACTTTGATACTCTTCCCACCATAATCCTTACAGCACTTCTGTCTACACCCTACACTCCGTTGTCCCGTATCCATAATTTATTTGATTGCCATCTTCCCCATTAGACTGTAAACTTCTTGTTCGCTGGGATTGTGTCTACCAACTTGGTTGTATTTTCCCAAATGCTTAATACAGTGCTCTTTACGCAATAAGCACTCAATAAATACCATTGATAGAGGGACTCATTTTCTAAGTACCTTTCCCCTTTGCTTCTCTTTCTCCAGTTTCTCAACAAAGGACCTCTTCGGATCTGAGATGCTGAACAGAATGGGATGTCATCAGATTGGAAATGGACCGCAGAGCAGCTCTCTTTCTGGTGAAAGGGTAACACATTCTTCAACCTGCAGAGGTGTAAACTCCTCCCCCGCCCCACTATCTACTCGACCACAGCTCTTCCCCCCATCAAAGCCCCCCTAAAATTCCACCTCCTCCTGGATGCCCTCCCTGATTAATTCTCAGTCGTGGCAACCCAGCATCATCTCTAGCATTTATATATTTCATTCCCATCCTCAGGATTTATATTCCGCTCTAGATTTTCATTTGTATATTTATCCGAATATTCTGTTATTTATTGATCTCTTTAATCCGGACACACTTGAATGGTTGCCTCTTTTAGCCTTTTTCTTCCTCCTCTTCCTCTTTTTCCCCCTCTCCCCGCTGTGTCCATGTGCCCACTGTTTCCATGTTTGTAAATCATTTTCATCTGGCTGCCTCCCGCCATTCGGCTACAAGCTCCTGACGGGCAGAAAGCGTGTCTTGCTTCTGTCAGGCCCTCCCAAGCACTTGGACCATTCATTCACTCATTCGATTGTATTTATTGAGAGCTTACTGTGTGCAGAGCACTGTACTGAGCGCTTGGGAAGTACAAGTTGGGACCAGTGCTTCACACTCAGTAAACGCTCAGTAAATTCTATCTATTTCTCTGTCCGCGGTACATTAATCCAGCATCACATAGACGTATAGGTGATCGAGGTATATTTAGTTTAGTCAGGACAGTTCCAGGAGCATAGGTAACTTGGCAGGTTGACCAATCTCTCTCTTTCAGTAAAATCCTCTTCACCTCATTTCAGGAAATTCAGATTTTAGACAGAGAAAGCCCCCAGAGAAACAACTGGAAGAAACCAAAATCACAGCAAAAGAAAAGGAGATCTCTTTTGGCTACCTTGACTAGAGAGGAGTCAAGCGATCCTTAGATGTGCAGTTCTGGAGATTAGCCAGGGGAGAGCCAGGCTACTTAACAAGCTGTCAATATTAAATTACATCGTAAATAATCAGAGCTTCCCGCCTAGTTAATGGGATCTTTGTGGTGTAATTTTGGAAACCGTCCAATTGGAGACAGGCAGGCTTCTGTGATTGTTTAGCCCCCTGGGTTTAACTTGCTGTAAGGTTTGGTTGTTGTTTTGAACTTTGGTACCTTTTTTTAGTCAATGAAACCAAATGTTAGAAACCAAATGATTGTTCAGACACTTCATTTGTTGTTTTAAAATGAAGATCTGGGTTCTGTCATGGGAGATTCAAGCGCTCTCTCCAGCTAAAATTTGAGAGAGTGTGTGGTGCGCATGTGTGTGTGAGAGTGTGTGTGTGTATGTGTGTCTTGATCTGGGCATGCTCATTAACACTGAAAGGGAAGGGAGAAAAAGCTTGCAGAAACCCAGAGGGAGAGGAAAAACAAATATATTGCACTATAAGAGTCACCCTGGGGCACAAAAGGATGGCTTCTCCTTTGCTGCTGTTGAGAGGTGTTTCAGAAGTGGCAGCGGTGCAGACAATAATAGTAATAATGATAATAACAATAATTATGGTATTTGTTAAGCACTTACTATGTGCCAAGCACTGTTCTAAGTGCCGGGGTAGATACAAGGTAATCAGGTTGTCCCGTGTGGCGCTCACAGTCTTAATCCCCATTTTACAGATGAGGTAACTGAGGCACAGAGAAGTGAAGTCCAAAGTCACACAGCTGACAAATGGCGGATCTGGGATTAGAACCCAACACCCTCTGATTCCCAAACCCGGGCTCTTTCCACTGAGCCACGCTGCTTCTCAGATCCTTTCCGCCAACAGTACCCCCATTAGGGTGGCCCCTGATGGCACTTGAGAATGCTGGGCATTTTGATGCACCTGATATCATGTGTGTTATGCAGTGAAACAGGATGATTTTTTTAAAAAAATGGTATTTGTTAAGCGCTTACTATGTGGCAGGCACTGTATTAAGCTCTGGGGCAGATACAAGCCACTCAGGTTGGACACAACCAATATCCTACATGGGGCTCCCAGTCTTAACCTCCATATTGCAGATGAGGTAACTGAGGCACAGAGAAGTTAAGGGACTTGCCCAACTTCACACGGCAAAGCTGGGATTAGACCCCAGGTCCTTCCGATTCCCAGGCCCGTGCTCCGTTCACGAGGCCACGCTGCTTCCCTAATGGATTTTTGCCCCATGGACCATTTTACGTTAGTAGATCTCATGTACTGAGTCCAGTACTTCTCTGTTGGGGCCACTTGCCTGCTTCGGAGTCGCCGGGTTCCCCTCCGGGTCCACGCGAACTTGGGCACCGGGGAGGGAGGCTGGCACTGAAACAAAAAATACCGGACATAAGACTGTGAGCCCACTGTTGGGTAGGGACCGTCTCTATATGTTGCCAACTTGTACTTCCCAAGCGCTTAGTACAGTGCTCTGCACGCAGTAAGCGCTCAATAAATACGATTGATTGATAAAGGCGTCCGGTGCTGAATCCCATGCAGACGGGGGACAGGCAGTCCTGGTGATAACTGGACTCTCCCGAATGGACTCGGAAGGGAGTGGGAGAAAAGGAAGTGAGGGCTTAGTCAGGGAAGGCTAGGACCAGATTCATTCATTCATTCATTCAATCGTATTTATTGAGCGCTTACTGTGTGCAGAGCACTGTACTAAGCGCTTGGGAAGTACAAGTTGGCGACATATAGAGACGGTCCCTACCCAACAACAGGCTCACAGTCTAGAAGGGGGAGAGATGTGCCTTTAATAAGGCTTTGAAGGTGGGGAGAGTAACTGTCTGTTGGATATGAAGAGAGAGGGCATTCCAGGCCAGAGGCAGGACATAACAATAATAATCATAATGATGATGGCATTTATTAAGCACTTACTCTGTGCAAAACATTGTTCTAAGCGCTGGGGGAGATACAAGGTGATCAGGTTGTCCCACGGGGGGCTCACAGTCTTCATCCCCATTTTCCAGATGAGGGAACTGAGGCCCAGAGAAGTGAAGTGACCTGCTGAAAGTCACATAGCTGACAAGTGGCGGCGCCGGGATTTGAACCCAGGACCTCTGACTCCAAAGCCCGGGGCTCTTTTCACTGAGGTCGGTGGTGAGATAGATGAGATCGGGGTACAGTCAATAGGTTCGCATTACAGGAGTGAAGTGTGCGGGCTGGGTTTTAGTGGGAGAGTAGCGGGGTGACGTGTAGAAAGGGGCAAAGTGATTGAGCGCTAACTGCTGAATAAGTCACAACTGCAGTCAGAGATATTGATGATATTCATTCATTCAATCATATTTATTGAGTGCTTACTGGGTGCAGAGCACTGTACTAAGCTCTTGGAATGTACAATTCAGCAACCAATAGAGACAAGTTAGCGCTTAGAACAGTGCTTTGCACATAGTAAGCGCTTAACAAATGCCATTATTATTATTATTATTATATGGAGAGTGGCAGAGCACCTGGACCTGATCCCCCTCCCTTCCAGACTTGTCTCTATTGGTTGCTGAATTGTACTTTCCAAGCGCTTAGTACAGTGCTCTGCACCCAGTAAGCGCTCAATAAATACAATTGCCTGAATGAATTGTTATCATCAATGGGAGTTATTAAGCGCTTACTTTTTTATGGTATTTGTTAAGTGTTTACTATGTGCCAGGCACCGCACTAGGGTTTGAGAAGCAGCGTGGCTCAGTGGAAAGAGCCCGGGCTTTGGAGTCAGAGGTCATGGGTTCAAATCCCGGCTCTGCCAATTGCCAGCTGGGTGACTTTGGGCAAGTCACTTCACTTCTCTGGGCCTCAGTTCCCTCATCTGTAAAATGGGGATGAAGACTGGGAGCCCCCCGTGGGACAACCTGATCACCTTGTAACCTCCCTAGCGCTTAGACCAGTGCTTTGCACATAGTAAGCGCTTAATAAATGCTATTATTATTATTATTATTATTACTGTGCGCTGGGGTAGATACAGGACACCGTCCATGTCCCACATGGGGCTCACAGTCTGAATCCTCATTCTACAGATGAGGTAACTGAGGCAGAGAAGTTAAGTGACTTGCCCAAAGTCACACAGCAGGCAAGCTGGAATTAGAACCCAGGTCCTTCTGATTCCCAGGCTCGTGCTCTAGCCACTAGCCCATGCTGCCTCTCTGTGTGGGCAGAGCACTATACTGAGCGCTTGGGAGAATCCAAAGCAACAGAGTTGGTAGACCCGTATCCTGCCCACAACCAGCTTCTACTCTAGAGGGCTGCGATAGAGATGAAATAATTAATCATCACAATAAATTATTGTATAACAATAACTACAATATCAATGAAATAATAGTTAATATTTATTCATTATTGTTTAATCTCCATTTTACAGGTAAGGAAACTGAGGCCGAGAAAAAAAAAAGCGACTTGCCCAAGGTTACATAGTAGGCAAGTAGTAGACTCAGAATTAGAACCCAGGTCCTCTGGATTCATTCATTCATTCAATCATATTTACTGAGTGCTTACTGTGCGCAGAGCACTGTACTAAGCGCTTGGAAGCACAAGTTGGCAACATATAGAGACGGTCCCTACCCAACAGCAGGATCCCAGGCCCGGCCTCTTTTCCCTGTCTATAAAATGGGGATGAAGACTGTGAGCCCCCAAGTGGGACGTGGACTGTGTCCAACCTGATTAGCTTGCATCTACCCTGGTGCTTAGTACAGTGCCTGGCACATAGTAAGTGCTTAACAAATACCATAAAAAAGGAAATGTTCACCAACTGAGACCTTTCAGACCTTTCTTTCCTTGCTCTCTTTTCCAGAACCAGATACTTGAGAGTTGGATGTTCCATCTTGGTTCTCAATCAATCAATCAATCATCATCATCATCATCATCAATCGTATTTATTGAGCGCTTACTGTGTGCAGAGCACTGTACTAAGCGCTTGGGAAGTACAAGTTGGTAACATATAGAGACAGTCCCTACCCAGCAGTGGGCTCACAGTCTAAAAGGGGGAGACAGAGAACAAAACCAAACATACTAACAAAATAAAATAAATAGAATAGATATTTACAAATAAAATAAATAAATAAATAGAGTAATAAATATGTACAAACATATATACATATATACAGGTGCTGTGGGGAAGGGAAGGAGGTAAGATGGGGGGGATGGAGAGGGGGACGAGGGGGAGAGGAAGGAAGGGGTTCTAAAAGGGGGAGACAGAGAACAAAACCAAACATACTAACAAAATAAAATAAATAGAATAGATACGTACAAGTAAAATAAATAAATAAATAGAGTAATAAATATGTACAAACATATATACATATATACAGGTGCTGTGGGGAAGGGAAGGAGGTAAGGAGGCAAATTGTGGTATTTATGGTATTTATTAAGCATTTTACTATGTCTCAAACACGGCTCTAAGTAACCAATCAATTGTATTTAATGAGCATTTACTAAGTGCAGAGCACTGTACTAAGTGCTTGGGGGAGTACAATACAACAGAATCAGCAGGCACGTTCCCTGCCCATGGTGACCTTACAGTCTAGAGGATTGGAATAGATTCAAAATAATCAAACCAGACACGTCCTACCCAACAAGGGGCTCTAAGTGGAAGAAGGAGGGAGAGCAGGGATCTTTTCACCATTCTACAGGTGAGAAAACTAAGGCCCACAGAGGTTGGATGACTTGCCCTCCCCTTCCCCACAGCACCTGTATATATGTATATATGTTTGTATATATTTATTACTCTATTTATTTTACTTGTACATATCTATTCTATTTATTTTATTTTGTTAATATGTTTGGCTTTGTTCTCTGTCTCCCCCTTCTAGACTGTGAGCCCACTGTTGGGTAGGGACTGTCTCTAGATGTTGCCAACTTGTACTTCCCAAGCGCTTAGTACAGTGCTCTGCACACAGTAAGCGCTCAATACATACGATTGATTGATTGATTGATTGATTGCCCAAGATCACCAAGTGGGCCAGTGTTACAGCCGGGACTAGAACCTGGATTTCCTGACTGCCAGTCCCACGCTATTTCAAATTTTTCCACATTCTTGATTGAGATCCCACTGGATTTTTTCTTCCTAGAAAGCAGCTCTATAGATGATGATAATGATAATAATAATAACAATAATAATAACATTCATTAAGCACTTACTATGCACCAAACACTGTATTAAGCACTGGGATAGATACGAGAAAATCAAATCTTAGTCCCCGCCCTTCACGGGGCTCACATTTTATGTGGTAGGGAGAACAGGCAATGAATCCCCATTTTACAGACAGGGAAACCGAGGCCCAGAGAAGTCAAGTGACTTGCCTAAGGTCACACAGCAGGAAAAAGGGGCAGCCGGGATTAGAACCCAGGTTGTCTGATTTCCAGGCCTGTCTCTGGGATTGTTGGAGAGACAAGAGGCAACCAGGCCATCCAGAGTCTTGCACTTTGGGCAAGTAAGAAGCTCTTTGGGTGAGGGAAACTCATAGCCCGAAGCCAGGCTGGTGCCAAACACGTCACCATGACAACCCCAAAGCACCCCTTCCCTAACCACAGGGAGGACCTTGGATGTCCGTGAGTCAGGCCTCATTTGACAATACTAAGGCGTCAACTGCCCTGAACGGAATAGAGAAGCAGCATGACTTAACAGAGAGAGCACAGGCCAGTTGAGTTAGAAGGATCTGGGTTCTAATTCCGGCTCCACCACTTGTGTGCTGGGTGATCTTGGGCAAGTCACTTAACTTCTCTGAGCCTCAGTTACCTCCTCTGTAAAATGGGGATTGACTGTGAGCCCGACGTGGGACAATCTGATCACCTTGTATCCCCCCAATGCTTGGAACAGTGCTTTGCACATAGTAAGCGCTTAATAAATGCCACTATTATTATTATTATTATGTAACTTCTCTAGACCTCAGTTACCTCGTCTGTAAACGGGGACAAAGACCGTGAGCCCCACGTGGGAGAGAGAATGTTTCCAACCCGATTTGCTTGTACTCACCCCAGTGAGTCTGGTGCATAGTAAACACTTAAGAAATACCATAATTATTATTATTATTTTTATAATCTCTTATCAAAAACTGGTGGAGAGCTCCTGGATTGGGAAACTGGGGGCCCTGTACCTCATCGGAACAGCCTTGAAAACACCATCCCGTACGTCTCGTATCTGAAATGAGTTTGGATGGGCCATCTGCAACCTTGGGCATGGTTAACTTGGGTAGTTTGCTGTGCTTCTTATCTGGACCAGATGATTCCCTCGGCAAGGTCAAGGCTGGGGCTTCCCAAAGACTCCGTGGGGGTTCACTCATAATGGAATTGGGGCAGGGGAGGGAAAACCTAAGATCCAGAGCAGCTGACTTGGCTCCCAGGTAGACGAGGACTCTCACATCTCCTCCCCTTTCAGCCCTTGAGATTTTGCAAGGGAAAAACCGAACAGACCTGCAACAACACACCTAACCTCCCTCTTGCATTCCTAAAAGCAGAATGACCTTCTCGTCATCCTGCAGGACCTTTGGAGGTTAGGAATCATCCTAAAATGCCGAGATCCAGAGTTCCAACCCATTAGATTGTAACTCCTGAAGGAGATAGAAGATAATCAGGGCCCACACTGGGCTCACAGGTTGAGTGGGAGGGAGAACGGGTATTGGATGCCCATCTTGTAGACGAGGGAACTGAGGCCCAGAGAAGCAAAGTGACTTGCCCAAGGTCACACAGCAAACAAGTGGCAAAGCCGGGATCAGAATCCAGTTCCTTCTGTCTCCAAGGTCCATGCTCTACCCAGAGAAGCAGCGTGGCTCGGTGGAAAGAACCTGGGCTTTGGAGTCGTGATCGTGGATTCAAATCCCAGCTCTGCCAGTTGTCAGCTGTGTGACTTTGGGCAAGTCACTTTACTTCTCTGTGCCTCAGTTACCTCATCTGTAAAATGGGGATTAAGACTGTGAGCCCCCCCATGGGACAACCTGATCACCTTGTAACCTCCCCAGCGCTTAGAACAGTGCTTTGCACATAGTAAGCGCTTAACAAATACCATCATCATCATCATCACTAGCCATGCTGCTTCATAAGCCCTGCTTTGGACTTGAGCCAGGAGCTTTCAAATTTGTAACAACTGTTGCCTCCTTGATGGTGCTCCTTGAACCAACTACTTTGGTGCTGGCCCTGGCCCCTGGGTCCATGGCCTCCTGCTTGGGAATAATTTTTTTTTTAATGACATTTATTAAGCGCTTACTATGGGCAAAGCACTGTTCTAAGCACCGGGAAGGTTACAAGGTGATCAGGTTGTCCCACTGGGGGCTCACAATCTTCATCCCCATTTGACGGATGAGGGAACTGAGGCCCAGAGAAGTGAAGTGACTTGCCCAAAGTCACACAGCTGACGATTGGCAGAGCTGGAATTCGAACCCATGACCTCTGACTCCCAAGCCCGGGCTTTTTGCACTGAGCCACACTGCTTCTCATGCTCTCACGGCTTGCACCTGGGGGCCTGTCTCCCCAACCTCTTCTGGCCCCTGGTTTGCCAAGCTCGCAGAGGGACGGACGGCTGTCCGTCCAAGAGCTCAAAGGAGAGAGATTCCAAAATCTGGAGCAGAGAAGCTTTTCTTTGTGTCCGGGGCCAGACTACCCCGGAGGGCATATGGACACCTGCCCGGGCCTGGCTCAGCTTTCAGAGGCTTGGGATTTGAGGGTTTGGTGGCAATGTCCGGCTTCTAGACCCCAGCCTGGATTTCTGACTCCGACCCCTGAGTTCCAGCAAGGGTCCGGGCAAGCCCAAGGGGCTCATGAAGGGAGAACCGGCAGGATCCCTCCCCGGGACTCCAGGTGAGTTTTGCTATCCGGGAGACCGAAAAGTCTATATACAAAATAAACCCAGCTCTCGCAGCCTTCCTTAGCAGGCTCTATTTTCCATCCCTTTAACCATTTTTATTGCTTTGGGCTGGACCCTGTCCAGGCTTTCTTCATTCCTCTTAAAACACAGAATCAAAAATAAGGCCTGCACCTGCCTCTTGCCCACAGCAAACACCCTCCCTCTACCCCCAGACACAACACATTTCCGTGCAAACCAAACCCCAGGGAGCAGAAAGGAGAGTCAGAATCTCTTAAATTTCCCCCGATTCTCATTAGGTCTGGGGCCTGTTTTCTTTCAGGATTGGGTCACCAGCATTGCTCTCTGAAGGACTTTTCTAGCTCCTCGCATACCGAACAGTCTGTCCTAGTCTTTATGAAGTGCTTACTCGGTGCCACGTACCGTGCGGAGCGCTCCAGTAGTCTCACCTGAGGCTCACGGTCTAAGAGGGAGAGAGCAGGGGAGCAGATCTTATCCCCATCCTTCAGAAGAGGAAACAGGAACCCAGAGAGGGTAAGTGTCTTGCTTAAAGTTACACAGCGGGCCAGTGGCAGAGCTGGAATTAGAACCCAGGTCTCCCAACTCGTAGCCCCTGGCTTTTTCCACGAAACCGTGCTGACTGCTCAATAGAGAGAATGACCTATCCATACCACCCATGGACCACCTACCTCAATAGCCTCTGCTTGCCCCATAGATACTCTCCCTGTCCCGTGGCCTCATTCGCCTCTTGTTTTACCTCTCTCCCCGCTCATTTGCTTTTTCTCCTTCAGGGAAAGGCACGTCACTGCTGCAGGTTGTGGCCCCGCTAAGTAGCTACTGCCCGGGCTCCCTCTGCTTCTGCTTTAAGTGTGGAGGTCAGCTTGTTTTCAGCTAGTGGTCACGGTTGCCCCCCGGGTAACTGCTGTGCAGTCAGAGCCGTGGGCCTGAGAGCAAACCAGCTTGGTGTTGGTGGTGGTAGTGGTAATGGTTGAATTTGTATAACTGCATCCAGACCCCTGAAGAGGACCTGGTGAACCACTAGTGGTTTGGGAACCACATTTTAAAAACTCGAACCACCGCCTCGGAGGAATGGATTTTCAAGGAACCCAAGATTCTTTTGGGATTAGAAATATAATAATCTGAAGTTTTACCACAACTGCTGGTGGGAGGAGGTGAGAAAGGAGGAGAGGGGAGCGGGTTGGGGATTGTCCTTCTTGTTTTACAGATGGGGAACCCAGCACTCAAAGCTCAAAGTGGGCAGGACACTTGCTGTCCCATGCAAAAGATTGTTTCACCCAGATGGGCTCTCCTTAGTTTCGTCTCCTCTCTTAGTTTTCTTTTACTGTAGATCGATAGTACTTACTGAGTACCTTCTGTTTGCAGAGCACTTGGGAGATCTCAGCAGAGTTAGAAGACACCATCCCCGCCCTCAAGGAGCTGACAGTCTGTGGGATAGAGTGACACACAAAGTAATTTTCAGCTAGAAGAGAAAGGAAAAATGGATGTGTAGATGAGTGAGAGCTTGATGCCAAAGTTAGTGGCTTAGCTTTGAAGCGTTCAAGAGTTCTGGCCTCATTCCTTGACCTTGCCAGGTTTATGCAGCAGTGGGGGGTGAGAGGGATGCTAGGATAGACAAGGTGGTCCCAATTTTGGCGTGAGGGATTCCCTTGTTGTCAGAGTCCCTCCTCCTCTGCTCCATGAACTGCAGGGAACCCCTTTGGAACCGGGATGGGGGGTTGGAGGATTAGGGGGGCTCACCATCTTCCCCTTTGGCTCTAAAGTTGAAGCGGTACAGCTATTGACTGCCCTGTCATTGTTTGATCTGAGAGCCACAGGGAGTTTTACACCCTAAGGACAGCCACGCTTTGTTCTTCCCAGACCCCTGGCAAACATGGGGTCACCAGAAAGGGATGAATGGGTAGGAAGGCCAGGAAATGGAATTGAAAGGAGAGTTCCGCAAGGGGCAGGTCTTTGGATGGGGATGGGAAGGGGATGATGCTGGGAGGGAAGACTGCTGGTCATCTGGTGGACTTTCTTGGGACTGGACTGTGGGCAGGCCGTTAGGACGTGAGGCTGAAGGGTACGGACGGGAGGGGGTTTTTACAAATGGGTTTGCCAGTGAGCAGGCTGGAATACCATTAATGGATAGAATAACAACAGCAATAATGATGGTCTTTATTAAGCCCTATGTGCCAAGCATTGTACTAAGCACTGGGTAGATAACAAGATAATCAGATTAGCCCAGGTCACTGCCTCCGATGGGGATCACGGATTAAGACAGAGTGGGTCCAGGTATCCTATCTCCCTTTTATAAATAAGGAAACAAAATGGTTAAGTGACTCACCCAAGGTCACACAGCAAGCAAGTGGCAGAGTTTGACAAGAACATGATTCTATAATAATAATAATGATGGCATTTATTAAGCGCTTACTATGTGCAAAGCACTGTTCTAAGCGCTAGGGAGGTTACATGGTGATCCGGTTGTCCCACGGGGGGCTCACAGCCTTAACCCCCATTTTACAGATGAGGAAACCGAGGCACAGAGAAGTGAAGTGACTTGCCCAAAGTCACACAGCTGGTAATTGGCAGAGCCGGGATTTGAACCCTTGACCTCTGACTCCAAAGCCCGTGCTCTTTCCACTGAGCCACGCTACTTCTCTATCAGTCAATCAATCAATCGTATTTATTGAGCGCTTACTGTGTGCAGAGCACTGGACTAAGCGCTTGGGAAGTACAAGCTGGCAACATATAGAGACAGTCCCTACCCAACAGTGGGCTCACAGTCTAAAAGTCTATGTCCTAAGCCCACCCTCTTTCCATCGTCAATGACATTTATTGGGCACTTACTATGTGCAGAGCACTGTACTAAGCCCCTAGAAGAGTATGATAGAGCAGAGTTGGCCTTCACACGAGGTGCATCTTCCGGTGGAGAGGGGAGCAGTTTGGGCAGGGGAGACTCTCAGCAGAGGGGCCTTTTAGACTGTGAGCCCACTGTTGGGTAGGGACAGTCTCTATATGTTGCCAACTTGGACATCCCAAGCGCTTAGTACAGTGCTCGGCACACAGTAAGCGCTCAATAAATATGATTGATTGATTATTTTGGGAGCAGCTGGAGAGGACAGAGGAGGGCGGGCCGGGCCAGGTGGGCGCAGCAGGGAGGCCTGCTTCAACGTGTCGCCTCTCCCCCGGATGCCCGGGTGGAGATAAGGACTGGCGGGTTTTTCACAAAACAAGCCGAATCCCCCTGCCAACTTTCCTGGGATCTCTTCCCTAAGGAGGACCGGGAATGTCCCTCCATCTACATCCCAGCCGGTACACTCGGCTCCTCTGGTGCTAACCGTCTCACTTTTTTCTTCGTTGTCACCTGTCCCGCCGTCGACTCCCGGCCCACGTCCTTTCCCTGGCTCGGAATGCCCTCCCTCCGCACATCTGCCAAGCTAGTTCTCTTCCTCCCTTCAAAGCCCTACCGAAAGCTCACCTCCTCCAGGAGGCCTTCCCAGACTGAGCCCCCCTTTTCCTCCGGTCCCCCTCCCCTCCCCATCGCCCCGACTCACTCCCTTTGCTCTACCTCCTCTCCTCCCACAGCACTCACGTATATATGTACGTATCTATAATTCTACTTATTTATATTAATGATGTGTATATATATTTATAATTCTATGTATTTATATGGGTGCTTGTTTACTAGTTTTGATGCCCGTCTCCCCCCTTCTAGACTGTGAGCCCTTTGCGAGCAGGGATTGTCTCTGTTGCTAACCTGTACTTTCCAAGCGCTTAGTACAGTGCTGTACTAAGATATATACATATATATATACCTGTATATATGTTTGTACATATTTATTGCTCTATTTATTTATTTATTTATTTTACTTGTACATATCTATTCTATTTATTTTATTTTGTTAATATGTTTGGTTTTGTTCTCTGTCTTCCCCTATTGGACTGTGAGCCCTTTGCGAGCAGGGATTGTCTCTATTTGTTGCTAACCTGTACTTTCCAAGCGCTTAGTACAGTGCTGTACTAAGATATATACATATATATACCTGTATATATGTATATATGTTTGTACATATTTATTACGCTATTTATTTATTTATTTTACTTGTACATATCTATTCTATTTATTTTATTTTGTTGATATGTTTGGTTTTGTTCTCTGTCTCCCCCTTCTAGACGGTGAGCCCTTTGAGAGCAAGGATTGTCTCTATTTGTTGCTGACCTGTACTTTCCAAGCGCTTAGTACAGTGCTGTACTAAGATATATACATACATATACCTGTATATATGTTTGTACATATTTATTACTCTATTTATTTATTTATTTATTTTACTTGTACATATCTATTCTATTTATTTTATTTTGTTAATATGTTTGGTTTTGTTCTCTGTCTCCCCCTTCTAGACTGTGAGCCCACTGTTGGGTAGGGACCATCTCTATATGTTGCCAACTTGTACTTCCCAAGCGCTTAGTACAGTGCTCTGCACACAGTAAGCGCTCGATAAATACAACTGATTGATTGACTGATTGCCCTGCACAAGGCAAGTGCTCAATAAATACGATCGAATGAATGAATGAATGAATGCTCTGTGAGCTGCAAGCGCTCAATCAATAAGATTGAATGAATGAATGAATAGCTAGTAGAGAAGCAGCGTGGCTCAGTGGAAACAGTCCAGGCTTTGGAGTCAGAGGTCATGGGTTCAAATCCCGGTTTCGCCAATTGTCAGCTGTGTGACTTTACTTCTCTGGGTCTCAGTGACCTCATCTGTCAAATGGGGATGAAGACTGTGAGCCCCACATGGGACAACCTGATCACCTTGTAACCTTCCCAGCGCTTAGAACAGTGATTGGCACATAGTAATTGCCTAATAAATGCCATTAATAATAATAATTGGTGGTAGTTGTTAAGCTCCATCCCAGCACTTAACAAATGCCATTAATAATAATAATAATAATGGTGGTATTTGTTAAGCACCATTCCAGAGCTTAATAAATGCCATTAATAATAATAATGGTGGTATTTGTTAAGCACCATTCCAGCACTTAATAAATGTCATTAATAATAATAATAATAGTGGTATTTGTTAAGCGCCATTCCTGTGCTTAATAAATGCCATTAATAATAACAATAATAATAATGGTGGTATTTGTTAAGCGCCACTCCAGTGCTTCATAAATGCCATTAATAATAATAATAACAATAATGGTGGTATTTGTTAAGCGCCATTCCAGCCCTTAATAAATGCCAATAATAATAATAATAATGGTGGTATTTGTTAAGCGCCATTCCAGCGCTTAATAAATGCCAATAATAATAATAATAACAATAATGATGGTATTTGTCAAGCGCCATTCCAGCGCTTAATAAATGCCAGTAATAATAATAATAACAATAATGATGGTATTTGTCAAGTGCCATTCCAGCACTTAATAAATGCCATTAATAATAACAATAATAATAATGGTGGTATTTGTTAAGCGCCACTCCAGTGCTTAATAAATGCCATTAATAATAATAATAACAATAATGGTGGTATTTGTTAAGCGCCATTCCAGCCCTTAATAAATGCCATTAATGATAATAATAACAATAATGGTGGTATTTGTTAAGCGCCATTCCAGCGCTTAATAAATGCCATTAATGATAATAATAACAATAATGGTGGTATTTGTTAAGCGCCATTCCAGCGCTTAATAAATGCCATTAATAATAATAATAATAATAATAATAATAATAATAATGGTATTTGTTAATCGCCATTCCAGCGCTTAATAAATGCCATTAATAATAATAATAATAGTGGTATTTGTTAAGCGCCATTCCAGCGCTTAATAAATGCCATTAATAATAATAATAATAATAATGGTATTTGTTAATCGCCATTCCAGCGCTTAATAAATGCCATTAATAATAATAATAATAGTGGTATTTGTTAAGCGCCATTCCAGCGCTTAATAAATGCCATTAATGATAATAATAACAATAATGGTGGTATTTGTTAAGCGCCATTCCAGCGCTTAATAAATGCCATTAATAACAATAACAATAATGGTGGTATTTGTTAAGCGCCATTCCAGCGCTTAATAAATGCTAATAATAATAATAATAATAATAATAATAATAATAATGGTGGTATTTGTTAAGCGCCATTCCAGCGCTTAATAAATGCCATTAATAATAATAATAATAATAATAACAATAATGGCATTTGTTAATCGCCATTTCAGCGCTTAATAAATGCCATTAATGATAATAATAACAATAATGGTGGTATTTGTTAAGCGCCATTCCAGCGCTTAATAAATGCCATTAATAATAATAATAATGGTATTTGTTAAATGCCATCAATAGCAATTAATAATAATAATAATAATAATAATAATAATAATAGTGGTATATGTGAAGCGCCATTCCATTCCCCATTATTATTATCATTATAATTATTCTGACCTCTGACTCCCAAGCCCGCGCCCTTAGGGCCGTGCGCACACAAAGCGCTCCATCAAGACGGAACGCACGCACGAACGAACGAATGAATGAAGGAACGAATGAGTGAATGAAGGCACGAACGAATGAATGAAGGAACGAAGGAATGAGCGTAGCCGAGCGGGCCGCGCGGTCCGGCAGGGTGCGCGCGCAGCCTGGGGGCGGGGCCCTCCCGCGCTCGAGGCCCCGCCCAGGGCCGGCGCGCGCCCGTGCGCCCGCGCGCGTGCGCCCGCGCGCGCGGTGAGGAGAGCGGGGCGGGAGCGCGCCGCGCGCCGCCGGAGCCGCCTCAGCGCCCCGGGGGGAGGGTGCGGGGGCCGCCGCCGGGTGGAGGGGCCCGGCCGGGGCGTCCTCCACATCACCGCCCTCCTCAGCGGCGTCCTCCACATCGCCGGCCTCCTCCTCATCGTCCTCCTCCTCCACATCGTCCTCCTCCTCATCGTCCTCCTCCTCATCGCCGCCGCCGCCGAGCAGGACCCGGATTGCAGGCGGAGCTGAGGTGCGGGGGGCGGGGCGGATCGCGGGGAATAACAACAATTGTGGTAATAATAACAATAATAACAATAATAATGGCATTTATTAAGCGCTTACTATGTGCCAAAGCACTGTTCTAGACGGTGAGCCCACTGTTGGCTCTATGTGGCCAACTTGGACTTCCCAAGCGCTTAGCCCAGTGCTCTGCACACAGTAAGCGCTCAATAAATACGATTGAAGGAATAATAATAATAATGATGGCATTTATTAAGCGCTTACTATGTGCAAAGCACTGTTCTCGACTGTGAGCCCACTGTTGGGTAGGGACCGGCTCTCTATGTGGCCAACTTGGACTTCCCAAGCGCTTAGTACAGTGCTCTGCACACAATAAGCGCTCAATAAATACGATGAATGAATAATAATAATAATAATAGCAATGGCATTTATTAAGCGCTTACTATGTGCCAAAGCACTGTTCTCGACTGTGAGCCCACTGTTAGGTAGGGACCGTCTCTCTGTGTGGCCAACTTGGACTTCCCAAGCGCTTAGTACAGTGTTCTTCGCACAGTAAGCGCTCAATAAATACGATTGATTGATTGATTGACCGTCTCTCGATATTGCCAACTTGGACTTCCCAAGCGCTTAGTACAGTGCTCTGCACACAGTAAGCGCTCAATAAATACGATGAATGAATAATAATAATAATAGCAATGGCATTTATTAAGCGCTTACTATGTGCCAAAGCACTGTTCTCGACTGTGAGCCCACTGTTGGGTAGGGACCGTCTCTCTATGTGGCCAACTTGGGCTTCCCAAGCGCTTAGTACAGTGCTCTGCACACAGTAGGCGCTCAATAAATACAATTGAATGAATAATAGTAGTGGCATTTATTAAGCGCTTACTATGTGCAAAGCACTGCAAAAGACTGTGAGCCCACTGTTGGGTAGGGACCGTCTCTCTGTGTGGCCAACTTGGACTTCCCAAGTGCTTAGTCCAGTGCTCTGCACACAGTAAGCACTCAATAAACACGATTGATTGATTGACCGTCTCTCGATATTGCCAACTTGGACTTCCCAAGCGCTTAGTACAGTGCTCTGCACACAGTAAGCGCTCAATAAATACGATTGAATGAATAATAATAATGGCATTTATTAAGCGCTTAGTATGTGCCAAAGCACTGTTCTCGACTGTGAGCCCACTGTTGGGTAGGGACCGTCTCTCTATGTGGCCAACTTGGACTTCCCAAGCGCTTAGCCCAGTGCTCTGCACACAGTAAGCGCTCGATAAATACGATTGAATGAATAATAATAATGGCATTTATTAAGCGCTTACTATGTGCAAAGCACTGTTCTCGACTGTGAGCCCACTGTTGGGTAGGGACCGGCTCTCTATGTGGCCAACTTGGACTTCCCAAGCGCTTAGTACAGTGCTCTGCACACAGTAAGCGCTCAATAAATACAATTGAATGAATAATAGTAGTGGCATTTATTAAGCGCTTACTATGTGCAAAGCACTGCAAAAGACTGTGAGCCCACTGTTGGGTAGGGACCGTCTCTCTGTGTGGCCAACTTGGACTTCCCAAGCGCTTAGTCCAGTGCTCTGCACACAGTAAGCGCTCAATAAACACGATTGATTGATTGACCGTCTCTCGATATTGCCAACTTGGACTTCCCAAGCGCTTAGTCCAGTGCTCTGCACACAGTAAGCGCTCAATAAATACGATTGAATGAATAATAATAATGGCATTTATTAAGCGCTTAGTATGTGCCAAAGCACTGTTCTCGACTGTGAGCCCACTGTTGGGTAGGGACCGTCTCTCTATGTGGCCAACTTGGACTTCCCAAGCGCTTAGTCCAGTGCTCTGCACACAGTAAGCGCTCAATAAATACGATTGATTGATTGATTGACCGTCTCTCGATATTGCCAACTTGGACTTCCCAAGCGCTTAGTCCAGTGCTCTGCACACAGTAAGCGCTCGATAAATACGATTGAATGAATAATAGTAATGGCATTTATTAAGCGCTTACTATGTGCAAAGCACTGTTCTCGACTGTGAGCCCACTGTTGGGTAGGGACCGTCTCTCTATGTGGCCAACTTGGACTTCCCAAGCGCTTAGTCCAGTGCTCTGCACACAGTAAGCGCTCAATAAATATGATTGAATGAATAATAATAGTAATGGCATTTATTAAGTGCTATGTGCAAAGCACTGTTCTAGACTGTGAGCCCACTGTTGGGTAGGGACCGGCTCTCTATGTGGCCAACTTGGACTTCCCAAGCGCTTAGTACAGTGCTCTGCACACAGTAACCGCTCTATAAATACGATTGAAGGAATAATAATAATAATAACAATGGCATTTATTAAGCGCTTACTATGTGCAAAGCACTGTTCTAAGCGCTGGGGAAGTTACAAGGTGATCAGGTTGTCCCACAGTCTTCATCCCCATTTTACAGATGAGGCAACTGAGGCCCAGAGAAGTGAAGTGACTTGCCCAAAGTCACGCAGCTGGCAATTGGCAGAGCTGGGATTTGAATCCATGACCTCTGACTCCAAAGCCTGGGCTCTTTTCTACTGGGATGAATGTTCTAAGCGCTCGTGGGGGGGAGACAAGGTGACCAGGTTGTCCCTCGGGGCGCTCACAGTCTTCATCCCCATTTTACGGATGAGGGAACTGAGGCCCAGAGAAGTGAAGTGACTTTCATTCATTCAGTCGTATTTATTGAGCACTTACTGTGTGCAGAGCACTGGACTAAGTGCTTGGGAAGTCCAAGTCGGCAACATCTAGAGACGGTCCCTACCCAACAGAGGGCTCACAGTCTAGAAGGGGGAGACAGACAACAAAACAAAACATATTAAGAAAATAAAATAAATATGTACAAATGAAATAAATAAATAAATAGAAGGTCACACAGCTGGCAATTGGCGGAGCTGGGATTTGAACCCATGACCACTGACTCCAAAGCCCGGGCTCTTTCCACTGAGTGGTATTTATTAAGCGCTTACTATGTGCCCGGCACTGTGCTAAGCGTGCTGGGGGGGCATACAAGGGGCATCAGGTTGCCCCTTGAGGGGTGATGCCCAGTCCTTATCGTGGCTCAGGGGCTTGGGAGTAATAATAATAATAATGGTATTTGTTAAGTGCTTACTACTACTACTAATAATAATGGCATTTATTAAGCGCTTACTATGTGCAAAGCACCGTTCTAAGCGCTGGGGAGGTTACAAGGTGATCAGGTTGACCCACGGGGGGCTCACAGTTTTAATCCCCATTTTAATACTAATACTAATAATAATGATGGCATTTATTAAGCGCTTACTATGTGCAAAGCACTGTTCTAAGTGCTGGGGGGATACAAAGTGATCAGGTTGACCCACGGGGGGCTCACAGTTTTAATCCCCATTTTAATACTAATACTAATAATAATGATGGCATTTATTAAGCGCTTACTATGTGCAAAGCACTGTTCTATGTGCTGGGGGGGATACAAAGTGATCAGGTTGACCCACGGGGGGCTCACAGTTTTAATCCCCATTTTAATACTAATACTAATAATAATGTTGGCATTCATTAAGCACTTACTATGTGCAAAGCACTGTTCTAAGCGCTGGGGGGGATACAAGGTGATCAGGTTGACCCACAGGGGGCTCACAGTTTTAATCCCCATTTTAATATTACTAATAATAATGATGATGGCATTTATTAAGCGCTTTCTATGTGCAAAGCCCTGTTCTAAGCGCTGGGGAGGTTACAAGGTGATCAGGTTGTCCCACGGGGGGCTCACAGTCAATCCCCATTTTACAGATGAGGTAACTGAGGCACAGAGAAGTTAAGTGACTTGCCCAAGGTCACACAGCTGGCAATTGGCAGAGCTGGGATTTAAACCCATGACCACTGACTCCAAAGCCCGGGCTCTTTCCACTGAGCCGCGCTGCTTCTGCTAATCACAGGTCGTGGGTTCTAATTCCGCCTCTGCCATTTGTTGGCTGTGTGACTTTGGGCAAGTCACTTCTCCAGGCCTCAGTTCCCTCATCTGGAAAATGGGGATGAAGACTGAGCCCCATGAGGGACAACCTGATGACCTTGTAACCCCCCCCCAGCGCTTAGAACAGTGCTTGGCACATAGTAAGCACTTAATAAATGCCATCATTTTTGAGAAGCAGTGGGGCTTAGTGGAAAGAGCGCGGTCTTGGGAGCCAGAGGTCGTGGATTCAAATCCTGGCTCCGCCACTTGTCAGCTGGGTGACCTTGGGTTAGTCACTTCACTTCTCTGGGCCTCATTGACCTCATCTGTAAAATGGGGATGAAGATTGTGAGCCCCACATGGGGCAACCTGATGCCCTTGTATCTCCCCCAGCCCTTAGAACTGTGCCCAGCACATAGTACTTCCCAAGTGCTTAGTATAGTGCTCTGCACACAGTAAGCGCTCAATAAATATGATTGAATGAATGAATTAACAAATACCACAATTAAGTGCAGAGGGTGGGGGGAGGAGGAGGCAACTCTGGGGCTGGGGGATGAATGGGGAATGATAATAATAGTAATTATTATGGTATTTGTTAAGCGCTTACTATGTGCCATGCACTGTTCTAAGCACTGGGGTAGTTACAAGGTCATCAGGTTGTCCCATGAGGGGCTCACAGTCTTCATCCCCATTTTACAGATGAGGGAACTGAGGCCCAGAGAAGTTAAGTAGCTTGCCCAAGGTTAAACAGCAGGCAATAATAATAATAATAATGATGTTATTTCTTACGTGCTTACTATGTTCCAGGCACTGTTCTAACCACTGGGGTAGATACAAGGTCATCACATTGTCCCATGAGGGGCTCACAGTCTTAATCCCATTTTTACAGATGAGGTAAACTGAGGCCCAGAGAAGTTAAGTGGCTTGCCCAGAGTCACCCAGCTGACAAGTGGCGGAGCCGGCATTCGAACCCATGACCTTCTGATTCCCAGGCCCGGGCTCTAGCCACTAGGCCATGCTGCTTCATGGGTTGGGGGATGGAGGGGTGTCCCCCCCAGTGGCCGACACCCCCTTCCCCCTTGACAGCTGCCCCGCACCCCCTCGCCCCCCACCCCCGCGGGGCGCCGCAGACGCTGATTTATGTGCGGGGACAGACCGGCGAAATCCCCTCCACAATGTCGCTTTCTCTTTCTCCCCAACCCTCGGCTCCTTCCCAGCCCCAGGGAGCGCATTTTTCCTAGGCCCGGGGAAAGCTTTCTGTGGTCCGCATTATCACTGCCGAAATCCATTACAGCTCACGATTGACTTCGGTCTGCCGCCTTCCAGACCTTTGTGTGCTTTCTCCCCACGTCCAGGCGTTTCAGTCATAAATCACCGGACGGGGCGGACGGGGCGTGGGGGGATGGATAGGGAAGGAGACCCTTCCCCGCTTTTGTTGTCCTCCGGGAACCCTCCGGATCAGGTGGAAGATTTTCCTGGGTCCACGAAGGCCGGTGGAGGATGCCCGCCTGCTCCTCTTCCCCTGCGGCCCAGAGTGTCGCAGTAATGCCCGTTGAAGCAGACCTGTGGAGGGGGATTTGGGCACCTCCATTGCTGGTCCCCACCCTTCCCGGGGGGCTGAAAGATGCTCGAGAGCCTTGCTGAAGACCCTTGACAGTTGGAATGCAAGAGCCCCCAGGTGCCCTAGCTTTAGATCAATTCACCGATAACCTCACCTCCAAAACCACCTCCCGTCTAAAGACCCCTGGGCCTGGTCATCATCAATCGTATTTATTGAGCGCTTACTGTGTGCAGAGCACTGTACTAAGCGCTTGGGAAGTTCAAGTTGGGCTCTTGGGAAGTACAAGTTGGTCGAGAGGTTTGACTAAAACCCCAGACTGCCAGTTCTGTGTCCCTAAGTTTGTTCTCGGTGGCTAAATCCTTTACAGCTCTTTTTCTGAAGGCGGGTAGAGTAGCCAGCGGCTCTCCTTTTCGGAGAGGATGGACCACTTAGGATGATAGTTTCTGGAAACTTTAAATTATCCGCTGTTTTAACACAAACGCTCGTGACTAGAAAGCATTCTTAATAACCCAGAGCGGCATAAAGTGCTACGGTATCTGTTACGCACATGTTGCCTCAAACTTAAGTTGCACGAGGATGGAGAAAACCTGTTTCAAGAACCAGAGGACCAAACCATGTGTCTTGGGTATGTTTGGCAAACCGTAAGGCAGAAACATTTATATCCTATAAAAAAACACACAAAGAAAAAATGTATATTGTTTTAAGTCTCATGCAATAACTTGGTTATAGAATTCAGAAAATCTGGCCGTCCCTGCGGGGTTTAATTGAGGCAGCTAGGAAAATCAGTTGACCAGAGGTACGGTTCTATTGTTTGTCAAGCAACTCACAGGGGATGCTTTGATTGCGATGGTTCTCATCAAACTTCCCCTCTGTGGAAAGTACTTAAGCAGCTCCAACTTTCAGATCAGAAAGTACAAAGGACCCTAAGGAGGCTGGATCACATTGATCTCGCTTGTGTAGGTTGTGTATTTTGCGCCTTCCCCCCCCTTTCCTTCCCTCCTCTTCCTTGCAGGTGGTTTGACTTTGGAGTGAACTAATTAAATTGACTTTGTTTGAGATGGGACTCTTCTCTCCAGGTCTCTAAGGCAGTGGATTAGGGCGGTGTGCCAGAAGAGGGATTCCTGTCACAGGGCTTTAGCTTTAAAGGGGCAGGTGAACCTGGCCGAATTGCTGTCGTTTCCATTGATCTGTGTTCCAGTTTGCCAGTGCGTTTCCCTGGCCTTTTCTGAGCAGGCTGAGGTGGGCCATTGTTACTTCTAGGCCGAATTTCACGAGGTTTTGGTCAAGATCTAGATTGGAGTTAAATTTCTGTGGCTAAGTGATCTCTCCGTAGTTCCCTTCAAATGTCTAAATGAAAAAGGGCTTTTTAAAGTACAGAACTGGGGAAATAATACTGCACATATTTACTTGGTGAAGGGCAACAGTGATGAGACTGGGAAATCCAGAAATTTCAGGGATCTGATTCATTCAATTGTATTTGAGTGCTTACTGTGTGCGGAGCACTGTACTAAGCAATGATGTGGAGGGAGGTGTAGCTTTGTTCTTTAATTTAACTATAAAGCTCCCACCTACCTCATTTTAGCACTTGCAGTGTGTAAAAATTACAGATAAGCGGTCACATCCCACATCCGAACTAGAGAGGAGGCCCTACAGGTAACATTTTCTTGCAGTAATGCTCAAGGGAAAGAGGACTTGGAGGTCCTAGGGATTTTCCTATGAAGGAAAGAGTTGCCCCCCTCGCCCCCCAATTCCCTCCCATTAATTTTTGTTTAACTTAGGTCGAGTCCCTGGAGACTTTACTGCCATCCACTTCAATCTTTGGGCTCTATTGAAAAGTCTCCCTCGATTGGAGTTTATTCATTCATTCATTCATTCATTCAATCGTATTTATTGAGCACTTACTGTGTGCAGAGCACTGTACTAAGCACTGTTGATTGTAGACGTGCTTCTCCCCAGTTCGTTTTGGAGAGAGGTGGAAAGGGAACATATTTTGCTACCTCCCTCTCAGTGAAAATTGCTGCTGGTGATATGGAAAATGCAGAATGTCACTTTGAAAAATCTTGGATTACAGTGACATGCAAAACTGTCCCCCCCGAGTTTCCCCGATCGATCGTCCGCTCTCCTTCCACTATCGTCAAGCTTAAAACCTACAGTATCATCGTCGCCAGTCGCCAGAATAATGGTCCTGAGGTGATATTATTAATGTGGCTTTTAAAAATCAAACTAATTATACTTGCCCAAAAGAGCCACATGTGTGTGATTCTAGGGGCCTGGTGCCTTTTGAGAGCCCTGGAGACAAGCTTAGTGAATAGAGCTGAAAATTCATTCTGTATTTGATTAAATGGAACAGACTCGCTGCTCCTTACCCCAGCAGGGGCTAGGAGATCTCTTGATCCCCGAAGCGGCTCCGAGACCCTGGGAATTCCATTAGCGAGCACCTGAGGAATTTCTGCCCTGCAGGGCCTTTTTTTTGTGTGTGTTTGTGTGACTGTGTGCATGTGTGCATGTGTGGAGGGAGTCCAGCAAAGCCGAGCAGTGCTGGACGGGGGAGGGAAGACTCCGTATGCCAGCAGATCTAAAAATCAAGGCATGACTTCACAGCTTATCTTGTAAGAGCCGCAGCTCACTGCACCAGTTAAGACTCTCGTACCCCAAGTGGATCTGGAGTCGTGTGTTCCCGGCACCGAAATGAACTCCACTTAAGAGGCCCGAAGCCGATGGCCCGGCTCTCCATCAGCGGCACAAGTCCACACACGTTTGCAGACTGGGTGAGTTTATTTTTGAACGGCCTTCTGATAAATATTTAAAAACGGAATCGGGAGTCGGTTAGGTCTCGCCTCTACACGGCGGTGCGTTGAGGGTTGGATCTCCCCCCTGGCTGTTGATGCATCTTTTCCGAAATCTTGCAGTTGAAAGTAGAAGTCAGGTCAAATCGATTATTATTATTATTATAATGATTATTATGCAGGGGAGCACAGCCACTTGGAGCAAATAGTTTCATTATTTTCCCCAGCTGCTTTGTGATGATAGAATTGTAATTCATGGGAAACACCTCCCTTCGGTATTGCCTTTTTGCGTTTAAGAAATTGCTTTTAAGTGTCACTTGGGTTTATTTTGGCAGTTGGGATCCGGCGGCTTTGATGATTTTAAGGCATGACTTTCAGGCGTTCTCACTTTTTGAGTGAGAACGCCAGGATGTGGAAAAACCTGAAGACTGTTCTGAAAATTTGGGACAGAAGGTTCCGAGGAGGATAAAGTATGTCCTGTGTGCCTTAAGGGTTCGTTAGCTCATCGTGTTTATACAGTAGTAAATATTTTGCAGGGAAAGTCAATTGTAAATCTTAATTGACCAGTTGTAAGTGACACTTTACTGATGGGAGGGATTGGGGTTAATGGTGATAGCGAAAATAAAAGATAACACTTGGAAGCTTTTCTGAGCTGGGTCAGGATACAATGGCACGCTTGAGGATTTAATCGTTATAGTTTGTCACTGACCACACCAGGAATGTGTATAGTGCCACCCGCCTCCCTGCCTCACTTACACAATCTCTCTCCCTCTCCTTCTCGATCTCTCTCTCCTCCCATTTCCTCCCCCCTCCACCTTTAAAAATGCACTTCCAAGCAAAAGAGGTTTGGAATGTGCATAAAAATATTTTTTCAATTTAGTCCTCAGAACATATTTACTGTAGCCAGAGTGAAAGGCTTTTGAATGAATCAAAGTAAACATCGGAGACAGTTTTGCAACAATGAATTGTGTTCACTATTGTTTTGGTTCCTTTCTGGGGAGGTGAGTTTTGGTGGCCAGAAGGTACAAAATGTACCTCAAAGATCATTTTACCCTCCCTCAAGGCAAACTGGAATGTAAGAGCTTCAGTTCTGAAAGCCAGTGAGGTGCCTTAAACAAGGGGCCAGGATGAATCTGTGAGTTGCATTAGGCGCACAAAGAAACCCAGTAACACAACACACCTTGCTAAAAGTCCCGTGTTTCTTACTCGTTCAGATGTTTCTAGAGAGCCTTCCTTTTGGAGGAGTTGAAATGACCCTTGAGAAGTCGATATAACATTTTGATTTTGTTGGGTATGAAAATGTGCTGTTTCCATTAAGGTGGATGTATACAAAGTCCATCTGCATTTCTTTGCTCCAGAATTAATTTATTGGGTCTGAGTACCGTAATGGAAAATAAGGAATAAAATAAGGCGGTAGCGAGAGTGGAGCAACAGCTAAGTGAATAAACGTCAAGATGTTCACGCAACTTCTTTGCAGGTTTTTTTAAATGGTATTTGTTAAGCGCATACTATGCTCCAGGCACTTTTCTAAGCACTCGGGTAGATACAAATTAATCAGGTTGGCTACAGTCCCTGTCTTACATGGGGTTCACAGTCTTAATTCCCACTTTATAGGTGCAGTAACTGTGGCACAAAGAAGTGAAGTGACTTGCCCAAGGTCACACAGCAAGGCAATTGGCACAGCTGGGATTAGAACCCAGGTCCATCTGGCTTCCAGACCCTTACTCTCTCCACTAGTCCACTCTGCTTTTTTGATTTGGTTTCAGTTTTTCCAGCAAATGTTAAATCAAAGCTGCGTGTTATTGTTTTATTATTTTTTTTTGGGGGGGGGCATTGGCAATTTACATCGTGTGTCTTCAGAAACGTGGAAGAATCCATTCCTAATGTTTTCTCCATACAGCCTCTGAGAAAGTAATTTATAGAAGTTCATTTGTTCCATTTTTGTAAAATCCCCCCCTTATTCTAATCATCCCTCCACCCAAAGGATTAAACTCTGATGACAGCAGTCACTGGTTACAGCCAGTGTAAATTACAATCGTTTCTGAGATGACAGGTGTAAAAGATGTCTTGCACCCTGCCTGCAGAAAGGTCTTCCTCTTTGGAAAATGCTGCTTCCCTTTCCCTAGGGAGAGATCTTGGGAACTGTCAGTGGAAGGGCCCTGCCTGGTGACAGGAGTGTATCAGGAGAGACAGGGAGAGACAGCCTAGTGATCGGGCCCAAGCCATTTAGGGCTTTTAAATGCCTTAGTCCACCCCCTCGGCTAATTGCGTTCAGGAGCCAAAAGCCAGGGCAGCTGAAGTTGTGCTTTCCTTTCCCCCAAGGAGGGACCCTGGAGGTTGTTTACTTGGACCGTGGGCTTTTGGGTTGTTCAACTTTGGAGGATGCGGTTTTCACTCTTGTGTTTGGAGTGTAGTTGTTACTGGCCACCACCCTTAAAAAAAAAAATTGCTGTAATCTTATACCTCGTCCCTGAATTTCATAACATTTTTTTGAGTTTCTGCCACTGTTGTTGGAATTAATAGAACAATATGCTGCGTATTCAGAGAAAAAATGTTTTTCTTCTCACCAACCACCGTATACCCCAGTTGGATCCTCCCTGTTATTATCTTGAGGCTGGAAACCAAAAGAGCAGTCTCACTCGCAACCGGGCTCTCTCCCCGGCCCCATCCCAGGCCCCTCGACTTCCCTGCTTGGGGACGGTATCCGGCTTAATGATCATTCCCGGTACACTTTGGCATCGGTCAGCCCTTTGGCCTCAAGACGTTCCGGTGAGGTAAGGAGGGACACCAGTTATTTCCCTGACTTTACACGGTAGGAAGCAGACACCAAGGGGTTTTGTGATTTGCCCAAGGTCCCATAGTGGGTTAGGGATTAGGACCCAGTTCCTTTTCACTCTTCACGATGCCTCAGATAGTAGGAGGCCCCAGCTTGTACTCCAAGCTTCTTGAACATAGGGAAGGTGCTCCCTTCTTTGGTGGGTGTGCATTCATTCATTATTCATTCAATCATATTTATTGAGCACTTAGCATGTGCCAAGCACTGTACCAGGTGCTTGGGAGAGTACAGATTAACCGCAGAGACACCCATGCTGGCCCACAGCTTGGAAAAAGACTCTCCATTTGAACTGCACGTGCACAAGTTGCTCAGAAGCCAACCCGCCCATAGGTAGGAAAATTCAAGATGGTGGCACAAGTGTTTGCCAGGGCATCGTTGGCAGCTTGCCAAGTCACATTGCCGTGCCGTGGCTTGGAACCCCTGCAGCGGATGCAGCTACTAATGTTTACGGGCCGATCATGATGGGTGGTGCTTGCCAGCTCTTGTTGTCCAAAGAGCCCAAAGCCCTTTCTTTAATTTTTACCCCTTCCATGTTGGAACCAGGAAATATTTTCGACCCCGTTTTGGTGGAACTGATGTCCAGAGGAGAGCTACCTGTACCAGGCCACCAGTGGCTCTGTGGCACTGCTTAGGACAGATGGTTAATGGGACATTTCTAGGAAATGCTGCAAAACTGGCCTGTAAGGCTGGGAGCCAATTAACCGGGGCTCAAGATCGGCAGCATGGCTCAGTGGAAAGAGCACGGGCTTGGGAGTCAGAGGTTCTAATCCAGGCTCTTCCACATGTCGGCTGTGTGACTTTGGGCAAGTCACTTAACTTCTCTGTGCCTCAGTTACCTCATCTGTAAAGTGGGGATTAATAATAATAATGATGGCACTTATTAAGCACTTACAATGTGCAAAGCACTGTTCTGAGCGCTAGGGAGGTTACAAGGCGATCAGGTTATCCCACGGGGGCGGGGGCTCACAGTCTTAATCCCCATTTTACAGATGAGGGAACTGAGGCCCAGAAAAGTGAAGTGACTTGCCCAAAGTCACACAACTGACAATTGGCAGAGCCGGGATTTGAACCTCTGACTCCAAAGCCCGTTCTCTTTTCCACTGAGCCTCGCTGATTAAGATTGTGAGCCCCATGTGGGACAACCTGATCATCTTGTATCCCCCCAGCGCTTAGAACAGTGCTTTGCACATAGTAAGCACTTAACAAATACCACCATTATTATTATTATCAGCTGAGTAATGTAATAGGGCAGACCTGAGAAATGAAGGGAAGAAAATTTGGTCAGGCTTCAAAGCCTCTGGCAAATGCCCGCCTTCGCTGTGAAGCCTTCCCTGCTGCCCTAAATACAGCATCCACCACGTGCCTCTCTGCACTTAAGGGAATTTTTGTTACCCATCAGCTTGTCCCCTCCTACCTTACCTCGCTAAAACCCAGCCCACACTGTTTGCTCCTCTAATGCTGACCCGTTCACTGGACCTCGAGCTCATCTATCTTACCGCTGGCCCCTTGCCCGCGTCCTCCTTCTGGCCTGAAACTCCTTCTATGATCATATGACAGACCACCACTCTGCCCACCTTCAAAGCCATCCTAAAACTCACAATTCCTCCAAGAGGCCTTCCCCAGTTAATCCCTCATTCCCCCCACTCTCTTTCCCTTCTGAGTCATCCTTGCACTTGGATTTGTACTCTTTAAGCCGTTGATATCCACCCCACCCTCAGCCCCACGGCACTTGTGTACGTATCCTTATAGCGTGCCGTTTCCTCTAACTCGTTTATTTTAATGTCTGTCTTTCACTTTAGACTATAGGCTCCTTGTGGGCAGGGATCGTCTATTGGATTATACTCTCCCAAGTGCTTATACAGTGCTTTGCACATGGTAAGCATTCAGTACATTCCATTGATCAGTTGATTTCACCCCGTCTAGCCGTAAACTTGAAGGCAAGAACCTTGTCAGACTTTCTCACCAATCCCCCTCCAAAAGGGCTTGCACAGAGTAGGCACTAAATAAATTCTATTGATTCTGTTCCTAAATGAAGGTTTTCAGGTCTTCGGTACCCAGGGAATCAATTGTACATTGCTATTTTTTTTTTCATGTGTCCACTCAGATAAACCAGGTTTGAGTATTGTTATAATCAATCTCAGTTGACCACAGGCAGGGAGAGTTGTTCTGTGAAACATTTAAGTCCTCAAAATTTGTCAGAGAACCTTTCTCTTCTCATTTAATTGCTAGGGCCGTGCTTTAGCCCTTCTGACGCTCGCCTGGAAACTGTCAGTGAATCCTTGGCCTTTTATGATAACAAAATGAAAGTAATTAGCCGTTGCTTCACTGGGATAATTTGATGTCTGTTCAGGGGGTAATTACACACACTACCTAGGTGGAGGTGAAATTGGCAGGGGGGCAGGACTATTAATGGCTCAAGTGCCGCTTCTTTAAGAAACATGTTTTTGCATTGACAGCAGAACTTGTACAATCAACTTTGCACCATTAAAAAAAAAGAAAAATTGCTTCACCAACTTGGAATACAGATACGTGAGTTCACACTCTTTCATTTTATTTATATTCATTGTCCTCTGGGCATGTGTACCTCAAAATAACAACAATGAATTACAAGCGAGGGTGAACACAGGCTTAACTGATATTAGTGTGTAGTACAAAATGCTAATCAAGTTCTTTTGGTAGTAAACTTCTGCCTTTCTTTATGAGCATTCCCTGTCTCTCTCTGCCACCCCTCCCGCATGCCTTCCCCCCTCCTCCCACCAACTGTTTTGGAGAAACAAATACAAACCTGCCCTATCTTAGCTCACAGCACTGTGAGAGTGAATATGATTGCAGGCAATTCCGTAATTCATGAGTTGCACTCCCTGGGAATTCCAGTAAGATTGTAAGTCCCTTGAGGGCAGGAACCGTCTCCCAAGTCTTTAGTCCAGTGTTCTGCATGTGCAAAAGGCTCTCATTAAACACTACTGATTGAGGAAAGACTCTCCCATTTAGGAGAAATTGCTTGCTTGTACACTCAGGTTGGCCAGAACGCATGTTTTTAGTCCACATTTTGTAGAGAACGTGATAGTAGAATTAGGGGACCTCCTTCCGACAAGGCCAACCTGCCTGGATTCACGCGGATACACGCGGGTGAGACATCGGTGAGCACTACAATGCAGATTTTCCTCAAAGTGGGGTTTTGCAAGAGTGCAAGCTCCCTGTTCTAGGAGAACTTGGTGTGCTCAAAAAGGGACCACTGCTCATTGCGGGCAAGTACCTACTTCTTTGGAAACCTCACCGTGACCTATTCAGACGGGCATCGCCAGGAGAACGTTCCTGAAGCCCTCAACAGAGGGCTTGCCAAAATGCATATGTGAGAGCTTTTTGTACTTTTTAAGAAGTCCTGTGAAAAGCTACAGTAGAGAAATATAATCATTCAGACATCCTTCTGACATTTACAGGGCGACTGCAACATACTCTTATTGGTAAATAAAGGCTAGACATCTTCTATTACCATTTCTCTGAATGGTATTCCTGTTCTGAGTGGAGCTGCAGGATTATTGGCCTTCAAGTAGTGACAAATTGTAGAGCAGGAAAGAGAGACTAAATTAGAAAAGGGGCGGGGGGAGGGACCGAGGATCTCCTGGAGTGAGGAAATATGTGATTTTCTCAAAATAGTGAATAATTAATTCTATTATCTAATCGAACTGCATGTTCACACTAGGACGCCGACTGATACTACAATATATGACTGTCCTTCACACTCACAAACAGAGCTACAACCTCCTTTCATCCAAGTGAGTTGTGACCGAGGAGACCGAGTGACTGACATTCCCGCCCAGACTACTCAAATTAACTTTGGCAGAATTGACCCTTCAACCAAATTCTTGATTTTGGTCCTTTTGGGGAAAATATTCGCAGACCAAGTGCTTAATACAGTGCTCTGCACACAGTAAGTGCTCAATAAATATGATTGAATGAATAAATGCCCCATATTTCATTAGAGCAGATTCCAGTATTAGCCAAAATAATCACCATCTACGATCAACAGTAGCAGAACAGGGATACCACCCTCCTGCTTTATGGGAATCAACTGATCAACCAGTGGTATTTTTTTAGATCTATGGGCAGATCACTGTACTAAGCACTTGGGGATGAATAATAATAATAATATGTGTCAGTCACTGTTCTAAGCACTGAGGTAGTTGTCGGATGCAGTCTCTGTCCCACAGGGGGTTCAGTATCTAAGTAGGAGGGAGAACAGATATTAGATATGATGAAACTGAGGCACAGAGAAGTGAAGTGACTTACCCAAGATCACACAGCAGACATGTGGCGGAGTCGGCATTAGAACCCAGATCCTCCGATTCCCAGGTCCGGGCTGTTTCCACTTGGCCATGCTGATGCATCCCCACCTTCAGGTTGGCTCAGTCAGGCAACGTCTTGAGCTTTAGCCCTTATCTGTTGCCGAATTGTACTTTCCAAGCGCTTAGTCCAGTGCTCTGCACACAGTAAGCGCTCAATAAATACGAATGAATGAATGTGGAATGTTTAGTATTCAATGAATTTCTTACCGTGCTTTTTTATCCCGTGTTTCTCTGTGCTTCCATTTTTAGACATTGTCCGTTTGGCAGTCTGTGTCCGTTGTCTCCCGCCGTTAGGAGCCTAAATGCTAGAAACCTATAGAATGTAAGTCAATTGTATTTATTGAGCACTTACTGTGGGCAGAGCGTTGTACTAAGTGCTTGAGAGAGTACGATATCACAATACAGCAGAACCATTCCGTTCCCACAACGAGCTCGTCTTCAAGACTGTAAACTTTACATGGGAAGGAAAAGTGTCTTCCAACTCTGTTATATTGTATTCTCCTGAGCACTGTATTTGCGGCGCTCAGGAAATGCCGTTGGTTATTTCTGTTATTTTTCCCTAAGTGCTTAGTACAGTGCTCTGCACTCTGGCGCTCAGTAAGTGCTGGTGATGGTGAGGAGAATTTTCCCACTGAATCGTATTTATTCCCAGCTGGCAAGAGGCCCTTTCCTGTCAGTGGAACAAGAGGGATGAGTGACCAGGCTCCTATTAGTGGACTAGGGTGTTGTCATTATTTATGTTATTTCTTTTGTGTTTGGGAATCATTTTTTAAAGAGCCATTGTCATGGCGGTTAGGCCTGAAAATAATTTGACATTTGTTGCATTTGACAGCAGCAGCCGCAGTCGGGTTTTTCCGTCTTACGATACAGCGTGTGCAGTGGTTTCATGGCAGTGTTTTTGCAGAGTGCGATACATTTTCAGCTCAGGGATTTAGCTATATGACTCTCATTAATGTTAATAGGAGTCTTGCAGCTAAATCCCAGGGCCTCAGCCTAAATGTAACCCGGAGAGTAAGACTAGGGTGTGTTTTTTTTTTTTTTCAGCTGCAGTGAACTTCAGTAACGTCCTATTTTTAAAGGGGAACAGTCACAACCTTACCTCCTTTTTAGTGACTTGTTTCCCTCATAGGAGGATTTGGACCCAGGGAGAAGACCTCATTGTCTGGTTGGAATCGGTCGCATCAGTTGATCAGTGCTATTCATTGAGCGCTTACTGAGTTCAGAGCACCATACTATGCACTTGGGAAAATACAACAGAATTTAGCAATTGTCATCCAATTTTCTTGGCTAGGGAACTGATTTATTCAGAGTTTGCGGTCACTTGTGATTACAGATGACAGTTGGCGTTATTGTTTTGGCATAGATGCAGGTTAATCACGCCGGACACAGTCCCTGTCCCTTTTAGGGGGGCTCACAGTCTGGGATCAAATGAGCCAAGGTTCTGGCAGTTGCCCGGGCAATCAATCAATCAATCAATCGTATTTATTGAGCGCTTACTGTGTGCAGAGCACTGTACTAAGCGCTTGGGAAGTACAAGTTGGCAACAGAGACAGTCCCTACCCAACAGACCCTTCAAAACCAAAGGAGAAGAAACTGGCACACTTAATTCTACGTTTTGGCATTGGGCATCTAGGGTTTTTTCCCCTTCTTGTCAAAATGATCGCTTTCTGGGAAAACTTCTTTTAGTTGACATCAGACAACCAAGTTCCCAAACGCTTGTTAAGGTCCTCTGATTCATTGAGATGAACTGGGGTCCTCTCTTACCGATTCAAGCGACTTAGTGACTTCCCCTTAGCTCATACCTAAGAACTTCTAGACGATCGACCAATAAGTAAGGTGGCCATAGCAAGCTCTGCTGCCCAAGAGGGCACCTCCGGGGAGTTTACCTGGAAAAACAGTGGCACATGCCCTCACATCTGGGTATATTGGGCAACCAGGCAGACTCGCTTCCATGGGCTGGTTGGTTATGTTGAAATTTATTACATATCTGTAATTTATTACATGTCTATTTTATTTATATTAATGTCCATCTCCCCTCCTGACTGTGGGCAGAGAATGTGTCTGTTTATTGTTATATCATACTCTCCCAAGCATTTAGTATAGTGCTCTGCACACAGTAAGTGCTCAATAAGTACGATTGACTGACTGACTGCTAAGGAGCTACTGCAGTAAGAATCCTGTTGTTTTTCATCCTCTACAGACATTTTTCTCCTCTTCATTTCCTTTCTGACGGTGGGCTACTCGTTTGCTTTTCTCTTTTAGGATCTGCCTAGCCTCTCACACTCTGTAAAATGGTTTATGCTTGTTTTTGCATTCTCCACAATGCTCTTAAATGAGGTAGGTTAGGAGTACTTCTCTACTACTTCCTCTATCTGTAATCTTATCTTAATGTCTCTCTCCTCCTGTAGACCGTAAACTCTTTCCGGATGGCATCCACCAACCACTCAATAGTATTAATTGAGTGCTGTATGCAGAACACTGTACTAAGCACTTGGGAGAGCACAATACAACAGAATTGCTGGACACATTCCCTGCCCAACAGGAGCATACAATCCAGAGGGGGAGACACATTAAAATAAATTATGGGTTTTGTTCAAAAGGGTACAGATCCAACTGTACTTGTATTGTACTTTCCCAAGTGCTTAGTACAGTGCTCCGCACGCAGAAAGCAGGCAATAAAAACCATAAAAATGAGTACTTGTAGGAGTCTCAGGAGGAAATAATGCAGAACCCACGAGGTGAGGTGGATTAGAACCCTCTGCTTTACACAAAATTCTTTCCGTTCTCGTAGCCCTTTTTAGTTAGGCTGGGCGAAGCACCATTCCTTTTCAAAACAGGTGATTTCTTAAAGGCTCCAATGTGTAATCCTGGATTAATTTTATATTTGAGAAGCCTACCTAAAAACCACAGAATGGATGAAACCTGTGCAACAGTAGTTTTTTTCCCCCCTGCTAGATAAGTACGTGCTGTAGTTTTAAATACACTCTAAATCCTGGATTTTTTGTGTAATAGAGAAACATTGATGTGTGTTTTGCCCAAGGTACAGTGTACACGTACACCGTGGCTTCTTGTGTGTGAGACTCACGCCTCTTAAGAGGCTGCTTCACTTTTGTCCGTAACTCCAGCGGATTGTTTTCTAACACTCTCTTCAGAACAGGGATATCATTACAGCACTTAAAACTCTTGAGTGCTTAGGCATTCTATAATAACAGTGTATCCCCACTCAAAATGCGGTCAGAAAGCGCCTTCCAATTGCCCGTAAACTAAGAGAAACACAAAAGGGATTTTCAAATAAGGAGTATTTTGGGTAGGTTCTTGAGACTTGTGGCAGCCTAACGTAAATTGTAAGGCTGGGATCTTTCGACCGTTTGGGCAACAGTAAGAATATGGCCGGGCATTCGGGTCTCGTTGATGCTGTGGTCAGAAACTTTGGTCTCAGGTTCTCAGGCCGCTAATACTGGGATCCAAAATCGGGTTCGGCAATGCCAGTTCTCGAGGCAGGGGCTGAACGAAATGTTTAAGCTGTATTTTAAACCAGTTCTGCCCAAATCGTGTCTTCTCCTGGCTGCCATAAAGCTTGGGGGGCGGGAAGAGCTGTCAGAGCAGGCTTTTAGCCATCCCAAAACGGCTTAAACCGATAATAAGCAAGGGCTTAAAATAAAACGTTCAGAACGCTTTTTTAGAAGAGTGGAAGATGGTAAACCTCCTTAAGGAAATGATTAGGTTTCAGTGTTTCTGATTTGGATGAGCAGATGGAGAAGTAAGAGGATGAGAGCGGACATTTTGAGGAAGCCCGTCCCTCAGGTTGGGGCGTAGAGTGAGGCCGGAATAGGGCCATTGTTCAGTTCCCAGTAAAAGGTGTGACGTTGTTTATTTTCACTCCAGAGATGTATATACTGGAGAAGGAAAACGCTGGCCTTGCCTAACCCAAGCATGCAATTTGATTAAGTTTGGCAGCACTAATATAAAATCAGAACCAGGCTCACTCCCCCACCCTCTGTGATTGATGAGGTTTGTCTTTAAGCTCCTTTTTTTTTAAAAAAAAAAAAAAGAGAGAGAGAAACTGAACAAGCCGGAACACACCCTTTCATAGTTCTCTGATTGGCAAGCATGAACTAAGACGAGCACAGATGGGCCTCAGCACACCATCTCCTTTCACGCTGCAGTGAGTGACATGCATTAATTTTTTGTGTTGGAGTTTTAGCGGGTAATTACGTGGCTCTAAAATAATAATGTAGCCCTCTCAGGTCTCTGTGATTATAGAGTTGGCCTCTTTGGAATTTCAGGAGCTCCTATTCCGTTTCTTTAGACACCTTTCTTGACCGATATTTTACTGGGTCTTTCGATTCCCACGCTAGCGAAGTGTTCCACCTAAAAGGAATGGGTTTCCCCATTCTCGAAGGAGACAGTCAGACTGCTTAGAAAGCACTCGGTTTTAGGTACAGTCTGGGCCACTCTCAAGAGCCTCTGTTAGCCTCCCGGAGGAAAATGACTTGAACAGGGGCAACTGGTCACAGTACGGTGTTGTGGGGGCCACTCTTTTAAGAGAATCAGTTGTGTGATGAGGTTTGGGGGGGCTCTGATTTGTGCAGCGCAGTTATGTGTATCCTCCCCACTGTGAATCAGACGTCTGCCTGGGCTCTAGCCTCCGTTTGCCACCCGGTGAAGATAGTTGTTTGCGTGAGGACGGGGAGGTCATCTGACTCGGGCATCGGCAACGGCTTTATGGTGCTCTGCCAATCCACGGGAGACCCAGGGGATGCTGGGAGGGGTACCCGCTGGGCCCCCGACGCCCACGGTACCAACGCTTGGTTTAACTTAATAGTCGGTAATCCTCGCCAACTCTTCCGACTTCTAAAACTAGCATTCAGTGGACGCTTCTTAATGATAGATTTTTATTTTAAACACATAATAAATGCCCTGGGTTGCATGTCTTAGGAAAAAACTCAGCTCTTCGCACATATTTCTCGGCCTGTTCTCTCCTACGCTTCTCTCTGGCGAACCTTCCCGTCACTGTTTCTTATCCTCACCTCTCTCTGGCCTCTGGCACCCTGCTCATGCCTCGGCTCCTGCCTCCAACTCCCTCTCTTTGAAAATTGGTCAGACCACAGCTCTCCCTGTCCTCAAAGCCTTTCTGAAGTCCCACCTCTTCCAGGAGGCTTTCCCCAGTTGGTTTTCTTCACCCTGCAATGTGCCCTTTCAACTGCCTCTTCTGTTCCTATCCACTTACCGCCACCTGGACCTTCTGTACAGATAGAATTACATGCTGTATTAAGTCAATTTATTCACATCCATATTTCCATTCTCCCTTTCCTCCTACCTGCAAGTGCATTTGTCAGTCTCCCCCATTTGACTATAAGCTCCTTGAGGGTAGGACACGTGTCTTTCATGTATTGTAGTCTCCCAAGGGCATCATACAGAATTCTATTCACAGCAGGTGCTCCGCAAATACTGTCTGTTTGGTACTGCATCTTTCTTCCAGAGATCCTGAAGTCCTTTCACATATTTGTCTGCTCTACTGTTTTGGCGATCCCGAATCTACTTTGGAGACTGGCAGGCAGGGATCGCATCTACCAACTCTGTTGTATTGTACTTTACCAAGCGCTCAGTACAGCGCCCTGCACGCAGTAAGTGCTCAATTAGTTACATTGATTAACTGATTACAAGACACCTTGGTGAGCACCCTTCAGTTCCCAAATTACCTGTCCCTGTTTGGCAAGGATGGGTTTGACTTGGTTTAGAAATCTCTAAGGCTTAAACTTTGAGACTGCGTAGAGTTATCACGGCTTCTCATTGGTTGCAGTAATGGGATTTTTTGGAATTGTACTGTTTGTCGGTCTGAATGTACCCCTTAAGCACTTGGCTTTTCACCTCAACCCCTCAGCACTTATGTACATATCCGCCTGTCTTCTGGTCTGTAATGCCCTTCTGGGCAGGGATCTTGTATACTGACACTTTAAGCTCTCAGTAAATACCACTGATGGATTCACTTTGGCACCTTTCTCCTGTCACCCTTTGGTTAGAAGAGAAAAGGGCAAGTAGGGTAGCTTGGACATGTTAAGCATTGTGACCAAAATACGAGGTGAGGTGGCCATTGACTGAAGCTGAAGTGAATTAAGAGGTGACACCTAAAATCAAGGTCACTGAATACTCTGGCATCAGAACCTTTCAGAAAATAAATGCCGTTTGGTAAACTGAATATTTTTGCCAAATATCAGAATCTTGATCGTGAATTAAATACGTATTTTGAAATGGCCATCTGTCCTTTAGAAGAAATTTTACACAGTAGAAAAGCTACTCCGTCCTGTCCAGCAAATATCCATTTGCATGGATGCCTATTTAGGTCACGGGAGAGGAACAGCGATTCTTAAATGCAGTGAATTAAATAGATGCAATGAGAAGATAAATACTTCAGCCTCGATGGCTCCCCACATAAACAGAACCATTTTAGTCTTGAACTATGATTAAGCCACCTGTGAATGGACTTCGTAAGTAAATGAAGGGAACAAAGAAAATGACCAATCTCACAGTTATTTACTGTACTCTAATCCACTGTGCTAGGCACTCAGGGTGATACAAGCAGGAGCGTGGCTCAGTGGAAAAGAGCACGGGCTTTGGAGTCAGAGGTCATGGGTTCAAATCCCAGCTCTGCCAATTGTCAGCTGTGTGACTTTGGGCTAGTCACTTAACTTCTCTGGGCCTCAGTTACCTCATCTATAAAATGGGGATGAAGACTGTGAGCCCCACATGGGACAACTCGATCATCTTGTAACCTCCCCAGCGCTTAGAACAGTGCTTTGCACATAGTAAGCGCTTAATAAATGCCATCATTATTATTATTATTATTATACAAGGTGAGTTAGATACGGCCTCAAGATGCTTCCAATTTAAGGGGCAGTCAGCAGCACAGAAAACTTCAAGCATTTCAGTTTTTACAGTCACGTATCACAGCAAGCCTGAGAAAATGGCCTCTCGTGGCTCCCTTGTGTCTCCAAATGAGTCAGAACAGCGGACTCTCCCTTCCCTGAGTTACCTGGCAGAGGACCAAGTTTCACTCCTCTACTACCTCCAAAGTTATACGCTAGGCCTCCCGAATCTGCTATGTACCCAGTCCCCTACCCTAGGGCTCTGTGGCTTTCAACCCTTCAATCAGTCAGTCAATCAGTGGTATTTCTGGCAAGCTTACTGTGTGCAGAGCACCGTTCTAAGCGCTTAGGGGAGTACAGTATCACAGAGCTGATAGTCACATTCCCTCTCCCCAAGGAGCTTATGATCTCTCCCCGCAGCCCCCCACCTCAATGGCAAATCCACTCCTAGAACTTCTATTTCTCCCTCCCCATCCCAGATCCCCTCTGCGTGGGGCTTTAGTGATGTCCTCGTTTTCTCTCTTCTTGGCTTTCTCCTTCACCTCCAGAAAACACCCAGTCACATCTCGGGAGTTGGAACGATTTAATGACATCAAGGATGCGTTTTGAATAGATGAACTATTTTAGCCTGTTTGATCTGGGGTTCTTGGAAGCCTTTTTTCTAACCGTCTGTGTAGTTTCTTTAACCCGTGATGCTGTTAATTTCTTTATTTTCTGACAAGAAGTACCTGGAAATGTCTCTCCCCCCTCCCTTTGGAACTCAGTACGTTAAGCATGGAAAGATGCAAGAATGACTTCCATTCTGTCCCTAGAAGAAGAGGGGGCAGCTTTGCCTAGTGGGTAGATCCCGGGCCCGAGAGTCAGAAGGATCTGGGTTCTAATTCCGATTCCGCTACTTGTCTGCCGTGGGACTTTGGGAAAGTCACTTCACTTCTCTGTGCCTCAGTTACCTCATCTGCAAAATGGGGATTAAGACCGTGAGCCCCATGTGGGACAGGAACTGTGTCCAACCTCATTGCCTCATATCTACGCTAGTGCTTAGTACAGTGCCTGGCAAATAGCAAGTGCTTAACAAATGCCATAAAGCAAAAAAACCCCAGACAAACAGATGGTGGGGCTGAGGATTTGCTCCTGTCTGTCAGCTGGAGCTCAAAAGCTTATCTCCTTTGAAGTGCGAAGGAACCTCTCTTCTGAATGGCCCAGGTTTTGTAAAATCCTAGCTACGTATGATGTAAGGTCCCCGTACTTTGGATTATTGTAAACTCCGGCTGCAGGTGTGGATTTGGTTGGTTCTGCCCTTCCTCTAGGGATCTCAGGTAGCCTAGATCACTGCAAGTTTCAACAGAATGAGTCAAGATTGATAAACTGGTTTAATGCACCTTTGTCCTACATTTTTGCAGCTATTAGACGGTTGAGAGACATCGACAGGGGAAATATGGGATTACTTTTGAAGCGGTTGGGAATTAATTCATTATTGCTCTTGAATAACCCTGTTGTAAATGAAAATAACTTGAGCAAGTGGATGTTCTCTTCAAGTTCAAGAGATTCTGTTAAATTGTTGAGTTCCAGAACTGACTTAGTACCTGCTTAGTGTGTTTCACTCATCTACTTTTTTTATGTTTATAAGAATAAAGAGATTACCAGCATCACGGGTTAAATAGACTACGTTTGCAAAGTGAGTAATTTCCAATGCAGGGATATCCAAGTTTTTTCAGTGTGAATCCCGTGACCAGAAATCTGCCTCCCCTTCAAGACTGAAAGCTCCTCATGAGAAGGGATCATGTCTACCAACTTTGTTGTATCTGTTGAGTGTTTAGTGCAGTGCCTTGCATACAGTAAGCGCTCAATAAATACCATCAATCGATAGTTTGATTGTGTAGGCTGCATGTTCGCTATGGGAAGGGAGCGGGTCTGCTTCCTACAGTGCTCTGCACAGAGTAAGGGCTCAATAGATGCCAGTGATTGATTAATTCATCACAACAGTTAGTGGTTGATAACTGTTTTGAGTATAATAAAAAGTTTAAAAAGGTTTAGTCACCTTTATTAGTACAACAGTGGAGAGTTTATAATAATAATAATGGTATTAAGCGCTTTCTATGCGTCAAGCACTGTTCTAAGCACTGGGGTAGATACAAGTTAATCAGGTTGGACACAGTCCCTGTCCCATACAGGGCTCACAGTCTTAATCCCCATTTTACAGTTGAGGTAACTGAGGCACAGGGAAATTAAGTGACTTGTCCAAGACCTCACAGCACACAAGTGGTGGAGCCCGAATTAGAACCCAGGTCCTTCTGTCTCCCAGGCCCTTGCTCTATCCACTAGACCACGCTGCCTCCCTGGGTTGCAAACTGAGTGCTAACTATTTGTTCTGTTTGGCTGAAGTTGGTGAGAAGACTGGTATTAGTAGGCGGAACTCTTCTTGTGAACTGTGAGGTGTTTTCACACAGGGCACGTCTCACTTCAGACGCCGGGCTTAGGTCGCTGATGGCAGCTCTCCGCTTCGATCTCATGGAGAGAAGGCGCTTCCCCAGAGCCAAGTGGACCAAAATGTTGCCTGGAGTTTGGCCCCATAACTGGAAGTTTTAGGATAGTTTCAAGAGTGGCATGCACTGTTCTAAAATTCCAGGTGTCTTCCTGAGTCTTCCTGGTGGGCAGAAGCCAGAATCCAGCCATTTTGGTGGGAAGGGATGCTCGGGAATTCCCACCCACCCTGTGGTGTGCACTAGCGAGGCAGGTGTAAAAACTCTTTCCACCGGGCCACGCAACTTCTCATTCCCATTCCGAGGTCATGAGGTAACTGTAGTGGAATTAAATGCGAACAACTCAGCATTAAGTAATTCATATTTTATGCTACGTTGGTTAGACTCACTAATTGATTTAAGCCTGATAACATGACCCCCTGATGGACAGCTGTTAGCCTGAATGGTTTCGTAGTTCGTGTGTGCTAGCTAATTAGGTAAAACTCAAAAATGTTGGGTGGGTCGCACTTTAGACCGCCCCGCAGTCCTAGTGCGTATATGGTGGAGAGATGCAGGGGTCACTGGAGGAGAGAACACTACTATTTCAGTTCTCTATGCCTCAGTTACCTCATCTCTAAAATGGGGATGAAGGCTGCGAGCCCCATGTGGGACAGGGACTCTGTCCAACCTGATTAGCTTGCATCTACCCCAGTGCTTAGAACAGGGCTTGACACGTGGGTAGTGCTTAACAAATACCATTAGCATTATTGTTGTGTTGGCAGCACAATTTGTAGGGTTTTTGCCACTGTGAACTTCAGTTTTTCAACTTTTTAGCATGTCCAGTTAGGGTTCTTGTAGGTAAGGAGGAAGGTCATCTTCATAAGGTACATAGGTTTTTTTAAAAAAAGTCAATCAGTGGTATTTATTGAGCTCTTACTGTATTGAGTGTTTGTGAGGGTACCACAGCCAAGTTGTTAGACGTGATCCCTGCCCATAAGGAGCTTACAGTCTATAGGGGGAGACGGACATTAAAATAAATTGCAGATTGGGGAAATGGCAGAAAGTAAGGCTACATGTACATTAGTCCATGGGGCTGGGGTGTGTATCAAGTTCTTAGGGAGTACAGATCCAAATGAAAAATGATCTTTAACTTTTCAGTTGAAAAATGAGTTTTAGGCCAAAATTTTCGTTGGATAAACTGAAGGCTAAACAGATATCTAATCTTGGTGATGATTGCAGCAAAAACTCATAGCTCACCCCTGAGATTTTAGCTGGCTAAGAAATCGTTGCCTGGGAGGAAAGTGAATTTCTTCTTTTTTCCTTAAGTTTTGGGCCTTGGCCCCTGTCAGAAGATGCCCTCTGGAGCAAGAGTTTGCTCTTGTTATCGGCCAACACAGCCTTGGAAATGTTCTCCCAGGACAAGTTAAATTGGGGGCCAGGCATGCAGAGAACATGTTAACTCCACTCATTTTTACCAGCAGTTAAGCCCAGCTTGAAGCAGGAAGGGGCCTGATGCGTTTTTTTTTTCTAAGAAAGTGAGAATTGTTATTTTTGAATTCACTAAATTGAATTGAACCTATTGAGTGTGGCTTTCTGAGGGCCTCACCTTCTCTTTGGATGTTGGGTGCTACACAGCCTGTTCTTGCCCCTTGAATATCTTTGAGATACCCTGAAGCAATAACTGTCCACAGAGACTCAGTTATCTGAAAGTTAACATCATAAAGATGGTATTTATTGAGTGCTGACGGTGTGCTCTGTCTGGGCTAAGCACTGCGATAAGATGCTAGATAATCAGATCGGACACCATTCCTCATCGTATTTCGGACTCACCATCTGAGAAGGGAGAGCAGTTGTTTCCCACTTTACAGATGATGAAACTGAGGCACAGAGAATTTAAATGACTTGCCCAAAGCTGTCCAGCAGCCAAATGGCAGAGATAGGACCAGGATTCAGTCTCCAGAAGCTCAGTCTTATGCTTTTTCTGCTAGGCTGTGTTGACTCTCTAAAATACCCTTCATCATACAGTGAGGAAAGGCACTGGGGAGGGGGCTGGAGCCCTGACTAAATATTGATTTGCCTTTTGTTGGTAGAGTGGAAAGAGCATCGCTCTGGGATTCAGGGCACCAGGGTTGAAATCCCAGCTCTGCCTGTAGCTGGCTAACCCGGGCAATGACCAGATCTGCGTTTAATAGTACTGCACCCCTGCTCCTCAGTCAATCAGTCAATCAATGGCATTTATTGAGCGTTTACACTGTGCAGAGCACTGTATTAAGCACTTGGAAAAGTACAGTAGAACAGAGTTGGTAGACACGTTTCCTGCCCACAAGGAGCTTAAGGTCTAGTCTCTAAACCCTTGCTGCATTTCACGTCCCACCGAGAACACAACGGGCAGGATAGGGAGTTTGAGTGGCCTGGTGCCAGCCACTAGCACTATTATCAATTCCTCTGTACAGGTTTTCTGACCTGAAATCTCAGACCCAACACCTGTCTGTCATTGCGGCCTGGAGGCTTCATCCTTATTTGGATCAAAGGCCGCTGAATACCAGGAGGAGGTTAGCATCTGTGCCAAGGAGCTACATGTTAATAATAATAATAATAATAATTGGCATTTGTTAAGTGCTTACTATGTGCAAAGCACTGTTCTAAGCGCTGGGGAGGATACAGGCTGATCAGGTTGTCCCACGTGGGGCTCACAGTCTTAATCCCCATTTTACAGATGAGGTAACTGAGGCCCAGAGAAGTTAAGTGACTTGCCCAAGATCACACAGCAGACGTGGCGGAGGCGGGATTCGAACCCATGACCTCTGGCTCCAAAGCCCGTGCTCTTTCCACTGAGCCACTCTGCTTCTTGTTCATGTTTTTGATGGTCGGCTTGCGACTTGGATGGAGTAATGCCTGGACCGTTACTACCGCAGATAATAGTGATGGTATCCATTAAACACTTTCTTACATGCCAAGAACTTTACTGAGCGCTTGGGAAGATACCAGAAAATCAGATTGATTTTGCTGGTGTTTTTTCATTCATTCAGTCGTATTTATTGAGCGCTTACTGTGTGCAGAGCACTGTGCTAAGCGCTTGGGAAGTACAAGTTGGCAACATATAGAGACGGTCCCTACCCCAAAACGGGCTCACAGTCTAGAAGGGGGAGACAGACAACAAAACAAAACATGTAGACAGGTGTCAAAGTCGTCAGAGCAAATAGAATTAAAGAAGAAAAAAAATAACAACTAAAGTGGTACATTAATTTTTTTCCAGGGTATTCAGCTCTCTGAATATTTCTGGGAGGAAAACCATTTAAACAAAACATTTAAAGTTCCTAGTGTTTCTGCTTGTAGTTCATTGCTAAAATGAAACCCACAAGGTCTGCATGAAATCTGAAGGGAAGAGAAAGACTTGTTTCATTCATTCATTCAATTGTATTTATGGAGCGCTTACTGTGTGCAGAGCACTGTACTAAGCACTTGGGAAGTACAAGTTGGCAACATATAGAGACGGTCCCTACCCAACAGCGGGCTCACAGTCTAGAAGGGGAGGACAGACAACAAAACAAAACATCTTAACAAAATAAAATAAACAGAATAGTAAATATGTAATATACGATTGAATGAATGAGTTGTTTGGGGCCATGACTGCACTGCGTTGAAAAGGCAGGGGGGAAAATACTCCACCATGTCATTATATCTCTTCTTTTGTTTTGTTTTGTTGTTGAAGTAAATTTGATTATGGGTTATGCCTCCTTTTGTGCTTGTTTTCACCAGCCACACATCCTAAGCATAGTCGGTTTAAAGGTTTATTTACCACAGGCTTTATCGCCTCAGTGTGCGGTTTTAAGAAAATGGAAACCAGTACTAGAGAGAGCATGCCAATTTCACCCCGTTAGACTGTAAGCCCCTTGAGAGCAGGGATTGAGGCTGCCAACTACATTATCCTCTCCCAAGCGCTTAATACAGTGCTCTGCACAAAGTAAATGCTCAACAGATACCATGCATTGATTTAGAGAGGGACAGCAGGGCTGGAGTCTTCCATAGGGCGTAAAAATTAAAATTCAGTTCCGTTGTTGGAAGCCTGGGGACCTAGGAATTCTACTTTTATTCATTCATTCAATTGTATTTATTGAGTGCTTACTGTGTGCAGAGCAATGTACTAAGCGCTTGAAAGTACAAATCGGCAACATATAGAGATGTCCCTACCCAGCGACGGGCTCACAGTCTAGAAAGGGGAGACAGACAAAAAAACCCACCAAAACAACAAAACCAAAACAAGTAGACAGGGGTTAATACCAACAGAATAAATAGAATTATAGCTATATACACATCATTAATAAAATAAATAGAGTAGTAAATACATACAAATATACACAAGTGTTGCGGGGAGGGGAAGGAGGAAAGACGGGGGGGTGGGGAGGAGGAGGAGGACGGGAAAAAGGGGGGCTCAGTCTGGAAAGGCCTCCTGGAGGAGGTGAGCTCTGAGTAGGGCTTTGAAGGGAGGAAGAGAGCTAGTTACTCTGTCCTGAGATCCTCGTGTGATGTCATAGAGATGTCTGAGGGTCTGTGTATCTGTTTTTCACCTTAGTCCTTGAGGCGCACAACCAGTGAATGAGGTGGTTTGGCAGAACAGTGAGCCTGCAGATAGTAAATTCCCTTGCAACCAGCGATCAAATTCACGAAAGGAAAATGCAACGACCCTTTAAAATCGCTGCTTTCACACTTCTGTGGTGGTGCAATGCTTGTATTGTAAACATACTGCATATATGTAACATGTGTGTGTATAAAAAGCACCTGTAGTTTTGTAAATATTTACTTCTAGAAGAAGCTGAGTGTGATGGACTCTCTCTATAAACCGCCTGAGGTCATTCTTCAAATGCACTCTGTACACACTATAATTGAATCCGGAAGCTCGCTTCTGGAAAAAATACAAACCAGGCAAGCTGCTCACTCTCTGCCTCTAACTAGAAATGTCTTCACATGTCCGTGCTCTCAAGACAGGACCAAGCAGTTTCCCAGCGGAGGCTGTAAACCCTGTAGTGGTCTTTTGAGGACCACCCTATCCCAGGTGATGGTCGGCTGTGGGCTCCAAACGTGGAATCAATTCCGAGGGTCCAACAAGTGTTCCAAATTACGGGTCTGGGAAAATAATTGTCTGTGGTTAAGATTCTCTGTCCTCATTAAATAGGACAAGTGAAATTTGTAGTAGGAGCGAAAGCTACCAGACTCGGTGTGGGAAACTGAAATTCAGTGGTCGGAGAAGAGATGCAGCAGAGCGGGAGGAGGAGGAGGGAAGGAGAGGGGGAGTGTGAGCTTCTTTGATCAGCACTTCCCTCCTCTTGGAATTTCAGGGTGCAAGGAAGAAGAGACTGTGAGCCCGATGTTGGATAGGGATCGTCTCTATATGTTGCCAACTTGTACTTCCCAAGCGCTTAGTACAGTGCTCTGCACACAGTAAGCACTCAATAAATACGATTGAATGAAAGAAGAGAGAAAATTTTCCGTGGCTCTTCTCTGTCCTTCATATTTGAGGGCATGGAGGTTCTGCACCCAGATTACTGCCCAGTCAATCAGTGGCATTTATCGAGTCCTTACTGTGTGCAGCATGCTGTACTAAGCACTTGGCAGAGTGCAACACAACAGTCTAGAGGAGCTTACTGTCTAGAGTGGGGAGACAGACACTAATATAAATAAATTAATTACAGCTACGTATATAAGTGTTCAAAGTAGAGAGACAGGAGTCATTCAGGGGAAAAGGGAGGTGCCATGGAGTTGACCGTCCAGTTTTTGACTATTTTGTCAGGCGAAGGGATGAGCTAGAGGAGCTTACTGTCTAGAGTGGGGAGACAGACACTAATATAAATAAATTAATTACAGCTACGTATGTAAGTGTTCAAAGTAGAGAGATGGGTCATTCAGGGGAAAAGGGAGGTGCCATGGAGTTGACCGTCCAGTTTTTGACTATTTTGTCAGGCGAGGGGATGAGTCTAGAGGAGCTTACTGTCTAGATTGGGGAGACAGACACTAATATAAATAAATTAATTACAGCTATGTATGTAAGTGTTCAAAGTAGAGAGACGGGGGTCATTCAGGGGAAAAGGGAGGTGCCATGGAGTTGACCGTCCAGTTTTTGACTATTTTGTCAGGCGAGGGGATGAGTCCAGAGGAGCTTACTGTCTAGAGTGGGGAGACAGACACTAATATAAATTAATTAATTACAGCTATGTATGTAAGTGTTCAAAGTAGGGAGACGGGTCATTCAGGGGAAAAGGGAGGTGCCATGGAGTTGACCGTCCAGTTTTTGACTATTTTGTCAGGCGAGGGGATGAGTCTAGAGGAGCTTACTGTCTAGATTGGGGAGACAGACACTAATATAAATAAATTAATTACAGCTATGTATGTAAGTGTTCAAAGTAGAGAGACGGGGGTCATTCAGGGGAAAAGGGAGGTGCCATGGAGTTGACCGTCCAGTTTTTGACTATTTTGTCAGGCGAGGGGATGAGTCTAGAGGAGCTTACTGTCTAGAGTGGGGAGACAGACACTAATATAAATAATTACAGCTACATATGTAAGTGTTCAAAGTAGAGAGACGGGGGTCATTCAGGGGAAAAGGGAGGTGCCATGGAGTTGACCGTCCAGTTTTTGACTATTTTGTCAGGCGAGGGGATGAGTCCAGAGGAGCTTACTGTCTAGAGTGGGGAGACAGACACTAATATAAATTAATTAATTACAGCTACGTATGTAAGTGTTCAAAGTAGGGAGACGGGTCATTCAGGGGAAAAGGGAGGTGCCATGGAGTTGACCGTCCAGTTTTTGACTATTTTGTCAGGCGAGGGGATGAGTCTAGAGGAGCTTACTGTCTAGATTGGGAAGACAGACACTAATATAAATAAATTAATTACAGCTATGTATGTAAGTGTTCAAAGTAGAGAGACGGGGGTCATTCAGGGGAAAAGGGAGGTGCCATGGAGTTGACCGTCCAGTTTTTGACTATTTTGTCAGGCGAGGGGATGAGCACCCACGGGAGATGTCCACAGTGGAGGATGTGCTGTAGACTGTTGGACCCCAAAGGTGGTGTGGGCAGACAGGGGCACACAACTGGGCTGAGAAAAGTAGTGGAAGAGGGCAACCCGTTGACAACCACACTAATCTTTCTGAGGCAGTCAGTCAGTAGCATTTATTGAGGGCTTACTGTGCGCGGGGCACTGTACTAAGCGCTTGGGAGAGTACAATAGAGAAGCAGCGTGACTTAGTGGAAAGAGCACGGGCTTGGGAGTCAGATGTCGTGGGTTCTAATCCCGGCTCTGCCACTTGTCAGCTGTGTGACTTTGGGTAAGTCACTTAATTTCTCTGTGCCTCAGTTGCCGCATCTGTAAAATGGGGATTAAGACTGTGAGCTCCACGTGGGACAACCTGATTACCGTGTATCTACCCCAGTGCTTAGAGTCATGCTTAGCACACAGTAAGCGCTTAACAAATGCCATCATTATTACAATATAACAGTAAACAGACACATTCCTGCCCATGATGTTCTAGAGGATTTCTGAGGTTTTCGCTGTTGCCCAGCTGCACTGCCCTTTGACCATTGACTGTCTTGCTAACCTTTTTGGGCATCCAGTTGCACCGAAGTTGCCCTGGCTTGATTTGGGAAGAAATGAAGATTTTTCCCTTTGATCCAGGGTCCTCTTTCCCACCCTTTTAAGGAAAGAAGCCCGCAGGCATGATTTTAGAACGGTTCGGGGTTGCGGGATGGGCACACCTGAGGTTTCCGGAGGGGGCACCTCCATCAGCGATTTCACCGGGAGTGCCCAGTGAGGACCGAGAGAGTCGGGCCCCAAACCGATATGACCTAGAGACCCCGACGGAGCCAGTGGTGAGCCCGGCTGCTGCCCCTGGCCAGGTTTCCAACAGGAGGGGTGGCGGCCTTGCGGCGTTGGTTTGCTCCTGCGAGGACGGGGCCCGCGGCAACAAGGGGATGGTTGGGAAGCTGTGCTGAAGAATGTGATGCAATCAAAAATTATAAATGGAACATTTATTAGCCCCATTTACAAGCATGAAATTATACAGGAGGAGAGACACTACAGAGAAATGAAAGCGGGCATCGTGGCCCGACTCCTATCTCCCTCCTCTCTGTGTGTGGTGGAGAGAGGAGTCATTTCCACTCCCCGAAGCAGAACTGGCCCGTTTCCCACCCAGCTCTCCGCACTGATGCTGTGGGTTTAATGGCGGGTTTTAAGCGCTTACTGTGTGCCATGCACTGGACTACGCTCTGGGGTATTCATTCATTCGTTCGATCGTATTTATTGAGCGCTTAGTGTGTGCAGAAGCCCTACTGAGAGCTCACCTCCTCCAGGAGGCCTTCCCAGACTGAGCCCCTTCCTTCCTCTCCCCCTCGCCCCCCTCTCCATCCCCCCACCTTACCTCCTTCCCTTCCCCACAGCACCTGTTTATATGTATGTATGTTTGTACATATTTATTACTCTATTTATTTTACTTGTACATATCTATTCTATTTATTTTATTTTGTTAGTATGTTTGGTTTTGTTCTCTGTCTCCCCCTTTTAGACTGTGAGCCCACTGTTGGGTAGGGACTGTCTGTATATGTTGCCAACTTGTACTTACTTCCCAAGCGCTTAGTACAGTGCTGTGCACACAGTAAGCGCTCAATAAATACGATTGATGATGATGATGCTGCAGAGCATTGTACTAAGTGCTTGAGAAGGTACAGTACAACAATAAAAGACACATTCCCTGCCCACAAGGAGCTTAGAGGGGGAGACAGGAATGAACATAAATAAATTACAGGTATGTACATGAATTACAGATATTGGGGTAGATACAAGATCATCAGGTCGGTTAGGGTCCCCATCCATATGGGACTCACAGTCAAAGTAGACGTGGGGCTTGCAGGTTGAAGGAGTCGGCTCGGGTGGGGTTTGGTCGTGTCGCCTCGTGGCATAGCTCCTTTGTGCCAGGCTCCAACTCCCCATTTCCCTTGGCCCTTCGGGAAGTGCTGGGAAGATGCCGAGCAGGGGCCGGAGTTGGTCATGGGAGGTTTTCTGGGACCTGTGTGGTTTATCGTTCTGGGTTTTGGAGTGCCATTTAGGCCTCGTCATCCCAAGGTATTTGCCATTTCTCTCTAAGCCAAGGGGCACAGATAGCCTATACCCTATCAGTCAATCAGTGGTAGTTTTTGGAGCGCTTACTGTTTGCAGAGCACTGTACTAAGCACTTGGGAGAGTTCAGTAAACAGCTGGTAGAGCCGTTCCCTCCCCACAACCAGCTTACAGTCTAGAGAAGCAGTGTGGCCTAGTGGAAAAAGCACGGGCCTGGGCACCAGAGGACCTGCATTCTCACCCTGGCCCTGCCACTTGCCCTCTGTGTGGCCTTGGGCAAGTCACTTAATTTTTCTGGGCCTCAGTTTCTTCAACTCAGTATCTATTCTCCCTCCTACTTAGACTCTGAGCCCCAAATGGGACAGGGAGAGTGCCCGCCCTGAATAACCTGTATGTACCCCGGCTCTTTGAACTGTGTTTGACAGAGAGTCAGCACATAACAAATGCCATAATTGTTATTGTTATTTTTAAGAAGAGCCCATCTAGGCACAGTTTGGAATTTCCCAGAGGGCAGGGTCTTGGATTTGCCTGAAAGTCATAGTGCTTAGCATATTGCAGATGCTAAATAAATATTCAGTCATCCGGGAAATAAGTGTTTTTCTATGCTAGAAGGGCAATTTCAAAGATTCCTTTCACCCATGGACCTCATTTCCTCTTTTTGCATAATAAAAAGCAGGTGGAGAAACTGTTTTTTTTTTTTTTTTAAAGAAAACCCAAACTGTACACAACGATGACCTCAGCCGTCTATTTTGTTTTGAGTCCAGCTGTGACAGCTCCAGGCCCTGCCACTGATGCACCACCTGTTCTTGCTGGGCTGTCCTGCGGGCATGGTTTGCTTCACCATTTGATTTCCTGCACAGGAAGTCCATTTCTGGGGCTCAGAGGACTGATTTCACGCTGAATTTCTGAGTTCTCCCTTGGCTGGCAAAGGACAAAGCAAACTGAAGACTTGGGTAGCATTCGGTTAAACAGATAATTAGTTATACTTTGTAGTTTGAGGCAAGGGAAGCTCTAAAAGGGCTATGCCACTCTCTGCTGATGAGATGATCCCCCTTTTCACCACCCTGGGGCCAGAGGGGAAGGGAACCGAGGCACAGATGTCAAGTCATTTTCCCAAGGTCACCCAATTAAAGTGAAGGAGGAAAAGCAGTCTGGCCTTGTGAAAAAAGCCTAGGCTTGGGTTCTCATCCCGGCCCTGCCACTTGTCTGCGGTGTGACCTTCGGTAAATCGCTGTAACTTCTCTGTGTCTCAGTTACCTCATCTGTAAAATGGGGACTGACTGTGAGCCCCACGTGGGACAGGGGTGGCATGCAATCCAATTATCTCTTACCTACTCCTGGCCTTAGTACAGAGCCTGGCACATAGTAAGCGCTTAACAAATGCCATTAAAAAAGAAAAGATGGCAGAGGGAGCACTCGCCATTCCCTCCTCCCCCCCTCCATCGCATGGTGGAGGTCTTTTGAGTACATGCACCTAGTAAAATTAGGAAAGAAAGCATTGTGCAGTTTGAATTCTGTTGGTTTTTGAAACTCTCCTTTCCTCTACGAGCAGTCAATCAATAGGATTTATTAAGCGCTTACTATGTGCAGAGCACTGTACTTAAGCGCTTGGGAAGAATACAGCATAACGGAGTTAGTAGACATTCCCTGCCCACGAGGAGCTTCCAGTCTAGAAGGGGAGACAGACATTAATGTAAATTACGGATATGGACGTGAGTACTGTGGGGTAAAGGAAATGGCTTTTGAAATCCACCCTTCCAGATTTTCCAGATTGCCTTTTGGCCTCTGACCTTTTAGAATCATATTTTATCATGGCGCGGGCGCTATTAAAAGTGAAATTTATCACGGTCACAGGGCAGCGGGGATTCAAACCACAACAGCATTGTTGTTTTATATAGGTTCCTGACGCTCCTTAGGGCACAACACCCGGCTCTGCCCCTGGGGTTGGAGTAACCACCGTTGCACAAACTTCAGTGCTTTGCCTCAGTTACTTGCAATTCTGTTTTACAAAATTCAGTGAGGTGTTTTTTGTTTTTTTGTTTTAAAGTGCTGGCAAGGATGTTCATAATTAGAGGTGGCACGAGTTAGCTTGGAGGATCTGAGAAGATGTCCAAATCTTTGTGGTTTGGCCCAGAAAGTTGGCATCTTCCTCCTCAAGGGTATTTTTGAATTGTGTCCTTTGGATCTGTCCACTGAGGGCTAGCTTGGCATTTCATCCGCTCGGAGGCCCCAGAGGAGCTTGTACTCCACTCGGTCCCTTCTGTCAATCTTCCCGCCTTCATCCTGGGAAGCAGCGTGGACTAATGGAAAGAGCGCCGGCCTAGGACTGAGAGGGCCTGGGTTCTAATCCAGCTCCGCCACTTGTGTGCTGTTGTGACTCATTTCACTTCTCTGGGCCTCAGTTGCTTCATCTGTACAGTGGGGATTAAGATTGTGAGCCCCATGTGGGACAGGGACTGTGTCCAACCTGATGAGCGTGTATCTACCCCAGTGCTTAGACTGGTGCCTGGCAACACAGAAAGTGCTTAACAAATACCATAAAAACAAGTTATCTGTGCTTCAGTTCCCTCATCTGCAAAAATGGGGAATCAATCCCTGTTCTCCCTTGTACTTAGACTTTGAGCCCTGTGTGGGACCTGATTATCTTGGATCTACCCCAGCACTTAGTGGAGTGCTTGGCACATAGTAAGCACTTAACAAACACCACAATAATAATAATAATAATAATTATTATTATTATGGCATTTATTAAGCGCTTACTATGTGCAAAGCACTGTTCTAAGCACTGGGGAGGTGACAAGGTGATCAGGTTGTCCCCCGGGGGGCTCACAGTTTTAATCCCCATTTTACAGATGAGGGAACTGAAGCACAGAGAAGTGAAGTGACTTGCCCAAAGTCACACAGCTGACAGTTGGTGGAGCCGGGATTTGAACCCATGACCTCTGACTCCAAAGCCCGTGCTCTTTCCACTGAGCCACGCTACTTCTCATCCAGTTGTTTGATTATTCAGTGGTTTTGTTGGAAGGCAGCATGCCTCTGCTAGTATTATTTCCTGCTACGTTTTTTCCGAGATCTTCAGGTTGCAAGGGGCAGGGAATGGGTTTGATAATTCTTATGTATTGGGCTCTCCCAAGCGCTTACAGTGCTCTGCTCATAGTAAGCATTCAATAAATACCATTGATTGATTGACTGATGGCAACGTGCCTCTGTTAGTTTTATTTCCACTAGGTTTTTCCCAAGGTCCTAAGGTTGCGAGGGGCCTTTGGGGTCCATTTGGGATTCTCTTGTTTCAAGCAAGATTCCTACTAATCATCCTAAGCGCGGTGACTGAGGGGTGGGGGAGGGTTTTTGAGGCTTTCCAGCGGCCCATTCCAGGGTTTCGCAGCCACTGACTTTCAAAAAGCCCCTCCCAGAGAATTTCCTGACTCCGGGAAGTACCCAATCAATCAACCATACTTATTGAGCACTTACTACTTTGTGCAGAGTACTGTACTAAGCTCGAATATAGTCCCGCTAGACTGTAAGCTCATTGTGGACAGGGAACGTGTCTGTTATATTGTTATATTGTATTCTCCCAAGTGCTTAGTACAGTGGTCTGCACACGGTAAGTGCTCAATAAATACCGTTGCCTAAGTGCTTGGGAGAGTGCAGTCCAACAGAAGGGGTCTTGGCTGGGATCTGCCAACTTGTACTTCCCAAGTGCTTAGTACAGTGCTCTGCACACAGTAAGTGCTCAATAAATACGATTGATTGATTGATTGATTGATCTGCCCAGCATTCTCAGAGAAGCTTGGATGGCTATTCACATCGGCCGGGCGTTCAGGTTTTGTAAGCTGTTTGGGAAAAACATTAACCTCTTAGGTGGCTAGTATGAGAAGCAGCGTGACACAGTGGCAAGAGCACGGGCTTGGGAGTCATAGAGGTCATGGGTTCTAATCCCGGCTCCGCCACTTATCGGCTGTGTGACTCTGGGCAAGTCACTCAACTCCTCTGTGCCTCAGTTACCTCATCTGTAAAATGGGGACTAAGATTGTGAGCCCCCCGTGGGGCAACCTGATCACCTTGTATCCCCCCAGCGCTTAGAACAGTGCTTTGCACTTAGTAAGCGCTTAACAAATACCATTATTATTATCAGTATGCCAGCGGGTACCTCGAGGAAGCAATCTGGTAAATGCCAAGAGCCCCTGCCCGAGGGAATCGAGGCAGGGCATCTGTCCGACTCGTTATATTCCTCTCGGCCGGGCCAGCAGAGAGTTGAGCCACTTTCAAAAGTTCCTGAATTACTCTGAGGGAGCCACTAACACAGCTAGCAGGTTCTGCTGGTAGCCAGAGTGAGGGCATCACTTGGCGGGTGATTGACAGGTGTGATAAGCACATCTGTGAGCAATCCAGCCATACATCTCAGAGTTTAGGAGTTCCAATCCTGAAACAGGCTTAATCTTGGGAAATTATTATCATTATCATTTATTTATAATAACATATATCATTATATAGTATATATAACAATATAATTGAGCCCGTTGTTGGCTAGGGACCGCCTCTACATGTTGCCGATTTGTACTTCCCAAGCGCTTAGTACAGTGCCCTGCACACAGTAAGCGCTCAATAAATACGATTGAATAATAATGATGAAATTCATTAAGCACTTCCTATATACCAAGTACTGCTTTAATCGCTGGGTTCGATACAAGATAATCAGGTTGGGCACAATTCCTGTCCCCTATTGGGGTCACAGCCTAAGTAGGAGGGAGAACAGGTATTAAATCCCCATTTTGACAGAAGAGGAAACAGGCCCAGAGTTGTGAAGTGACTTGCCCGAGATCACACAGCAAGGAGTTGGCAGCATGGGGGTTAGTACTCCCAGGCCTGGGCTATTTCTTTTAGCCCACACTATTTCTCGGATCATTGGGAAATTAGGGGGTCAGAGGCTCATCAACTAGGTGGAAAATGGGGCGCTTTCTGCTGCTTCCCAGTCAGTTGACTTATTCAGAAACCACAGTTTCATTTGGGCAAAGTAGAGAGATTGGGGTGGGCTCCCCACCATCTTCTGCCTGTGGTTTGGGGCTGCAGGGGACCCATGGGGACGTTTTGGGGGGTGCACAGAGATCCCCCTCATCCCGCTCCCCTTAGGACAGAAACAAACTTGTTTTCCAGAGGCCGTTCAGCACATCTAGAAATTGCTGTCAGCATGATGGCATTGGGAGCAAGTGAATAAACGGATGGATTTTCCAGGTTGTTCTATTGGAAGCATTCTTGTTTATTTTGGGAGAGCATTTTCTTTGCACCCCTAGGCCCTTTGAGCAAAGGATGAACTTTAAAAAAAAAAGCGCACGGGTCTGGGACTCAGAGGGACCCAGGTTCTAATGCCGGCTCCGCCGCTTGTCTGCTGGGTGACCTCAGACAAGTCGCTTCACTTCTCTGGGCTTCCGTCACCTCACCTGTAAAGTGGGCATTAAGACTGTGATCCCCATGTGGGACAGGGACTTTGTCCAACCCAATTAGCTTGTTTCTGCCCCCAGCGCTTAGTACAGTGCCTGACACATAGTAAGCGCTTAACAAATGCCATTAAAAATAAAACCCCAAAAAACCAAACAACCCATGGTCTTGTCTTTTGGCAGTCGTGGTCCCTGTGTTGAGATGTTGGGCCTGTTAGAACCTGATGAGGGGTAAAGACCTTCTTCATGCTGCCTGGGTGTATCCGTTTTGTTTATCAGTTGGATTTCTCGGGGGGATAGGATGATGCGCGTCAAGCAGTGGATTTAGTAAGTTATCTTGGGCCCGGACACCCGAAACATTCACCTTTCCCTGGTGGGGTTGGGAGTTTTGATTCACCCATTTTCCCCAGAAGGTCTCGGTGACTTTTAGCTAGTGACATCCAAATTGGTAGGCAACCCTTCTTTAATTCTACTGTTGGTAGAATTTTTAAACAAGGCCAATTCTGTTGGCACCAGAGCCAAGGTGAGCAGCAGGAAGGGGTTCCGGCCAGAGCAGAGAACCTCCCCTCCCCATCTTACCTTTTCCTTTCTCACTAGCTGCTTCCCCTCACCCCCAGCCCCGCGGGGCAAGTGGAAATGGCTGTAGCACCTCAAAGTAAACTCCCGCCAACGTTTCCAAAAATCTTGCCACCTTTCCAGCTGATTTCAATTCCCCAGGTGCTGTCTGGAGTGTGTTCTGGGCCAACGCAGTGTGAGATTGCCTTCCTTGAAAGTGACATTTGGTTCTTCCAAACTAATAAATATCTGTGTACATTAATGTCTGTCTCCCCTCGCCCCCCAGACTGTCAGCTCATTGTGAGCAGGGAGTGTGTCTGTTTATTCTTACATTGTACTCTCCCAAGCACTTAGGACAGTGCTGTGCACACAATAAGTGCTCAATAAAGACAGTTGACTGACTCTTCCCTGCTCCCGACCCCGTGGGCCGCTGCTCTGTAGAATCAAAAGTTAAGTTGGCCATTCCTCTTGTTTCCCACCTTTCGGTTGGTCTTTTGACTTAGGAGATGCTCCCTCTACCTACGAGATGCTAGTGTAGTAGCTGCCTCTTGACTTTCGACCTTTGTGTGAGCCTAGGTCTGCTTTTTAAAAAAAGAAAAAAAAACTTTTTCTAGCAGGCATTCATTATATCCAAAGATAAGTCCATGGGTGAGCATTAACACAGTACCTTTGTTTCCTCTTGCTCTAATGAGGTTCTCACCGTCGGCCATGCTTAAATCCCGGTCTCACCTGTAGCTGCAACTGTGTTGGTCTTGGATCCGTTGGACATTTTCCCCATCCGTCATTAGTACAGTCTGCTCCGTATATCCCGCCAAGCATGACGCAATATTATTCTACCAGAGGCCCCAGTTTTAAAGCGTCTTCAAGCAAGTTCGGTGCAGTTTTGAAATTTGGCATGAAACGGCGGCTTTGGAAAGCACCTGGAGAAGTAGCCAATCTTTCCAGTTCTAGAAGGAGGGCGTTATCTAGCCCCTCCCAGCCTCAATGACAGAGTGTCAGTTTTCCGGAGAAGAAAGTCAACAACTCCCCTTGGGAACGCAAACAAGATTGTCGGGAAATCTGTGATTGAAATCATCTGAGCTGTAAGACAATCCGGGCAACCAAGACTCTCAAAAACCAAGAATAGAGAAACGATTTCATTCCAAAGTTGTGGTTTTTCAATTTTTTAAATTATTACTTTAAGGCAAACAGAGGCTTTCCAGAGATTTTTTTCCCCCCTCCTCTAGCCTGTAAGCTTGATGTGGGCATGGAGTGTGTCTGTTGTGTTCTGTTGTAATCTCCTAAGCACTTAGTACAGTGTTGTGCACACAGTAAGTGCTCAATAAATACAAATGACTGACTGGAGGTAAATATTAGCTTTCATTTCTTTTAAACCTGAGATTTTCCGGAGTTGACAGTTGGGCGGCTCTTCGTTCCGGGCTTGAGAAATGTGTGCAGACAGCAGTCAAAATCGGCCCTAAAAAGAAACTTTAGAGAATTGGCCTAGTGTTAGTGTTCTTGGAGCAGAGATGGTCAAGTTTTAGTCCTTATGTAATTCATTCTTTCGGGAGGCGTCGATCGGTGGAAACAAGGACTTGTAATGGAAATTCTGAACCTGCCTCAAGTGCAATGTTTCCAACAACCTAACACTGTTCCTCATAGATTTTCCTTACTGCAGCTCGAGATGGTTGGACCTGAGGGAGTTGCTTAGAAAGTCTGGGGATGTCACTTTCGGGGCCAGGCTAGATTTGTTGTTGCTCTCTAACGGGTCTGTTGCGTTTGGTAGGATCTCCTCCTTCCCCACTCTCTCACCCTACTGGGACTTTTTAAGATGGGTTACAGAGGCAGGTTTTCCTTGGTGGGGATGGGAGGGATGGAGGAACTGTTGCAGAGGAGCAACGTGGCCTAATGGAAAGAGCATGGACTTGGGTTCTAATCCTGGTTCTAATCCACTTGTCTGCCTTGTGGCCTTGGGCAAGTTGCTTAACTTCTCTGTACCTCAGTTCCCTCATCTGTAAAATAGGGATGAAGACTGTGAGCGCCATTTTAGGAGAAGCAGCGTGGCTCAGTGGAAAGAGCCCGGGATTTGGAGTCAGAGGCCGTGGGTTCAAATCCCGGCCCCACCAATTGTCAGCTGTGTGACTTTGGGCAAGTCACTTAACTTCTCTGGGCCTCGGTTCCCTCATCTGTAAAATGGGGATGAAGACTGTGAGCCCCTTCGTGGGACAACCTGATCACCTTGTAAACTCGCCAGCTTAGAACAGTGCTTTGCAAATAGCAAGCACTTAATAAATGCCATTATTATTATTATGTGGGACAGGGACCGTGTCCAACCTAACTACCTTGTTTCTTACCCAGTGCTTAATAAAGTGCCTGGCATATAGTATGCACTATTTAAAAGAAAAAGAGGACCTGTTCCTTCAGTGGGGGTTTAGTAAAAACTCCTTGACACCATCTCCAAAACGCTGGGAAAAGATTTCCTTTGGTAAAGTGGTAGCCACTGTGCCCACAGGATTATTGCGGTCAATCTCCAGAGAACGATCCCTTCCAGAAATACTCCAACCAAAAATACCCAACATGCCCACTGGATTAATCCATCGTGGTATGTACTGAGCGCTTACATTGGGCACAGCACCATACTAAGCGCTTGGGAGAGTATAGTATAGCTGGTAGACGCGATCCTTGCCCGCAGAGAGTGTGCGGTCTAACAATGGTCATTATGGCTCTGCCTTTGCCAAGTCTCTCTCTCCTACGGTCGCCTCTTTGGCTTGTGGGAGTGGGCATCAGAGTTGCAAAATTTCTGAGGTTCCTTGTCAAACTTCCCAGAGCTGATGTTCCTTTGAAAAAGCAACCACCCCGCAACCCCAAAAAAAATCCCACCCGTGTCCCTCCCAAAGGTGAAGGTAAAACCAGCCCCCTTCAACGATCTAGACTGTGAGCCCGTTGTTGGGTAGGGACCGTCTCTGTATGTTGCCGACTTGTACTTCCCAAGTGCTTAGTACAGTGCTCTGCACACAGTAAGCGCTCAATAAACGCAATTGAATGAATGAATCTCAGACGCGGGTTCGGTCTCGCGCCAATGAAGCCGAGATGCCCTGGCAGCCTGACCCACCGAGAAGAGCGGAGGCACCTGCTCAAAGCTAAAGTGGTCCCTCTTTGTCCCATTCTTTAGCTTTTCATTCAAAAGGCGGCATTTTCGTTGCTTGAGGCGGCCAAAGGACTGGAGCCACCCACCGCCCTGGCACCTGTTCTTCAGGGTGGTGTGCCAGCCAGTATTCATTCATTCAGTTGTATTTATTGAGCGCTTACTGTGTGCAGAGCACTGTACGTAGAGCTTGGGAGAGTACAGTCTAACACTGTAACAGACACATTCCCTGTCCACAAAGAGCGTGCAGTCCATCCTGTGACCTCCCCGTCAGCTGCCACCACCACCCCCATCGGCTCTTGGGAACCTTGGCACTCTCCCTTGCCCAGACTTGATCTTCTTGGGTGGTAGAGTCAACCTGCGCCGGGAGGGGAGGAAAGAACTAGAAGCATTATGGCCTAGTGGATAGAGCACGGCTCTGGTAGTTGAGAGACCTGGGTTCTAATCCCGGCTCCGCCACTTGTCTGCTGTGTGACCTTAGGCAAGTCAGTTCACCTCTCTGGGCCTCAGTTACCCTGTGTGTCAAACGAGGATTAAGACTGTGAGCCCCACGTGGGACAGGGACCGTGTCCAACCTGATTACCTTGGATCTACGCAGTGCTTAGTGCAGTGCCTGGCAGATAGTAAGGGCTTAACAAATATCTTAAAAAAAAAATTGTTTCCAGTCGGGTCAGCCTTTGCAACCTTACCAACTTTACCATCCGCCTTCCCCCTGCACCCTCCTCTCCCACTCTCCTTATCCGGTCCCCCTTCCAGATCACGTCTACACCCATGGCAGGGGAGTTGCCACCTGGAGGTGACGATTTCTTCCGGGACTCCCGAGTGTGGCAGGTGACCGTGACACTGAATTGGGCTACAGGATTTCTGGAGGCCACCTGGCCGCCTTCTAATGAGATGTTCCCTCAGAGCGAAAGAGGAGAACTGCCATTTCTGGGCCCGTCCTTCGGAAAACAAGGTGCCACTTTGAAAACAGCTTTGAGAGAGGCAGATTTCAGGACCTTGATCTGGGTGGGGTCACGTGTGTGGGGTCACGTGTGGGTGCGTGTGTGTGTTTGTGTACACGCTCCCATGTGCCTTCCCTTTTGAAAGGTTCTAGTAAGGTAGATCTGGTCTCTGGCCGATGGCAGTTTCAGCAGATTCATGGGATTTCCCCCTAAAGTTCAAACCTCGGCTCTCAGCCTTGGAGTTTTGCGGTTGCTACCGCACCAATCCCAACAACAAGCCGGCAAATCTACCCCGTACAAAGTGGTGGATTTGCAGGAAGGGTTGAGCTGAATGATTCTTGCAAAGAAATCCCCTTGAGGCTTGCAATATTTTGTCTTTTTGATAATCTCCCCAAATCCCTTTTCCTAGTTCCTCTTTTCGTACCCAGAAATGCCTTCTAATACCCCCTAAGCCTCAGCCCCGCTCCTGGTGTGCGGCAGAGTTGTCGTCTCTCCCCAGTTTTGGTTCCCTACCCCCGAGACAGGAAGAAATAGTGCCGAGCCGGAGAGCGGAGAAGAGGGACCCTCGGCGGTTTCTTCAGCACACAAAAGTGGTGAATAGAGTCCCGCTCAGCCTCCAGACCCCTCTCTTTCTGTGGGTAATTAGGGCCACATTGATTCTTATTGCAGCTGGCAGCTACTCACTGTTGCCTTTTTCGGCTGGTGACCCCTGAGCCCCGTGACCTTTCCTGGGGTTAGTCGTCGGCCCTTCCCATTGTGATGGGGGTGAAGTGGCTCATGTGGAGTTGATTATTTCCTTGCTCGTCTGGCCTTTTCGGTGCCATAACTCCAAGTCACTTCCATTCTCCCCCATCCCCCCCGGCCTCCATCCCCCCCCCTCCCCGCTTTTGGCCGTCCGCAGTGAAAGGAAATGCTTTCGCTGGCACCGGGATCAGTTTGTATGCTTGGCCGACTCGATTGAGACCCCGGAGAAGCAGGGGGAGGGGCCCCTGGGGCTCTAGGTGCTACATTTCCTTATTAACGGTCGATGGGAATGATTGAGAGATCATTAAGGGTTCATAAAACTGGATACTTGAGAAGGGGCTCCGAAAAGCCGTTTTTCAAGCGGAGGGCGGGGGCCGGGGTGGCGTAGCCGGGGATGCTGCAGAGGGAGGGGCGTGGAGAGGCAGAGAATTTGGGGCTGGGGACGCTGCGGAGGGAAGGGCGTGGAGAAGTTGGGGCTGGGGGTGCATCCCTAGCCGCTTGTCACGTACCAGACCTCTCTGTCTCTCCCTCAGACTCTGAGCCATTTGGCACCTCTGAGAATGCATCCGTAATTTATTTATTCATGTTAATATCTGTCTCCCCCTCTAGATTGAAAGCCTGGTTTGAGCAGGGAACGTGTCTACCAACTCTGGTGTATGGTACTCTTCCAAGCGCTTAGTACAGTGCTCTGCATGCAGTAAGCGCTCAGCAAATACCATTGAGTGCCTCTGTGTCAGTTTGCACGTGACGGCTTCAAGGGATGCTCAGCCTCTTAGGGGAAGCGGGAGTGACCCCGCCAGAGGTGAGCACTTGCTAACTGTAATATTTGTTCAGCTCTCACTGTGTGCCAGCCACTGTTGTGGGATAGCTACAAACAAATCAGATTGGACACAGCCCGTGTCCCACATGGGGCTCCCAGTCTTAATCCCCATTTTACAGATTAGCACAGAATTGAAGTGACTTGCCCGAAGTCACACAGCAGACGTGGAGGAGCCGGGACTAGAACCCGGGGCCTTCCGACTCCCAAGGCCGTGCCTCTCCCAACTATTACAATGAGGTGGTACGTCTTTGGCTACTGGACTTGTAGCCGCCGCCCCCACCTGCCAATAAAGTCAGCGGAGGAGGATGCTTGCCATCTGTTCCTCTCATCTTGCCAGACCCCAATGCAGGCAGCGGGAAGACAGTCGACGATCAAAGGGCCCCGGTGAGCTCCGAAGAGTCGCAGCCCGAGGAATGTGTCGGATTACTTTCTCTTCCAGCCTTAGAGGCTCCAGGGCCTTTTAAAGGTGCCTCAGTGTGAAATTTAATGAGGTTGCCCGGCTCCCTGAAATCAAGCCAGAGGGTTGGATTTCCACCCCGGGATCTTATTATTTGGCTCAAAGAGCCGAGGTGATTTTTTTCCCCCTCATCCCGCACCAGATCTCTGGTCCTCGGACTGACGCGGGCCTGTGGAGAATAAATGACTGTTTATTTAGGGAGAATGCCCCATTGATAGCAAATGATGAACGCTCTCAATCCGTCAGTTGATGGTATTTATTGAGCGGTTACTGGGTGCAGAGGGCTGTACTAAGCGCTTGGAAGAGTACGGTAAAAGAGAGTTGGTAGAGGTGTTTCCTAACGCAACGAGTGGCCTAGTGGATAAAGCGTGGGCCTGAGAGCCAGAAGGAACTGGGTTCCGATTCTGGCTCCGCCACTTGTCTGCTGGGTGTCCTTGGGTGAGTCACTTCTCTATGCCTCAGTTGCTTCATCTGGAAAGTGGGAATTAAGACTGTGAGCCCCGTGTGGGACATGGACTCTGTCCAAGCTGATTAGTTTGTATCTATCCCAGTGCTTAGTGCAGTGCCTGGCACATTGTATGAGCTTAACAAATACCGTAGAAAAAAGAGCTTATGGTCTAGAAAATAAAGTATAAATCACGTCTAAGGGTTCAGGGCCAGGAGGGGGATACATCCAGAGCCCCCGGATGCAAACTCTGCCCTTAAGGAACTTCCTAAAAATAGGTCCCAAGCACTGGAGATATTTGCCTGAAACGTTTTATATATTTAATGTCAGACTGGCATCAAATGATGGATGAAGACCAGGACATTTGGAAAATGGCATTTAATTGATGTGGTGCATTTATTTGTCAGTAAAGTTAGCTGAATGTTCTCCTACAGCTTTGGCAGTGCAGGGTAAAGGAGTGCAAAAATGTAATTGGTGCTGACTTGGTTTGTTCTGTTCACACTCATGGTCACCGAGAAGTCCAGTTAGGACAGTCGGGACTGTCTCTAGATGTTGCCAATTTGTACTTCCCAAGCACTTAGTACAGTGCTCTGCACATAGTAAGCGCTCAATAAATACGATTGATGATGATGATGATGACAGTCCCTCAGAAAGCCTCCAGCAGAAGGTGCCCGACAGTGAGGATGCTGAGGCCCCAAACAGAGGGGAAGTCTCCAATCTCCATCCTGGAAACGGAAACAAACACCGTCCCCTTTCACCCTCCTTGCCTGGTCGTTACGCTACTCGGTGTTCCCAGTCTTTATAATCTGGAATGTCATCAGGTAAAAATGTTCCTTCTCTAATTCCGGGGGGAGAGAGGGGAAGCCGTAAGGGGGAATGAAGCCACTGAAGAATGCTTGGGATTTCTTTCCCCGTTGGAGATTGCAGCACTCCGCTAGGGTGAAGTCTGGACGATTTTGAGAGATGTACGGGACTGAGTCTTTGGTGGCATGGAAGATGAGAGTCCAAAGGGAAATGTCTGAAAATGGCAAAAGGACCTTGATGCTGCCTTTGGTTTCTGTTGCTTCTCCTAGGATTTGTCAGGAGATTGGTGCAGGGGCTTCTTGCCAGCCACTGGATTTTGGGGGACAGAGTTGGGCAGGCTTATTGGACCCTGCGCCAGGCCTGGCCTGATTCCAGAATAATTATCAGGGGAGGAGGTTTGAGGAGCTGAAGCGCTCTTCCTTCTGGCTTCTTTTCTCCTAGTAGACTCTGAGAGGCAAGCGTGACCCAAGTCAGCCCTCAGAGGTCTGGCTCCCTGAGGTTTTCCCCGAGTCCCTGAGGACCAACCCTTTGCCCTCCTCTTACCCTCCTCCTTCCCCTCACCCTCATCCCTGGGCAATGCCTTCAGGCACCAGCTGGAACTTTGGAGCTGCTAATGTTTTATCTCTGAATATCGGCTCTTGTTCTTCATCATGGCCACCTCTCGGGAAAGGGACAGAAAGTTTTGGGGAGAACTCTGGGCCCCCAGTCGATGCTAAGCTCAACAGCTAAGTAATTGAATTTATTCAGAAGGGGGAAAAGAACAAATAGCCTCCCAGTAAAATGGCATCTAGATTAAGGTATGATTAGCAGGTTTGATGGATTGACAAATGAAAGGTGTGGGCAGGGAATGTGCCCTCCGATTCTGTTGCATTGTACTCTCCCAAGCTCTGCACACAGTAAATGTTCAGTAAATCCCATCGACTGATTGATACAAGGCGTGTTAGGATCTAGCATTCCCAATTGCTGTAATTTCCGGCCAGAAGAACGCTAAGGCATCACGTGGCAAGATGCCCACAAAACAATGGAACCTGGTCCTACTGTTGGATTGGGGAGAGCTTGCCACTTGTCTTCTCTGTGACTTTGGCCAAATCACTTCATTTTTCTGGGCCTCAGTTTCTTCCTCTGTGAAGTGGGTATTCAATACCTCTTCTCCCTCTGACTTTGATCGTGAGCCCCTTGTGTGACAGGTACTGTGTCCAACCTGATTACCTTGTATCTACCCTAGCACTTAGAACGGGGCTTGATATAATAATGGTAAGCGCTTTATATAATAATAATAATCAGGTACAGAAATTCAGTTGCCTCTTCTGCATGCGTGTGTCGATTTTTTTGTGTTGGCTACCCCAGAAATTCTCTGATTTGGGGGCTCAGAATGGACCGCTTATATTTTGCGGCGGCCTACATTACAAAGGGAGTGTCCGCTGGGACCCGATGCGAGCTCACCTCCTTATCCGTGGCAGCTGACCGGTCTGGATCCAGGCTATCTAAGGCGCATGGGTTCTTCATAAGGAAATTAACTCAGCAAAAGAATTTCCTGCTTCTGAAAGGGTATACGGCCTCAAAAGCCAAGTCTGTGTTCATAAATTAATCAGAGTTATCCCCCTAATCCGGAAAGAAAGTGAAAGCATTAGGGAGGGAACCCAGAACGACCATCCCCGATAGCCCTCAGAGAAGCGAAGGGATCAAGTCGGGAATTGCCGGCAAAAGCGTTCCCCAAGGGGCTTTTCTGACAGCATGGTGAAAAGGGGTTATAAAAGCACTTGGTTCATAACCTGAGCAACATGAAGTTAAGTAAACTTCAGGGAAATATTTCCCTTCCGATTTCAACCCCGGAGCTGGAGCGGATGTGGCTGGGGGAGAGCCACCTCTGAACTAGGAGATTGAAACGCCAGCGTGCGAAGCCTTCTTTTCCAACAGGACGTCCCGGGGAGCAGCGGGGCCTAGTGGAAAGTGCCCGCTCCTGGGAGTCAGAGGACCTGAGTCCTAATTCCAGCTCAGCCAGTTACCTGCTGTGGGACCTTGGGTAAGTCTTTCGCCTTCTCTGTGCCTCAGTTCCTTCATCTGTACAATGAGGATTCGATATCCGTTCTCACTCCGGTTTAGACTGTGAGCCTCATGTGGGACCTGATTATCTTGTGCTGGGGCACATAATAGATTCTTTAACAAACACCACAGTTAATTAATTAGGGGCTAAGGCCCTAAGGGGAAGGAAGATAGCCAAGGAGTTAAAGGTCCGCTCTGACCTGAGCCCTCTGGGGAGTGGTCCTCTGGATGGGATTTTGGCCAGATGACTCTGTTAAACAGCAGCTGTGCTAATGGGAAGGGAGATGTTTCCCAAGTAACTGAAATCATCAGGACTTTTGACTATCAATCAGTCAATCATATTTATTGAGTTATATTGCCAACTTCTACTTCCCAAGCGCTTAGTACAGTGCTCTGCACACAGTAAGTGCTCAGTAAATACGATTGAGTGAATGAATGAATTGAGTGGTTACTGTGTGCAGGGCACTGTTTTAAGTACTTGGGAGAGTACAGTGTAACAATATACAGAGTTGGAAGACACATTCCCTGCCCACAAAGAGCTCACAGTCTAGAGGGGGAGACAAACATTAATATAAATTATGGGTATGTACATAAATGTTTTGGGGCTGAGGGAAGGGCGAATAAAGGGAACAAATCCAAGTGTGCAGAAGGGAGTGGGAGAAGAGGAATTGAGGGTTTAGTCAGGGAAGGTCTCTTGGAGGAGAAGCGCCTTCAATAAGGCTTTGAAGGTGGGTAGGTAATTGTCTGTCAGTTATGAAAAGGAAGGGTATTCCAGGCCAGAGGCGGGACGTGGGCGAGAGGTTGGCATTGAGGTAGCTGAGATTGAGGTACAGTAGGTTGGCATTAGAGGAGCCAAGTGTGAGGGCAGGGTTGTAATAGGAGAGCAGTGAGGTGAATTAGGAGAGGTCAAGGTGATGGAGTGAAAGCAGAAAGCTTTTTCAGGGCCAGGAGTTGGTGTTCGTTGGCTGGAGCTTTTTGGTCCTCTCCGGGGAAGCTGGGAAATTGCATCCTGGACCTTTGAGATAGGAATGGGTGAAAGGATGGTAAGGCAGCCACTCCTTCCCATTCTTCCATTTGGAGAGGAAGACTCGAATCCATTTCCCCCTCCTCAATCAGATCAGCAAGCATCCTCAGCCACGTTCCGGGTGTAGGACGGCGGTGTCCCAGACTGGGATCTCACCCAGCTTAGACAGGAAGTTCAAGGCTGGGCCCTCTGGGCCCCAACTCTGGTTTTGACTCTGGGGGGACAGTGAGCGATACCAGATGGAGGAGGAGTTGTGATGTTGGTGGGTAGAACAGTAGAGATAGGGCTTTTTTAACACTGCGGAAGAGGTCGGGCCTTTTTTTTTTTTTTTTACCAAAAGAAAGCCCAGGAAGAGGGCTTCCAAGACCTCCGATGATGGGGAGGATGTTCAGCAGGCAGAAGGAGCTCAATGAAGCCAACAGCACAGTGAGGGTGGAGGGAGAGAGAAGGACTTTGGGTAGGAGAGCCAACACAGCTAGGCTAGGAAAAAGATGGGGACGGAGACTTGTAAGGAGTTGCCCTCCCCTAACTCCTCCATAAAGCTTCCCACAGCTCCTAATGATAATAATTGTGGCATTTGTTAAGCATTTACTATGTGCCAGGCACTGTACTAAGCACTGGGGTGGATACAAGCAAGTCGGGCTGGACACAGTCCCTTTCCTCACATTGGGCTCACAGTCTTAATCCCCGTTTTGCAGCTGAGGTAACTGAGGCACAGAGAAGTTAAGTGACTTGCCCAAGGGCACCCAGCGGACAAGTGGCAGAGCTGGGTTTAGAACCCAGGTCCTTCCTAGTTCCAGGCAGGTGCTCTATCTATTAGGCTATGCTGCTTTTCTGATTTAGTTTCAGGCCCCGGGACCATGGTTATTGAGGAATCTGACCTTCTCCCTTCCCAACTCCCCAAATCCCCAACTGGGTTGACGGTTTGGGGCCCATTTTGGGGGAGCGTAGGAACAGAGCATTAAAGTTAAAAAGAAGCGCTACAGGGGCGGCTGTTTTGAATCAATTACCCTTAAATTTTTCCATGATGCTCCAATGACTTTTTGAACATTCTGAAGAATTATTTTAGAATTATTTTTAGAACAAATGTCCAGTCATGAACGCTTTGCATCCCTTTGCCCAAAATGGAAAGCACACATTGATAGAAAGTGCCGCCTCCTCTCACCCATCGACTTCAGCCAAGACTCTGGGTGAAATGGCAGGGGTCTCTGATCAGGCCCGGATCTGGCTGAAGATTTTCAGCCCCGCCTTTCGCCGAGCCCCCCGGTTCCACTTTTGGCCGGGTTCTCCTCTCAGCCAGAGGGAAGCTGGGCCTGTGTGATTATTGCTTGACCTCTTGGGAAATAGAAGTGGAAACACTGGCACATGGCTGGCCATTCCCAGTCGAGGAAAACCATGTGCATGGAGTGTGGATGGAGACTTTTTTTTTCTTTCTGGCTCGGCTCAGGGACTAAGGAAACGCTGCACTTGTGCGCTGCCCCAGGCAATTGCTCTGTCGATACTGATGTCTCAACTTGAGTAATAATAGCGTTTTTTAAGCCCTTACTATGTGCAAAGCACTGTTCCAAGCGCTGGGGAGGTTACAAAGTGATCAGGTTGTCTCAAGGCGGGCTCACAGTCTTAATCCCCATTTTACAGATGAGGTAACTGAGGCACAGACAAGTGAAGTGACTTGCCCAAAGTCACACAGCTGACAATTGGCGGAGCCGGGATTTGAACCCATGACCTCTAACTCCAAAGCCCAGGCTCTTTCCACCGAGCCACGCTGCTTCTCTAGCGTGAATGGCAAGAGGGGGTTAGAAATGGGGCTGTCTCTTCTTTCATTTATTCATTCAGTCATATTTATTGAGTGCTTGCTGTTTGCAGAGCACTATACTAAGTGCTTGGGAGAGTACATTCCCTGCCCACAGTGAGTTTTCAGTCTAGAGGGAGTGTGTGTCTCTCTCAGGAATACTCCATGGATGCAGTCTTACCAGCATCATGTTTGAATCAAAGCACAGCTATCACACTCACTCATATCAATCTGTCAGTGGTATTTGAGGACTTACCATGTGCAGAGCACTGAACCAAGCCCTTGGGAGAGTACAACAGAATGAGCAGACATGATCCCTGCCCGTAACCAGTTTACGTCTGTAATATACACACAAAAACCTTGTTCCAACACATGAATGGCCTGAAAGAAAGAAAACTCTTTATAATTGGGCCCCCAGATGCAGTACCCACATTAATCTCAACTCTCAGCAGATATTTCAAAATGAAACCTTGACTTATCTATAAAAAAAACTGCAAATTGATTCCTTCTGTCTTTGGAACTCAAACTGTTCAACTACTTATCTAGCCTTGCTAGTCTTTCTCTGGGTGTTTCAGTTCTCGTCCTTCCCCTTATCAAGGCAAGAGGTCCAAGGCCCACCAGTTTCACTCATGTTTGTTTAGTTTTTTTTTATTTTTTATTTTTAACTGTGTGCGCTTGTTAGATGGGCTAGATGTAGGATAATTAGATTGGGATCATCATCATCATCAATCGTATTTATTGAGCGCTTACTATGTGCAGAGCACTGTACTAAGCACTTGGGAAGTACAAATTGGCAACATATAGAGACAGTCCCTACCCAACAGTGGGCTCACAGTCTAAAAGGGGGAGAAAGAGAACAAAACCAAACATACTAACAAAATAAAATAAATAGAATAGATATGTACAAGTAAAATAAATAAATAGAGTAATAAATATGTACAAACATATATACATATATACAGGTGCTGTGGGGAAGGGAAGGAGGTAAGATGGGGGGATGGAGAGGGGGAGGAGGAGGAGAGGAAGGAAGGGGCTCAGTCTGGGAAGGCCTCCTGGAGGAGGTGAGCTCTCAGCAGGGCCTTGAAGGGCTCAGTCCGTGACCCACTGAGAGAGGGGTGGGAAGAGCAGGCATCTTATCTCCATTTTACAGATGAGCAAACTGAGGCACAGGGAGATTAAGTGATCACATGGTCTCACCGTAGGTCAGGGACAAAGCTGGGACTAGAGTCCAGGGCTCTTGACCCCGAGATCCATGCTTTTTCTGCTAGATCACGCTGCCTTCCTGTTCTCACTGTTTCTCCTTGTCCCTAGAAGTAATTTCCTCACCGTTCCTCGGATCTGCTGGAGCAATGGGACAGAATAGTTTGCAGAGTCCCAGGGCTCAATCTGGGCTGGGTGGGGCAGAGCTGAAGATTTCTTTTGACCCCTTGTAGGGCTCTAACTTGGCACCTCGGTCCCTCTGTGCGTGACTCTTATTATCCCCCCAAATAATCTCTCCCAGTTTTTTCACTGCCCTAGCATGACAACTCCCCATTTAATAGATCCTGCTGCAGCTGCCAGAACCATTTAAGGCTGGCTGCAGCCCACAGATAATTTGCGGGGAAAATAAGGTCAGTTTTCTCATCACCACACATTCTCACCTCTCTATTTGTCTGTCTCCATCTGTCTGTGTCTCTTTCTGTTTCTCTCTCTCTCTTTCTCTTTTTCTCCATCTCTTTTGTCCCATCCGATCCAAGTCCCTTTCTTGGCTGCTTCATGTCGCCCCACATTTTGTTTTTCAGGCCAACTCTGAGTCCTCTTTCCCTGTCTTGGCTCAGTTCTGAGCTCTGACTTCAGTCACATGTGCTCAGTTAATGCAATCAGGGTGTTTTTAAAACCCAAGATTGCTTTTCCTTGGAAATGTAAGTGATTAAAAAAAAAAAGTTAGGCTCTCCTACCCATTTCCCAATTCCCAGGAAAGATAAAGCTGTATTGTTCCTGGGGAGGGAAAGTTCCATTCTTGAAATTGGACTATTTCCGTGTTATTTTTCTTTATACTGTTTTCATAAAATAGTCCCTAAAGGTCTAGCACAGAACTCTGCACATTATGGACTCTCAATAAACAATTAATAAAAAGCCTCTTCTTCCTGTATGTCCAACATAATTCCTGGCCCTGTAGGAACCTACAGTTACAAAATCCAGAAGTTCTCTGTTGGCTCATCTGTTGGAAAACTGGCTTTTTTTTGGTGGTTGCTTTTTGTGGTATTTGTTAAGTGCTTGCTGTGTCCCAGGCACTGTGCTAAGTGCTGGGGTAGATACAAAATGATCAGGTTGGACACAGTCCGTGTCCCTCATGGAGCTCCCAGTCTTAACCCCCATTTTATAAATGCGGTAACTGAGGCACGGAGAAGTGAAGTGACTTGCCCGAAGTCACCCAACAGACGTTGGGAGGATTAGAAGCCAGGTCCTCTGACCCCCAGGTCTGTGCTTTTTCCACTAGGCCACGCTGCTTCTCGGGTAACTTGGGTAACGGGAAACATACAGTGAAAGGGCAGGATAAACAGAGAGAAAAAATAAAAAGGTGGTAAAGGAGATTCCCAGGAAGTCTGGATGTTGGTTTGGAGGACAGCTGTGGCTTAACTCGGTAGCTCATGGGTTGAGGTTAAAGTTGACCCCGAATGTACATTTCATTGCTTTTTACAAATAAATAGTTGAGGAGAGATTTGGAAAAGGAAGAAACCATCCCCCCTCCCTGCGACTCTTTGAGGAAAGTGTCTCCTGTTAACAAGTTCTTCGAATGTTTACTTTGCCCTGAATGCTTGCTAGTGGTGGGGCGCTCTTTGCCCTTGAACCAAGCGAGAATTCAAATAAACCAAAGCACTTTTCGCACAGCTGGCCTCTTCTGCCCACTGAGTGTTACCAAATATATCCTCTTCTCCTCCCTTCCAAAGAGGTCAGAAAACCGAATTCTGGAGAGGCAGCTCGAGACCCCGGCACCGGCGAGAATCGTCTGGGCTAGCCTTTCACTCGCCTTTTGGGAGCCTCAGTCGAGGTTGGTTGATTGGGGATGGCTGCAGAACACATCTTTGGTTTTGGAATATCATGTTGAATTTACTTCCCCCCTTCCCGTGATTTTTTTAAAAAGGGCCAATTCATAACTCTTTGTGTGCTTTCATGAGATTCTCAGAATGTAACCTTTAGTCATCTTAGCTTGAGTGGGAGAGCGGATTGTTTGCATGCTTTGGGCTCTGAAATGCGTACTTCACCATCCTACTTAGCGGGCTTCTATCTCATCTCTCTCGCCATCGGCCCGTTGCTAATGTCCTCTCTCTTGCTCAGAACTCCCTCCCCCTTTATATCCAACAGTCCACCACTGACCCCCATATTCAAAGTCCTATTAAAATCCTGTCTTCTCCAGGAAGGCTTTCACTTCTCTTCAACCCCCCTCCCCCCCATCCTTCCCATCTGCATCACCTGTGCCCTTGGGTTCAAATCCCCTCCCCTAAGCACTGGTTGAGTGACTAGAGGACTAAGGGCTGTATTTGAAAGATTCATTCAGAGTAGCTCTCCATATAAGGCCTAGGACTTGTAAAACATGTACTGAGTAGCGAATGGTGGAACTACAGAAATACAAAATACTTTCAGGAAGGAGGCCAGGGTCCTAGACTGACCTCCTCCTTTCTCATTTATCCTGTCCCCCGTTGCCAAAACTCCTGCCGGGCCATATGGAGAACCTCATCTTCAGGGGCCCATCCCCGCGCCGCCCCCAACCTCTGTCTCCACGGCTGTCAGTCATCATTCATTCAATCGTATTTATTGAGCGCTTACTGTGTGCAGAGCACTGTACCTCCACCTCCAGACTCCTTTCTCCCTCAGCCGCCCGCTCCGCTCCCATCTCCCTCACCCTCCCGCCCCCCATCACAGCCAACCACCCGCCACCCTGGGATTTCGAATCCGTCGGACCCCCTGGACGAACAAAAACGTTAGCTCCACCCCTCTTGCCCACGCTCCCCGTGTTTGTCTCTGCAGTGGAAAACTCCACCCTCGCTAACATCCGTGACGACTTTTCCACGCCCTGGTCCTTTCAAGCCCAAAGGACTGTAACGCTTTTGCCTGGTCTCCCAGCCCCCAGCCCTTTCCCCGCGCTAAAACTTTTGGCACACTCAGCTGAAATCTTTTTCTGGGCTCACTCCTTCAGGCCCGTGACTCTGGACCTCCCAGCTCTCCCTGTAGCGCCTCATCACTCACCACCAGGCCAAGTACCAATGTCTGACGGTGGCCTTAAAGTGCCTTTATCTGCTTAGCCTCCTCTAACCACCTGCTTTTTTTTTTAATTTTCTGGTGATTGGTAAACGATTACTATGTGCCAGGCACTGTACTAAGTGCTGATTAATGAGTTAATCAGGTTGGACACAGTCTTGCTCCACACAGGACTCACAGTCTTAATCCCCACTGTACGGATGAGGGGACTGAAGCCCAGAGAAATGAAGTGAATTGGCCAAGGTCACCCAGCAGACAAGTGGTGGATCCGGGATTAGAACCCAGCTCCTTCCAACTTCCAGGCCCGTGCTATATCCAGTAGGCCACACTCCTTCTCGGCTTTCTCCTTTAGTTCCAGCCAGGTATATTCGGTTCTCCCTCTCCTGCCTTCAGACCTCTGCCCACGTGGTTTCCCCGATTGATTCCCAGCATCCCAAGTCATATGAGCCGATCAATGATCTCTAGCACTTCTGTTATTCTGATACTCTTCAGAAACCCTTTTTGTATATATGTTGTTCAGTTGTATATTGGTTATTGTGATCACTCTGGAAAACATTTTATATTCCCCTTCCCCCACTAGACTGTAAGCTCCTTGCGGTCGGGGAATGTGTCACTTGCTTTGTATTTTCCAAGCATTTAGAACAGGGCAGTGCACCCAGTAGGGACTCAATAAATGCTGTCACTACCACTTCCACGAAAGCCTTCCTCGCTCCTGTCTGCTAGGCTACATCCCTTCCCTCTTTCAAACCATAGGCCCAGGTATAATTGTGGTATTTAAGTGCTTGCTATATGCCAGGCATTTTACTTAGAGTGGGATAAACAGAAGACATGCCTCCTCCAAGGAGCTTTCCATGTTAACTTCAAGCCCAGACAATTCCTTTCTAGATCTAAGATCATTAAAGCGTAACTGTACTTAGTTCAGGTGCAAACCATCCTCTAATGCTAAATACTAATAATCTTTTTCATCTAGAGCTCTTACTTTTTCCAGAGTGCTTTCCCATCAGTGACCTGGTTTTATCTTCCCAACTTCCGTGTAAGATAGGGAGAAGCAGATATTATTGCCCCCATTTTTCAGGTGAACAAACTTCTGAGGCTCAGAGAGGTTAAGGGACTCACCCAAGGTCACACAGAAAGCCTGGGACAGAGCCAGAAGGAGAACCCAGGCCTCCTAACTTTCTAGTCCCGGGCCCTTTCCACCAGACCATTTTGTAAATCAGTCATCATCATCAATCGTATTTATTGAGCGCTTACTATGTGCAGTCATTTGGTGAGCAGGTGAGTACAATACAGCAGAATTGGTCGACACATTCCCAGCCCACAATAAGTTTCCAGTCTAAAGGAGGAGACGGGCATTAATATAATTATGTAAAGTACTGCAATATTTATCAAGCGCTTACTATGTGCAGAGCGCCATACTTGGGAGAGTACAGTACACGAATGCCATGGGACTGAGGGTGGGGTAGATATCAAGTGCTTAAAGGGAACCGATCTAAGTGCGTAGGCCACACAGAAGGGAGAGGGAGTGGAGGAAATGTGGGCTCAGTCGGGGAAGCCCTCCTGGAAGAGGTGGGATTTGAATAATCAATCAATCAATCGTATTTATTGAGCACTGACTGTGTGCAGAGCACTGTACTAAGCGCTTGGGAAGTACAAGTTGGCAACATATAGAGACAGTCCCTACCCAACAGTGGGCTCACAGTCTAAAAATAAGGGTTAGGAGAGATAGGCATTCCTACAACTAAATGACACTCGTATGGTCTGGAAGCTCCCTTATAGCTCATTTATAGTGGTCTTTTAGGACCCCCTGTTGGGCAGATCTGCCCCCCAAGTTGATCTGGGCGCTCCCCAGAGCTCCAGAAATAGAGAAGGGGCCAGCCTGCCTCCCCCAGCCAGGCAAAGCCAAAGTGACTAAATGAAGCTTCTTTTTCTTCTCTCTGTTTCAGTGTGCCCTTTCTGCCCCGGGAGTCTGTCCGTCCACCTTCCGTCATCTGGCGCTATGCATCCGGTTTCCAGCTTGTTAGAGAAACTGCTGTACGTCACTCTTACGGTCCTGGGTTCTCCGGTCAATTCAGGTAAGGCGGCAGGAGCTAGTGGGGCCTGCTTTTGGTCAGTCCGCAGGGTTTGCGGTCTCCCGGTCCGCTCTTTCCCCGCTGACCGTGGGGCCGCTCAGATCTTCAGCCAAAGTTTCCCACAAGCAGGTGAGCCCGGGATGTTAGTAGGTCACTTCTCCAGGAGACAGATCTGGGGCCGCTCAGATCTTCAGGCCACGTCGCTGTCGCGCACGAAGGGTCTGTGGGTTTTGGTTTCTGCCTCCCAAATGAAAAGGGACCCGTTCTTTTGGCTCTCTCGGGGATCTCCGTGAATTTTGGCAGCAGATTTCCCGTCGGTCTTCGATTTCTCTTCTCCCTTTCGGTGGCTGGAAAAACACTTTGGCTTCCCGGCAGCAGCACGATGGACAGATGCAGGGGAGACCCTACATTGAACATGACCCCAGAGTTAAAGTTGAGCCTATTGTGAGCCCCAGGTGGGACAGGGCCTGGGCCCGACCCGACCATCTTTTGTGTCCCCCAGGGCCGGAAAAGTGCTTTGCACACAGGAAGCCCTTGGGAGTCAGCGTGAAGCACTTGGAAAATGGCACGAGCCTGGGAGCTAGAGGACATGGGTTCTAACACCAGTTCTGCATTTCACTTCTCTGGGTCTCAGTGACCTCATCTGTAAAATGGGGATTCAGATTCTGAGCCCCAAGTAGGACAGGGACCATGTCCAACCCGATTTGCTTGTATCCATCCCAGCGCTTAGTAGGTGCCCGGCACATAGTAAGCACTTAACAAATACCACAGTTATTATTATTGTCTGCTGTGTGACCTTGGGCAAGTCATTTCACTTCTCTGGGCCTCAGTGACCTCACCTGAAAAAAGGGGAGTGAGACTGTGAGTCCTGTCTGGAACAGGGATTTTGCCCAACGTGATTAGCTTGTATCCACCTCAGTGCTTAGTGCAGCGTAATAAACACCATCATCACTAAATAAATGCCGCTATTTTTACTATTATGAAGACACACATCCCAGCGCTTCCGTCGCCCCCCAGCTAAGACCTCAACAACTCAGGCGGTGAAAGGGTCTCACTCAACAACCGGGCCGCAAACGGACGAGGTCAAGGCAGCTGTTTTGCTGCTGAGGAGGGCACAGGAGTATTTGATGTCACGGCCCCCCCGGACGCAGGACAGCTGGTCCGGGATCAGAGTGCGATGCTGGCCGTGGGGCGCGGAGGGGCACGGGTGGTAAAACGAACCCCACCACCCCCTGGGAAAGGCCACCCTGGGGCCTGGTGGGGAAAGTCTGGGATATCCAGTGTTGCCAATTTGTACTTCCCAAGCGCTTAGTACAGTGCTCTGCACATAGTAAGCGCTCAATAAATACGATTGATGATGATGATGATGATGTCCAGAGCCAAAGTTTCCCACAAGCAGGTGAGCCCAGGATATTAGTAGGTTACCTCTCCAGGAGACAGCAGCTTCCAGTCTAGAGAGACTGTAAAGAGACAACCCGCTATGGGTCTGATCTAGTGGGATAAGAAGGATGCTGCTATTTTTTTTAATTTTACTATGGTATTTTAGCACTAACGTTCCAGGTACTGTTCTAAGGGCTGGGGTAGATAATAATAAAAATAATGATGATGGTATTTGTTAAGCACTTGCTATGTGCAAAGCGCTGTCCTAAGCGCTGGGGGGATACAAGGTGATCAGGTTGTCCCACGTGAGGCTCATAATCTTAATCCCCATTTTCCAGATGAGGGAACTGAGGCCCAGAGAAGTGAAGTGACTCGCTCAAAGTCACACAGTTGACAATTGGCGGAGCCGGGATCTGAACCCATGACCTCTGACTCCAAAGCCCGGGCTCTTTCCACTAAGCCATGCTGCTTCTCTGATACAAAGTAATCAGGTTGGACACAGTCACTGTCCCACGTGGGGCTCACATTCTTAATCCCCATTTTACGAATGAGGTACCCGAAGCCCAAGAAGTGAAACGATTTTCCCAAAGCCACTCAGCAGATAATCGGCGGAACTGGGATTAGAACCCAGGTCCTTGAAGCGGTGGTCTGGGCAGTGCCAGGCGGGGAAATCACCGGGCCCTGTTTGAAACTAGAAGCACTTCTCCAATCCAGTCAGGGGCCAGAACAGTCCTCCGGCTGTCCTGGTTTTCCCAGCTTCGAGAGCCTAGCACGTGGCCCCCAGTTTCATCTCCGTGCCCAGAGACCTTCAATGGAGGGGGCTGCCATCCCTCCTAAACACACCCACCCACCCACCCGTCCGTCCCCACCTCCTCCACCCCTTTACCCTGAGCACGACTCTAACCAACATGCTCTTCTGGACTCCTTTCAGACCCGGCGCCTCACTTTGCTTCCGAGCCGCGCTCCGTCATCCAGAGACCCGGCGGCTCCGTGACCCTGCGCTGCTCAGCTGAGCCCGCCACGGCTCACGTCTCCTGGCTGTTCAACGGAGAGAGGTTGGGCGGCCGCGCGGAGCGAGTGGAGGTGCGGCCGGGCTCTCTGACCATCCTCTCTCTCGACCCCTCCCTGGCGGGCCGCTACCAGTGTCTGGCCAACACCAGCGCCGGCGCACTCGTGAGCAGGATCGCCACGGTATCCGCCGCATGTGAGTCTGCCCGTGTTCCGTGTCTTCCCTCCTATCCGCCAGTGGGGCCTGGGGATTGGTTCCGATCAATGTATCGATTGAGCGCTTACTGTGGGCAGAGCACTGGACTAAGCGCTTGAGAGAGTACGGTAGAACAGAGCGGGTAGACGCAATCCCTGCCCACAACACGCTTACTGTCTAAAGAGGGAGATGGACGGTAATATAAATGCATAAATTACTGCTGGATACGTAAGTCGTGTGAGGCTGAGGGGAGGGATGAACAAGGGCAGCGAATCCAAGTGCAGAAGGGAGTGGGAGCTTCTTCATCTCAGGCCTGCTTGATGTAACAGTGGAACAGTGGAAGGACCTCCCCTGCCCTCCGAGATACATTTGGGGAACACTGGCGACTTTCCTACTATTGCATTTGCAAATTTAAAGGGCAAATAATGAGAGTTACTAGGGCCAATGTTTAAGAGCTTTAAAAGTCCTCTGAAAAATTTCAGGTGTCTGCCTGGAATTCTGGCTCTCCGGAGTCCTTTTCCCCATGTTCTCACCTGCCCTGCATTTGTCAGCCTGCTGGGGCTTCCCCCCCCGGTGGCCCCGCCGTAATCCATAAGCAGGAACCCGAGAAGGAATGGGCCCGGACAAGGGAGAAGGAGCGCCGAGATTGGGTTTTTGAAAGAGCCAGAGGCCGGCGGTCCCCCCAACAACTTGTGGTCAATTGTCAGCTTCTGGAGCCTTGAGTCTTCTGTCAGTTGGAATTCGAGCTATCTGCCTCTGGTGTTTCTAGCATCCCCAAGGGAGATGACAGTTGTTGGAGCAAATGCCCTAATGGCCATAACCCCCAGGGAGGCCTTGGAGAGAGAGGGACGAGGAAGGAGGGGGACACATGGAGAGGGACAGAGAGACATACACCCACAGATCGAGAGAGAGGCAGACACACGAGGACAGTGTGGCCCAGCTTACTACGTGAATGACTACTTGGTGAGAGCCCAGGGCATCTTTCCCTCAATCCCAGGCTGGGCCCAGCCCTTCCCTGGACACTTGGGGAGCCCAGGACGCCCTTCAGACCGGACGCAATTGGGTCATTACTTTTATTTTCCTAATTAAGGTCCTCTACCCTCACCCCAAGCCACTTTGTTCAAAGGACAGAGAGATGTCCCAGCCCAGACAGGCTAGGGAGAGAGAACTGGCCTTTGAAAGAAAATAGAGAATCAGATAAAGGGGAAACAATGTCCTGCCCACCTAGGCTCTCTTCCACTGTCAGTAACATTTGAGGCAGGGCTGGGGCTCTATATGTTGCCAATTTGTACTTCCCAAGCGCTTAATATGGTGCTCTGCACACAGTAAGTGCTCAATAAATACGATTGAATGAGTGAATGGGGGCTTAACCCATTTTGGGAATAGGGGTATCTTGAGATTCCAAAGAAGCCTCAGGTTAGGGGAAGATTTGGGGTCTGATGCGGACAAATGATACTTCTGTTCCTTCTCCTCCAGAAAAGAGAAACACCATTTTTTTGACCATGCTAAAAACTCTTTTGTAGACCTTGGTGATTTTGGCCCGTCAACAAAAAATGTGCTTTCAGCGGAAGAGCGGAGTACCAGTATTATTGGCTGCCAGGTACCAGACAGCAACCCCACAGCACAGGTGCGCTTTAGAGTCCGGGGGAAGTGGCTGGAACATTCCACAGGTGAGACTTAACATTTGGAGTCTGCCCAGTGCCCCCAATAAACATCTGTTGTACCTTCCCAGCTAACAGTGCTCTCAGCCCTCACAGCCAAGAGGCAGAATAATAATAATAATTATGATATTTGTTAAGCGCTCACTATATGCCAAGCACTTTTTTAAGCGCTGGGGTAGATACAGGGTAATTAGGTTGTCCCACATGGGGCTCACACTTTTAATCCCCATTTTCCATATGAGGTAACTGAGGCACAGAGAAGTGAAGTGACTTGCCCAAGGTCACACAGCAGACAAGTGGGAGAATGGTGTCCTGCCTCGTCCTGTCTTGCCTAGGTCTCCCTCAGAGTGAGTCTGGTCTTGCCCTCCCCAGGAAGTTTGCTTCTCCAGAGGACACAGCCGGTTTTGTGGCATCCCCTTGATTTCTTTCTCCCGTGACTTGCTTGTTGCCAACACCTGAACTGGGCGACTGGCTTGCAGGTGGTATTATTATGGTATTTGTTAAGCAATTACGATGTTCCAAGCACTGGAATAGATACAAGGTTATCGGTTTGGACAGTCCCTGTCCTGCATGGGGCTCACAATCTAAGTAAATTAAGGTAGTCCTTGTTTGGGCTTTGATGTTCCAGATGAAGCTGAGAAGCCTGCTAACGCTCCCCTTCCTTCCTCAGATGACTACCTTGTTCTTCCATCTGGAAATCTTCAGATCCTGAATGTCTCACTTGAGGACAAAGGGGCCTACAGATGCGCGGCTTATAACCCGGTCACCCGAGAATTAAAGGTTGAGCCCGTTGGCCGCAAGCTCCTCGTCAGCCGTGAGTGCGCGGGAGGCCTTGGGGGTGGCTGGAGAAGGAAATTGTGTAACCTGGTGAACCTTTGGGACAGGGATTATTATTATTATTGTTGTATTTGTTAAGCACTTGCTGTGTGTCAAGTACAGTTCTGGGTGCAGGGGCAGACAGGTTGAACACAATGCCTGTCTTACATGGGTCTAAGTAGGAAGGGGAACAAGTGTTTAATCCCCATTTTACAGTTGAGGAAACTGAGACAGAGAAGTTTGGTGACTTGCCCAAGGTCACACAACAACCTATTGGCAGAGCCGGGATTAGAACCCAAAGTCCTCTGGCTCCCGGGGCCATGATCTTTCCACTAAGCCACACCTCTCCTCCATGCTGATGGCTTTCCCAGCCCCGCCTCCCTCATCCATCAAGAAATTGGGTGATATCGGAATTGCCGAACCGTAGCACGGTTTGGTGAGCAACCGACCGGCTCCTCAACCCGAAGGCCCCGCGGTAAGAATCTGGGTTAGGGCCGCACTGGTGACCGAGCCATAAGATCCCCCTCGTCCCCCTCTCCATCCCCCCATCTTACCTCCCTCCCTTCCCCACAGCACCTGTATATATGTATATATGTTTGTACATATTTTTTTACTCTATTTATTTAATTTATTTGTACATATCTATTCTATTTATTTTATTTTGTTAGTATGTTTGGTCTCTGTCTCCCCCTTTTAGACTGTGAGCCCACTGTTGGGTAGGGACTGTCTCTATATGTTGCCAATTTGTACTTCGCAAGCGCTTAGTACAGTGCTCTGCACATAGTAAGCGCTCAATAAATACGATTGGTGATGATGATGAAGAGGGCAGCTGGCGAGGCATGTCCCGAGAGCCTCAATGTGACCGCTTCTGGTTTCTAGGACCCGTTTCTCTTCCGGTCCCAGCAAATCTGCCGGTCTGGCGTGGTGGCTGTTTCAGACCTGTTGTGGAGGGTGTGAGCTTTCTGCTGAAGGAATTTGGGGTGCCCGGGGGAAGAGCAGGCCTTGCGAGTGGTAAGGAGGGGATGAGGAAAGAGCACAGAGGGCATCCGCTGTCAGGGGAAACAACCCGGACCAGGTGGTGGGGAGAGGTAGCTGAGGACAGGCAGGGGAGCGAGAATCTGCGGAGGAATAGTGCCTTGACCTGGCTGAGGGGAGGGAAGGAGAGCCCAAGGGGAAGAGTGGATCTAGGCTCGCGGGGCGGGGAAGGGGGGAAGCCGGGAGGAGTTCCCTTGTCCTTGGGTTGAGAGTCCTTGTCCTTCCTCTCCCCCTCGTCCCCCTCTCCATCCCCCCTTCTTACCTCCTTCCCTTCCCCACAGCACCTGTATATATGTATATATGTTTGTACATATTTATTACTCTATTTATTTATTTATTTATTTTACTTGTACATATCTATTCTATTTATTTTATTTTGTTAGTATGGTTTTGTTCTGTCTCCCCCTTTTAGACTGTGAGCCCACTTTTGGGTAGGGACTGTCTCTATATGTTGCCAATTTGTACTTCCCAAGCGCTTAGTACAGTGCTCTGCACATAGTAAGCGCTCAATAAATATGATTGATGATGATGATGAGAGAGAGCCGGAAGCGGACGACGCGCGTCTACTCCCCGGGTCCTGTCCTTGCCTCTCTTGCTGCCGACCCCGTGCTCATTCCCTCCCTCCTGCCAGGAACTCCTTTCCCCTCCGCATGCCCTCCTCTCACCTTCAAGGTCCTTTTGAAATCACACCTCCTCCAGGAGACCATCCCAGATTGATTTCTTACCTCCCTCACTTTATCCCCTGCTCCCATTTCAGTCCTCCTGCCACCCAACCCACTTAGTCCTCACAACCCTTAGACAACCCTTATGCTCTCTCACAGCTTCTTGTCTGTAATGTATTTTAGTGGCCATCCCCTCCCATCCTAGATTGTAAGCTCCTTAAGGGTGAGGATGATGTCTTCTGACTCCCCTATATTCTCTCAAGTGCTTTGCAGAATGTTCCTCACCTGGTAAAGCGCTCAATCAATACTATGATTGATTAATTGATGGGGCAAATGGTGGGTCTGGGGGAAGCAGGCGGGCCTGCCAGAGCTGGGTGAGAACCAGGAAGGATCCCAAGTGGCAGGATCACAGAGGGGAGGGAGGGAGGGGAGAGCAGGGCAAGACGGGGGAAAGAGGGAAAATGAGAATATGAGTGAGAATGAGATTGAGGAGAGGTGAGGAGACATGAAAATCCTAAAAAGGTGCCCCTGATAATAAGAATAATAATAATGATGATGATGGTATCTGTTAAGCACTTACTATGTGCCAAGCACTGTTCTAAGATCTGGGGTAGATACAGAGTAATCAGGTTGTCCCACGTGGGGCTCACAGTCTTAATCCCCGTTTTACAGATGAGGGAACTGGGGCACAGAGAAGTTAAGTGACTTCATCATCATCATCATCATCATCAATCGTATTTATTGAGCGCTTACTGTGTGCAGAGCACTGTACTAAGCGCTTGGGAAGTACAAATTGGCAACATATAAAGACAGTCCCTACCCAACAGTGGGCTCACAGTCTAAAAGGGGGAGACAGAGAACAAAACCAAACATACTAACAAAATAAAATAAATAGAATAGATATGTACAAGTAAAATAAATAAATAAATTATTAATTGCCCAAAGTCACCCGGCTGACAAGTGGCGGAGCCGGAATTAGAACCCACATCCTCTGACTCCCAAGCCCGTGCTCTTTCCACCAAGCCACTCTACTTCTCAGCAGCACCACTGTCATCATCGGCGGTATTTATTGAGTGCTTATTGTGTGCAGAGCACTGTACTAAGCACTTGGGAGAGTGTGATAGAAAGCTCACCTAACGAGCTCACCATCTAGAGGGAGGCAGACAATGGTATAAATAGGTTGTCATGACATTCTTATTCCCCCAAATAAAGGGGATCAATGAATTGCTTTCAGTAGGAAGAGGAATAGGGATACAGCTGTCCCCAGGAAGAGTCTAAACAGCTGCTCCGATGAAGTGCGGAGAAGAACTTTATTTTCGTTTGCCTCAACTCAGGTTCTCAGCTGCAGAGGGGAAAGGAGAAAGCTCAGAACTTTGCTTGCGAAGTGGAGGGGGAAAATAGCATTTTGGCAATGGTGAAAATGTGGAAAATGAATTTCATGTCTTCACTCCCACCCCACAGGCTCTACCTCCGAGGGTTCCCGGATTCTTCATCCCAGCCTCCCGCAGACGGTGGCCTTCCCGGCGTACAGTCCGGCCACACTGGAGTGTGCGGTCAGCGGGGCGCCTGCTTCTCAAGTACGCTGGCTGAAGGACGGCCAGGACGCCTTGGCGGGCGGTTCATGGAGGAGGTGGCATACACACCTGATCACGGACAGCATAGGTCCCACCGATTCCGGAAACTACTCCTGCGTGGTGGGAAGCGAGGCTGGGCAGCCCCAGCGGGCGACCTACAGGGTCAGTGTACTCGGTAAGTCTCTCCCGAGCGCTTAGCGTCAAGTGCCCTGCGTTTGGTAGATGCTCGGGCAATAGTGGTTTCCCCTACCAACCCAAATGCCATAAATCCCAACCGACTGGAATGAGAGGAGAGTCAGAAGGCATACAGGAGTTATAGGTTCTGGCCCAGGGAATAAGGGAGTCACACTTTAAGGATGTCCTGAGGTAACCCTCCTCTCTTCCCCTCATGCCGCACACATACCCTGGGTCTTTGCTACATCTCCCCCGTACAGAGGTGATGTTTGCGGTGTCAAATAGCCGTGGCTGTCCTTGAAATCTTCAATCCCAGCGGGGCTGTTTTTCTGTGCCATGGGCAGGCCGGATCAGGTTTGGGTGAGTCACGAGAGGCCACCAGATGTGCCGCCCGTGGCTTTGGGGGCAACCGGACGGGAAAACTGGAGAGGCTTCCCAGTGGGTAAAAGACACCGTGCCCCCTCATAATGTCTTACGGGAAGCAGCATGGCCTAGTGGATAGAGCACAGCCCCGGAAGTCTGTAGGTCATGAGTTCCAATCCTGGCTCCCCCTTTTAGACTGTGAGCCCACTGTTGGGTAGGGACTGTCTCTATATGTTGCCAATTTGTACTTCCCAAGCGCTTAGTACAGTGCTCTGCACACAGTAAGCGCTCAATGCATACGATTGATGATGATGATGATGATGGCTCCTCCATTTGTCCGCTGTGCAACCCTGGGCAACTCACATCATTTCTCTAGGCCTCAGTTACCTCATCTGTAAAATGGGCATCAAGACTGTGAACCCTATGTGGGACAGGGACCGTGTCTGACCCGATTTGCTTGTGTCCGCCCCAGGGCTTAGTACACTGAATGGCACATAGTAAGCGCTTAACAAATAGTAAACAATTACTATTACCGTAATTCAGGCCAAGGCCGTAGGAGGGAAACACCAGTGGCGTTATTCTAGTGAAGCAAGAAGCAGTGTGGCCTGGGGGAAAGAACCTGGTCCTCGGAGTCAGAGGTCCTGGGTTCTAATCCAGCTCTGCCAAGTGGTTGCATTGTGACCTTGGGCAAGTCACCTCACTTCTCTGTGCCTCAGTTCTCCTGTTCTCCCATGGCTCAGTGGAAAGTGCACAGGCTTTGGAGTCAGAGGTCATGGGTTTATATCCCGGCTCCGCCAACTGTCAGCTGTGTGACTTTGGGCAAGTCACTTCACTTCTCTGGGCCTCAGTGACCTCATCTGTAAAATGGGGATTAGGACTGTGAGCCCAACGTGGGACAACCTCATCACCTCGTAACCTCCCCAGTGCTTAGAACAGTGCCTTGCACATAGTACTCGCTTAATAAGTGCCATCATTATTATTACTTAGACTGTGAGCCTCATGTGGGACAGGGACTGTGTCCAACCTAATTTACTTGCGTCTACCCCAGCATTTAGAGCAGTGTTGGACACATAGCTTAGTGGCTTAACAAATACCCCCCAAAAAAAAAATGAATCAAAGCCCTTGCTACAGTCCAGATTGACACAACATACCTCAGAGTGTTCTTGGGGCACTTTCTGAAAATGCTAACCAATTCTTCCCTCTGGGTTAAACAGAAGGTCAACGGAGTGACCCTTAGGGCCCTGTACAAAGTTATCAGCCTTTCCCAGTTGGAAACATCAGTGCTGAGATGATCCTGGTCAGGGGGTAGAGCTATTTTCGTGTGTTTTGGGTTTCAAGGGATATCTATTAAAAGAAAGCTGTGGGTTCGATTGTAAATGGCAGATTCTGGTCTTCAGGCCGAGGAAAACTGGATGAAGTGAAGTTTTGCTCTCCATTCCTTATTAGAGGCAAGTTATGTGTCTGTAACTTTGACAGCCCCAGCAGATGGGAGGCAGTGGACAAACCAAGCGGTTTGGTCTCAGGGAATTCCTGGTGTGTGGAAGACTGCATGGGAATCGCACGTGATAATTGAGAAAGCACATCTTGAGGGCCGGGGTTTAATTGTGCGGTTTTATTTTCAGAACACGCCTCGATTTCTAAAGGATTGCAAGATCAGACCGTGTCTCTGGGCGCCGCAGCCTACTTCACGTGCGTCGCTCACGGAAACCCGACGCCGAACCTCACCTGGTTTCATAACGCCAGACCCATCCGCCCTTCCCCACGCCGCCTGGCTGTAGGGAACAGGCTGCGAATCAGCGGGGTGACCATGGGAGACTCGGGGTTGTACCAGTGCTTGGCAGATAACGGCCTCAACTCCGTGCAGTCCGCCGGGAGGCTTGGAGTCGAAACAGGTAGGACACGTGATCCTCTGATGGTAAGGAAAGGGGTACCGTCGTCCTTGCCAACGTCTTCGATCCAGTACATTGTAATGATGTATCCACTCAGTTGTATAGAGAACCACACATTCTACTTCTCGGTCAGATCATTTTCAATTTTGCACGTTGACTCCTAAGTGTCTTGGAGTCAATAATTATCATGATTATCACCGTAATAACATCTGTTTATTTTTTTTTTCCCTAACCTCTTGGCATGGGTAGAATCACAGCCCTGTTCTAAACAGAGAAAATGATTTGGGGCTTTTAGTAAACTGGTGATATTTCTGTATGTGATAAGCTTGGGAATTGGTTACAATAGGCTGCGGTGTTTATTTGAGTGTGGGAAAAGGTGTTTTTGTCTTCCTGGTGGTGTTTTTCATCTGCGAAAAGCTTTCCCCTCTCTAAGTATCTGGATTTATCTCTTAGAATGACTGTCAGTTGCTAATAATGAAATCTGTTGGGAATTATTCTCCTCATGTCCCTCTTCCTAAATGACCCAAGTGTCGCAGAAGGCACGCTGCTCAAAGTTTGCATTTGGGGAATTAGAGGAGGAGGGAAATGTGAAAAGGCTGTCATCCAGAAGTGAATAACCAAGGATTTATTGGGCACATACCATGCACCAAAGCACTTTGCCAAACACTGGGAAAGATACAAGGTAATCAGATTAGACACAGTCCCTATCCCTTCCAGGATTCTCCGTCTTAGAGGGAGAAAGTGCAGATATTTTTGAAGGTCTCTCAAACCTTCAGAAATACCCACTCTTGGTGGAAGATGTGGGAACATTCAGAATTGTGGTCTTAACATGGAGGCTGAATTTCTTAGGGGAAGGAGTGCGTTGCCTTAGTGATGATTAAACTTTCCCCTTGGGATGGTTTCCTTATGATAATAATAGTACCAATAGTAATAGGAAGATGACTTGTTAAGCACTTACTATATGCCAAGCCCTGTGGTGAGCACTGGGGTAGGCAAAGAAACAATCTGGTTGGACACAGTCCTTGCCCCACCTGGGGCTCACAGTCTAAGAAGTAGGGGGTAGGATGTAAAATCCCCATTTTACAGATGAGGAAACTGAGGCCCAGAGAAGTGAAGTGAATTGCCCAAGGTCATACAGCAGGTAAGGAGCGGAGCCCGGGAGTTGAACCCAGGTCTTCTGAGCCCCGGGCTCTGTCCCCTAGGCCACTCTGCTTCTGGGAAAGTGGATGTTTGTTTAGGTGATGAGGTACTGGGAATGGATGGTGGTCTTGTGGAATGGGAACCTGGAAGCGGTCTGATGGTCATTTTGCCAGCGGAATAGAAAATTCAAGTTTCATATGTTTAGCAGGAATGTATTTCCACGGGGGGAAAAATACGTGATCACACCGATATAGGGAAGCAACATGGCTTTGAGGAAAGAGCATGGGCCTGGGAATCAGAGGACTGGGTTCTCATCTCAGCTCTGTTACTCACCTGCTATGTAGCCATGGGCAAGTAATGTCCCTTCTTTGTGCCGCAGGGTCCTTATCCACAAAATGGGAATTCAATTCCTGTTCTCCCTCCTACTTAGATTGTGAGCTCTATACCCCAGAGCTTAGTGTAGTACTTGGCAAAGAATAAACACTTACCAAATACAATTATTACGATTATTATTATTGTATGTTTAGTACCGTTCTTTTGGGCAAGTGCAAATCTCTCCAGCCATCCAGCTCAAAGTGATTAATTTCATGAGTCAAGAAGTCTGGGTTATTGGAATTCAACTTAGATTTGTTCCCTAGGTAGACTCCACCTCTCCCATTGAGATCCAGAGGGATCCGTCCATCTGGTCTGTATCTGCGGGAGTCAGATACACGTCTAGTGTCCATTTTGGAATACTCTCAGATGATTTCTGTCTGCACTTCCTTTCTGGAGAAAAGGAATAATAATAATAATGATGATGGCATTTGTTAAGGGCTTACTATGTGCAAAGCACCGTTCTAAGTGCTGAAGGAAGTCTGCGTAAGTGACTAGTAGCTGAAATATGGAAAACTCCACCTTGAAGTGAGATTATTTCACCAGAAGGAGACAGGGATGAGGACTGGGTGGGCAAGGAGCGAGATGCAATCAGTATAACGATTAGCACCCCCAGATTGATAGGCAGCATGGCTTAGTGGATAGCGCTCGGGCCTGGGAGACAGAAGGTCGTGGGTCCTAATCCCGGCTCCGCCACGTGCCTGCTGAGTGACTTTGGGCAAGTCACTTAACTTCTCTGTGCCTCATTTACCCCCTCTGTAAAATGGGGATCGAGACTGTGAGCCCCACTGTGTCCAACCCGATCTGCTTGTGTCCACCCCAGCGCTTAGTCCAGTGCCTGGCACATATCAAGGTCTTAACAAATATGATTGTTATTACACAAGCATTACAATATTGGGTACGTGATTTGCTCAAATTCTGAAAACTGTAAAGCCAGCATTCTGACCTTCGGTACGTGAATTGCATTTTTCCCAGGCCAAGGATTCCAGCCCACGATCATCACGCCGCCGGTCAGCGCCAATGTCGTAGGTGGCGATTTTGTTACCTTATCCTGCAACGCCACCGGCCTCCCGATTCCCGTGATTCGTTGGTACGACCGCCACGGCCTGATCACCAGTCACCCGTCCCAGGTCCTCCGATCCAAATCCCGGAAGTCCCACCCGGCGAGAAGCGGAGGCTCCAGCCCGGAACCCATCTTCTTCGTCGTGTCCCGAGCTGGATCAAGCTCTCTGACCATTCAGGCGGTTACTCTGGAGCATGCTGGAAGATATACCTGTGAAGCCTCAAATGAGCACGGCTCCGCCCGGTCGGAAGCATTCCTCACCGTTGGTGAGTGGCCATCCGGTTTGTTCTCCGTTCTGTTGCACTTCTCCCAAGCGCTTAGGCTCTGCACACGGTAAACGCTCAATTAAAAACGGTGAATTGATCTCTCTGCAGTGGATGTGAAGGAGCCAGTAGGCGCTCACTGAATACCGTTGAGTGATTGGAGAAACACGATTTCTTCTGCTCAAGTAAGGCCGTAGATTAATGTTCCAGACCTCAACGATGACCTCACCCCGGACTGGGAAGCCACTTTCCCGGTGGTTGAGGTTGAAGTCATTTGGTGTGAAGGGGGCTTTGTCCTCTTTCAGTCAATCAGGGGTATTTATTGAGCACCATCTGAGGGCTAGACGTTGTACTAAGCACTTGGGAGAGTACAGCAAGGGACACGTCCGTCGTCTGCCCTGAAGGAGCTTATCGTCTAACAGGGGAGATGGCCGAGGGCCTGTATATATGCGTATATGTTTGTGCATATTTATTACTCTATTTATTTATTTATTTTATTTGTACATATCTATTCTATTAATTTTATTTTGTTAGTATGTTTGGTTTTGTTCTCTGTCTCCCCCTTTTAGACTGTGAGCCCACTGTTGGGTAGGGACTGTCTCTATATGTTGCCAATTTGTACTTCCCAAGCGCTTAGTACAGTGCTCTGCACATAGTAAGCGCTCAATAAATACGATTGATGATGATGATGGGAAGCAGCGTGGCCTAGAGGAGAACACGGGAGTCTGAAAGCCCTGACTCTACCTCTGGCTTGCTGGGTAACCTTGGGCAAGTCACTTCCGTTCTCTGGGCCCAGGTTCCTCATCTAGGAAGTGGGAATTCAGTACCCGTCTTCCTTCTCCCTTAGACTGTCATCCCCACTGGGGACAGAGACCATGTCTGACCTGGTGATCATGCACCCACCCAGGAGCTTAGTACCGTGCTTGGCACATAGTAAGCGCTTCACAGGTACCACTAAGGTGCTAACAACAACAATGAAAATAACTGTAATCGTTTTCAAATAGTGAAAGCCAGAGGAAGAAAAAGAATAAAGCAGGAAGCGGATGAAATACCTGGGGGGGGAAAAATGAAACAGATAAATAGAGAGACAGAGAAGACTTAGATGTAGAGAAGCAGCGTGGCTCAGTGGAAAGAGCCCAGGCTTTGGAGTCAGAGGTCATGGGTTCAAAACCTGGCTCCACACCTGTCGGCTGTGTGACTTTGGGCCAGTCACTTCACTTCTCTGTGCCTCAGTTACCTCATCTGTAAAATGGGGATTAAAACTGTGAGCCCCCCGTGGGACAACCCGATCACCTTGTAACCCCCCCAGCGCTTAGAACAGTGCTTTGCTCGTAGTAAGCGCTTAACTAATACCATCATTATTATTATTATGTATGAGTGCTGAGGGTACGTGAATGCTGGAGGTGTTGCTGGATCGTCACCAAACTCAGATCCGTAGAGGACCTGCTTTTTGCTGAATTTACCAAGAGCCAGAGTGCTCCGGCTGGGTCATTCCCCCATCTCCATGCCATTCTCTTCGTTTGGGACACTAACCTGAAAATGCAGCTCCGACCGACAGGATTTCTCCGCCACCGTCATCTTGAAACAAATGAACCCGAGGAAGTCACGTCGCTAAATAGCAGTCAACTCTTTAGCTAGACTTTGCATTTGATTTTTCAGTCCCTCCAGTCTTAGGGACAGTTTGAGGAAGCAGGCAAGGAGAGGGGAAGAGGAAAAAACTTTCCAGTACGTCAAGGAGTGCCGTCGGTGAGCACCTTTAGCTCGGAGCAGATCAAATCGACGACTGCCCGCCCTTCCCAGGCCGGAAGAGTGAATGATGACGCGATGATGGCTTGACTCTCTGGGCGGGCGACTGGGAGAAAGCCGTCCGTTTGGCCAAGCGGCTGCCTTCAACGGTTTGGAGCAAAGTGGATCGGGTTGCTGTCGCCGGAGGCAACCTGGCCCCATGACACGTCCCGGTCTGGGCTTAGGTTTCTCGAGACGCATCCGTCTGGATTTCAGAAATGCTGTCCCCTCCCTCTCCAATGCATTTGCTTTGCTTTTTGGAAGGGGAGCACGTGTGACTTCCGCCGTCTCTCACTGGCTTGGTTCGGCCGTGAAAGAAATGCGCTTTCAAAGGGAGCTGGGTCAGACCGCTTTCTTCCCAGGGAACTCGATGACTTTGCCGGAGGGGAAGCATTCCAAGCTCACCCAGGCAGGGATCGACCACGTTCCGGTCGGGAAGGTGGCGGTTATCGCAGGTTGGGCTGAGGCACGCGATGCTCTCTCGTCCAAACCCTCTGTATGATAACGGAACATGTGACAGCTCCCCGTTCCTCGGGAGGCAGTAGCAGGGAGGAGGAGGAAACTGTCACCATCTTCTGGGGGTTACTGGGTAAGGAATAAACCCTCGGGCCGTAGATTCACCCAAATGGGCCGTTTTCCTACTGAAACCCTCCCGGATGTTGGCGGGGGCCGATCCTCTGGGCACCCCAGTACAATGCGAGCTCTCCCCTTCCATCCTCGAGAGACCCCCCCAGGCAACACGCTCCGTCCATCTTTCCTCTCGGCCAAGTTAGGGGAAGGCCGCGTGGGATTCAGAAGAATCGGATCTGACTCCCGGCAAATGGGAGCTGAAATCTGACTCTCCTGCAACAAAGCAGGCTGCAGCATACCAAAACTTTCCCAGGCCACTGAGTGAACCGAGGCATGCGGCGTGGAACCAGCCCGTAACGAAGAAACCGCTTCCTGGTGGACGGCCCCAAGGATCGGCGAAAACAGCAACGATAAAAGGTCTTCCTCACCACCCTAAGCCACAGCTAATTATCTCCACCCGCTCCGGTCCACTCCTCTGTAAGAACAGGCACCAGATGACACCCCCCGCGGCCCCCGGCCCGCCTCCTGACTCACTAGATAAACACATCGGTTCCAAAGACAATATTCTAACGCGGCGTCAGTGAACTCGCAGGCCGCTCTCTCGCTTATTATTTTCTCACCAGTTCATCATTTTCTTTGATGGAGGGAGCTTGTGGGACACCACCTCTGTCTTCTAAAATAAGCAGAGAGCCGCCCTCGTCGCCTCCTTGGCCCTCGCCTCTGCTGCTCCGCTACCGAAGCCCAACGGCCCTCTCTGACGCACGCTTCTCTTGGGAAAAGAAAACCTGTGTTCCCCCAGCTTTCCAAGAAGTGGCCCAAGAGAGCCACGTTGTTTGTCGTTGGAAGCCAACAGATGCTGGAAAGCATCTCAAGCCGCCAGGCTGACGCTGCACAGGGTTTACTCTGCCAGAAAGCTGTCCATTTTTTCTTTTGTAGTATTTGTGCCGGGCACTGTGCTAAGGGCTGGGGTAGATACAGGATAATCAAGTTGGACACAGTCCCCATCCCACGTAGCGCTCACAGTCCTAATCCCCGTTTTCTAGATGAAGTAACTGAGGCACAGAGAAGTGAAGTGACTTGCCCAGGGCCACACAGCAGACAAGTGGCGGAGCCAGGATTAGAACCCAGATCCTTCTGACTCCCAGGGCCTGGATCTAGCCACTAGGCCAAGCTGCTTCTCGGCCGCAGGCTGTTCCCTCTAGTTTTTCCCATTTGCCCCCAGATGACATCGCCACCATCCTCCCCGCCCCTCGGCTCTGACACTTGCCATCTGTGTGATCTTGGGCAAGTTGCTTAACTCCTCGGGGCCTCAGTTTCCTCATCTGTAAAATGGGAATTTGGTACCCGTATTCCCTCCTGCTCAGGCTGGAAGCCCCACGTGCACCCGATCTGCTTGTGTTACATTTATCCAAGTGCTTAGTACAGTGCTTGGCAAGTAGTCAGCACTTAGTAAGTACCGTTATTATCATTTTCACTGTTATTATTCTGAAAAAAACCACCACGTGTGTGGCTGGGCAGCTGATCCTCTTTCGGCGATGAGCAGAGCTCCAGCCCCGCTTTTTGCCTCCTCACGACTCTGCCCTCCATCCCCTCTTAAGGCTCATTATTTTCAATTAATCCAGTCGGTGTGAATCATGAGCGAAAGCTGAAGGCCCGTCCTTTTGAATCAATGCTCTAGTGCCCAACACAGCCGGCATGTCCAGATATTCTTCTCCTTTCACTTCCACAGGGGCCAAATGGGGTTGCCTGTGAAGGGTAGGGGTTGCTTTGGATGACGGACATTAAAATCCCAACCCCTTGTAGCCACCGCGTCCTGGATTGTAGTAGCGACGTCCGCGGGTGACCCCGGGACGTGGAGTGCGCTCTGAACGACCCGCGCCGAAATGCTGAATCGTCTCTTATATCCTCTGTTCCTCCCGCAGATCCTTTTGAAACGACCACGAGGACGGAGGTGGTCACCCCGACTGATGCCACGCAGAGCGACGAAGGAGCGAGAGAGGGAGGCCCGGTCCCCGGGCAGACGAGCCTGCTCCCGTCGCAGCCGCGTTCCAGCGCGACGGAGGCATCGTCGGATGGAAACGCCGGCGGGGTCTCCGCTCCCGACGCCCCCATCATCCTGAGTCCCCCGCAGACCCTCAAGCCGGATACGTACCATCTGGTGTGGCGCTCGGGGAAGGATGGGGGATTGCCCGTCAACGCCTACTTTGTGAAATACCGCAAGGTAACGGCTCCTTGTGTATCGTCTGTCCAGCCCCTCTCTCCTTAGGGAGAAATTCACATTCACGGGTGAAAAAACAAGGAGGTGAAACTTTCGGAGGTGTGGGGGAGCCAAAGGCAGACAAAGAGAGAATGAGGAAGAAGGGACCCATTCTTAGACTGGTTGTTAGGCCAGTTGGAAACTTTATGGATGGAGAAATCAATCAATCGTATTTATTGAGCGCTTACTGTGTGCAGAGCACTGTACTAAGCGCTTGGGAAGTCCAAATTGGCAACATAAAGAGACAGTCCCTACCCAACAGTGGGCTCACAGTCTAGAAGAGCTGGTAAGTGTGTGATTTCTCTCCCTCGCTTTCCCCCAAGGACCCAGTAAATTCACGTTGATGACACCCCGTTGTGCGTTGCGATGTTGCAACCCTTTGGGCGTTGTCCTCCAGTAATTCTGGTGTGGAGGAGGAGGCGGCGAGCTCTCCGGTCAGCTCCTCCAACCCTTCCCCCGGCCCCGCCAACCTCCTCCCTGGCTGGTTTCAGCAGGCTGCTCTGAGGCTCGGGATGCTGGTCTGCTTAATTTCACTGGAGCTGACTCACTTATGAATCCAGGAACGAATCAGCCCATTGCTCAAACTTGGCACTTTTGAAAAGCTGCCTAATGTCACAGAGAGAAAAGTTCAAGTTCAGTATCTAATGCAACTTGAGTTAAGCCAGAAATACAGGCAACGGGGAAAAAAAAGCCTATCTTCATTTGGGTTCTAATCCCGGCTCTGCCATTTGCCTGCTGTGGGATTTTGGATTAAATGCCTGTTCTCCCTCCCCCTTAGATTGAGAAACCCATGTCGACAGGGACTGCGTCTCATCTGATTATATCGATTCCATCCCAGTGCTTACCAGAGGGCTGGGTACTCAGAAAGTGCTTTTCAAATACCCCCATTATTATTACTGTTAGTCTTCTTCATCATCGTCATCATCAGTATTTATTAAGCACTTAATGTGTTCAGGGCACTGTACTATGTGCTTGGGAGAGTACAATACAACAGCGTGGTGGACACATTCCCTGCTCACAACGAGCTTCCAGTCTAGAGAGAGGAGCTTATGGTCATCATCATCATCAATCGTATTTATTGAGCACTTACTATGTGCAGAGCACTGTACTAAGCGCTTGGGAAGTACTAATTGGCAACAATTTGGTCCATTCGGCGGGGAGCTCAGCTCCTACCCAGAGTGATGTCGCTGTGCCTGGGTTCCTGGATGGGCACCTGGATGGGCTAGAGACAGACTTAGCAGGAACTAAGGTAGTCTCGAGGTAGAAGTCATTATTGGCGTATCTCTAATTTATTTCTATTAATGTCTGTCTCTCCCTCTAGACTCCAAGCTCGTTGTGGGCAGGGAATATGTCTGTTATATTGTACTCTCCCAATCATTTAGTACAGTGCTCTGCACACAGTAAGCGCTCAATAAATACGATTGACTAAGATGATGGTGCGCCCACTTGGATGGAGAAAGTGGCTTCACCAGCGAAAGGAAATGTCACTGGTCACAACCAGTCCAGACCGGAACCGGTAATCGATCAGTCGACAGGCCTGCTGAGGGCTGAGCCCTGTGTTTAGCACTCAGGAGAGTACGGCAGAGGTGGGAGACACGATCCCCCTCGTCACCATGAGCTGACGTTGTAAAATGGGGGAGACGGAGACAAAAGAACCCACAAATAGGAGGAAGGACTTAAGTAGTAGAATTTGCAAATTGATAGGTTCAAAGGGGCAATTAGAGATTTTGAGAGCCAAAGGGCTATGGTGGTGTAAAAGTGCCAAGACATTTAGGAGGGAGTGACCTGGGGAGAAGGAAAGTGAAAAGGGGCAGATCTCTGGGAAGAGGTGGGATTTCAGGAAGACTTTGAACACGGAGAGGACCATGGTCAGCCCAGCAGATTGGAAGACGGGAGAAGGGGCGGGAGCCGGAGGCGACAGTGGGAGGGTTGAGAACCAGGCCTAGTGAGGAGGAGAGGTTGGGAGGAACAGAGAAGGTGGGCAGAAGAGATCGGCTAGCTAAAGCACACCTTGAAGAGAATGGTAACCCTTGAAAGTTTTTGAGGAGCGGAGAGCTGTGGGCTGAGTGACATTTTAGGAAGAAACTCGGGGCAGCAGAGCAAAGTACAGGCTGCAGAGGGGAGAGCCAGAGGCAGAAAAATCAGTGCCCCAACACTTAGAACACCGATTTTTCTCTTGTGGACTGGTGGGTGTCCCCCTGGTTTGACTCTGGCCCTAGTGGCTTCCTCCCATCTTCTGGCCATTGACAAGTGGCCCGTCTGTGGGGCTGCGGGGCAGAGGCCGGCAGCGGTGGCTGCAAACTTCTCCAGAAGGCTGGCAGACACCGTGCCAAACTCTCCCACTTCATTCATTCATTCACTTGTATTGATTGAGCGCTTACTGTGTGCAGAGCACTGTACTAAGCGCTTGGAAAGTACAGTTCAGCAATAGAGACAATCCCTGCCCACAACGGACTCACAGCGTAGAAGGGGGAAGGCAGACAGCAAAACAAGTAAACAGGCATCAGTAGCATCATTAGAAATAAATAGAATTATAGATATATGCAATCGTTAATAAAAATTAATAGAATTATAATGATAACTATGTACATATAGACACAAGTGCTGGGTAGATGTGCAGTTTTGCAGTTGGAGTTGGCCACTTGGCGTGGCTGTAAAATCATCCTGAATCTTCATAAGATTTCTCCCTGTCCCCAGTTGTCCCGTTGATAAAAGCAGAAGTCGGAGCTGCCTTTAAGCCCAAATTCGAGAACGTCTTAAGAGCTCCAGAAACCAGGAGACCCCAGTGATTCCTAATCCTTTTATAAAGATTCTCCTTTAGAAATATTTTCCGGATTCGTCTCTAACACTAGAAAGGAACTTTTCCTGTGCAGCAACTGTTTGAACAAAGGCTTCTGGCGTAAGCTCTTGATAATCCTTTGCCTTTCGATTTGCCTTCCTTGTTTTCATTAGAGTCTTATGCTGTTTAGTCATTTATTTTTGGTAGACTCCGGACCTTCCCAGTTAGATAGGGGGTAATGTTTTTCTCTTGAGGACAGGCATGAAAGAAGGCTGAAAACTCTCTTCCATTTGCCTAATGGGGCTGGTGAGTTCACTGGCCAAAGAGAAGTGTGGGAAAAGATAAAAGTACGTTTTATGAGAAGCAAATTGCTCCTTTCAGGCCTGACCTGCCGCCCTGTGTAGTCTCTGAGTGTAGCTGGGCAATGGAAATGCCACCCCCCGCCCCCTGCCCCGACCCATTTTGGGGAGTTTTCATTGTTGCCCAGTGATATTTTCAAGATGCTTCATTGACCGGGGAACTGGCCAGCTCGGGCAGGCTTGGGAGCCTTTCTCGAGGCTTTGAAGCTGAGCCGGATCGGGGTCACCTGGATAAGCATGACTGCTGGGGTGACCCGGATGAGTTCATTGAGATGAGCCATCCCGCTGACCCCTGCCGAAAGGGCCCCCTCAGCCTCTATCTCAGGAGTGAGGCGGAATTGGTCTTCCCCCACGGTGCTGTGCTCATTCTGGAAGCGGGTGGGCTCCCCCATGCATCGGAAAGGCGTGGATGCTCCCCGTCCCCCACCTTCTCTCTGCCTTCCGCTTACTCCCGATTTCTCGCTGCGCAGCTCGAAGACGGCGTCGGCGGGATGGGAACTTGGCACACGGTCCGGGTCCCCGGGAGCGAAAACGAGCTCCACCTGACTGAACTGGAGCCCTCCAGCCTCTACGAAGTCTTAATGGTAGCAAGGAGCGCGGCCGGAGAAGGGCAGCCGGCCATGCTTACCTTCCGCACTAGCAAAGGTGAGCGGGGCCACCCCGGTGGCGGCTCTCCGGGGTGACCCGTGAGGGCGGAGGGGGTGCCGTGGGACTAGGAGACGCCAGTTGGATTCTACCGGCGGGAGTCTTGGAGAGGGATACGTAACTCCCATCGCTGTGGAGCTGCAGCTGCTCACCCGTGAGCTTGCCAAGCGGGCAGAGCCACCCCTCCCGTCGAGCCCCTGGCCCAGAACCAACCAGGCCTAGCGGGGCAGACTTCAGGGAACAACTGAGTTTCCAGGGTGACAGCCCTGGTGCCACCTGCGCTGGTGGTCCTCTCCTTCCGTGTCCCCCAGTCACGTACCTCTCAGCTGGAGACCCTGGCTGCTGGCAACCCCCCCCCAGAGTTCCCGACTAGGGAGCGTCCTTCAAGCCTCACCTTGTCCTATCACCCACTTGTCAGTTGAGATCACCGCGAGGGAAGCGGTTGAGTGAAAAAGGTTTGGAACAAGAGCCCCCTCTGCAACTTGGGCCTCCATATTTAATGCACTGTCCTAGATGAAAAGCAGCATGGCTTTGTGGAAAGAGCACTGTCCTGGGAGTCGGAGGACCTGGGTTCTAATCCTGGCTCTGCCACTCGCCTCCTGTGACACCTCGGGCAAGTCACTTAACTTCTCTGTGCCTCCGTTCCCTCATACGTAAAATGGGGATTAAAACTGTGAGCTCTCTGTGGGACATAGACTGTGTCCAACCTGATTAATTTGTATCTATCCGAGTGCTTAGTACAGTGCCTGGCACATAGTAGGTGCTTAACAAATACCATTAAAAAGAGGTCATTACGAGGAAGGTTTTGGGCAGGCCCCCGTCCCAGTTCCATCACTTTTTGGCCAGGATGGTTTGGCTACAGCTGGGGAATCTTCAAATGACGCTGTACAGCTATAGGGGAAGAGATGAGGCGCCGATTACTTTTAAATGCGATTTAAAAAAAATTCTATTTGTTACGCACTTATGTATCAGGCAGTGTATTAAGTGCTGGGGTAGATACAAGCTAATCAGGTTGGACATAGTCCATGTCCCACCTGGAGCTCACTGTCTTGATCCCCATTTTATAGATGAGGTAGCTGAGGCATGAAGAAGTTAAGTGATTTGCCCAAAGTCACACAGCAGGTGAGTGGTGGAGGTGGGATTAGAACCCAGGTCCTTCCAGGCCTGTGCTCTGTCCATTAGGCCATGCTGCTTCTCAGCTGATTTCTCTGCTGTATTTTTGAGGTGGTGGGGGGCCAGAAAGCCAAGCCATATATTTTTTTTTCCCTGAGCCAGGTGTGGCAGATAACTCGCATCCATCATTTCCAGATTCCAACACATAGCCATTGCGTGCTGGTAGCCAAGGTGTTCATTCCTACAAGTGGCTTTGCTAATTTCCCCACAAGTGGTCCTTTTTTTTTTTTTGGCGGGAGGGGAGTAGCCCCTGATCCAAAGCAGCGCTCTGGGGGCCACTTCCCGGGTGCCATCTGCTAAGAGGTTCTGGTCTTTGGAGCTGAGAAGCAGCTGCTGCCGTTCCCCCAGTATGAAAAGGACATTGGGGGGTTCATCGGAGGGCACTGGGGAGCCAGACTTGAGATTTCCCGATATGGGGTTGTCACCCATCACTAAGCTCGGAGGTCTGTTTCTGTCACATTTCTAGAGAAAGCGTCATCGTCGAAAAACACCCAGGCCTCCTCTCCGCCGGAGGGTGTCCCTAAGCATCCCATCATTCCAGAGGGGACCAACCACAACTTCGGGGTGGTGCTTGGGGGCCCCACCCGGCACAGTGGAGGTAAGGCCTGGAAATCCTCTGAAATGTGGCGTTTGGAGCCCTCGATGATCACCCTCTTGGCCTTTGGTCAATGTTCATATGCTGTTCTTCCCCGGGGTTTCTGGTTTGGATTCCCTTCTTACATCACTGTGTTCATTCCCAGAGGGGGCAGGATCACCAGCATTCCCAACCTGGGAAAAGGCCCACGCCTGGGACAAAGGGACTCCTTGTGAACGGCCCTCTGCTGCTCCAGGCATCAGTCTCCAGGAGGAGGAGACTGCGTTTCCTGTTAATTCTTGGGGGGGGTTCCCTGGGAACACTCCCCCCACTCCCCATCTCCCCCATCTTCACCTCCACCCTTCCAGTGGCAAAATCCCAAGAAGGGACTTACCCCGTGGAGAAAATCCCCGAGAATTCACTTTGCCCAAGAGCCACTGGGCAGCGAGCCTTCCCCCCGCCAACCTCCCCCACCCAGAGAAAGGGCATGCAGGTCACCCCTCCCTCAGCGATAACTTGGTGGAGGTCCAGAGAGTCTCTTGGACCCGATTTGGTAAGCGGGACTGTGATTCTGCATTGGGGAGCACCTTAAACTTAGAAGCATCCAGCAAAGGAGCCGCTTCAACGCACCTTCACTGGGTCGGCCACCAGATGCAGGGGTCGGCTTGTCAGCTATCCAAATACCCAGGGTTCCTTCTCGGTGCAGAGTTTGCAGAGAGAGGCTCTTTGGTTGGGACTAACTTTCGCTGAAAGTGTAACGAAGGCTCTGTCAAGACAGCCCCACGGTTCCGAACGGTCTGCGCAGCCGCAGAGCGGAAGGCTCTGCTCTCTGCTAGTTGTATTTGCCCCGCTCTGGCCCCCGCGGTTGGAGCATAACCAGCCTTTGGCACTTGGCCTGTCACATCGTGACTTCTGGGAAAGGCTCACTGTTTCCCCATCTGTCTTCAATCAATCAATGATATTTATTGGTCGCTGACTGTGTGCAGAGCACTGTATGCAGTTGTATTTACTGAGTGCTTCATGCACTAAGCACTTGGAAAGTACAATTTGGCTACAAGTAGAGACAATCCCCACCCAACAACGGGCTCACAGTCGAGAAGTGGGGGAGACAGACAACAAAACAAAACAAGTAGACAGGCATCAACAGCCACGCTGCTCCTTCTCGGGGGCGACAGGGTGGGTAGACAGGCACCTTGCCTTTCTCACTGTACTTGGGGCTTGGGAGAGTACAGTATAGGAGATGAGTTCCTTGCTCACCAGGACCGTACAGCCTTAGAGAGTTGCAAACTGGCTCTGCTGGAGTAGTTTAAATTCTTCCGTGGGTCAAAAGCACCATGCGTTGCAGTCCCTCTTCACTCTCCTTCTCTATTGCCAGAACTTTTCCTGCTTCAGGTGCTGTTTTGGTTCTCGGCATACTTTCCCTCTCTCCCCACCGCTCCCCTCGAGGTGGCAAGGGATTAGGGGGAGGGAGAAAGAGCTGGTTCCAAGAGGCTCTGCCAATCAAAAGCAGCCGCTTCCTGCACATCTGTGTCTACCCCATGTCATCCATTTGCAGATAGCTTCTGAAGGGGAAGCAGCGTGGTTTAATGGAAAGAGCACAGGTCTGGGCATCCAAGGACCTTGGATCTAATCCCGGCTCTGCTATTTGTCTGCTCTGTGACCTTGGACAAGTCACCTAAATTCTCTGTGCCTCAGTTCCCTCATCTGTAAAATGGGCAGTAAGACCGGGATCCCTTTGTGCACCAGGGACTGTGTCCAACCTGATTATCTTCCACTTACCCCACTGCTCAGTACAGTGCCTGGCACATAGAAAGCACTTTAACAACTACCATTAAAAACAAATTTAAAAAAGAAAGTGACTTCTCCGAAGCTTGCCGGTTTTAACAGGGGTGGGTAATTATTCTTGGTTGGGACGCAGCTTCTCCAAGCCTCATTTTGCCAATTAAAAGTAATATTGTTAAAATTTATCTTGGGGTTTGTATTTTTCTCCACTAATTCCCTTTGCTTCTTTGCTTTGTGGTTGTGCCTTGGTCAGTCCTAATGGGCTATATAAATCTCCTTAATACAGTCCAGCTGTCTGCCATAAGTGCGCTAACCAGATTGACTAACCCCAATTCTCTTCATTTCTGTTCCCACTGCTGTCTAACTTGAAGAGAATTCAGTAAGTATTGGTAAAATCGGTTGCCTGCTTTGAATCCCCCCCTTGCTTCCGTTAGGCAGTCTGTGGTGTGGGATTCTGTCTGGTTGTTTATTTCGGATCGCTTTTCTCTTACCCGTGCGTTAGGGTACACCGGTTGTCGACTCTTCCGTACCTGGGTACGGAACGGGCCATTCAGCCGGCATTTCTGTAGCGAGCGGGAGGGCAGATACGTCTCTGGGCACCCCCCTGAGTATCTCGGGGACAGGAGGCAAAGAGGGCAAAGTCCTTATTTTCTCAAACTAGAAGATGCCATCCAGTGCCCTATACAATAATCCTCACGGTCACCATGGTACCTCGAAGGGGCACTAAGGGGCAGCTGAAAAGCTCTGGTCCCCAAGACTGCTTGGTTGCCACTTTCTCCCTCGCCCGGTTCTCAGCTTCTCGGCTGCTGATTATTTCATCCGTAGGCCTTTCTCTGGGGCTTTATCACCCTCGAGCCCTGTGATCGGGGGCGGTATTGTAGTTTTGTAGCAGCTTTGCTCCAACAGTGGGGGAAAGGATTGAAATTTGGGGTCAGAATGACGTCTTTGGTTACTGGGACTCATTCGTGCACGCCCGGGCCGGCCCCCTCTCACCCCGGCTCCCATAACCAGAGCTGATTGAGAGCTGACCGGGTCCGTTTCCCTCCCCAGTTCCCGAGGCCCCGGACCGGCCCACCATTTCTACCGCCTCGGAGACGTCCGTCTACGTCACGTGGATCCCCCGGGCCAACGGGGGCTCCCCCATCACTGCCTTCAAAGTCGAGTACAAGCGAATGAGCAAAAACGACTGGCTGGTGGCCGCCGAAGACATCCCACCATCCAAACTGTCTGTGGAGGTCCGCAGCTTAGAGCCAGGTGCGCCCTCCCCTGCGTCAGCTCCGTGTCTCCCCCGTGCTATTCTGGCCAGTGAATTTTAAGCTGTGTTGGGGCTTTATCCCAAAGCGTCCAGTCCTGCTAACACACTGTGGTGGGGTTGTGTTTTGGGGTGGCTGCATGGGGCCCTGAGGGAATTGGTCACTGGCATTTGTGTCCAGATGAGGGGCTTCCAGCCTTAATCCCCTTTTTACAGATGAGGGAACTGAGGCACAGAGAATTTAGGTGACTAAGCGGAACTGGTCACTGGCATTGTCCAGATGAGAGGGTGGGCTGAAAGCAGCAACATTAGAGAGTAATTCTACTAGCAGTAGTAGCAGTAGCAGCGGTATTTTTGATTAGCAGCAGCATTTTTTTAGTAGCAGTAGAATTTGAGTGCCCGCTTTGTGATTTGGGAAGTGCGGAAGAATAAAGTGCAAGATTCCCTGCCCAAAAGAAGCTTGCCCTCTAACAGGGGAGAAAACATGTTTACAAACTAGAGAGGTGAAAAGTAAAGCGGACATATATACGTGAGTGTGAAAGAGGGTGAACATAATCTCATGAGGGCTAGAGTTGGCTGAGGGGATGATATGGCTCAGGGGGCTGGGAAATGGGTTGGGGGTAGCGAGGAGCACATAGGATTTTACCTGGGCTTTTGAATGTGGGGAGAGCTGTGGTCCACCTGATGCCAGCGGGGGAATGGTGTGAACGAGTGGAAAGAGGCAGGAAAGTCGAGACCAGCATCTGGTCTAGGTTGGAGAGGGGAGACCAGCAGGGAGGCTAATGCAGTAATCTAACGGGGCAAGACCGGATTGGCCTAATAAAGTCAGGCAAAGGCTCTAAAAGAACTTTGCCTTCCTTTCATTTCATACCGTAGGTTTCCATGGGAATTGAAACTTTTTTTTAACATCATTTATTGAGCACTTACTATAATAATAATAATAATGGCATTTATTAAGTGCTTACTATGTACAAAGCACTGTTTTAAGCGCTGGGGAGGTTACAGGGTGATCAGGTTGTCCCGCAGGGGGCTCACAGTCTTCATCCCCATTTTACAGATGAGGTAACTGAGGCCCAGAGAAGTGAAGTGACTTGCCTAAAGTCACACAGCTGACAAGTGGCAGAGTGGGGATGTGAACCCATGACCTCTGACTCCAAAGCCTGGGCTCTTTCCACTGAGCCACGCTGCTACTATGTGAGGAGCACTGCACTAAGCTCTCGAGAGAGTATAATACGGCAGAATTGGCAGACACGTTCTCTGCCTACAGTGAAGTCTAGAGGAGGAGACACACAATATAAATCATTTATAATGTAATTTAAAGATATTTACATTAAGTGCTGTGGATGGAGGGTGGGATGAATATCAAATACCCAAAGGTCAGAGATTCAAGTGTATAGAAGGCACAGAGGGAGAGGGGGGGCGGGGACTAAAGGGCTTAATCGGAGAAGCTTTGAGGGTGAACTCCAGGTGAATTTGCTGCTGGCAGAAGCTAGTATCCAATTAGCTTCCTGATCTGTCATCTCATTCATTCCTTCATTCATTCAGTCGTATTTATTGAGCGCTTACTGTGTGCAGAGCACTGTACTAAGCACTTATTTCCTTAAAGCCTACCACCTGCATGAAGTTTTCTGTGATTAACCAGCCCCCTCCCGCCACCATAATCCTGGTCAAGTCTCCCACTCCATCTATGTAGATTCCTATATCCCCGGGAAATCATGCACATAGAGGTCTGTTATTTATAGCCTTCAGTTTCATACTTTTGACATTTTTATTTGAACCTGCATTTTCATTTTGGGGCTTATCTTGCCGTCCCCAGTAGATTGTAAACTTCTCAAGCAGTGGGATGGAGCCTGGTTGGGTTTTTTTCAGAATTTTCCCTAGCCCGTAACTCAGGGATCCGCCCCAATGAATTCAGTAGTGTTAGTAGCAGTAATAGTAAGAGTGCTTGCAGGGAACTTGGTTGTCAGTTCAGTTTAGGCTCAGTTAAAAGACATTTTTATGACCAGTAGGGTTTCATCCTATCCGGAACACTGAATGAGGAGCTCCATTTTATCAGCGCAGATCGAGGTTTTTTGAAACCGATTCCCTCCCAGACCTTGAGAGCACACGACCACACGTTGAGTGCCGGTCGACGGAGAAGTGTTGTGCGGTGGTGGAAGCGGTGGCTGGTGGCGCTTAGTGGAGTGCTTTGCACACATTAAGCGCTCCATAAATATGATTGAATGAATGAATGATAGCCTGATCCTCCTTCTGCACCGTCAGAGGGTGAGGACACTGATGAGGAAGAAACCGAGCTCGAGGTCCCCTATGCCTTTGATTGCTTCCCCGCCGGCTTTCGGATAAGAGCACGAAGGCAGCAAGGCCCAGAGGAAAGCGCCCAGGCACCAAAGGGCCTCTCCATCTGGTAGTTTTGCTCGGAAACTCGGTACACCCTCCGCATGTTGCAGGGATTGCCCGCTCACCTGGCCACGGTCTGAGTTACCAACGTTTTCCTTCTGTCAGCCCAGGATTTTGATGTTTTTGGCCAAGTCTGAGCCGTTCCCTCAGATAAGGAGCAGAATTGACCAAGAGCAGGCATACATACATCAGAAAGCCACATCCGGAGAGAGAAGTTTTCTGGGCTTTCCGGCAATCCCCCGTCCACTCCTCAGCGGGCTTGGAATGCTCAGCGGAGGACTGGCGGCTGGCCAAAAGCAGAAAGCAAAGTGTGCGAAGAGTTCCTGAACTCAGGACGTTGACGGTAGAGGGGCCAGTCGGTTGATTCATCAACAGCTGTCTCCTCCCAAGTGCTTGGGCTCAACAATACGTTTTGGTTTAGCTGTGACCCCCGGTCCAACCTGCTGTTTGAGCGTCTGGGCCGGCCCAATGCCCAGGGGCTCAGCTTCTCTCTCAGGCCTGGGGTGCATGATGTGGACACATGGGTCTGCCCGGGCTCTTCGCCACTAGAGCCCACCCAGGGGAGCAGAAATGTGTGGCAGTTTGACCCCCCACCCCCACCCCCCGCCCCGGTCCCATCACGGTGGCATGGCCGTCCCTGATGGCTAAGGTTCTCGAGGCCTTGGGGTCTTCATTTGAGACAAAAAGCATCCCTGATGGCTAAGGTTCTCGAGGCCTCAGGGTCTTCATTTGAGACAAAAATCACCGCCTGAGGGGTTCCTCTTGAAGAGGGGATTGACCCCGACAAGTCTTGGCTTGGCCAAGAGGGTCGTCGGGCCTCGTTTTCCACCGCCCTGTACTCTGTGGGCTCTTGCTACCGGGGGCAGGTGGGCGGAATGGAGCCAGATGGCTCCCCGCCACTGGCTGGGGTTGGTGGGCTCACAATCTCAATCCCCGTTTTACAGGTGAGGTAAGTAAGACACAGAGAAGTGAAGGGACTTGCCCAAGGTCACCCCGCAGACAAGCGGTGGAGTCAGAATTAGAACCCGTGACTTGACTCCCAGGGCCGTGCTCTATCCATTATGCCATGCTGCTTCTCCCTTCGGTACCCCTACCTTCAGGAAGCTTTTCATCTCTTTTGAGACCTTCCCCTCGGGCTGCCCCTGCAGAGTTAGAGAAAGGCCCCTAGCCCCTGCACGGTGACCCTTCGAAAACTTGAAATCCCTCCTCCACCTCCTCCGCTCCCAGCCAAATAAACTCAATTCCTGTATCCTTTCCTTAGAGGGATGTGATTTCCCGAACCCCTAATCATTTTTATCTCTGTCCTCTGGACTCTGTCCAAGCTCCTCCCCATCTCTTTGTTTTTCTCTCTCTCTTCCCCCGCCTCGCTTCTCCCCTCTCCCTCCTCTCCTCCATCTCTGCTTCCCCCCTCCCCTTACACCTCCCCCCCATCTCTCTCCCTTTGGCTCTGAGAGCGTTTCTGGGAGCAAGGGACCCGTAACTTCTACTTGATATAAAACAGTGTTGCACAGAGGCTGCAGGCGGATGTTTTTTCCCCATTGGATATTTTTTAAGGTGTATAAGCACTCTCTCTCGACTCTGACTGCTTAAATTGTGTGTCGTTTTCTTTCCCCCAAGGTTCCACGTACAAGTTCCGGGTAATCGCAGTCAACCATTACGGCGAGAGTTTTCGGAGCTCGGCGTCTCGGCCCTACCAGGTGGCCGGCTTCCCCAACCGCTTTTCCAACCGCCCCGTCGCCGGGCCTCACATCGCCTACACGGAGGCCGTGAGCGACACTCAGATCATGTTGAAGTGGACGGTGAGTGGCCGCAGCGACCAGATTCCCCCCCCCCCCCCCGATTTGCATCCGAATAGCCTCATCTCCTCGAGTCCGGGAACGGGAGGCCACCGAACTCCATCCCGAGAAGCACCTGGATGCTAAGCAGCTTGCCCGGGGGCTACCCGGGGCAGGGTCGAGAATAAGTTTGGCGTCGTCTTGGCTCGGATCCCAATCTCTGTCGGGCCGTTTCGTGGTTTATTTGTGTCGAGCCCGATGTCGTTTTAAGCTGATGGCTCCAGAAGGCTAAGTTATTTTCTCTGCGCTTCAGTCCCTCACCCACTAGATTCAGGGACTCTCAATGGCCGTTTTCAAAAGCGACCGGAAAGAATTGGGGTCATTCTTCAGAAATCTGAGCCAGAAAAGCAGCCCTTCCCAAAATTCGGTCATTTCTCCCATTCATTTCGTTCATTAAAAACTCTTGCCCCCTGCTCTCTTCAGATGGGTTTTCTCCCCTTCGCCTCTGAACTTTCTTTCCCTTCCCTTACTAAACCCTCTTTTCCTTTTCTTCAGTTCCCTTCTGCATCACCCTGACTCATTCCCTTTATTCATCTCCCTCCCAGCCCCACGGCACTTATGCACATAGCTCTAATTTATTGATTTATATTAACGTCTGTCTTCTCCTCTAGATTGTAAACTCATAGTGGGCAGGGAATGTCTTACATTGTACTCTCCCAAGTGCTTAGTACAGTGCTCCGCACACAGTAAGCACCCAATAAATACGATTGACTGACTTTCCTGCCCCTGCACCCCTCAAGCCAGTGCTCTCCGCCCTGCCCTTTCTGTCCTTCAGTTCTGTGCTTTTTTCTCATCTCCGGTGCCACCTCTTAAAATAGAATGGGACAATTAGTTGCCATATCTGAGCTGACATTGAGGATCGTGCCTGCCAGTCTCTTGCTAGTTCTGGCCAGCGATTTCTGTCTAAATACGGGCCAACGTTGTCTGCTAGCAAGTCAACCACCGGTGGTTAAGTGTGGGCAAGTTATGTTGGTTTTTTTTGATGAGGTCAACGATTAACACTTATTGATTGACCAAAGCGGGGGCCAGAAGCCCCCGTTAAAACCGGGGTTAGGGATGATTGGTTGATGCTGGACACATCTGAGTGATGCTAATATCGAGTGATTAGGTGGGTCAGTGCTTAACTGCCGGTTGGTCAGATTAGCTGCCTCCCTTTGTCCGCTTTTGATTCTTCCACGCACCAGCCCTGACAGGGCCACCATACAGACGGGACTCTAGATGGGGAGTAATGAGCGCCGAAGGGTGAAACGTGAGACCCAGGGAAGTCAAATCAATTCTGCCTTTCGTTGAGGTATCTCCTCTTCTGTTTTCCAGTACATTCCTTCAAGCAACAACAATACCCCCATTCAAGGATTTTACATTTACTACCGGCCTACTGACAGCGACAATGACAGTGATTACAAGAGGGATGTGGTGGAAGGTAAGTCCGCTCTCGCTGGCAAGTCAGGCAGGAAGGGGTCTCGAGGGGCGTTGCCGTCATCCTGGTGGGGAGGCTGGAAGAGAGAAAGGCAGCCCCCGCCGTCTGATTGGATTCCAAAGCTCAGGAATTCGGAATGATTAAGTCCTGACCTGCACACGTCTCTCGGAGTCTTTTCCCTAAGGGGGAGAATTGTTCAGGTGACCGCCTGCCGTCCAACCCGCGGCTTCTGCTCACGAAGGAGGAGCTTTTGGCAGCTCCCTTACTTTACTCCCTTTGTTAGGGAGGATGGATCGGGTTGCCCAAAAGACCTCAGCAGGCATTTTGGAGTTCATCAAGACAAATTCAGTTTTATCCAAATAAACCAGAAAATCCTTTTTTTGGAGGCCAGAGGCCCCAAAGCATTTCTCCCTGGGAGCTTCCTGAGTCCTGGGGACCACGGAGGAAGTCGGCTTAAAAAAATATATATACGAGAGCGAACGGGGGACTTTTCTGGGCCGAGGGGTTTCTTTTGGCCTATGCGGTCCCAGATGGGGCTGTGATTTTGTGGGGAGGGGCCGAGTTGTGACTGATGGCTACACGCAGATATTGAGGCTCTTTTTAAGGACCCCCTAGCAGCCAGCGGTATTGTCTGTGAACGGGTTTTTGCCCGTGGCACCCAAAGCCCATTTGGAAACAGACTCCATGCAGTCAGACGTTAAGTGGACTCCAGTGTTCTGTGAAATCTGCTTATCCCGATTTTCGAGTTTCTGCATTCTGAAGCCTTCTGGGGGTGGCTGGAAACCATTAGCAGCTGCTCAGCTGTTTTGAAGCTGGGGACCAAGATGTCTCACACTCCTAGGTCAGTTCCTGAGTGAAATGGAGCTTCGCATCACCGAGGTTCTTGCCTTAAAGCAGCCCCCGTTTCCAGCCGAATTCAATCGGAAAGTGTGCCGTTAGGAGGCTTCCTTTCGGTTTATCTAAATTCTCTTGAGTTCTGGATTAAAATCTCCATTTATTCGGAGGCGACAGAATGGTTTCTAGGATGCCGGTTTTGGTGAAAGTTTCTCATCTTGCAAAAATGGCAGAGTTACCAATTAATCGGGGCCCTTGTCTCCCAGAGGTGTTCACCTGAAAGTTCACTTTGTCTTTCCGATCAAGCCTCAACTTTTCCCAGCTCTCCTTTATAAGATATCATCTGCCGTTAGTTAGCTGTTGAGTTGGTGTGCCTGTTTGGTTTTTAACAGCAAGGACTCCATTTTCCCTGTAATCTTTGAATGTTCAGGGAAAGTGTCGAGGAAGAAGTCAGGTTTTCTGCAGTTGGAATTTCAGCCGCTGAAGGGTCACCGTGGCAACTGAATAGTCACCTAACATGGCCGGGCCCCGTTTGAAATGCCTCCCCTCCCCAGCGGTCCCCGGAGAGGGCAGTAAAAATTCCCAGGCTTCCCCCAGTTCCACTGGTGGTGTGAAATGGAAACCTCAGCCTGGTGCCATAATTACTCCAAGGAATGTGGATGGAGGGAAGTTGGGGGGCGGGAGGGTGGGGTGGCAGGAAGAGCAGAGGGCCGGGAAGATGACGGAGAGCTGACAACGCTGGAAAGAACCTCGCTTCCTGTCGGGATAGGTTCATCCCAGCTCCAGCCAGTCTCGAGATCAATTTTCTTCTGGGGGCTCTCGCCATTTAGAAATGAGGCCGAGAATTCTTTGCCTCCTGAGCCTTTCAGGGCGGCTTAATCCTAAAACAAGCAGAACCTTCTCCGTACAAGAGCTGAATCTTGAGTGTGTGAATGTGTGTTTGCGTGTGCGTTTGTGTGTTTTGGAGGTGGGGGCCGAGCGGGTGGTTTTGTTCGCTGAGCCGGCCGGGGAGGTGGTGGGGGTGGTCGTACTGTCGGTGGGAAATACCTTTGTCTGTGTGGCTCGGAAGGAGGCCGGGTGATATTGGACCTGTCAGCCAAGCAGATTTCTCTCTGGCTATTTTTCCCCCCTTTTAATTAATCCTGACAACAGTAGGTGGTACCGCTGAGTTTCTAAGAAACAGTGGAAACAGTCGGAGGAGGTATTTTCCAGGCGGATTTAAAACTGCTCAAACAGTTCATTAAACTCACCAAGAAGGGTCCCTGTTTATTAAAATTTGTCCCAGGTCCACCGGAGTAGAAACGGAGGGTGATTTATACCCGGGTACTCAGTCAAGGAGGGCTTCTAAATGAGCTGCTGGCCGGGAGCCACAGACAACAAAAATGATTCTGTTAGAGATGCTTGTTGGGCTGGGGGCAACAGACGAGGAGCCAGAAGCGAGAGTGGGCCAGGCCGCCTGGTCCCTTCAGTGGAGTTTTGCTAGCAGGTTTTTCTCTGTCTCCTCTGGCTGGCAGACTTTTGCAGAAAGAGAAACCACGCCTTTTGTTACGGAACCGCCCTTCTGTACCACGACACCTCTCCCGCCGCGTGAATTGGCATCCGCCGTGGGGAGGGGGCTTGGAAGGCTGGGGGTGGGAAACAGCGTGGCCCCGTGGATAAAAAAGCACAGAGCTGGGAGTCAGAAGGAACGGGGTTAATAATAAAAATGGCATTTTTATTAAGTGCTTCCTATGTGCAGAGCACTGTTACAAGGTGATCAGGTTGTCCCACGGCGGGCTCACAGTCTTCATCCCCATTTTACAGATGAGGGAACTTAAGTGACTGGCCCAGAGTCACCCAGCTGACAATTGGCGGAGCCGGGATTTGAACCCATGACCTCTGACTCCAAAGCCCGCGCTCTTTCCACTGAGCCACGCTGCTTCTCCGGGTTCTAATCCCGTCCCCTCCACTTGTCTGCTGTGTGACTTTGGGTACTTCTCTGGGCCTCAGTTGCCTCATCTGTAAATTGGGGGTGAAGACTGTGAGCCACATGTGGGGCAGTGGTGCGTCCAAACCGATTTGCTCGTATCCGCCCCGTTGCTTAGTATAGCGCTTGGGACATAGTAAGTACTTAACGGATATCATCATTATGAGTGGCGTATGTTGAGTTCAACTGTTGCTTCCTGGTTCCTCTACTAGAGCCCCGCAATGGGCGTCAGCACCGCACCTGAGGGGCTAATCTGCCCCTGCCGTGTGTTCCATTGCACGCCCCCCACTCTCCCCTCATCCCAATTCTGGACTCTGGGACTTCTCAGACTGGGCCGTGGCAGGGAAAAGAGGGAGAAGTCAGATCCCAGACTAAACCCTACTTTTCCGCTTCTCCCACTCACTCCTGTATCGCCCTGACTTGCTCCCTTTTCTCTTCCCTCCTCCCAGTCCCACATCTCTTATGAACAGATCAGTAATTATATTTATTTGTATTGATGTCTGTCTCCCCCACTCTAGGCTGTAAGCTCGCTATGGGCAGGGAGTGTCACTGTTTACAGTATTGTACTTTCCCAAGCGCTCAGTACAGTGCTCTGCACACAGAAAGCGCTCAATAAATATGATTGAATGAATGAGGCCCCTCCACCTTTCCACCACTGCTGACAGGTCCGTCCTTCTACGGAGAACGATTAAGGCCGGGAACTTGTTTTGGATTTCTTCGTGCAGCTTCAGGAAGGGATTCAAGAATTTTCCTCATCAGACAGTGGTATTTATTGAGCACCTGCTGTGTGCAGAGCATGTCACTAAGCACCTGGGAAAAGACAACAGAATGAGTAGACAGAAATACTCCTCTCAAGGAACGTAGAATCTAGTGGTAAAGACAGTCACAGAAAAATTGACGGTTAGGAGGAAGGGGAGAATACAAAGAGGAAGAGGTGAACAAGTGAGTGCCCTTTTTATGGTATTTGTTAAGCGCTTACTATGTGCCAGGCACTGTACTATGCACTGGGGTAAATACAAGCTAATCAGGTTGGACACAGTCCCTGTCCCACGTTGGGCCCCGTCTTAATCCCCATTTTCCAGAAGAGGTAACTGAGGTACAGAGAAGCGAAGTGACACAGCAGTCAAGTGGGGGAGCCGGGATTAGAACCCAGGCCCTTCTGATTCCCAGGCCCGTTCTCTGTCCACTAGGCCATGCTGCTTCCTAAATCATTAAATAGAATTTGGAAATTGCTGTGCGTGCATTAGTGCTGAGCTGGTAGTGGGGAGAAAGTGACATGGGGAGAAGAGAACTAACTGGAGAAATCTCTGGAGGAGGAGGAATTTTAGAAGGGCTTTGAAGACCAGAGAGAGGGGTGGTTCGGTTAATTTGAATGGGAAAGGAGTTCCAGGGGTAGCCAGTGATAGTTTTTGTACAGAGAGAGGGGTGGTTCGGTTAATTTGAATGGGAAAGGAGTTCCAGGGGTAGCCAGTGATGGTTTTTGTAAGCTCGTGTGGGCAGGGAGTGTGCCCACTAACTTTGTTATACTGTACTCTCCCAAGGACGTAGTACAATGTTCTGCACACAGTCAGCGCTCAGTAAATACCATTGGTGATGACGAGTATGATGATCTGCTGAATGCAGGGCACTGCACTCACAGTGCTTGAGTTAGACAAAAGAAGCACAAGAAACTTTCCCTGACGCCGAGGACCTAAACCCTGTGACAGAATTAAAGGTGGGAGGAAGGGGTGGGAGAGTTGAGAACGAGGTACAGTTGGGAAGATTGGGAGGGGAGGGACAAAAGAGGAGCGTGAGCTGGGGTGTGGTGGGAGGAGAGCGCGAGACGGTACCCCTTTTACCGTGACTGCTACCCTCCATATCCCTAGAGTAAAGCTACAGGGAGCCATCCCTCGTACGGCCACCTGCTCTGGCAGGGACTCCAGGACTCCTGTCAGCCTCCGAAGAATGACCAAGATCCGTTGCAGAGGCCCGAAGAGATGGGCTTTAGTTTGTCTGACTGCTCACTGCTCGGTGTTTCTGATTCCTAGTTTCGAAGCAGTGGCACCTGATCGGTCATTTGCAGCCCGAAACGTCCTATGACATCAAGATGCAGTGCTTCAACGAGGGCGGGGAGAGCGAGTTCAGCAACGTGATGATCTGCGAGACTAAAGGTGGGTGAGGACCAGCCCTTCCCTGTGACGGTCGTGTTTTGTTCCAGCAGAGCCAATCTCCCGTTCTCCCTTCCCCCTTTTTTTTTTTGATGGCATTTATTAAGCGCTTACTATGTGCCAAGCACTGTTCTAAGCCCTGGGGCAGATACAAGTTGATCAGGTTGTCCTTCGTGGGGCTCACAGTCTTCATCCCCATTAGACAGGTGAGGTAACTGAGGCACAGAGAAGTTAAGTGACTTAATAATAATAATAATGTTGGCATTTGTTAAGTGCTTACTATGTGCAAAACACTGTTCTAAGCGCTGGGGGGGATACAAAGTGATCAGGTTGTCCCATGTGGGGCTCACAGTCTTAATCCCCATTTTACAGATGAGGTAACTGAAGCTCAGAGAAGTGAAGTGACTTGCCCAAGGTCACACAGCAGACATGTGGTGGAGCTGGGATTCGAACCCATGACCTCTGACTCCAAAGCCCATGCTCTTTCCACTGAGCCATGCTGCTTCTCTGTGTGACTTGCCCAAAGTCACACAGCTGACAATTGGCGGAGCCGGGATTTGAACCCATGACCTCTGACTCCAAAGCCCGGGCTCTTTTCCACTGAGCCACGCTGCTTCTCTATACCAGACGTTCTTGCCAAACGTGGTTTCCCACCGGGGTCCTGAAGACATCTGGCCCTCGTTCCATTGCTTCATTCTGAAAACCACCTCCTCGGGGTCGTAGACTGTAAGCTCACCGTGGGTAGGGAACGTCTGTTGTACTCTCCCAAGGGCTCAGTACAGCGCTGTGCTCACGTTAAGCGCTCAATAAATTCGATCGACTGACTTGACTGGTGACCAGGCCAGAGCGAGCCTGGAACCCGCTAATCCTGGCCATCGCTTCTTCCCTTGGAGCCGGCTGAGTCGACCAACCTCTCTTCTGGTTTCTTCACCTCTAAATCGTGAGGGATGCCTGCCAGCTTCCTCATAGGGGCCTGAGGGAAACACATGTGGGATCAGATGTGGTATCAGTGGTATAACTCAGTACAGTCTGAAACACAAAATAAAAAAGGCTCCTGGATCTCTGGTCGCTCTGGGTTGGGCAGGATTCTGATCCGCCAGGAAAATGATGAGCTCCAGTTAACTTAATTTTTCTTGATTTTTGTTTTGTTTCCCGCTCCCTCCCTCCCCACTCACCCTGCCACCATTTCAGTGGCTTCATTAAAGTTGTCTTTCTCCAAATTAGTGGCAAACAGGCCTTGCTGAGACTCCCCAAAGCTCTTTTGATCCAGGGAAGAGAAAGCCCTTGGGCTCTGCCGTGTTCTGCTCACTTCAGGTGGTGAGCTAAGTCATCACCTGCAAGCTCTGGGGGCCCTTGTGAGCTTCGGTAATCAATCAATCAATCAATCATATTTGTTTATTTTTTAATGGCATTTATTAAGCGCTTACTCTGTGCAAAGCACTGTTCTAAGCGCTGGGGAGGTTACAAGGTGATCAGGTTGTCCCACGGGGGCTCACAGTCTTCATCCCCATTTTACAGATGAGGGAACTGAGGCCCAGAGAAGTGAAGGGACTTGCCCAAAGTCACCCAGCTGACAGGTGGCAGAGCCGGGATTTGAACCCATGACCTCTGACTCCAAAGCCCGGGCTCTTTCCACTGAGCCATAAGCATTTATTGAGTGCTTACAGTGTGAACTAAGCTCTTCAGAGAGGACAGTATAATGGAGTTGGTTGACATGTTCCCTGCCCACAGTGAGCTTTCAGTCTAGAGGGGGAGATGGATATTAATATAAATAAAATGCAGGTATGTACATAGTGCTGTGGGGCGGAGGGAGGGGGTGAAGAAAGGGAGCAAATCCAAGTGCAGGAGTGATGCAGAAGGGAGTGGGAGAAGAGGAAAGGAGGGCCTCTTGCAGAAGGTATGCCTTCAATAAGGCTTTGAAGGTGGGGAAAGTAATTATCTGTTGGATATGAAGAGGGAGGGGGTGCCAGACCAGATGTGGCAGGATGTGGGCGAGAGGTTGGCGGTTAGATAAGACGAGATGAGGTCCAATGAGTAGGGTGGCATCAGAGGAGCCAAGTGCTCGGGCTGGGTTGCAATAGGAGAAGCAGCGAGGTAAGGTAGGAGGGGGCAAGGTGATTGAATGCTTTAGCCTGGAAGCCGTGGAGGGGGGGCCCGGCAGAAGGAAGGTCAGCATAGGTGCAGGTGGCAGGAGCAGTGAGGGCTGCTTGCCAAACAAACTGTTATGTATCGAACGTTTACTGTTTGCAGAGCACTGTACTAAACACTTGGGAGCGTTCAGTACAACAGTAAACAGACACACTCCCGGCCCACATCGAGCTTATAGTCTACCTGTTCTCCCGGGCTGGAGAGGGGCATTCAAGGCACCGTACGGGCGAGACCGGGGGCGTGGTGAGCGCTCTGCTCTGCTGACTTTTCGGGCTGAAGTCGTGCCAAACGCTGCGCCTGGGCCTCAGCTCCAGGGCTCCAACCAGGAGCCCCCACGCTGACTCATCCGTGGTCAGGATGTTTCAATAACAAGGGTAAACAGACTGGATTCGGTTCTCCTCAGACCTCTTTGAATGAGTAAGCTATCCCCCAGGGGCTGGTTTTCACTCTAAGGCCGTCGTCGCGTCTTTCTTCTGTTTTTCAACTAGTGAAACGTGTTCCCGGCGCCTCCGAGGAGCCCCTGAAGGACCTCAGCACCCCTCCCATTTCTCCCGGGGGCCACTCCGGGCCGGCCACCGGGCCCGCCCGAAGCAGCGACATGCTGTATCTGATAGTGGGCTGCGTGCTGGGCGTCATGGTGCTCATTCTTATGGTTTTCATCGCCATGTGCCTGTGGAAGAACCGCCAGCAAAATGCCATTCAGAGTAAGTCACTCTAATGCCCTTCTCTTCCTCCTCCTCCTTTTAATGGTATTTTATGGTATTTGTTAAGAGCTTACTGCGTGCCAAGCGCTCTACTGAGCGCTGGGGTAGAGACGAGATAATTGGGTTGGACACAGTCCCTGTCTCACAGTGGAAGTTGGAGGGAGTAGGACTTAATCCCCATTTTATAGATGAGGAAACAGTCCCGGATAGTTTGTGACTTGCCGAAGGTCACACAGCCGACAGTTGGCGGAGCAAGGATTCAGATGCAGGTCTTCTGATTCCCAGGCCTGGACTCTTTCCACTGGGCAGTGCAGCGTCCCTCCTTGTCCTCCCCATTCTCCTCCCATTTCTTTCCAACAGAAAATATTTACAGAATAAATATTGACAGCGAACACTTTTGCCAGAGCATCTCAGTGTCACGGTACAAAGCATGAATGTTTGAAAGTATTCATTGGGAGCGGGTGACACTAAACCTGCCCTCGCTACAAGCCAAAGTAAGTAGAGCATCAAATTAAATTGCCCGGAAGAAATAAACAGCCCGGCCAGCAATACACCGGGTGCCAAAACCAACCGGGCCCTTCAGCAAGTATCTGCTTTCGGCTGGGAAACCTTCGTCCTGGTGGACCACCAAGGAGAGGGGGAAGAGCAATGGCGAGGCCGGGAGTTCTTGCTGCCGTTGTTGGGGCAACTGCCCCCTCCGCCCCCCGATCCCGTCAACCCTGTTTGTCTCCTCCGCCCACCGTTTAGGAGACGGATGGAGGGGTGAGGGAAGTGAAGCCATGGGGAGCTTTGGGGTTGCAGCTGCCCAGGAGAGCCGGGGCTGGGAATCAGCCTCCAAGTTGAATGGGTCCTCCATGCCCGGAAGCTTGGCAAGATGGCACTCGCTCTTTGGCGGGGCTGGAAAATGGCAGGCGGGCCCGAGAGCGTGATTTGGAAACGTACCCCGTGTTTACCGGCCTGGCTCTCCTCTCTGCTGCTATGGGCTCCTGTTGCCCTTCCCCACCTGCCCTCGAAGGCAGGGAGGGTGGAAGAGGACAGAGGGAGAAATTATCGCCAGTCACTTGTGCCCTGGTCGTTAGCAGCCCAGCCCGTGCCTGTTCTTGGAAACGGACACCATCCTCCCCCTGGCACCGCCCTGGAGTGGCCTGGTAGCGGGAGGCGTTTTTCCCTGTTCCATTTGGATGCCATGTTGTGTAGTTTGTGGGGCGGGTCCTCCCTATCTGTAGCAGGGTGGCCTGGTGGTTAGAGTAAAGGCCCGGGAATCAGAAGGACCTGGATTCTAATCCCGGCTCCACCACTTGTTTTCATTGTGACCTTCAGCAAGTCACCTCACTTCTGTGCCTTAGTTACTTATCTGTAAAACGGGGATGAAGACTATGAGCCCCATGTGGGGCAGGGGCTGTTTCCGACCTGATTACCTTTTATCTTCCCCAGTGCTTAGAACAGTGCTTGGCACATAGTAAGCACTTTAACAAATACCACAATTATTATTATTAATAAGAACAAATACCAATAATAATAATAATAATAATAATAATAAGCACCTGTATACCGAAGGGCAGTCTGGGAAAGTGGTTCTGTCTGAGGCTTCACCAAACTGATGTGGTGATTAAAGGGAGGTGGGTGATGGCTTTATCAATCAGTCAATGATATTTCTTTTAAGTGGCGTTTGATAAGTGCTTCCTATGTGCCAGAGACTGTCCTAAGCACCGAGATAGATATAAGATAATCAGGTTGGACGCAGTCCCACTCCCTGGTGGGGCTCACAGTCTATTGGAGGCAGAGCAGATAGTTAATCCCCATTTTACAGGTGAGGAAACTGAGGCCCAGAGAAGTGAAGTGACTTGCCCAGAGTCACACAGCAAACAAATGGTGGAGGTAAGATTTGAAACCAGATCCTCTGACACCCAGGCTCTTTCCATTGCTCTCCCAAGAGTAGCAGCTTCAAAACAAACCCGGTTTCATCTAGCATTCCCCAGGGATCGGAAACTTAAGGACCGTTCCTCAAGGTTGCCCGGGCTCTTGCGTGGTGACGGTTTCCCCAGCCTGCGACTTCTCCTTAAGCTGGTCAGTGCCTATAACTCGACTGATTGATTTTTAATCAATTTTTTAATTTTTTAATCTTTAAAAAAAATTTATTTTTTAATTTTTTTAATTTTTTAATTTTTTTAATTTTTTTTAACAATGATAATAATAATAACTATGGCACTTTTGGACTGTGAGCCCTTTTAGACTGTGAGCCCACTGTTGGGTAGGGACTGTCTCTATATGTTGCCAACTTGGACTTCCCAAGCGCTTAGTACAGTGCTCTGCACACAGTAAGCGCTCAATAAATACGACTGATTGATTGATCGATTCATCGATGGCCTGACAGAGCCGGCTCAGAATCCAGAAATCTCCCTCCCACCTGCAGTTGGGAGGGACTCATTCATTCATTTAATCAATCGTATTTATTGAGCGCTTACTGTGTGCAGAGCACTGGACTAGGCGCTTTAAGCAGGGGCCCAGCCTTTACTCGACCTCAGGAAAATGGGGATTAAATCCATGAGCCCCATGTGGGGCACGGACTGTGTCCACCCGCTATGCTTGTATCCACCCCATTGCGTAGTACGTAGTGAGAACTGAAATACCACAAGTTGTTGTTGTTATTGACACCCAGCCCTGCGTGGCAGGGGCCCACTTCCCTTGAGAATAGGGGTCCCGCTAGGCCGACCGGCCCTGAGATTCTTCCTGAGCAACATAGACCGTGGGGATATTGGAGGGTCTGAGGGGCAGAAGCTCTTCCCCGTCTGTCTACGACACTGCTCCGACAGACTCTGAGCAGTGACTGGTTGGAACCACATGCACTGGACATGAGCCCACTGGCTCTCTCCTGGTTACGCGTGGGCCAGTCTGCCTATGGAGGATGGAAGGCCCAGGGGGCGAGGTGAGAGAGGCTCTTCTACTCCTTAAAGACCCTCTCCTCCCCCTTCCCCTGCACCTCCAGCCCCTCCTCTAACCCCTCTCACCAAGAAATGCTCCCGCTTCTGCCTGTTCTTGGAAAAAATCGATCAACCCCAGACTGTTCCCCTTCGGTGGCTTGATTTTTCTTTCCCTCCGTAGAGTATGACCCTCCAGGATACCTGTGCCCGGGCGCCGATCTCAGCGGGCCAATAATGGAGTACCCCGCCCTGCCCGGCCTGAGCCACGTCAACGGCAGCGGGCCCGGGGGCTGCCTCGGCAACGGCTGCCCCCACCTCCGCCATAAGCTTCCCAATGGCGGCGGCGGCGGCGTCTTGAACGGAAGTTTGAACGGAGGCCTTTCCCCGGGACATACCACTTCCCTCTCCCGGACCCACGTGGACTACGAGCACCCTCACCACCTGGTGAATGTAAGTGACCCCCCCCCCCCCCCGCCCCACCACCTCCTTGTCTTCCTCCCGCCTTCCCTCCCTCTGCTCCCAACTTCAGCGGGAAGAAGGTCAGCCGTCCCGGGATTGGAGTTCCACGTCTAACTACGGGATTTCTTAAGTGCTTACTATATGTCGATCACAGTTCGAAGCACTGCGATAGATACTATTGGGTAGGGACTGTCTCTCTATGTTGCCAACTTGTACTTCCCAAGCGCTTAGTACAGTGCTCTGCACACAGTAAACGCTCAATAAATATGATTGATGATGATGATACAAGTTAATCAGGTCAGATACAGTCTCCCACCCAACGTGGGCCTCCCAGTCTTAAGTAAGAAGGAGAACAGGTATTTAATTCCCATTTTACAGTTGAGGAAACTGAGGCACAGAGAAGTTAAGTGACTGGTCACACAGGAGGCAAGTGGTGGAGCTGGGATGAGATCCCAGGTGCACTTGAGATCCCAGATGCTCTGACTTCGGGAGCCGGACTCTTGGCGGCTTCCCAAATATGCCCTGGCCAGGAACTGGTAGACCCCAGGGACCCTCTCTGAGGGTCTGGTTGGGAGCTTGCAGGCCAAACGACTTACGAGTACTAGGTATGTCTATTTTTGAAAAGCCAGAAATCGGTGACCTCGCCTTCGTCTCCTGCAGCAAAATCTTTAATTTGCCTAAATGTGCCCCATTTCTGAAAGAGAATAATGATTTCATTATTGTCTGTGGACGCACACAGATGGCTCTCATTCAGACTTGCTAAACATTTTTGTCCCCGTTCCTAGTCAAAACTGCGAACTTTGCCCAAGAAAACGAGAAGGGAGAGTTGGAAAGCATCGAAAGCATGCTGTTTCCATAGGAAAAAAAAATGAGGCTGTTGTTTGCCTTAGTAATTGGACGTGCAAATAGTTTGTTTTTTTGGACAATAAATGACTGCCTTTTCAGTAGCTGCCACGTCAGGTGTGCTGCTTCTGAAGGCGTCTGCCACCTTGGATTCTGGACAACATGTTTTCTTCAAGGACCGTTTCCTCCATCTAATTCTGTTGAGTCCAGCATGCCCCCCCCACAAAAAAAAGGCAGTAATTAGAATTAATGAATAGCAGCTGAGAAGAGGTGAAGGTTCAGGCAGCACGTTGGACCCTAGGAGTTGGACTGAGCCCCAGTGGGTTGTCATCTCCCAGGGTCCGCCCAGACACTCCGCTCTCCTGGGGTCTTTGGGGAGCGGAGTGGCGACAGAAACCATTGTGGGGAAGACATTCGCCTGAGTTATTCCTCCCCAGCGCTGCGGGCTCTGGGCGAGGGGCGACAGCCCCGACTCCCTTTCCCCGCCCTGGTTTGGCTTTCGACGGCAAAACGCAGGGCTGCGACCGCAGGTCTGACCCAACTCCGCGGCCGCCCCGGCGAGAGCCCAGCCTGTCATGAACGCGCCCGACCGTTTTGCGGTGAGGTATGTGTTAATCTGGGCATTTTGCTTAATTACCGGGCAGCTCCCGCCAAAAGCAACATGCCGGGCCGTTACTCGCCTCTCCGAGTCATCGCTGGCTAGGGAACCAGCCCATCTGGAAAAACCGAGAGTGAGCCGCCGGCCGAACCGAAATAATTACGGGAAAATGAGGATGGGTTTATCTTGTGACCTCAGCGAAGCAGATTTCACACCCCCACCCCTCCCAACCGGCCCTCACGTGAAAATGTCTTTCGTGGCCGTCCGAAGAGCGAACGAATAGTTTACGGTGTGAGAATCAAATATATTCTGGGCGCATTCAGTTCGGGACAGGTCAGAGAAGTGACTACATTCTTCCTTACAGTTATTTGCTTTCTTCGCCGCACAAAGGGCCCAAGAAAAGCATCCCGCTTAGTTTTGCCGAGAACAGACTTAGGGTTGTGCAGGCCGCGGCCCATTCTGAAGCAGGGCGGCGGAGAATAGTGGGATTCCAGGGTCGAAGCGGGCCAGGAGGGAGCCGGAACGTGTGGCTGCCGCGAGGTCTTCAGTGGCCCTTCTCTCTCTTCTTTCCCCTTGTCCTTCCCTCGTGGTCCTAGGGCGGTGGGACGTACACGGCGATACCTCGGACTGACCCAGTGGCCTGCATCAATTGTCGGAATTGCCGAAACAACAACAGGTAAGCCGTTGTTGGGGGGAGATCTGGCAGCTGCCGGTTGCAGACCCCCAACGGGACCCCGGCTGGAACTCACGTCTCGGTATCATGTGGACGAGCCCCGGGGCCGTGTGAGGTTCGGGGACTAGGGATCTGGGGGAGAATGTTTCCCCATCCCCCAGGCCAGGGGGTTCCACTTGGTTCCACTTAGGGTTGAGGAACGGGGAGTTGGATGTCCTAGATCTGACCCAGGCTGAGCCGAGGCTGGCACCGTCATGGGGGAGAGCTTTGGCACGTGACCCCCCCATCCTTACCACTATCGCTGCCCCCCCGGGATCAGAACAGATGAGGGAGGGAACGTGTCGTACGATGGTCCTGGGAGCCGGAGAAGGCAAGCGCTGGTTCATTGCAAGTCTACCATAGTCACTTTTTCCTCACTTCATCTGACACCAAATCTTTCTCTCACCAAATCCCTCCAGAAGGCTTAAGCGAATATAGCGACGCTCTGTCTCACTCTCTGATTCGACTCTCTCTCTCTCTCCACGGATCGTGGGAAGAGTTTGTGCTTCAGACGTAAAGAGCTGAGATGCTCTTTGGGAAGATCTAAATGGTACAAACTCCCGACCCTGGAGACGGAGCATTCCTTGGTAGCTGTGGGCTGACGTGGGCCGGGAGACTTTACAAAGGCGGTGGAGCGGGCTCTGGACGCTCACCACTGCCCGGTCCTTGGGCACTTGGGCCTGTCTGATGCTCGTGGCGTTTATCGCTGTGGTCGTGTGCGATCCTGGATGATCAATCGGTAACGTTTATCGAGTTCTTGACACGGGCTAAGTGCTTGGAGAAGAGTACACTGAAGACAGTAGACATGATGTGTGTCCTCACGGAGTTTACGGTCTCTTGTGAAGAGTACAATAAAATGAGTAGGGCTGATCCCTGCTCTCGAGGTGCTTGCAGTCTACTGGGCTTCCCTCAAGCACTGTTGGTCCTCGGCCTAAGATGGTCGGCCAGTTTGCTCTTTGAGCTCCACTTGCCCGGCCCCTCTGTGGCTTTGACCCAAGCAGAAGGACCTGGGTTCTAATCCTGGTTCCGCCACTTCTCTGCTGTGTGACCTTGGGTAAGTCGCTTCACTTCTCCACGCCTCGGTTACCTCATATGTAAAATGGGGATGAAGACCGTGAGCCCCACGTGGGATGTGGATTGCGTCCCACCTGATTACCCCGCGTCCACCCCAGGGCTTAGAAAAGTGTCTGGCACATAGTAAGCACTTAAGAAATAAACAAAAGAAGACAGGAGAAGCCCTTGGGTCACCCAAGGCTAACCACTGGGCCCATGGTCACGCGAACAGGCATTGGTATGCCCTGGCTCCAGCCCCAGAAATTCCCAGAGCCCGTCAAGGCCCAGACGGTCCGGGGCCATTGCGGCATTGGAAACGAGCCCGGCCTGGGCTTGTTAATTGCTCCGGACTCCGAGCAAGCACTCCCCGTTCCCAGTCCACAGTCGACACTTTGGGACTTTGCAAATGCTCCCCACTCGTTCCAGCTTTCCCCCTCGGATGCCCCGAAGGGTACCCGGAGCCAGTGGGCATTTCCGGAGGGTGGGCACAGATGAGCAGTCCAGTCCGACGGGGTGGCCCGCGGTTGTGCCTAATTATACTCGGGGCAGAAGCCGTGGCTGGAAATGGAGAAACCCAGGAGGGAAAAAGCGTGGCCCGACCTCGAGGAAGACCGCTCCCCTGGCAGTCTCCGGAACCCCTAAGCTCGTTTGGCAGAGCAAGGGTTAAATGTTCCTGGAACTGGCTGTGTCGTGTCCATGGCGGCGCTTCCTTCCCAGATGGAGGCAGGCGGGAGGAGAAGGCAGCCCCCGAGCAGGCCAGGGAGGTTTCGTTTTTCAGCTGTGGGCCTGGGACCTGGGTTCCCGCCTCGTCCTTGAGCATCTGGGAAAGAGAGAAAACAGGACCCTGATGGAATTCACAGATGACAGCCGAAAGTGGGAGCTCCCACCAGGAAAGGGCCAGGGATCCTATCAAGGTTTTCCGGCGAGATTGGCCATGAGGAGGCGTGGCCAAGAACGGAGTCCAGCGTATCCACCTGGAGCGAGAGCTGCGCCGCCGTTTGAGGGCAGGGGCCCGCACGGGCCACTTTCCCACCCTACCGGGACTTGGTCCGAGGGAAACTGCCAGAGGAGCAGAGGGCAGACGGCGAGGCCTTGAGTTGGTCTTCTGCGTGTACCCAATGCAAAAACATCCCCTGGTCGGGCCACCCTTCCTCCCTTGGTGACCACCAGATTTACCCTTCGCCCACAGCTCCACCCTCCCCTTGGATCTGATCGGGAGGCAGGGGGCGGCTAGCTGAGGGAGCTGGAAGGCTGGGATAGGGATCGTGAGATCCATGTTGCTCCGTTCTGGGCGTTTGGTTCCGTGGGGGGCACGCTAACCTCGCTCTCAGCAAGTGTCTCCCCTCAAACTGGGGCAGTTGACTCCCGGAATCCTTGGGAAAATTAGGCCGGAGACTTGCGTCTTCTCCAGCTGTAACCGTGAGGCACCTGCAGAGGAGAAGCTGGGCCGTGCCCGGCGGATATTTCCCTCACCAGGGGCAGAATGGACAAGTAAGGCTGGGTATGAGGATCGAGGGAGGTGTCCCTGCCGAGTTTGGTGGTTTAACCCAGAACCGGTTCAAAGGCCCAGGGTGGTTAATTCAGGAAGGAGGGCGAGCAGACAGAGGAGGATATTTAGGCCTGGACAGTGGAGCTGTCCTCTGGCTGAAACTATGGGCCCCTAGTCCACGCTGAGCACTGCCACTCAGCCTAACATGTGGTGCCCCCGCCTCCCAATCCCTCCTTCCCTCCGGGGAGGGGGAGCGTCCCCCGAGGCCTGATGTGGCAGCCTGAGAGGAGACCCACGGGTCCTGAATAGTCCAACCTACATCTCTGCCGTCTTTCTGGAACCCCGGGCCCGGGCGGAGCATCTGGCTGAAATCGCTTCATTCATTCATTCATTCAATCGTATTTATTGAGCACTTACTGTGTGCACAGCACTGTACTAAGCTCTTGGAAAGAGCCTTCAGAGATCAGTATCAGGAAAGCTTTCTACCTGCTAACCCCAAGAGGAAGCCGGTTTGCCAACTGGCCTTGGCAAGTCTCCCAAGTCCCCGTGTCCCCGGCCCCTCTTCCGTCCCCCCCGGCACTCGGGGTCCCAGGCCCTGCCACGTGGGCCCGGGACTGTTCTGCCCCGAGGCCAGGCCAGGGAACTGTTAATTCACCATTCAGCGTGAAGCCTGAATGGATCATGAGTCATTTTCCTGTTCTGCAGGTGGAGAAACAGTCCACTCCTCTGTACTGAGGTGAAGCCCAGCCTTAGAGGCTGGGGCTGTTGGAGTGCTTGCATACACGCGTGCGCGCGGGAACATACATATGCATGTCCCTTCTCGACTGTGAGCCCGCTGTTGGGTAGCCACCTTCCCTATATGTTGCCAACTTGTACTTCCCAAGCGCTTAGTACAGTGCTCTGCACACAGTAAGCGCTCAATAAATACGATTGAATGAATGAAAGGACATGTGTGGGCAGCAGGGCGCTCACAGATTGATTTATTTTCTTCCTCTCCTCTCTCCTCCCGTCCCCCGCACCGTCTCTCTCTCTCTGTTTTTTTTTTTTTTTTTTGACTCTCTCCTGCTTTTGTCCGGAATTCGGGGAAGCCATTTCTCCGAGTGCAAGGCTCTCAGTGAATTCCCTTCCACCTCGACAGCCCAGCAATTGAAAGACAGTTCTCGGGGCGCCAGGGAACTTCACGAATGATTTGCGTTTCTTAGACTCCTTATTGAATCCAGATGTGCCCCCGTGGGCAGGGAACTTGCTCAGCTCCTCCCACCTCAAGCCGTGCCTGCGGATCTGGGTTTATAGGAAGAGTAGAACCAGAGTTTTTGGTCCCATAATCACTCGCAAAAGCGTCATGTTCAGAAATGCGCACTTCGGCCAGTGGAAGCCGGTCGCCAAAAGTCGGTTTCTCTTGCTGTGTGTGAAGGGACTTTGAAACGGGGATAGGTTTGGCCAAGGGAGAGGGAGTGAGGGCCCACTCTGAGCCCCACGTGCGTCTTACCCCGAGAGGCTGCCTTTGTTCCGCCCCAACCAGGCCTGTAACGGGAGGGCTGATGAGGACAGGAAACAAAGCTCACTTCCTTGGTTCTGCCAATTACCCCTGAGTGGCTCTTCTTAATGTGGCATTGCCCATTGCAATCAATCAATCATATTTATTGAGCGCTTACTATGTGCAGAGCACTGTACTAAGCGCTTGGGAAGTACAAATTGGCAACATCTAGAGACAGTCCCTACCCAACAGTGGGCTCACAGTCTAAAAGGGGGAGACAGAGAACAAAACCAAACATACTAACAAAATAAAATAAATAGAATAGATATGTACAAGTAAAATAAATAAATAAATAGAGTAATAAATATGTACAAACATATATACAGATATATACATTGCAGGTTTCAGGAGAGATCCCGTGTAAACCTCCTTTCCCTCCTTCCATCTCCCACCCTGCCCTGCGGCCCCCCGTGGCTTTCTTCGTTCCTCTGTCCAAGACAAGGCCAGAACCACCTTCCCCCGGCCCCGAGCCCCGTCTCACTGCTCCTCTCCTATGAATCTTTTCTTCACCTGTGGCACTGCGGGTGCGTGCCATCACACGTCACACCCAGGGTCCATATGAATGGGGTAGTCCATCCCTCAGTTTCTCATCCTGGCCATCAGTGACTGGGGGACACCCTCGGGCCCAGCGTGGGCATCAATGAGCCGCCGCGTAGATGCAGGCACTTGGGTGTCTCCTTGGGGCCCGAGCCCCCCAGGCAGCTGTCAGGTCTCTAGCCCGATTTCCCCTGGGATTCAGGATCCAGAGCAGGATGGGTGAAAGGTGCCCGGGCTAGGCGAGTGAGCCCCTGGGGCCTGATGAGGGGCGGCTTTTCCTGCCCCTTTCCTGCCATCTTGCCCTTCCAGCAGGCCCCGGGTACCAGGGGTTGGTACACCTTCCTACCTGATTAAAGCTTCCTGTAATCTAGCTGGCCTGGACTCACAGTCTGGGCATGATTTCTAGACTGTGAGCCCACCGTTGGGTAGGGACTGTCTCTGTATGTTGCCAACTTGTACTTCCCAAGCGCTTAGTACAGTGCTCTGCACACAGTAAGCGCTCAATAAATACGATTGATTGATTGATTGACTTGACCCTCTCCTGTCTGGTCCCTTCTGGGAACAGAAGGGCGGAGGAGACCGGCCATTTGCCTGGCACCTGTCAGGGTTTCCTTTCTTCTTATCACCCCAATCGGGACCAAATCCCTCCCCGCTAATCTCCGCCCAGACCGCGCTTTGGTGAGAGAGCAACTTGGCCCGGGATGGGAGCAGGCTGGAAGGCAGGAGGAACCGATCATTGGATCCCTTAGCCTTCCTGAGCCTCAGCTTCCCCAGCTGGAAAATGGGGATGGGTCGCCTTGCTTCCTGGCCCGCCACCCCAACCATTCTCACGGCTTTAGTGAAGAGAAGCTGTGAGGGAAGGGGCTGAGGTCACGTATCAGAGCGAGGCGGGGTGTGCGCTCAGAAGCCGGTAGACCTGGACCCCCGGAACGAAGGGTTGGGGTGTTTGGGGGCGTCATAGTGGGCGGAAGGACACGGGGTCGCAGTGTGTGACAGCGTGGTTACGCTTGAGGTGCGGAGGGAGGCGTAAACAAATCGAAGAAAACGAGTTCCGGCTGAACGAGCCGCTGAGGCGACGACGGCTCAGCCCGGGCCCTGGGTTCGAATCCCACCCCCCTTTTGTGGTGGTGGGGCTCCGTCCGGCTGCTGACCCCCCGGCTAACCCACCCAATAATCATAATTAATAATCATATATATAATAATAATCATTAATAGTATATATGTTTGTACATATTACTCTATTTTACTTGTACATATCTATTCCATTTTATTTTGTTAATATGTTTGGTTTTGTTCTCTGTCTCCCCCTTCTAGACTGTGAGCCCGCTGTTGGGTAGGGACCGTCTCTAGATGTTGCCAACTTGGACTTCCCAAGTGCTTAGTACAGCGCTCTGCACACAGTAAGCGCTCAATAAATACGATTGATTGATTGATGGATTAGGAAATGGCCCCTAGTCCTGCATCCACAGCAGCCGTGGAACTCGGCTCCTCTGGCCCTCACCTTGGCCGCCGCACGCTTCCTCCCGAGAGTCCATCGCCTGCCTTGTCATCATCATCAATCGTATTTATTGAGCGCTTACTATGTGCAGAGCACTGTACTAAGCGCTTGGGAAGTACAAATTGGCAACATATAGAGACGGTCCCTACCCAACAGTGGGCTCACAGTCTAAAAGACTGTGGTGTGGCCACCTGGCCTGTGGTGCTTGTGTGTGGGAGGGAGCGGAGTGTGGGAGTGAGTGTGTTTGTCGAGAGTGACCTGCTCTGTGGGAGTTACATTTTGGGTTGTAATGAACAGCGAGGCCTGGGGATGGGCCTCTCCCACTCAGAGGTACTTCCTTTGCTCACCTCCCTGTCACTCAAGCTTTCCCAGCCCTCATCATCATCAATCGTATTTATTGAGCGCTTACTATGTGCAGAGCACTGTACTAAGCGCTTGGGAAGTACAAATTGGCAAATTGACTGGACTCCCCTTCACTAGCCACCAAGTGGCTTGGGGCCTGCCTGCCCGGCGAGCCCAGCGTGGTTTCCGTTGCACGTGCCAAAATCAAAACCAACTGCCCAGAAACAGCTCCTCGCCACGCCAAACTTTCTTCCCCCGAGTCGTCATCATCAATCATATTTATTGAGCACTTACTGTGTGCAGAGCACTGTACTAGGCGCTTACTAACAGCGCTTACTGTACCAAGCAGAGTCACTTCTTCTCAGAGCGTGAAAGACGTTTCAGAGGCAAAGGCTGGAGGAAAGTAGGGCAGGGTTGAAGCGGAGGCTCACACCACCCTAATCAACTCCATCATCATCAATCGTATTTATTGAGCGCTTACTATGTGCAGAGCACTGTACTAAGCGCTTAACTCCAGCAATTAACTCCAGCAATTAACGGTGTCCCCCCGTCCTACAGCTGGAGTCCAAAGACAGCCAAGTGTCCACCAAGGGCACCCTGAGGGCCCACCGCTTCTGTCCCTTTTTTGTTTTTCTGCTGGTTCCTGGCTTAACATAGTAAGCGCTTAACAAATACTATCATTATTATTATTATTATCATTATTATTTATTTTACTTGTACGTATTTACTATTCTATTTATTTTGTTATTGATGTGCGTTTAGCTTTAATTCTGTTTGTTCTGTTGACTTGACACCTGTCCACATGTTTTGTTTTGTTGTCTGTCTCCCCCTTCTAGACTGGGAGCCCGTTGGCGGGCAGGGACCGTCTCTAGATGTTGCTGACTTGAGCGCTTAGTAATAATAATAATAATAATAATAATAATAATAATAATAATAATGGCATTTGTTAAGCACTTACTATGTACGAAGTACTGTTCTAAGCACTGGCGGGGTACAAGGTGATCAGGCTGTCCCACGTGGGGCTCACAGTCTTAATCCCCATTTTACAGATGAGGTAACTGCGGCTCAGAGAAGTGAAGTGTCTTGCCCAAGGCCACACAGCAGACATGTAGCAGAGCCGGGATTCGAACCCATGACCCCTGACTCCCAAGCCCGGGCTCTTTCCACTGAGCCACGCTGCTTCTCAGTGCTCTGCACACAGGAAGCGCTGAATAAATACGATTGAATGAATGAATGAATGTGAGCCTGTTGTTGAGTAGGGACTGTCTCTAGATGTTGCCGACTTGGACTTCCCAAACGCTTAGTACAGTGCTGTGCACACAGGAAGCGCTCAATAAATACGATTGAATGAATAAATGAATGAACGGCAAGGGCCATGCCTTCTGGCTTCTCAGAAAATTTCCCTCAGGACTCTCTCGGTGCCTTGATCCTGGTGGGAGCCAGGTCCAGGCTCTGCAGTACCATGGACTGAGACATAATAATAATAACAATAATAATAATAATAATAATAATAGTAATAATAATAATAATAGCATTTGTTAAGCGCTTACTATGTGCAGAGCACCGTTCTAAGCGCTGGGGAGGACTCAAAGTGATCGGGTTGTCCCACGGGGAGCTCACAGTCTTCATCCCCGTTTTGCAGATGAGGGAACTGAGGCCCAGAGAAGTGAAGTGACTTGCCCAGAGCCACACAGCTGGCAAGTGGCGGAGCCGGGATTTGAACCCACCACCTCTGACTCCCAAGCCCGGGCTCTTTCCACTGAGCCACCCTGGCTCCAGGTTGGGGGGCGCCCAGCTGCACCCGGGTGGTCCGGGGGGACCGCTGGGAAGGTGGCTTGGGTGGGACGAGGATGAATGGTTAATGTGAACTCTGCCCGCTTCGTACAGGTGTTTCACCAAAACCAACGGCCCCTTTGGCGGTGGTGGCGGCCCCTTGCCCGCGGTCTCCGTGACGGCCCCGTACCCGCAGGACAGTTTGGAGATGAAGCCCCTCGGCCCCTCGATGGGGTCCGCGTGCCGGGCTCCCGTGGCCCCCGAACGGGGCGTCCGAGGGCCCGCGGAGAGCCGTGAGGACGGAGCGGGCCCGGAGCCCATCGTGCCCCCGTGCTGCCAGGACAAAAGGAGGGACCCACCCATCTCGGGGCGGGCAGAAGGTATGAGTGTTACAATCGGATGGGGCTCCCTCCTCCTCGGCCTCACGCTTCCGCTCTTCCTTCTTGTCATCCCTTTCCTCCCCCCTTCTTTTTAATAATAACGATAATGGCATTTATTCAGCACTTACGATGTGCCAAGCACTGTTCTAAGCGCTGGAGAGGTTACAAGGTGATGGGGTTGTCCCATGTGGGGCTCACAGTCTTCATCCCCATTTTCCAGATGAGGGAGCTGAGGCCCAGAGAAGTGAAGTGACTGGCCCAAAAAGTCACCCAGCTGACAAGTGGCGGAGCCGGGATTTGAACCCATAATAATAATAATAATAATAATAATAATAATAATGGCATTTGTTAAGCGATTACTATGTGCAAAGCACTGTTCTAAGTGCTGAGGAGGTTACAAGGTGATCAGGTTGTCCCACGGGGGGCTCACAGTCTTCATCCCCATTTTCCAGATGAGGGAACTGAGGCCCAGAGAAGTGAAGTGACTGGCCCAAAGTCACCCAGCTGACAAGTGGCGGAGCCGGGATTTGAACCCATAATAATAATAATGGCATTTATTAAGCACTTGCGATGTGCCAAGCACTGTTCTAAGCGCTGGGGAGGTTACAAGGTGATCAGGTTGTCCCACGGGGGGCTCACAATCATAATCCCCATTTTCCAGATGAGGGAACTGAGGCCCAGAGAAGTGAAATGACTGGCCCAAAAAGTCACCCAGCTGACAAGCGGCGGAGCCGGGATTTGAACCCATAATAATAATAATTATTATTATTATTGTTATAATGGCATTTATTAAGCACTTACGATGTGCCAAGCACTGTTCTAAGCCCTGGGGAGGTTACAAGGTGATCAGGTTGTCCCACGGGGGGCTCACAGTCTTCATCCCCATTTTCCAGATGAGGGAACTGAGGCCCAGAGAAGTGAAGTGACTGGCCCAAAGTCACCCAGCTGACAAGTGGCAGAGCCGGGATTTGAACCCATCACATCTGACTCCAAAGCCTGGACTCTTTCCACTGAGCCACGCTGCTTCTTTGTCCCCTTCTCCCCTCCCTCTTCTTCCTCCCCCCCCCCCAACCCCAGTGGCTAAGAAGTGTTAACCCTTCCTCTCCTGAGGCTCCTCCCCCAGGGACTCCCGATCCTAGCCAGTCTCCCAGGGGCCACGGGGCCCCAGGCGCGGCCCCCTGCCACTCCGGGCACCTCTCTTTTCAGAAGCCAGCATGGCTCAGTGGAAAGAGCCCGGGCTTTGGAGTCAGAGGTCACGGGTTCAAATCCCGGCTCCGCCACTTGTCAGCTGGGTGACTCTGGGCAAGTCACTTCTCTGTGCCTCGGTTCCCTCATCTGGAAAATGGGGATTAAAAGTGTGAGCCCCCAGTGGGACAACCTGATCGCCTTGTAACCTCCCTAGCGCGTAGAACAGTGCTTTGCACATAGTAAGCGCTTAAGAAATACCAACATTACTTATATTATTAGGCGGTGGCGATCTGCCTTCAGAGATGATGGACGGCCTCAGCCGGAGCCCCCCGGTCCTGCAGCGGGGGTCCAAAGACTGCAGCGAGAGGTCGGCGTGGCTGCCCCCCGGAGTGACCGCGGCGGGGGCGTCCGGCCTTCTGGGGGACTTCCAGCGGCCCCAGGAGGCCTGAGGCCCCGAGGCCCCGGGACCACATTCCCAACTTCCAGCCAGCCACTGCACAGCGCGGGCCTCGGAGGGGCCGGAGCCGAAAGCAGAGTCAGAGAGACGCTATTTATTTTTTTGTGTAGTAGTCGTGTCGTATGAATGTATCTTCAAATGTTTGCCTTTTTATATTGAAGCCACAGAGGTCCCTTCAGTGTGTGGCGCAGCCCTATCGCGTAATCAAGTTCTGTGATGGGCCCCAGCACGGCAGGGGGCTTCCGTGTTCTCCGAGACCCTCCGAAGAGGGCAGGGCCGCCTCTCCCGAGGACCAGACCCTTGGGGACACACGGGGAAGGGGCGGGGGCGGGAAGCGCCCCCCAAATTGGCCCCGGGCGCCCCCCAAATTGGGTGCTCTCGCCCCTGACCCCCCAACCTGGGCCCTTCGAGAGGAGCTGTTGGCGAGTGACGTTACCCCCCCGTGCCCCATGGCAGGGCCCAGTTAGCCCCACAATAATAATAATGACGGCATTTATTAAGCGCTTACTACGTGCAAAGCACTGCTCTAAGCGCTGGGGAGGTAACAAGGTGATCTGATTGTCCCACGGGGGGCCCGCAGTCCTCACCCCCATTTTACAGATGAGGGAACTGAGGCCCAGAGGAGTTAAGCGACTTGCCCAGAGTCACCCAGCCGACCATGGGCCGAGCCGGGATTTGAACCCATGACCTCTGACTCCAAAGCCCAGGCTCTTTCCGCTGAGCCCCGCTGCTTCTCAAGGCGCAGCCCGGGGCTGCAGGCGGGAGGAGGTGCAAGGTGGCACACTTAAAATGCCAGCCTAGTGAACAAGTCTTGCCGCCAAGCTCTGCCAGTCCCGGTAAGTGCGGCGGCCCTTGGGCCAGGGGACCGCGGCCCCTGCCCCGACGCCTCTCCCGCCTCGTCTCCGCGCCCTACGGGAGCTGCTGTCCCCCTCGCCCGCGGCGGGGTCCCTCCCACCGACCCCCCCCAGGCATTCCCCCCTTCCAGCCGGGATTTGTGAAAGGGGCCGGGAGAGGGGTGGACCGGAGCCCTCGTTCCCGGAGCAGCGGGCCCGGACGGAGGAGGCCGCCTCGTGCCCGCGGGGAGAGCCGGGAGCCAGCGCCGGCCGAGGCCTGCTCCTTTCCAACCGGCCCAGAGACTGGCTTCATTCTTCCCGCCGCCGCCTCCGTTGAATTAGCTCCGAGGGAACGGCCCCTCCCCTGGTTTCCTGCGCCCGCCGGGCCCCTCCAGCGGGAAAACAGACCCTGTTTGTAAACCGGGGCCTGCCGGCCCGGGCTGCACACCGAGGGGGACCGCGGAGGACCGTCTGCTCCCCCCTCGGCGTCCATCACCATGTGGACGGACGGTCGGACGGACGGCTTTATTTATATATTGTTCCTGACACTGTTTTAAGTGTTCCCTTCGTATGGTATTTTATTTATAAGAGTTTCTATATATAATGCCTTTGTATTTAGGCTTCGTGAGCCCCATTTCTCTGCGCGGAGAGCTCCGTGGGCCTGATACCGCCGGCCTCTGCCAGGAAACGGCCCCGGCCTGTTTTCCTTGGCGGGGCCGAGCGGCCTCCAGCTCGCGCAGCGAGTCCAGTTGGCCGGCTCCCGGCCTCCTGCTAGTGCCGTGGCCCTCGGTGTGGGATCTCGTTGCCGTGGTAACTTTCCCTCCGGAGCCTGCTCGGAACGGGCGGAGGCAGCCAGCCCTCCCTCCCTCCCTCCCTCCGCCGGCCCTGGACCGGACCCTCTGGTGGACCAGACCCTCCCTCCCTCCACCCCGGGCTGGCCGGGGGGGGTCCAGGCTGAGCCCTCCGGGCGCGGGTCTTTCCCCCCCGCCCCGCTACCGAACCTGTGGCTGACGGCCTCTCCCCTGCCCGCACCCCCTTTCCCTCCACCTGGGTTGGTTGTCTTGGAAGGCCCCGGCTTCCAGCTGCATGTTTTTGTACCGTATAGAAAAAAAAGTATGCTATATTTTCCTAAAAAACAACAAAAAAAAGCTGTAACTTTGTTTCTGAAGCTGTACAGGTCCGAAACGGAGTGGCGGGCCGGCGCTTTGGGCCGGCGGATTTTCTATTAAAGAGAAAGCTGCTTCCACCGAGCCCCCCCGTGTCAGCTCGGCTTCCCGAGGGGTGGACCGTCCCCATCAGTGGCGCGCCACGGGCCCGGGAGACCGAGGCGAGGGCGAGGGGGCGGCCGGGCCCCTCCGCTGTTGGCCGCAGGAGCCACGCTGAGCGCCTCGGGAGCCCGTCTGACCAGGGGTGGGACCCGAGGGGTCTTTCCGCCCCCTGAGCACTTGCGGTCAAGCCTGCTTTTCCCGAGGGCACGAAGACACCCAGACCCGCCGGCTGAGTCGCCACCCTTCCCGCTGTCCCCTGGGGCACATCTAAACCGGCCACCGAGGCAGCTGCCGCATCGTCCGGGGGCACAGCAGCAGCCCCAAGTTGAGGCCCGGCTTGTGCTTTCCCCCACCTCCCCTGGCCAAATCCTGGGGCTTCCTCCCGCTCCCCCTTCCCAGACCCCGCCAGCCCCTGGGGCTCCTGCCTCTCCGTGTTCCCGGCGGGGAGAGGCCCCTGGCTTAATCAGTGAATGGTACTGATTGAGCACTTAAATGTGCAGAGCACTGTGCTGAGCAGTTGGGAGAGCACAACAGAATTAGCAACACATTCCCTGCCCCTACCGCGCTTGCCACCCAGAGCGGGAAACAGAGTCTCCCGTCTCCCTTTAGCTCTCCTGCTGGGGGGCCGGGCTCCCTCGGCGAGGGAAAGGAGCCCCAGTCAGAAGGCAGCCCTGCCCCGGGGTCCCTTGGGGCCTCTGCCCCTGCTGTGGGCACGGAGTGGGCGAGGTTGTCCCCTGCTGACCCCACGATGGAGTAGGGCCGAGAGCTACTCTCCCTGTGGCTCACCAGGAGGAGAGTCCCCCTCCTCTTTGGGCTCCAACCCTGTGCCCTGCCCCGTCCTGGTAGCGGGACGCAGGCAATCAATCAATCAATCAATCGTATTTATTGAGCGCTTACTATGCGCAGAGCACTGTACTAAGCGCTTGGGAAGTACAAATTGGCATCACATAGAGACGGTCCCTACCCAACAGTGGGCTCACAGTCTAAAAGGCAGATAGACAAGATGCTCGCCCCTCCCAGAAACAGCCCCCCATGGCTGCCATTTATTGATTTCCAAGCCCCAGTCCCTCCCGCCCGCCTCCCCAGAGAGTTCTTCCATCCCGGATGCCAACGGGGTTGCCCCTGCTCCGTCTCCTCCCAACCATGGGGGTTTCCCCGTTCATTCATTCATTCGATCGTATTTATTGAGCACTGACTGTGTGCAGAGCACTGTACTAAGCACTTGGGAAGTCCAAGTTGGCAACATATAGAGACAGTCCCTACCCAACAAGGGCTCACAGTCTAGAAGGGGGAGACGGACAACAAAACAGAACAGAGGCGCTGGCTTGACCCGCGGGGCAAGGAGGAGAGGAGCGCAGAACGGCAGCGGAGGGACTTGGTTTCGAGGTGGAGCCGAACTACGGCCGGGGAGACGGGGGAATCGGGGTGCGGTGAGGAGAGGGGTTGGCCGGCGCTGACTGGGCCTCAGGGCGTGGCGGTCACCGTGATGGTGACGTTCACCGGGGCGTCGGCGGTGTCCGGCGCTGGGCTGGGAGTCCCAGGTGACGGCCCAGCTGGGTCAGGGGAGAGGGAGGACGGGAGGACCTGAGCTTCCAGGCTTCAGCGGAGAGCGCTATCTCCCACACAACTAACGGGTCACCCGGCCCAGAAGAAGGTTTTGCTGCCCTCAGCTCCTGCCCTGGAAGGGCGGGCAGCAAGAAGCTGAGCCCTGCTGGGCTGGGACAGAGCACGGGGCCCCCTCCCCACCTCCATTCTGCTCCAAACCTCTCTCTGCCTCCACTTTTCCAACTCCTTTCCCTTCTCCCTCTTCCCTCCACCTACAGCGTTCCCTCCACAGTCCCAAGTGGCCGCCTCCTTGCCAAATCTATGGGCCTCCATTCCATGCTGATCCTCTTGGCCAGCGGGGCGGCATTTCTCCTAGAAATGCCAGCCAACCTGGCTTTTCCTGACACCTGGGTGGGCCCCTACCCCTGCTTCTCTTTCTCTCGCTCTTCCTCTGCCTCTCACGGCCCCAGGCCCTGTGTTGCTGTTCTCCCTCGTGTGTTCATCAGCTGTCCCAGAGGATGCCAGATTCACTCCTGCAACTCCAACCTCACTCCGTCTCTACGGGGTCTCATTTCCTCCTGGCTCCCGGCGTCGCTCCGTGGCTGTCCCACCAGCCCCTCGCTTTCAACACGTCCGAAACAGAGCTCCGCACCCTCCCTTCCGAACGCTGTCGCTCCCTCGGGCCTTCCCATCGCTATCACCTATCCCATCGCTATTTTGGATTTTATCTTTGACTCCTTTCAACTCACGTGGTCTGGCGTCAAATCCTGTGTTTTCTTCTTCCTGGACGTTTCCCGGCTCTGTCCCTTCGCTGGCTTCCCCGCCTCTGCTCTCCAGGCCGCACTCTGCTCTGCCGCCTGCATCGTTTACGTAAAACAAAGTTCTTCCTGCACGTTCCCCACTCCGAAAAACCATCAGCGGGCACCCGACCCCCCAGCCGGCTCTCTCCTCCTTTTTTGTCCATTCTCTTCTCCCGCTCCATCCCAGCTTGCCCTCTCGCTTCCTCTCAAGCTCGCTCTCGTCGCTTGTATTTACTGAGTGTGCCGCACTGTACTAAGCGCTTGGGAAAGTATATTCCAACAGAGGCGGTAAGCACGTTCCCTGCCCACCATGAGCTCCGAAGGACGCCAACTCCCTGCCCCTTCAAACCCACCAGCCCTCAGCCCTACCGCCTCTTCAAAACCTCCCGAAGCTACGTCGCTTCCACGAGGCCTTCCCTGATTTAGTTTCTTCTCCTTGGCTCCCATCTTCACCAACTCCCCCCTTCTGTCAGTCAATCAATTGTATTTATTGAGCGCTTGCTGTGTGCAGAGCACTGGACTAAGCGCTTGGGAAGTCCAAGTCGGCAACATATAGAGACAGTCCCTACCCAACAATCTATCAATCGTATTTATTGAGCGCTTACTGTGTGCAGAGCACTGGACTAAGCGCTTGGGAAGTCCAAGTCGGCAACATATAGAGACAGTCCCTACCCAACAATCAATCAATCGTATTTATTGAGCGCTTACTGTGTGCAGAGCACTGTACTAAGCGCTTGGGAAGTCCAAGTTGGCAACGTATAGAGACAGTCCCTACCCAACAGTGGGCTCACAGTCTAAAAGGGGGAGACAGAGAACAAAACCAAACATGCTAACAAAATAAGATAAATAGAATAGATATGTACAAGTAAAATAAATAGAGTAATAAATATGTACAAACATATATACATATATACAGGTGTCCTCCCATGCCCCCCACTCTGCCCAACCTCAGCTGGTCAGTACCCCTTTCCCTCCTAATTAGAAGTCATTTGGGGTCTGTCCTGCTAGACGCGTCTGTTAATTCCGTTGTATGTACTCTCCCAAGCGCTTAGTACAGCGCTCTGCTGAATAAATACGATTGATTGCTTGAGAGCTCCCCGAGGGCAGGCTCGGCACTTCTAGCTCTGGTGTCTATCACCCACTCCCACAGCGGGCGCTCAGTACCGGACGTTGGTTCGGCGACGATGCCCACGCTCACCTGTTCGCTCCGGCCCCGCGGGCACGGCTTCCCCGGCCTGCGGGTCATCCCCTGGGTGCTGCCTGGTCAGCTGGGCCCTGTGGGGGCAGAGGGCAAGCGGTGTGAGTGACGGGTGGGCACTCTGGGCCCTACCCCACGCCCACCAGCCAACCGCCCTTCTACTCCGGGCCTCCGCCTCCGGTCACTCACGCGGGGACGAGCAGGCGGCCGAGTCCTGCAGGAAAAAGGGGACGTGAGGTCAAGTGAGCTGCCTGGGCCGCCTCCATCCCCCCTGCTCGGGGTCAGGGGGCATGGCGGGGGTGCCCGGTCAGAGGGGGCGGCGCGGCCGGGGCACTCACGGGGGCAGGCGGCCGGGTGGCGGGCGGCAAACAGCAGCAGCAGCAGGGAGGCGGCCGAGGCGAGCGCCGTGGCCAAGGCGGAGGCGCCGAGGACCGCGGGGACCATGCTGGACGGCGGATCCACTGCGGAAGGGGGGGACGGGACCAGGGAAGACCCGGGTGGGGATGGGGGAGAGGCCTTGGGCCTCTGCCCCGTTCCTCTGCAGTCGGTGGGCAGCTCTGCTAGCCCTCCACCGACAGCAAAGGGACGGGGGCCCTCGGAGGGGGCTGTCGGGTCCATTCCCCAATCCCGCGGGAGCCAGGACCTGCCTCCAGGATGGGGGAAACTGAGGCCCAGAGGAGGGCGGGGTTCTCTCGGCCTTTCGGTCCTGCCCTGCCCCAGAGGCCTCCGGCGGGGGAGAGAGGGGAGGTGGGGAGAGCCCGGCACCTGGCGTCCGCCCCTCCGAGGGGTGCCCGGCCGTGCGGTGGTTGAGCGCCAGGACGCGGAAGGCGTAGAGGACGGCGGGGTCCAGGCCGCCCAGCCGCCGGGCCCGGCTGTGGGGCCCGTTGCCGGCCGTGGCCGTCTCCCAGGGCACCGGGCCCCCGGGGGGCGAGGCGGGGGGGTCCCGCCCGCCTCTGCAGCAGGAAGGCCGTCAGGTTGCCGGGCCCTCGGGTGGCCCACTCCACCAGCACGTGGCGATGGCCGCGCCCGTAGGTCAGGCGGCTGATGGTGACGTTGGGCGGGGGCGGGTACCCTGCGGGCACATTGGGGGGTCAGTGGGGACGGGCCCCAGCATGGGGCCCGGCCCCCCGCCGCCCGTCACTCACTCCGGACGTCCAGCCGGACGGCGCGCCGCGCGGTGCCCAGGAGGCCGTGGGCCTCGCAGTGGTAGGTGCCCCTGTGGCGGGCCGGCTCGGCGTCGCGGACGGTGAGGCCTAGCCCGCGCCCTTGGCCCGCGGGCCGCAGGGTGTAGTGGGGGGCGCCGGGGCCCAGGGGCCGCTGCCGGGGGTCCAGCCACAGGAGCCGGATGGGCGGCGTGCCCCCCCGGAGCTCGCAGTCCAGCCGGGCCTCGCCCCCCTCCAGCAGCGACACCCCGGGAGGCTCCACCGCCAGCTGGGGGGCTTCTGTGGGGACACGACGGGGGGCGGTCAGCGGGAGGAGAGTGCGGCCCAGTGGAAAGAGCCCGGGCTTTGGAGTCGGGGGTCACGGGTTCAAATCCCGGCTCCGCCAATTGTCGGCTGGCTCTGGGCAAGTCACTTCACTTCTCTGGGCCTCAGTTCCCTCATCTGGAAAATGGGGATTAAGACTGTGAGCCCCCCCCCCGTGGGACAACCTGATCACCTTGTAGCCTCCCCGGTTCTTAGAACAGTGCACATAGTAAGCGCTTAATAAATGCCATTATCAATCAATCAGTCAATCAATCGTATTTATTGAGTGCTTACTGTGTACAGAGCACTGTACTAAGCGCTTGGGAAGTACAAGTTGGCAACATAGAGAGATGGTCCCTACCCAACAGTGGGCTCACAGTCAATCAATCAATCAATCAGTCGCATTTATTGAACGCTTACTGTGTGCAGAGCACTGTACTAAGTGCTTGGGAAGTACAAGTTGGCAACATAGAGAGCTGGTCCCTACCCAACAGTGGGCTCACAGTCAATCAATCAATCAATCAATCAATCAATTGTATTTATTGAGTGCTTAGTGTGTGCAGAGCACTGTACTAAGCGCTTGGGAAGTACAAGTTGGCAACATAGAGAGACGGTCCCTACCCAACAGTGGGCTCACAGTCAATCAATCAATCAATCAATCAATCGTATTTATTGAGCGCTTACTGTGTGCAGAGCACTGTACTAAGCGCTTGGGAAGTACAAGTTGGCAACATATAGAGACGGTCCCTACCCAACATTATTATTATTATTATTTGGAGTCAGAGTTCATGGGTTCAAACCCCGGCTCCGCCACTTGTCAGCTGTGTGACTCTGGGCAAGTCACTTCACTTCCCTGGGCCTCAGTTCCCTCTTCTGGAAAATGGGGATTAAGATTGTGAGCCCCCGCCGTGGGACAACCCGATCACCTTGTAACCTCCCCAGTGCTTAGAACAGTGCTTTGCACATAGTAAGCGCTTAATAAATGCCGTCATTATTATTATTATGATACTGGGGGGTGCGGGGGGGAGACAAGAGGAGCGGGAGGAGGCACGCATTTGCAGTCTAGGCTGTCCACTCACCTTGCTCTCCATGGGGACGGGGAGACAGAGACCCAAAGGGAGACATTCACAGAGGGAGACGAAGCGTGGGCTTGGGAATCAGAATGATCTGGGTTCTAAACCCGCCTCTGGCACTTGTCTGCTGTGTGACCTTGGGCAAGTCGCTTCACTTCTCTGGGACTCAGTTCCTTCGTCTGTAAATTGGGGATCAAGACTGAGCCCGTTGTTGGATAAGGATTGTCTCTGTTGGCCGAACAGTACTTTCTAAGCGCCCGGTACGGTGCCCTGCATACAGTAAGCGCTCAATAAATACGATTGAGCGAATGAACGAATGAATGACATGGACTTTGTCCAACCTGATTCGTTCGTACGTTCTCCGGGGCTTAGAAGAGTGTCTGGCACATAGTAAGAACTTAATCAATCAATCAATCGTATTTATTGAGCGCTTACTGTGTGCAGAGCACTGTACTAAGCACTTGGGAAGTACAAGTTGGCAACATATAGAGACAGTCATCATCATCATCAATCGTATTTATTGAGCGCTTACTGTGTGCAGAGCACTGTACTAAGCGCTTGGGAAGTACAAGTTGGCAACATATAGAGACGGTCCCTACCCAACAGTGGGCTCACAGTCTAAACAGTCTTAACGAAGACCATCATCGTTATTAATATTCTTCACAGACGGAGACACAAGATGGAGACCAACACTGAGAGAGGCCCACGGGGGAAGACATGGGCATAGGGCACTGTGTGGCCTGTGCCCGTCTACCCACCTTCTTACCTAGCCGCAGGCGGCAGCCCGGGGCCTGGGCCCGCAGAGGGTGGGAGCCCGTGCAGACAAACTCCCTGCCTGCCAGCCGGCCGTGAACGCCGAGGACGTGGGTGGCGGGTGAAGGGTGGGCACCCCCGGCCAGGGGCCGGTCCCCTTCGTGCCAGGTGAGCAGGGGCGGAGGGTGGCCCCCGGGCCACTCGCAGCTCAGCAGGAGGAAGTGGGGGGCGGCGGTGACGGTGGTGGCGCAGGAGGGGCTCCCCGAGGGCTCCCCTACAGCAGAATAAGTCGGGGGGGAGGTCAGCCCAAGGTTCACGGCGGGAGTGTCCCTCTTCTTCGCCCCCGTTGTTCCAGGGCGCTGCCTGCAGAACTTCCCTGTCGGACGCCCGCGTAGGCCTCCCCGCGCCCCCCGCCCCATCGACCCTCGCCGGAACCCAGAAGGGCCTCCTGTTCACCCTCCCCAAGCCCCCCTCGCGGAGGGGCAGCTTGCAGACCGTCCCCCCCACCCCGTCCAGGACTGAGAGGGACCCCGCAGCGGGCCCCCCGACCAGGACTCACAGAAGGTCACTGTGCAGGCGGCGGGCCGGGCCAGGGCCGCGTGGGCGGCCCTGCAGGTGAAGCTGCTGCCGTTGAGGAGCCGAGGCCCCGGGGGGCTCCAGGTGGCCTGGGACGGGGAGGGGTGGCCGGCCCCCTCGGCCCCCTCGGCCCCCTCCGGACCCTCCCAGTGCAGCTGGGCGGGTGGGAAGCCCCCGGGCCAGGAGCAGCGCAGGACCACGGTGGTCTGGGGGCTGGCCGAGCTGGTGCAGGTGGGCTGCCCCGAGGGAGGGTCTGGCCAAGGCAGGACAGAGACCCGGGCAGCGGCCCCCTCCCCGCTCCACCCGGCAGGAGGCCACGGGCCCTGCCCCTCCCTGTGGCTCAGTTTCCCCCTCCTCTGGGGAGAGTCGCCCTCACCCATGGCGGGCTCCAGACCCCCTCCTCCCTCCCCACCGGATGCGTCCTGGCCCCCAGCGGCCCCCCGGGGTTGGGTCTGGGACAGGGTTTGCTCCTGTTTCAATCAATCAATCCATCAGTCGTATTTATTGAGCGCTTACTGTGTGCAGAGCACCGGACTAAGCGCTTGGGAAGTCCAAGTTGGCGACATATAGAGACGGTCCCTACCCAACAGTGGGCTCACAGTCTAGAAGTTTCCAACACCGAGGCCTGTTTCTACCTCACCGGCGGGCTCTTTCCCCACCGCTCTCATCCTAAAAAAAAACCCTCCGTCGACCCTTCGGCCCCTCCAGTTTATGACCCCATCTTCCTCCTACCGTAATCCCTTTCCAAACTCCTACGGTGAGTCCTCTACACCCCGCTACCTCCACTTCCTCTCCTTAACCCCCTGGAATCTGGCTTCCACCCCTTCCCTTCTCCTAAAACGGCCCTCTCTTAAACTCGCCAACGGCCTCCTCCTTCCCACATCCAACGGCCTCTACTCCATCTTAATCCTCCTCCACCTCTCGGGGCGGGGAATTGGGGACCAAACCCCCATCTCTTGGAAGCGCTACCTACCCTTGGCTTCACTGACACTGCCGTCTCCTGGATCATTAATAATAACGATAATATTCACTGTGGTGCTCATTAAGAGCTTACCATGTTCCAAGCTCTGTACTAAACGCTGGAGTAGATAGAAGATGATCGGGTCGAGCACAGTCTCCACCCTCAGCGGGGCTCACAGGTTAAGGAGGATAGAAAGCAGGTTCTTCTCCTATCTCCCTGGCTGCTCCTTCTTGGTCTCCTCCAGGGGCTCTTCATCTCCCACCCCCTACCTGTCGGGACCCGGGGGGTGTCTCTCAAGGCTTCGTTCTGGGTCCCCTTCTATTCCCCATCATCCACTTCTACGCTTCGACTCCCAAATCTACCCCTCCAGCCCAGTCCTCTCTCCTCCTCTGCAGTCTCCCATTTCATCCCATTTCTTCATGAGCTCAGCATGTTCAAAACCGAACTCCTCTCCTTCCCCCCTAAACCCTCTCCACCCCCCGATTTTTCCATCACTGTAGACAGCACCACTATCCTCCGTCTCACAAGCCTGTAACCTTGGCATCATCTTCAACTCAGTTCTCTCCTTCAGCCCACATATTTATTTTATTTTGTTAATATGTTTCGTTTTGTTCTCTGTCTCCGCCTTCTAGACTGGGAGCCCGCTGTTGGGTAGGGACTGTCTCTAGATGTTGCCAACTTGGACTTCCCAAGCGCTTAGTACAGTGCTCTGCACACAGTAAACGCTCAATAAATACGATTGAATGAATGAATTGATGAATGTCACCAAATCCTGTCGGTTCTATCTTCAAAACATCTCCTGTATCTGTCCCTTCCAGGAAGCAGCATGGCTTAGTGGAAAGAGTACAGACTTGAGAGTCAGAAATCTTGGGTTCTAATCCCAGCTCCGCCACTCATAAGCTGTGTGGCTTTGGGCAAGTCACTTCACTCTCTGTGTCTCAGTAAACTCCTCTGTAAAATGGGGAATAATAATAATAATAATAATAATGATGATGGCACTTGTTAAGGGCTTACACTGTGCCGAGCACTGTTCTAAGTGCAGGGGTAGAAACGAGATAATCAGGTTGTCCCACGTGGGGCTCACAGTCTTAATCCCCGTTTTACAGATGAGGTAACTGAGGCACAGAGAAATTAAGTGACCTGCCCAAAGTCACCCAGCTGACAAGTGACGGAGCTGGGATTGGAACCCACGACCTCTGACTCCCAAGCCCGGGCTCTTTCAACTAAGCCACGCTGCTTGTGAGCCCCCACTTGGGACCACCTACCCGAGTGCTTAGAACAGTGCTGTGCACATAGTAAGCACTTAACAAATACCATCATCAGTATCATTAATTATTATTATTATTATTCAAACTGCTACCACACTGGTCAAAGCAGTCATATCCTGCCTCAACTACTGCATCAGCCTCTCCCTTCTCCAGTCCATACTTCACTCTGCTGCCCGGATCATTTTCCTTAAAAAAAGTTCAGCCCACATCAATCAGTCGTATTTATTGAGCGCTTACTGTGTGCAGAACACTGTACTAAGCGCTAGGGAAGTACAAATTGGCAACACATAGAGACAGTCCCTACCCAACAGTGGGCTCACAGTCTAGAACATCCCCACCCTTGAAAAACTTCCAGCGGTTGCCCACTCAACTCCGCAAACGGAAATCCTTCACCCTCGGCTTTAAAGCACTCAGTCAGTCCTCCCCCTCCTACCTCACATCCCTGATCTCCCACTACTCAGCGCTTAGAACAGTGCTCCGCACATAGTAAGCGCTTAATAAATGCCATTATTATTATATACAGTTCAGCCCACAACAGGCTTTGCTCCTCAAATGCCAACCAACTCGCTGGACTTTGACCTTGCCTCTTGCTGTCTACTCTTTGCTCCCGTCCTTCACCCGGCATGGGACTCCCTCCCTCTTCATATCTGACGGACCACCACCATCCCCACCTTCAAAGCCCTTTTAAAATCATATCTCCTCCAGGAAGCCTTCCCTGACTAATCTCTCATCTCCCCCACCCTACTTTCCCTCCCTTCTGGATCCCCTACACCCTCGGGTGAGGACCCCCTGAGCACTCTAGGCCACAGCACTTACATATCCTTCCTTCTGCTCGGTGGCTTCTGCTATCTTTCATTTATTTTCATGTCTGCCTCTCCTGCTAGATTGCAAGCTCGAGGGCAAAGATTGGGTGTGCCACCTCTACTGTGTTCTCCCAAGCGCTTAGCACAGTGCTTGCACATAATCGGCGCCTCTTTGTAAATAACCCTGACCTGCCGGGTGGTTAGGCTGGCATGTCGGACTAAACTGGAGGCCCTCGCCCACGCCCGGGCACCTCAGGCTGGTGGAGAGCAAAAAGGGCATGCATTCTTGCCAGCCTCGCCTTTATTCCTCTAATCCCTGTACCCACCCTGGAGGCTCTGCCCATTGTTGGAAGTCCTGCCGGGGAGAAGAGGATTCCCTGGGGGCCGGGAGGAGAAAGAGGGATGGGTCCTCGGCCCTGCCCGGACCCGGGGAGGCCAGCGGCCGCAGCGGGAGCCGGGCCCAGGCCACACTCACAGTGGACTGTCAGCTGGACGGTGGTCTGCGTGCGGGTGTCCAGGCGTGGGTTCAGGGCCAGACAGGTGTAGGAGCCGGCGTGGGCGCGGGCGACACGGGGGATGACGTACGCGGGGCCCGTGTGCACCTGGGCGCTGTCGTGCAGCCACACGTAGTGGCTGGGAGGGTTGGAGGAGGCCTGACAGGCGAGCGTCACCTCCTCGCGCTCGATGGCTACGAAGCCGCCGTAGGCCGTGGCGAAGGGCTCGATGCTGACCACCGGCTCGTCGGGGCCGACTGGGTGAGGGAAGTGGGGAACGGCGGGGGTCAGTGCTTGGAAGACCCCAACTGGAGGCCAGATCTCCCCCTTGGCCTTGGCCACCGTCTCAGGGTGGAGGGGTCCAGGGCAGTGGGTGGCAGCAGAGGCGGGGTGGGAGGATGGCACTGACCATGGGGACACAACTCCCCGGCCTCTATGTAGGGCTCGCCTTGGCACGGGCTGGGGCAAGGAGGAGCGGCCCCGCAGAGTGCGAGGGAGTGGGGTGATAATGGTGATAATGGGAAGGACTCACAGATCACGTCGAGGTAGACGGCGTCGCTGGTCCAGTTGCTGACCTCGTTGCGGGCCGTGCAGACGTACCAGCCGGTCTGGCTGCGGTTCACGGCCGTCAGGTTGAGCTGCCACCCCGTCGCCAGGTCCCCGGGCCCGGCCCGGCCTGCGGGGCCCCGGCTCTGCCAGCTGTAGGAGATGGGGCCCGTGCCGTCCCGCACGGCGCACCCCGCCACCACCGCCGTGCCCTCCACCGGCGTCGGGTCACTGAGCCGCACCTGAGGCTTGGACACGGGCACTGTGGGGAGGAGCGGAGGACGGGGAGGGGTGTCAGGGCTGGGGCGGGGGTGACGGCCTCAGCCCTTTGTGGGGGTGGGCTAGGGACAGGGGATGGAGGTGAGGGAGAGAGAGAAGGGGAGCAGACTGGGGGATTTGAGGGCACTCAAACAGGGCATTCAAATGGATTCTAGTCCTACAGATGGACAACGTGGGGGCTGGACACAGTGACAGGGATGGACAGAGTGGGGGCTCCACAGCCGGGGGTAGTGGCGCTGCCCTGCGAAAGGGCCCCAGCTCACCCAAAACCTCCAGTGCGATGTGAGTGTAGGTGACTCGGATGCGGCCGCCCGCGCTGTACATGGCCTGGCACAGGAAGCGGCCGTGGGAACCCTCCCGCAATGCCCCCAGCCGGAGGCTGCTGTTCCTCAGGGATACGGTGCCCAGGGCCCCGGCCGCCTGCTCCACCTGGACCTCTCCGCCGCTGCTGACTGCCACGAGCCAGGGGGCCAGCGAGCCAGGCGGGGTGAAGCTCCAGAAGACCACCTGGGGGGCAGGGACCCCGCCACACGCCAGCTCCACCGAGGCCCCCCGCACGCCGCGCTGGCTCAGCTCCTGTGAAGGGGCATCCTGGGCCGGCGGGTGCTGGCCTGTCGGGGCAGGGAGGGGACGGATCAGGAGCTTTCATTTATTCAATCGTATTTATTGAGCGCTTACTGGGTGCAGAGCACTGTACTAAGCACTTGGGAAGTACAAGTTGGCAACATATAGAGCCCAGTCTAGAAGAGCTTCCCTGGGTCCTCCTGCCCCTCGGGGAGGGCAGGGAAACAGCTCATGAGGGCTCAGGGGCCAGGGTTCAGGAGCTCCCAGCAGAGGGTAGGGGGAAGGTAAGAGGGAATAGAGCTGGTAGTGAACCAAGGGGACCACCTTGATGCCCGAGAAGGGTACTGTCTGCCCAGGGTGGGGCTGGGGGGAGATGGGGTTGGGTACAGAGAGCGTGGCTGGGGGGCCCAGGGAGAGGCCAGAGCATCACTCACCTGCGGTCACTGTTGGCAGGACGTAGAGGAGTCCCAGCAAGGGGCCGAAGAGGAGGGACCAGCCCGGCCCCTGCCCCATGGCCCCATCCCACGAGTGGCCTGGGTCCTGCTTAGGCGGTGGCGGGCGGGAGGCTGTTGGGGGTCTGGGCTCAGATTGCCAACTCCAGCAGCCCCCGAGGATGGCTCCTCCCCACGACTCTCCTGTTACTCTGAAGCTTAGATTCACGGTCAATTATTTATCCCGGCTGGTGCCCGCCATACATAATGCAGGGGCTGGGGCTCAAGTCGGGGGGCGGTGGGGGCAGAAGGAAGAGGGGTAGGGGGCGGCGGTTTGGGGGGGAGGCAGGTGGGGAGGAGGGCCCTTTGGACACTCAACGAAGGCTTTGAAAATGCCCAGCAGACTGTGGTGTGGCTGGGACAGTCTTGGGGCCCATCCGTGCCAGGCTGCCCGGCCGGCCCGGAGCGTCCCGGTCCCCAGATCCCAGGTCAGGGAGGGAAAGGGGCCCAGGGTGGCGGCTTCCAGCCTGGCCAGCATCCCCCCGACCCAAACATCCCCCCACACCAGCCTCCACCTAGGAGGGAGAGGGGAAGGGGAGGGGGCTAGCGCAGCTCAGAGGGAAGACTGCCATGGGGGTCAGGGGGTCTGAAGGAGGGTTCCTGCCCTGGCAAGATGCTGAATCTGGGGTGGGCCAAGGGGCTCTGTGCCAGGCTGGGGTTACTAGGCAATGTAAGGTGAGAACTTGGGACCCGACCAACCCCCAGAACAGCAAGGTCACGGGTAAGTTGGACGCAGTTTCCCCCAGTGCTGCCTCTGGCCTTTCCCCACCTCTGCAGGCTCCTTCTCGGGGCCACAGGGCCTTGGGCAGGTGTTGTCTCCGGGGCTAACGTGATCCAGGTCTGCTGGAGTGGAGCCCCTCCACCCGCTCCCCCAACCCCACCGATGTTACCCAAGCTGCAGCCCCCAGCCATCTCCTCTCTGGTCCTGGCTTCCTCCCTCTGATCCTTGGCGAACATGACTACCCATCCCACCTCAGTCTCCCCCTCTCACCTCACCTGGCTTGGGCCCCCAGCCTCACCTCCCTTGGCTGCTCCTGAGACATCCCTCAGGATGCCAAAGACAGCACCCCCAGCCAGGAGCTGGCAGCAGTAAGGCCGGGAAAGCTGGCTCTCACACTCCTGCTCAAAGATGGGGGGTTGGGGGGGTGCAACTTGGCTCCATTTCCCCTTGAACCACCCAAGGGGTAGGGAAAATGAGGACCAAGGTGGCAGAGCCGTCGACCAGAGCGGCCCAGGGCAGCCTGGGGTGCAGACCACACAAACGAGGGCCAGCAGGGCCGGGGGCAGCTACAAAATCTGCCCGGTCCATATGCGGGGTGGTCGCCCACTTCCTTAGAGACTAACCTGGGCCTGAGAGAGAGCGGGTAGGGGGCTGGGGTGGGGGTCCAGCATGGAGATCTCCCTGAACCCAGTCATCAAGCATTGTCATATCTGACCGGCCAGAGCCAAGGCTCTCTCCCTGTGCCGCCCCCAGAACTCCGGCTGTATCATGGGCGATGGATGACAACACGCTCTAATAATAAAAAAATAATAACTGTGGTATTTGCTAAGCGCTTATTATGTGCCAAGCACTGTTCTAAACGCTGGGGTAGATACAAGATAATTGGGTTGGACACTGTCCCTGTCCCCCATCGGACTCAGTCCTTATTTTACGGATGAGGGAACTGAGGCCCAGAGAAGTGAAGTGACTTGCCCAAGGTCACACAGCAGACAAGTAGCAAGGCTGGGATGAGAGCCCAGGTCCTTCTGACTCCAAGGCCTGGGCTCTATCCACTGGGCCACGCTGCTTCTCTAGAGCCAGCGGGACTCCCGGCCAAGCAGTCGGAGGCTGAAGGACTTGAGGGCTTGCACCCCTGGTGAGCCAGGCCTGCCGGTCCCAAGGGCTCCCCCAATAATAATAATAATAGTAAGAAGAAGAAGAAGAAGAAGAAGAAGAAGAAGAAGAAGAAGAAGAAGAAGAAGAATGGCATTCATTAAGTGCTTACTATGTGCAAAGCACTTTTCTAAGCACTGGGGAGGGTACAAGGTGATCAGGTTGTCCCACTGGGGGCTCCCAGTCTTCATCCCCATTTTACAGATGAGAGAACTGAGGCCCAGAGAAGTAGTGACTTGCCCAAAGTCACACGGCTGACTCTTCCTCCCTTCAAGGCCCTACTGAGAGCTCACCTCCTCCAGGAGGTCTTCCCAGACTGAGCCCCTTCTTTCCTCTCCCCCTCGTCCCCCTCCCCATCCCCCCATCTTACCTCCTTCCCTTCCCCACAGCACCTGTATATATGTATGTATGTTTGTATATATTTATTACTCTATTTATTTATCTTACTTGTACATATCTATCCTATTTATTTTATTTCGTTAGTATGTTTGGTTTTGTTCTCTGCTCCCCCTTCTAGACTGTGAGCCCACTGTTGGGTAGGGACTGTCTCTATGTGTTGCCGACTTGTACTTCCCAAGCGCTTAGTACAGTGCTCTGCACACAGTAAGCGCTCAATAAATACGACTGATTGATTGATTGAAGTGGCGGAGCCGGGACTTGAAGCCGTGATGTCTGACTCCAAAGCCCGGGCTCTTTCCACTGAGCCATGCTGCTTCTCTAGAAGGGGCTGCACGTGGTGGGGGCTGCAGCAGCCCGCCCGACCCGGCGAGGTGTCCGGGACAACAGCGCAGACCGGCACGGCTCACGCCGCAACAGCCAGCCGGCCGGCCGCATTCCCGGGGAAGCGTGCAGGGTGGGCTCGGTGCCCAGCTCCGACTCCGAGGGCAGATTCCCCCCCACCTGGTCTGGCTTCTCTGGCCCGGCTCCAAGCCCGGACTCCCACCCGCTCCCGACTGGCCAACAGAAACAACCTGGGGCCGGTGGGAGCTGCCCCCGGCCGGCTTCCCGCTCTCCTGGGACTCTGCCCGGACCCCCAGCAGGCAGGTGGGCGGCCAATGTCACCTCTGCCACTGTAGCGGCGAGGAGGGCGACACCGTGACTCGCCCAGCAGCACGGTAAAGGTTAAGCTGGCGTGGCTCATCTGAGGCCACACTAATCTGCCGCTTCTCAGGTGGCGGGTCAAGCGGGAGCCATGGAGACTCCAGGGGATATGAGGCCACGGGGGACCACCGCGACTTAGACCCGTTGGGGGGGAATGGTGAGATGCAGGGATGGGAGAGAGCTGGAAGGAGTTCCGATGGCCACGGTGGAGACGGGGAGGCCCAGGGTCGGGTGGGGGGCAGGAAAATGAGCAGCCACCGGACACCAGCCTGATGCTGTGGGGAGGAAGGGGAGAGGGAGAAGGTGGGGATGGGGGGGGGGGCCCAGCCTCCGAGGACCGGTTTAATCCCAGCGTCCAGCTCCGCTGCCCACAAGGTGACGGTTCTGGTCCCCCCAAAACGAGAAGGGGAAAGAGGGTGAGGAGGAGTGGGGAAGGCCAGAGGAGATGGGAGCAGAGCCTAGGAGAAGTGAAAGAGGAATGATGTGGGGATGGTGACAGGGAGCAGAGCGGGGGGCCCCCCCAAGAGGCCAGGATTCGTGCGGGGGCGGGGGGGGGGGGGAGTGGAGGGGTAGGGAGCCTCGTGCTGTCGTTCTGGGAAGGATCAAGCTCAGCCCAGCCTTCTGGAAGCAAACACGTGGGAGAGAAAAAAAACTGATCTCAACAGGGGAAAATCTGAGTTGCCATGTTCCCAAACAAAAATTGCAGTTCTAAAAATACCCCTTCAATGCAGGAACCCTGCCTGGGAGGCAGATAGGCGGGCCTCGAGCCTGTACACTCAACAACCCCCTGGGGTCCTCCAGGGACTGGCAACCACCCCAAAGGAGCCGTCAGAGGCACCCAGAAAAAGCAGAGTCAGAAAGGCCTGGAGAAGTGAAGGGTTCTGGTCCGGATCTAAAACAGCGGATGGGACGCCTCGGGGGTCCGATTGGACCCCAATGAGGTCCCTCCCCTACCCAAGGACACGGAGCTCTTGGGTCTTGAGGCCGTCAGCTCTCTGGGGGCAGGGAATGTGTATATTCATTGTTCTTCTAGATTGTGAGCCCGTTGTTGGGTAGGGACCGCCTCTATATGTTGCCAACTTGTACTTCCCAAGCGCTTAGTACACTGCTCTGCACACAGTAAGCGCTCAATAAATACGATTGATTGATGTAAGGGAAGCAGCATGGCCTGGGATGCAGAAGGTCATAGGTTCTAATCCCAGCTCCGCCACTTGTCTGCTGGGTGACCCTGGGCAAGTCACTTCACTTCTCTGGGCCTCAGTTACCTCATCTGTAATATGGGGATTAAGACCGCGAGCCCCATGTGGTACAGGGATTGTATCCAACCCGATTTGCTTGCATCCAGCACTTAGTACAGTGACTGGCACATAGTAAGTGCTTAACAAATACCATCATCATCATTATTATTATTATTATTATATTGTACTCTCCCAAGCACTTAGTACACTGCTCTGCACACAGTAAGCGCACAGGGACTGTATCCAGCCCTATTTGCTTGTATTCTCCCCAGGGCTGGCACATAGTAAGTGCTTTACAAATACAATGATTATAATTATCGTTATCAGCATGGAAAGTAAACGCCCCAACCATTCTATTTATTTTATTTTGTTAGTATGCTTGGTTTTGTTCTCCGTCTCCCCCTTTTAGACTGCAAGCCCACTGTCGGGTAGGGACTGTCTCTATATGTTGCCAAATTGTACTTCCCAAGCGCTTAGTACAGTGCTCTGCACACAGTAAGCGCTCAATAAATACGATTGATGATGATGGAAGAGCCCGGGCTTTGGAGTCAGCGGTCATGGGTTCAACTCCCGGCCCCGCCACTTGTCAGCTGTGTGACTTTGGGCAAGCCACCTCACTTCTCTGTGCCTCAGTTCTCTCATCTGTAAAATGGGGATTAAGACTGTGAGCCCCCCGTGGGCCAACCTGATGATCTTGTAACCTCCCCAGGGCTTAGAACAGTGCTTTGCACATAGTAAGCGCTTAATAAATGCTATTATTATTATTCTCCTAGACTGTGAGCCCGCTGTTGGGTAAGGACCGTCTCTAGATGTTGCCAACTTGTACTTCCCCAGCGCTTAGTACAGTGCTCTGCACACAGTAAGCACTCAATAAATACGATTGAATGAATGATTATATTGTGTTCTTCTGAACGGTAGTACATTGCTCTGCACACGGTAAGCGCTCAATAAATACCAGTACTTAACCATGAGAGACCCCCCTTGAGCAACGGAGAGGACGATGATGTCATCCAGTGGCTAGACCTGCTGAGGAGCCCAAGGACGGAGCAGCAGTCGTGGCCGGGCCGGCCAGGGACAGCTGTGTCCACGTCCTCGCCCTGACCCTCCACCCCCCAAAAGACGCGGGCCTCTCCAAGAGCAGGACCTTTGTGAGAGTATATGTATATATGTTTGTACATATTTATTACTCTATTTATTTATTTATTTATTTTGCTTGTACATATCTATTCTATTTATTTTATTTTGTTAGTATGTTTGGTTTTGTCTCCCCCTTTCAGACTGTGAGCCCACTGTTGGGTAGGGACTGTCTCTATATGTTGCCAACTTGTACTTCCCAAGTGCTTAGTACAGTGCTCTGCACACAGTAAGCGCTCAATAAATACGATTGATGATGACGATGATGATGAGAGGGTCCACGCTGCCGGCGAGCGGCCTCCGCGGGGCAGGCACCGCTGCACCGGGCGGCTCGGAGACCAGGGCAGGGAGGCCACGAGGCGGTCCACCCACCTGATGCCCCAGTCCACTGGGGATCAAAATCAGTCTTCATCGGTGGGGGTGAAGGCTAACGGACCTAGGGTCCCCCGCGGTGGCACTCCCCGTCATGGGGGAAGACCCCCAGAGAGACCCCTTCGTGGGGCTGCCCCCTGGGACAGCCCAACTCCTCTCTCTTCCTGACCGCGCAGCCTGCGCAGCAGGCCGCAACGGGCCAACAGGGATGTCTCTGATACGAACCGTGCCCTGTCCTGTCAGGAAGAACTTGGCGAGCCACAGCTGTCCGGAACAGAGTTTTATTTCGCTCTCGGGCAAACGTCATGAAACATAAGGAATTTTCCTGTAAAATTAACTCCAACCAAGCCCACTTCCTCCTCTCGGAGACTCCCTCCCTCCTGCCCTCCTCACCCCCGAACTCTCCCCTCTTAATTCTCTATCTTCTCAATTTCATCCATGTCCTCGGGGTCCAGCTCCTTAATCTGGCTTTCTGAAAGAAGATTAAAGAGAAACTGTACCCCAGGACTCCCCCAGCCTCCCCACACCGCTCCCCCCGCACCGGTGGGGTCTGACTGCTTGCAGAAAACGTGTCTGCCTGGATTGGGGGCTGGGGAGAGGTGGGGTGCCTTGGTGCTGGGAGGCTCTGGCCGGTAGCCACGTCCGGGTCAGCCTGAGCCCCACCCAGGACAGACAGAGTCTGTTTCCCTGGCAGCCATCCCAACATTGAATCCCCCGCCGGGCAGGCCCGGAGCCGGTCCCAGCACCAGGCCCCTTTTCCTGTTGCTCTGAGGGCCAGACGGGAACAACTCCCCTCCATCCCCTTGTCAGAGGGCCCAATTTCCCAGCCCTTTAATCATTCTGATCGCTTTTCTCCACATCCCTCGAGAGAAGAGAGGCCCAAACTGGTCCCGGGCCCCTGTCTCGGGTCTGATCGGGGCAGGATGGGGTAGAAGGCCGATCCTTTACACCGGCCTCCTGCTCCTGGGAGCTGAGTACCCGCTGCAATCCCCCAAGCCTTTAGCACAGTGCTCTACACGCAGTGGGCGTGCGCTCAGCGCTACTGATTGACCGGTTATCACCGGACTGCGATCTGGGCTTCAAGCGAGTGTGCAGGGTGGCTCAGGGTAGAGGCTTCAGTCTAAAAAGGGTTCAAAGAGAGGCCGCTTCCTATCGGTGTGGCAGTCTCTCTCACCAAGAGCTTTCCTTTAGGAAGAATGAATTTGCTGAGAGCCGGTCCCTGCCCGCCAAAGTCCCCGGCAAATTCATTTGAAGAGGAGTTGAAGAGGGATGGGATGCAGGCCACTGGCTGGCTCTCGCTCCCGAGAGCGGAATGGCCTCCAGCCCACCGCCAGTCCATGCACCAGGCTCTGGCTGATATGGTCGGAAAGCCAGGTGGGTTGTGCCACACCAGTTGCCGTGCACGGAGCTGAGTGAGGAGGTTCCCACGGCAAGCTGCTGGGATGGACCCTGGAACCAATCTGAGCCAACGAGCCATACGGGGTCCCCTGGGTTGCCATTTGCAGGGCCGTCGCCCATCAAAAACCCTCCAGAAAAACCTTGGGGAGTCCGTGACTGCAGTTCACGGGTGCCAAAGGAGGGCCGGCTCTCCCCTGGCATCCCACCCTCCCCAACACCCCTGGCCCGTCCTGGAAGTAGGGGGAGGTTAGGGTTAGGGCAGTCTTAACAGGGAATACCACACTTACTGAAATGCTCCTGGATCTTCATGAGCAAGGGCAGCTTGTCCACTTCGATCATGTTGAAGGCCAGCCCCCGTTTCCCAAAGCGCCCGGTCCGGCCGATGCGGTGGAGGTAGGTTTCGTAGTTGGGTTCGTAATCTTGATTCAAAGGGAGGTCAAAGTTCACGACAATCGTGACCTGCTTTACGTCAATTCCTGGGGGAAAAGGAAGTCGCAGGAGGTTATTAGGTTGTTGACGGGCACCTGGGGGATGGCCAACGAGGTCACTCTAGCCGTCTCCGGCCACCTGCCAGTCAGCTCACCTTGGGTGCCCAGGCCGAAGGGCGTTGGGGGAGAGAGCCCAGCGACTCCTGGAAGAGCTGAACTGATGGAGTGGCAGAGTGCTCTGCATGCAGAGAGTGCTTGCCGAACACGACCGACTGACCCTAACCCGGATTGGGATGCACGGGGCCATTCCAGTGCGGAACCTCAACCTCCCAATGAGGCCCACAACCCCACTGAGAGTCGCCAAAAAGCAAGGCTGAGCATCGTCTTTATTCCCTACTGCCCCGGGCCCCTGAGCGTGTCTGTGGACCCGAACCCCTCCGATTGACAAGGGGGTGCGGCACCAGTGCAGTGAGCAAAGACGCGCTGAGCTCAGTTCCTTGGGGACTCTCTCAGCCATGAAAGGAGGCATGTGCCTGAAAGCCACGGGGCCAGGTTTAATGAAATCAGGCAGCAAGTAAATTCAGCTCAGACAGCGGGCTTAAAACGTTGCCTTCTGCACTGTTTCCCCCTCCTAGCCCTTCAAGGTGGATCTGTAGGAATCTGGAGAGGCAGGGAGGCCCCTGAGTGGGTTTGCTCTGGGCAAGAGGCCTTCTGAACCGTACAGCCGGAGGAGGAAATGGTGGCAGAAGCCATCACGACCCTCCAAAGCCGGGGCAGCAGCTCCTACTCCAACTTGGGGGCTCTCACCATGGGGGGATTCAGACCCCGATGCTGAATTCTGGGGGTGAGGGCTCCTGGAGGGCCCCGCTCCCCCTTGCTCCTGACGGACAGATTGACCTGTGAACCTTGTTCTGGAGGCAGGGGGGCACAGGACCCCCTCGTAGGGTGGAACCACACGGAAGTCACATGGAGAAGCAGCATGGCCTAGTGGATTGAGCCCAGGCATGCGAGTCAGAAGGACGTGGGTTCAAATTCCAGCTCTGCCATTTGTCTGCTGCGTGGCAAGTCACTTCACTTCTCTTCTTATAGAAGCAATGTGGCTCAGTAGAAAGAGTACGGGCTTGGGAGCCAGAGGTCACGGGTTTGAATCCCTGCTCCGCCACTTGTCAGCTGTGTGACCTTGGGCAAGCCACTTAACTTCTCTGTGCCTCGGTTCCCTCATCTGTAAAATGGGGGTTAAGACTGTGAGCCCCACAGGGGACAACCTGATTACTTTGTAACCCCCAAGCTCTTAGAACAGTGCTTTGCACATGGTAAATGCTTAACAAATACCATCATTATTATTATTATTCTCTGTGCCTTAGCCCCCTCATCTGTAAAATAATAATAATAATGGCATTTATTAAGCGCTTACTATGTGAAAAGCACTGTTCCAAGCGCTGGAGAGATTACAAGGTTATCAGGTCGTCCCACAGGGGGCTCACAGTCTTAATCCCCATTTTACAGATGAGGTAACTGAGGCACAGAGAAGTTAAATGACTTGCCCAAAGTCGCACAGCTAGTAAGTGCTTAATACCACTATTATAATTATTATTCTCTGTGCCTTAGTCCCCTCATCTGTAAAATAATAATAATAATGGCATTTATTAAGCACTTACTATGTGCAAAACACTGTTCTAAGTGCTGGAGAGATTACAAGGTGATCAGGTTGTCCCATGGGGGGCTCACAGTCTTAATCCCCATTTTACAGATGAGGGAAGTGAGGCCCAGAGAAGTTACGTGACTTGCCCCAAGTCGCACAGCTGACAATCGGCAGAGCTGGGATTTGAACCCATGAGCTCTGACTCCAAAGCCCGAGCTCTTTCCGCTGAGCCACGCCGCTTCTCTAAAGTGAGGATTAAGATTGTGAGTTCCATGTGGAACGGGGACTATGACCAACCTGATTAGCTTGTATCTACCCCAGTGCTTAGTACAGTGCCTGGCACGTAGTAAGCACTTAACAAATACATTAAAAAAAAAAAGCCATGACCCATCCTCAGGGAAGCCCTAAGTTTAAAGCTAAATTGGGCCTTCTAAGAGCCAACAGCTCTAGGCCTCGGGAAATCGGTCGGTCGGCTCGCGTCCCGGCCCATTCCAGGTCCGGAATGGGTGGGTGGGGAGGTGATTGCAGGGTGAAACACGGGCCCCTGGAAGCGCTTGATGATGCTACCTCAGTGGACGCCGGAACCCTCACCTCGGGCACAGACGTTGGTGGTTATGAGGACCTTCTCCTTCCCGTCACGGAACCGCTGAATGATGGCGGCCCGCTGCTCGACGGTCAGCTCTCCGCTCAGCAAAGACACCTGGTGTCCATCTTCCATCATCTCCACCGTTAACCACTTGGCAATCTGACGAGTCTAGGTTGGACAGCGAGAGTGTGAACGAGCTGCTAGGGGCTTGGTGGAAAGAGCTCGGGGCACAGAGGCGGAAAATGGAAATACTAAACCAGGCTCTGCCAGGGGAGCTCATTCATTCATTCATTCATTCATTCAATCGTATTTATTGAGCGCTTACTGTGTGCAGAGCACTGGACTAAGCGCTTGGGAAGTACAAGTTGGCAACATGTAGAGACGGTCCCTACCCAACAGTGGGCTCACAGTCTAGAAGGGGGAGACAGAGAACGAAACCAAACATATTAACAAAATTAAATACGTAGAATAAATATGTACAAGTAAAATAAATAAATAGAGTAGTAAATACATACAAACATATATACATCATCATCATCATCAATCGTATTTATTGAGCGCTTACTATGTGCAGAGCGCTGTACTAAGCGCTTGGGAAGCACAAATTGGCAACATATAGAGACAGTCCCTACCCAACAGTGGGCTCACAGTCTAAAAGGGGGAGACAGAGAACAAAACCAAACATACTCACAAAATAAAATAAATAGAATAGATATGTACAAGTAAAATAAATAAATAAACAAATAAATAGAGTAATAAATATGTACAAACATATATATACAGGTAACATATATATACAGGTGACATATACATACAGGTGATATATATATACAGGTGACATATATATACAGGCTGTCACTTCACTTCTCTGGGCCTTAGTTTCATCTGTCAAACGGGACAAAAACGCTTGCATCTCCCGATCTCAGAGGGACATTTGTGGGACATTATTATTAGAAGAATAATAATGATAACAATTACGGTGCTTGTTGAGCACTTACTATGTGCCAAGCACTGTTCTAAGCATTGAGGTAGATACAAGTTAATCAGATTGGACACAGTCCCTGTCCCACATGGGGCTCACAGTCTTACTCCCCATTTTATAGATGAGGCAGCTGCCTGATGTTGGTTGGGTCCCTCTAAAGGGGTCATGATTTTTTAGCCACTGAGCTCCTGAGCACAGGTCTGGGCGTCAGAAGGACCTGGGTTCTAATCCCACTTGCTGTTGTGTGACCTTGGGCAAATCACCTAACTTCTCTGTGCCTCAGTTACCTCATCTGTAAAATGGGGATTAAGACTGTGAGCCCCACGTGAGACAGGGGTTGTGCCCAACCTGATTAGCTTGTATCTATTCCAGCGTTTAGAACAGTGCTTGACACATAGTAAGTGCTTAACGAATGCCATCATTTTTATTATTACTCCCACACCCTGCCTGCCTTCAGCTCTTCCAAGAGGGGCTATGGCTGATCGTGGGGGCCGACGGAGGGGTCCTTTCCAACCTTGAAATGGTGGCTGGGTATCGAACTCGACCTGTGGGCTCCGAAACTTCTAGGTTCTCCAGGCCCTCGGCTAACGGGACGGTGCACTGCTCCTGGCCTCAGGTTGAAACCTCGGGGCTCCAGAGTCAGATGACATTTTTTAATGGCAGGAGAAAAAAAACTCCGCAGCTGCAGCATAAAACAACCCATTCACCTTGGGAGAGGCCTCAGGGGCTCAAACTCATGGCCAGGAAATGGGTTTTTAATACTCGGAGCAAAGCCCACGGTTTTATTACTTGCCAGAAGGCAGAAGCCTAGGCTTGGCACACCGAGCACGACATTATGGTTCCCGGGCCTAAATCCAGTCGTTAAAGTCGGACTGGGCTCTGCAGCTGTGAGACCTGTCAATGGCTCCATCACCCCAAACTTCTCCTTCTCATCTGCTCCGGGCCCCCTCTGCATTGACCCAGAGGGGCCTCAAGAGAGAATCAATCAGGTCTTGATCACTGGGGGGGTTTTGCTCCAAGAAAGGAAGGGGTCGGCTCTGGAACGGCCGGCCGAGGAAGGATGCTTCACCGCCCTCCGGGGAGACTTTGGAGCCCAGGGTAGAAAGCCAATGGTGCGGGATGGCTCGGGACGGAGACTGGGGGACGGACTACATGACCCCTAAGAGCTCCCTCCCAGTACTGCAGGGAGAAGCAGTGTGGCCCAGTGGGCAGAGCGTGGGCCTGGGCGTCAGGAGGACCTGAGTTCTAATCTATGTGATGCCAATTTGTACTTCCCAAGCGCTTAGTACAGTGCTCTGCACATAGTAAGCGCTCAATAAATACGATTGATTGATTGATTGATTGATTAATCCCAGCTCTACCACTTCTCTGCTGGGTGACCCTGGCCAAGTCACTTCACTTCTCTGTGCCTCAGCGGCCTCATCTATAAAATGGGGAGTAAGACTGTGAGCCCCATGTGGGACAGGGACTGTGTCCAATCTGATTAACTTTTCAATGCTCAGAACGGTGCTTGGCACATAGTAAGTGCTCAACAAGTACCGTAATTATTATCATTATTATTCCTCTAAAGGGACGTTTGGCTCGATGCTCCAGGCTCGAGTGGCATCGGCCCAGCCCCCCACTGCGAGCACAGGGGTGGTCAGGCAGAGGCATCCCTGACCCCAGCCCAGGGGGCTGAAGGAGGTCTCCAGGCCGGGAGCAAGTTCATCTTTCAGGAAGGGAGGAGATGGGAGTCACCCGGTGGAAACGCGGCACTCCCAAGGGCCCCAAGACGTCCCGGCCCTGAACCCCAAGTCCTTCGGGGAGCCCGACCCCGGTCAGCCGCCTGACCGTCAGCCGGGGGCACCCGGGGCGGGGGGCGGTTCTACCTGGCAAAATATGATGGCCTGCCCGATGGTGATGCTGCCGTAGATGTTGCATAGAGCGCGGTACTTGTCGCTCCTGTGCTTGCACAGGACGTAGAACTGCCTGATGTTGTCCAGGGTCAGCTCCTCCGTGCGCAGCTTGATCACGTTGGGTTCGGGGATGATGCGCTCGGCGAACTGCCACACGAAATCCTCGAAGGTGGCGGAGAACAGGAGCATTTGGCATCCTGGCTGCAGAGCTCTGCAAGAGAAAAGGATGGTGGTCTCCCCCACCGCAGGCCAGATTCCACCATCCCTGCCAGCAGCCCGCTAGACCTACAGAAGCACAATCAACCCCCCGGAACTTCCAATTCCAAGCCGGGATCTCGATACCCGAGCGAGGTTCCTGGCAGCAGCTCGGGAGGCAGGCGGCTGGGAGAAGAGCTGATCGGTCGGGGGCATTCAGTGGGCATTCTTGACCAGGGCCCCTGAGGGCTCGGAAAGGCCAGGCAGAGGCAGAGGCAGTGGCTGGCAAGGACGCTGGCACCAAAGGGGTCAGAGCACAGTGTGAAAGTTGTGCCCAGCCCGGGGGACCCAGAACACAGAAGGGTGGACAATGGGATGGGGACGGGGCAGCGTTAGGGGGCCCGGGGCAGCCAGGAGCTGTCACCCAAGGGGGCAAATCTGGCTTTTGGCCCAGGGGATCTGCTGGCCTCCAGCCATGCTGAGAAACCCAGGCAGCCGCCAAGGTCAGACTCCCAAGATTCATTTCTAATCTTCGCTCCCCACAACTCGGTGATTTTGCATACTCCTAACTGCCTGCAGCCCCTCTGTACATGGCTGGCATTCTCTATTTTTTTAAAAAAATGGTATTTGTTAAGCGCTTACTGTCACACACTGTTGTAAATTCTGGGGTAGAGTATCAGATTAGACACGGTCCCTGTCCCACATGAGGCTCACAGTCTAAGTAGGAGGGAACAGGTATTGACTCCCCGTTTTACAGATGAGGAAACTGAGGCTGAGCAAAGTGACCTGCCCAAGTTCACACAGCATTTAGGTGGCAGAGTCAGCATTAGAACTCAAGTCCTCTGACTCCTAGGCCATGTTTTTTTCCACTAGGCTACACTGCTTATCCTATTACTTAATACTGCCCTCCGTCCTTCTTCATTTTAATGTCTGTCTCCCCTTCTCAACTGTAAACTCCTTGAGGGCAACTCGAGCAACTCTGACACACTCTCCCAAGTGATTAGCTCGGTACTTTCCAGACTGAGCCCCTTCCTTCCTCTCCCTGTCGTCCCCCTCTCCATCCCCCTCATCTTACCTCCTTCCCTTCCCCACAGCACCTGTATATATGTATATATGTTTGTACATATTTATTACTCTGTTCATTTATTTTACTTGTACATATCTATTCTATTTATTTTATTTTGTTAGTATGTTTGGTTTTCTTCTCTGTCTCCCCCTTTTAGACTGTGAGCCCACTGTTGGGTAGGGACTGTCTCTATATGTTGCCAACTTGTACTTCCCAAGTGCTTAGTACAGTGCTCTGCACAAAGTAAGCGCTCAATAAATATGATTGATTGATTGATTGCTTTGTCCCCTGAGCAGATGCTCAATTAATACTACTGATTGACTGAAGAGTCCAAAGCATCATATGGACATTCTCTCCTTCCTCCCCCAGACAGCCCTGCCCTCTGGGGAGCGAAGGCAACCATGTGGCTCAATGGAAAGAGCCCGGGCTTTGGAGTCAGAGGTCATGGGTTCAAATCCCAGCTCCACCAACTGTCAGCTGTGTGACTTTGGGCAAGTCACTTAACTTCTCTGTGCCTCAGTTACCTCATCTGTAAAATGGGGATTAAAACTGTGAGCCCACCATGAGACAACCTGATCACCTTGTAACCTCCCCAGCACTTAGAACAGTGCTTTGCACATAGTAAGCGCTTAACAAATACCATCATCATCATCAACCAATCTCAACAGCGTGGCCTAGTGGAAAGAGCCAAGCCTGGGAGTCAGAGGACCTGGGTTCTAATTCTGGCTCTGCCACACGTCTGCTGTGTGACCTTGGGCAATCGCTTCACTTCTCTGGGCCTCAGTTACCTCATCTGCAAAATGGGGATTAAGACGTGAGTCTTAAGTGGAAGTGACCACATCCAGGCTGATTCTCTTGGATGTACCCCAGAGCTTAGTACAGTGCCTGGCACACAGTAAGCGCTTAACAAATACCATAAAAGAAATCCTGCTGATGCAACAAAGGGCTAAGAGGACGTGAAGGTGAAGGACAGCCGCGTGGATCACCCCCTGCCAGACGGTCGGGGAGGGGAGGGGGGCAGGGAGCCCGACCCTGGTTTCCGGAGAGGCTCAGGGAGAGGGACAGATCGATCGCCGGGGTCACCTCTGAATGCGGATGCTCTGGTCGGAGAACCCCTGGGTGTCAATCATCACATCCGCTTCATCCAGGACGAACACGCGGATCTTAGTCAAATCTATCAGCTTCCACTTGAAGCACCAGTCGAGCAGGGTCCCGGGAGTCCCGATCACAATCTGCTGGGTTATGCCCAAAGCCCTGGAAACTGGAGACAAAAGAATTCGACTGACCTTTTCCTTGCTTCCCGACTCACCTCAGAGGACATCCACAATGCAGCTCACCGAACCCCCCCAAGGGTCGAAGCTGGAGACCACCCCCCGTCCCCTAGACGGGACGGTATTGTTGCCTTGGAAATCAACGCCCTCTGTTCCTGATGCTGCTACCCTCTGCCCGCATAAAAGTGTGATGGCTGGACAAGAGGAGAAAATGGGGCACCTGGAAAATTCTGGGCACTCGGGGTTACTCTGTTCACACCCCAGGGGCACTCGGGGTGCAGTTTGCCAATGAGAAAAGACACTGAACTAGAACCTCTCTCTCTGGGAACCCCCAAGAGGCCTCCTGAACCCTAGGAGGTGTAGGGGACAGGTGGACACCCAAAACTGTCCCAGCCTCCAGAAAACTTCCCTTTGCAAGAGTCGACCCATCCAGCCCGAACCTTCCCAGGCCCATGTGACCTATGCCGAGGGGATTCTGACCCTCACACCTCCCCAGTTCCCCAGCTTCCCTCATCTTCTCAGCCCGGGGAGGGAGCCTCCATCCCCCTGCTTCCCCACCAAAAGGACAGAAAATAAAAGTGGGCTCAGCAGGCAGAGTCGCTCAGGCGGATGTGTGCTAAAGTGGAGTTCGGCCAGTGGGTTAGAGGCTGGGGTGGGGAGCCAAGGCCTCTGGATTCCACCCAGGCCGGAGAAAAGAGGTGTAATTTCCCTCCAGCTGGCCCTGAGGGGCCACCACCACCCTAAAAGTTTTCCTGGAGATGAAGAGGCTCCCGTATCCAAAGCCCCATCCGACTCTCCATTCGATTATGACAATGTTTCACAAGGGTCTCCCCCCGCCCCACCCCGGGGCCGCCCTGTGGAAAGTGAGCCCCCGTTGGAGGGTGTGGCCGGGGGCCCCCCTCGATGACAGCCCGCCTGGCCGGCACAAACCTCGATTCCCGCGGACAGCATACATCACATTGATATTGACGCAGAACTGTCCCATCCGCTCGACTACCTGTCCGGTCTGCATGGCCAGCTCGTAAGTTGGAGACAAGCAAAGGCACTTCGAGAGAGGTGAGGGGGTGGCGGAGAGAAAAGAACTTTGTCACAGCAACAGGAAACAATATTTGTTGTGGGGAGGAAGTCCTAACTTCCAGCCTGGGCATAGCTTGCCTAATATATACACCAGGCAAGGCTGCCTAAGGTGTGGTCTGGTCCTTCTTTGGGGCTGCCCCTATCCCACAGTGGGGTGGAATGACCGGGCTTGGGAGAAGCAAGTCCGTGGCTGAGACTTTTCATGCTTGAATTGGGTCCCCACCGAGCGCTCTTTGACTTGCCCAGTGCCCACTGGGCCTTGTTCTCAGGGTTCCCCTGCCCAGCCATAGGTCCCTTTCCAAAGTGACCGCAGGTGCCGGGGATGCTGACAGCTGCGGGGGTTACCCCCTGCCCACACTCCCTCCTTCCCCCTCTCAGCCATGGGATGCAGGGAACAGGAACAGCTTGTGTCCCAGACTGGCTCTGGACCCCGGCACCGGAGTCTGAATAGGAAAGGAGGAGGAGGATTGTGAGAAAAGGGTCCCGGGCTGAGTCTCCGTCTCCAGCCCCACAATAATAACTCCAGAAAATGCCCAGCTTCCCAAAGGCTGCCTGGGGCAAGACTGGGACATCTGAGATGTGCTGCCAAAGCCCGCCGTCTTTCTTAGAAATGGCCTCAATTTCCAGATCAGTTCTAGGAGGAGAAGCTTGCCGGCCACGGGTCCGTTCATTCATTAATTCGATTCAATTGTATTTTTTGAGAGCTTACTGTGTGCTAAGCGCTTGGCTCTGTGCTAAGAGAAAGTTTTTCCCTTTCATATTCGCAGCCCATCTGGCCCGACGAGAGGCAGAGCCCCCGGCACCGCCCTCGCTTACCTGTGGGAACTTCTTATCGGCGCTAACGCGGCTCAGCATGGCCAAGACAAAGGCCGCGGTCTTCCCCGTCCCGGACTGGCTCTGGGCGATGAGGTTCTGGCGCCTGAGGAGGACAGGAGGCCATGACCCCTGGGCGGGTCGCCGGGAACTCTGCCCAACGAGTCACCCCACCCCAACCTTTGGCACTCACGGACAGGCCAGCATCATGGGCAGGGCCATCTCCTGGATTTTGGAGGGTCTGTTGTACCCCATTGCGTAGATCCCTCTTAGTAGCTCTTGCTTTCTGGCAAAAATGAAAATCACAAGCGGCTAGGCCAGGATCCCAGGGCCACCACTGGCTGCTAGGGACAGCTTGAGGCTGTTCTGGGAAACACGAAAATTTTAGTGGCAAAGAGCAGTGGGGCGGGATGCAGGAATTTGGGGAGAGAGGAGAGACCAAATGCTTTATTAGTAGGGAGAGATAGGAAGAGGACGGGGCATAGTGCATAGAGCAGGGGCCTCGGAGTCAGAAGGCCCTGGGTTCTAATCCCAGCTCCACCGCTTGTCTGCTGTGTGACCTTGGGCAGGTCACTTAACTTCTCTGTGACTCAGTTACCTCCGCTGTAAAGTGGAATTAAGACTGTGAGCCCCATGAGGGCCAGGGACTGTCTCACCTGGAATAGTTTATATCTACCCCAGCACTTAGAACAGCGTTTGACACATCGTAAGCGCTTAATAAACACCACCATTAATTCATTTCATTAGCAGCCAACTGAACAAAGAGTACATGTGGCCTGGGTGGCCCTCCAATTGCCGTGTTCCAGCCCAAGGGTCTCTAAGAGGCCTTGGCTTTGGGCTGATCCCGTTCAACCCCAAGTGGCAGGGACTGGCGCGGGATGCAGGTTGAGATGGGGCCTGCTGCGCCCAACTGGAAGCCCGGGCCTTGTTTTTGTTCCTTGCATAAATGGTCAGAAGGAGCCAGGCCCAAGCCCTACGGTGAGGGGAAGGCGTCTAGCCAGCTGGACCCACGGGGCCAGGTGAGCAGCAGACAAGTTAGTGTCAGCGCCGCCCCCTCATTTGATCATCGTCAGTGGTATTTTCTGAGCGCTTGCTGTGTACAAGAGCACTGTACTACGCCTTTGGGAGAGTAAAATATAACAGAGCTGGTAGGCATGTTCCCTGTCCGCAATGCTCCAGTCTAGAGCATTGTAAGTCTGTCCCCGACCCACCCAACCCTAGGGAGGGCTAGTTCCTTCTGAAGACAGTGAGGAGGGGTCTTCGGGTGGCTTGAGGGCATCCCTCTAGACTGTAAGGTCAATGAGGGCAGGGAATGTGTCTAGTAAATCTCCCAAGCGCTTAGCTCAGTGCTCTGCACACTGCAAGCATTCAGTCAATACCACACTGATTGCCTGGATGATTGATTCGGGGGCTCCGCAGCCGTCCTTTTAAATACCTCAGAATTGGAGGCCGCTCCAACTGAACGACGTAAGCTTCCAGGCCTCGCTGGATGCAAGGTTGCCAGTAATGAAGAACGCGCCCCATCAGGTGGCACATTCCCAGCTGCCGCCTTCGCCACCCTGGGCTGCGGGTTTTTGAGGTTCCCTCCCCGGCCCGGGGAATCAATACTCACAGGTGCAGCTCTTCAAATGTTTTCACCGAGTAGAGCGGCGATCTGGGATCCTTCTGCAACACTTCGACGTGGTGACTGGATTCTACCAGGGACTGCCGGATTAGCTTGTTCAAGAGAGAATTTGCTGCCAAGTCCACTGGATGAGCAAAATGGGGATGGAGAGGTGAGAGTGAGTCAACCCCACTGCTCCTAGCTGATGGCCCCAAAACCACCGGGTCTGAGATGACACTTTTAATGTGGCAAAACCAAGCGGGGCCTCAAAAGCCTATTTGGCCACGTGTGACTGGGAACAAGGTGAGTGTTTCTGGACCTATTTGCTAGCTGGTAGGGCAGCTCCAGCTCCACCCTCACGGGCCAGGGAGGAAATCCAGTTCTGCCCGGCCTTCCCAGCTTGTCAGGCTGACCGTTACCCCTGAAGCGGACTCACTGGTCCTCCTCAGCACCCTGGGGAACCTGTGGCTCAGAGTGGGTCCTGCCAGACCCCCAAAGTCACCCAGGGCTTGGGGTGGCACCACCTCCTGGGCTGGGGATGGCGGCAGGGTGAGGGACGAACCAGCAGCCTCTGACACACAGGCGTTTGCCGGGGACTGGGACGAAGGGTGGCCAGTAGAAACACAATCCCCCAGCCCCAAGTTAGCCCCGTGAGACCCTCTCACTCTCCAACTCCAACCTAAGTGGATTATTCCACTGTACCCCATCCCTCTGGGGCACTGAGCACTTCCTAATTTGCTCTGGATTTGGGGTGGAAGAAAGAGCCCAGAGGAGGGACATGATACCCTTCTTCAAACCACCATCTTTTCTTCATGGGAGAAGATATAGACCCACAGCTCTCCATGTCTACTATCAACACAACCAGGGGAAAGGGACATGAATTAAAGTGTGAGAAATTTTGCTTAGAGAGAGGGAAGACCTTCCTCATGGTGAGGACGACAAAATCCCGCCATCTCCTTCTACGAGAGCTCCCGGAGTCCCCGGTTCTCGAGAACTAAGAACAGAACCGACCGCCACCCACACCGAGTGGTGGAACAAACAGATCAGCACTCCCTCTTTGAGGGTGGGCCTGGGATTCCTTGAGAGCCAGCAACAAGGGAGATTTGGGCTCTGGCTCCTCGGAGAAAAGAAGTTGGAAAATTGGGATGAAATCGAGCCAGAAGGCCAAGCGAGAAACTTCAAGGCCACCTACCCACATCCTCATCGCTATCGTTGTCCATTTTACTCTTGGAGTGGCCTGGGAGAAGGAAGAAATACATCAGGCTGAGTATAGACTGGGCCACGGCACACATCCCGACAGTAATACAAGCAGTTTCCAAAATGTCTCAGGCGCCACAACCCGTCCCATCAATCAGCAGTAGTATAAGAAGCAGAGTGGCCTAATGGAAAGAGCCCGGGCCTGGGACTCAGAGGACTTGGGTTCTAATCCTGGATCTGCCAATTACTTGCTGTGTGACCTCCAGCAAGTCACTTCACTTCTCTGGGCTTCAGTTCCTTCAACTGTAAAATAGGGTTTCAATACCTCTTCTCCCGCCTACTTAGACTGAGAGCTCCATGTGGGACAGGGCCTGTGTCCAGTCTGTTAACTGGTATCTACCCCAGCACTGAGAACAGCGCTTGGCACACAGTAAGTGTTTAACAAATGCCATAATAATAAAATAAAAATATTATGGTATTTGTTAAGCGCTTACTATGTGCCACGCACTGTTCTAAATGATGGGAGTGATACCAGGTAATCAGGTTGTCCCACATGGGGCTCACAGTCTTAATCCCCATTTTACAGATGAGGTAACTGAGGCACTGAGAAGTTAAACAGCTTGCCCAAGGTCACAAAGCAAAGTGGCGGAGCTGGGATCAGAACCCACTTCCTCTGACACCCAAACCCAAAGTAGTAATAATACTGAGCATCTTCTAGGTGCAGAGCACTGGAGTTGGGAGAGGACATAAGAGAGGGAAGACTTGTTCCTTGCCCCCAAGGAGCTCACCCGTTTTCCAACACCTCTCCCGGCCACTCTCCCTGTATCCCAGGCTAGAAGGCGCTAAGACCGGGATTGGGTCAATTCTTTACCTACTCAATCTCAGGGCCCTTTGTCTGTCTCGCCCCTCTAGACTGTAAATTTGTGGGCATGGAACAGGTCTACCAACTCTTTGGCACTGTACTCTCCCATGAGCTTAGTATAGAGCTCAGCACACAAAGTAAGTGTTCAGTAGATAGCACTGATTAATTGATGGACTGGGGAGGGCGGGTTTGGGCATTTGCCCTGCCAAGGGAGTAGGACTCTGGGGAGGTGCTATGGGCAGTGCAGTGGAGGTGCTCTGCACATAGTAAACGCTCAATAAATACGATTGAAAGAATGAATGGAGAGTGGTGGTTAGCTGGCTCAGGCCTGTGACTGCTCCCATCTTTGTTGCCAAGGACAGGGGAAGCTTAGGGTGCAGTGCTCCCTCCCTCCCCTCTTCCCTCCACTGGCCACCTTCCCTGCAACCCCCAGAGCCGGCTCCCGACACCGCCCATGGATGCCAAAAGGACTGTTAAACGGCGAGGTTTCTTTTGGGCCCCCTGCCTGACTTCCTTTAGCGTTAGCCTTATTTCTAGGCTCCCGGGGTTTTTCCAGAACCGCAGCAACGAGTCACACCCTGTCAGAGCGTGAACCTGGTGCTCGGTGCCCTGCTTGGTGGCTTTCCACCCCAGGGAGCTGCCCAAAGAAGGGGTGCACTGGCAGACATCAACACCCCACTTAGGGCAAACATACGGCCTTAAAAGAGGCCACCTGTCACCCCTGAAGACCCCATGACACCACGGTCAGAGTCCTCCAGACTGTTGTGGGCAAACAACATGACTACCAATTAATAATAATAATAATAATAACGGCATTTATTAGGCGCTGACCATGTGCACAGCACTGTTCTAAGCGCTGGGGAGGTTACAAGGTGATCAGGGTGTCCCACGTGGGGCTCACAGTCTACATCCCCATTTTACAGATGAGGTAACTGAGGCCCAGAGGAGTGAAGTGACTTGCCCAAAGTCACCCAGCTGACAAGTGGTGGAGCCGGGATTTGAGCCCATGACCGCTGACTCCAAAGCTCGGGCTCTTTCCAGTGAGCCACACCGCTTCTCCTTAGCCACGCCACTTCTCCTTTACCAATAGCAATACCAATTCTGTATATTGTATTCTCCCAAGCGCTTATTATAGTACTCTGCACACAGTAAGCTCTTAATAAATACCAGATCGATTAATTATTTGTTAAACACCTACCACTAGCGGAGCACTGTACTAGGTGCTTGTGGATTTGCAGTCCAATAGCAGACGGTTGGGAGCCATGAGTACACTACTGTAGGCACTCAAAAACTACTGTTTGGCCGAGAGTACACAGTTAGTGGGAACAAGAGGGGAGATACATATCCAACTCCAACCACAATGGTAAGTGAGCAGTGAATGGGGAATAAACTGACGCATAAGAAGGTTGGCAAAAAGGATGATCAAATCAGAGAGGTTTAACCTGGAAAGTTCTCATGCCTGGATCATTTTTCTACAAAAATGATCACTCTGTTTCCCCACTCCTCAAGAACCTCCAGTGGTTGCCCGTCTAACTCCGCAATGAACAAAAACTCCTCACTATTGGCTTTAAAGTAATAATAATGTTGGCATTTATTAAGCGCTTACTATGTGCAAAGCACTGTTCTAAGCGCCCCCTCCTACCTCACCTCGCCACTCTTCTACTACAATCCAGTCGGCACAATCCGCTCCTCTTTCACCAGTCTACACAATAAATACTGTTGAAGAGTCATGAAATCTGTTCTCTAACATGCTCTGTGCTGATTCAAGCCTCCTTCTTTTTGAAAAAAAAAAAAAAGACCTCACAATAATAATAATAATTGTGGTATTTTTTAAGCGCTTACCACGTGCCAAGCACTGTTCCAGATACAAGGTAATCAGGTTGTACCACGTGGGGCTCACAGTCTGAATCCCCACTTGCGGATGAGGTAACAGGCACAGAGAAGTGAAGTGGCTTGCCAAGGTCACACAGCACAGCAGACAAGTGGCAGAGGCAGGATTAGAACCCATGTTCTCTGACTCCCAAGCTAGCGCTCTTTCCACAAAGCCACCCTGCACAACAGTGCTGCCTCCTGCTCCACAATCCAGAGATCCAGACAGGAAGACTTTGAGCGCACTTTGTTAAATTGATTGTGTTGTGTTTGAACGTTTCATCACTCCTGATGAGGGTCTCCAATCCCTCTCCCCTCTTAAACTCTCAGACTGTACTAAGCGCTTAGTACCATCAAGGGCTTAGTACAGTGCTCTGAACACAGTAAGCACTCAACAAATACCACTGATTTAACTGATTGTGAGTTCCCAGAGGGACAGAAGCCCTGTTTAATTCCCACCTGTATATTCTCTCCTATCACTTAGTTCAGTGCTCTGCACAGATTAAGCGCTTAATAAATACCATGACTACTATTACTAATCCTCCGTCTGCTTTCCAAAAGCCCTCTGAAAGAGACGGTTACTTAACTTTGCCACCCACACCCAACAACAACAAAAAAATCAAATACATATTCTTTCACGTAAGTTGCTTAGTGCACTGCTCTGCACACGGTAAGCGGTTAATAAATATAAATGAATGACTTAAAAGGCCCTAAACAACCAACTAATCAATGGTGCTTACTGAGTGTCTTAGTGTTACGCGCTGTACTAAGCACTAGGTGGTTAAACCAGTAACAAGTCCGCTAGACTGTAAACCCACCGTGGGCAGAGAGCATGTCTACCAACTCTGTTAAAGGTGTACCCTCCTATCAATCAATCAATCGTATTTATTGAGCGCTGTGTTCAGAGCACTGTACTAAGCGCTTGGGAAGTACAAGTTGGCAACATATAGAGACAGTCCCTACCCAACAGTGGGCTCACAGTCTAGTCCTAAGCACTTAGTATAGAGCTCTGCACACAGTAAGCACTCAATCAATAAAATCGACTGATTGATTGAAGATACGTGCCACCCGCTCTCAAGGAGCTTACAGATTTAACGAACGTTTCAGGACAAAATTATTTACAGATAGTATAGGGAGGAAGAGTACAGACATAACTGGAATCATACACATACGTACTGTTGAAATCGCTCAATAAGTAACGGGGGTGACCCCACTCACCTTCAAGGGGCAAAGAGGCATTTGTAAAGCCACAGCTGGTCTTCTGCGGAAGGCAGAGGCTAGGGAACTGTTAAAGAGAGAAATTTCAGCCAATCTCGATCCTTTGTTTAAAATCAGGACTGAAGGGGATGGGACACTCTCTCCTATGTTTCTCGTGTACCCCTTTTGGGAATTGCCCATTTCTTTATGAAGTCCTGGAAGCACTGGTCTACACCTGTCTACTTGTTTTTGTTTTGTTATCTGTCTCCCCCTCCTAAGCTGTGAGCCCGTTGTTGGATAGGGATAGTCTATATTCATTGTCAAATTGTACTTTCCAAGCGCTTAGTCCAGTGTTCTGCACACAGTAAGCGCTCAATAAATACGATTGAATGAATAAATGAATGAAAGGGAAGGCTCGTGCCACCTGCCTAAACTGCAGAGTGCTTCCTCCTATAATAATAATAATGGCATTTATTAAGCACTTCCTTACTATTTATTTTATTTTGTTAATATGTTTTGTTTTGTTCTCTGTCTCCCCCTTCTAGACTGTGAGCCCACTGTTGGGTAGGGACCGTCTCTATATGTTGCCAACTTGTACTTCCCAAGCGCTTAGTACAGTGCTCTGCACACAGTAAGCGTCTCCCCTTTCTAGACTGCGAGCCCACTGTTGGGTAGGGACCGTCTCTCTATGTTGCCAACTTGTACTTCCCAAGCGCTTAGTACAGTGCTCTGCACACAGTAAGCGCTCAATAAATACGATTGAATGAATGAATGTGCAGAGCACTGTTCTAAGCACTGGGGAGGTTACAAGGTGATCAGGTCGCCCCACAGGGGGGCTCACAGTCTTAACCCCCATTTTACAGATGAGGTAACTGAGGCCCGGAGAAGTTAAGCGGCTTGCCCAAAGTCACCCAGCTGACAGTTGGTGGAGCCGGGATTTGAACCCATGACCTCTGACTCCAAAGGCCGGGCTCTTTCCACTGAACCAAGGTGCTTCTCATCTTATGCCTGGTGTGTCCTCCATACTGGAAGCAGACACTACGGATGGTGAGCTTTTAATGCAGTGTTCTGCACACAGGAAGCGCTCAATAAAGAGGACTGGTGGACTGACTGGAGGAGGAGGACAGGTAGGCTGCCCAGTCTGAAGGGAGGTGGGGGAGAAAGCAGCCTCAGGTGGTTCCAGCACACTCTCTGGGGGTGCTCACTACACTGCGGGAACAAGGCCCTGCTACGCCAGGAAGGGGCGGGCCGACGGGGGCAAAAGGGCATTCATTCATTCATTCAATCGTATTTATTGAGCGCTTACTGTGTGCAGAGCACTGGACTACGCGCTTGGGACAAGTTGGCAACATACAGAGACGGTCCCTACCCAACAGTGGGCTCACAGTCTAGAAGGAGGAAACAGAGAACAAAACATATTAACAAAATAAAATAAAAAGAATATGTACAAATAAAATTGTAATAAATATGTACAAACATATATACATATATACAGGTGCTGTGGGGAGGGGAAGGAGGTAAGATGGGGGATGGAGGCGGGGGGAAGAAGGAGGGGGGTCAGTCTGGGAAGGCCTCCTGGAGGAGGTGAGCTCTCAGTAACAATAATAATAATGGCATTTGTTACGCGCTTACTATGTGCAAAGCACTGTTCTAAGCGCGGGGTGGTGGGGGGGGATACAAGCTGATCAGGTTGTCCCACGGGGGGCTCACAGTCTTAATCCCCATTTTCCAGACGAGGTAACTGAGGCTTAGAGAAGTGAAGTGACTTGCCCGAAGTCACCCGGCTGACAATTGGTGAGGCCGGGATTTGAACCCAGGCCCCCTGACTCCAAAGCCCGGGCTCTTAAAACTAAGCCACGCCGCTTCCCAGTAGGGAGGGAGGAAGAGCCAGGGGAGGAGGCCGTGCCCACATTAACGCCCAACTGGCAGCCCCCCACTGTCTTCCCTTCCATCAATCAATCAATCAATTAATTGTATTTATTGAGCGCTTACTGTGTGCAGAGCACTGTACTAAGCGCTTTGGAAGTCCAAGTTGGCAACATATAGAGGCAGTCCCTACCCAACAGTGGGCTCACAGTCTAAAAGGGGGAGACAGAGAACAAAACCAAGCATACTAACAAAATAAGATAAATAGAATAGATATGTACATGTAAAATAAATAAGTAAATAGAGTAATAAATATGTACAAACATATATACCGGTGTCCTCCCGTGCCCCCCACTCTGCCCAACCTTAGCTGGTCAGTACCCCTTTCCCTCCTAATTAGAAGTCATTTGGGGTCTGTCCTGCTAGACGCGTCTGTTAATTCCGTTGTATGTACTCTCCCAAGCGCTTAATAAATGCCATCCTTATTATTATTATTATTATTATTAATTAACCTAGTTGACCAAACTGGGAGGGGCACATGACCCCTGCGGCCCCCCCCCCCCCCCCCCGAAGTCTAGCCTCGTCCCACTGGGGTCAATCAATCAATCGTATTTATTGAGCGCTTACTGTGTGCAGAGCACTGTACTAAGCACTTGGGAAGTCCAAGTTGGCAACATATAGAGGCAGTCCCTACCCAACAGTGGGCTCACAGTCTAAAAGGGGGAGACAGAAAACAAAACCAAACATATTAACAAAATAAAATCTGCGACCCCATCTTGCCTTCCCAAATTGGCTCCACTGGGGACCCCTTCTGCCCTCCCTCAGGTCTCCCTCCCTGTCCCCTCTCCCTCACACCTCCGCCATTACCCCAACTCCCATTGCCCACTTCCTCCTCAACCGCCCACCCTACTCCCACCATCATGGGCCCCGTTCCCCCTCCGTTGGCCTCGTCGCCCACTTCACCCCCCAATTCCCCTCACCCCCATCTCCCTCCTGGCCGCGTTGGTCACTACGAGGCCACTGGGCCACGTTTTTCCCGCCACCCCGCGGCCCTTTGAAGCGGCCGCCATTGCTCCCTAGGCCGCGATGCCGGCGACGCTCCTGCTCTCCTCAGAGGCACGTGCCCCGGCCCCTCCCGCCACGTGCCCCGCCCTCCCCGTCACGTGCCCCGGCCCCTCCCGCCACGTGCGCCCGGGCCGGGCGCAAAGGCGGAGCGGCTCTTCCTATTGGACGGACGCTCGCGCGCGGGCTGCTGTGTGTGCGCGCGCACCCGGGCCGCGAGGCCCTCATCCGCGCGCGCGCGCGCGCGCGCACCGCCTCCACCCGACAACCTCTTCAAATTAAAACGTTCTGTGAGGCGAAGAGGGGATCCATAATACATATATCATATATAAACATAATAAACACATTTCATATAAGTATAAATATAAAATATAATACAATGCATACTATATTATAATATATTAATATATTATATCGCTTATATTACATTGCGTTATATTATATTAATGCATAATATAGAAATACATTGAATAAATATAAATATAGAAGTATATATAAATACATATATATGCTTACATATACATAAATAATTACGCTATATTATATTGATACATAATATATCAATATATTGAATAAATATAAATATAGAAGTATATATAAATTTATATTACATTGCATTATATTATATTAATGCATAATATATAAATACATTGACTAAATATAAATATAGAAGTATATATAAATACATATATATGCTTACATATACATAATATTCCACTATATTATATTATATTAATACATAATATATCGAATAAATATAAATATAGAAGTATATAAAAATTTATATTACATTATATTATCTTATATTAATACATAATATATAAATACATTAAAAATATAGAAGTATCTATAAAGACATATATACACTTACATATACATATATAATATTAATTATATTATATCACATCATATCATATTCTATTATATTATATTATTACATAATATATCAATATATTGAATAAATATAAATATAGAGGTATATATGAATTTATATTACATTACATTATATCATCTCATATTAATACATAATATATAAATGCATTGAATAAATATAAATATAGAAGCATATGTATAAATACATATATATACACATACATAAATAATATGTTATATTAATATACGGTATTTGTTAAGCACTTACTATGTGCAAAGCACCATTCTAAGCACTGGGGAGGTTACAAGGTGATCAGGTTGTCCCACAGAGGGGGTTACATATACATAAATTATATGTTATATTAATATATGGTATTTGTTAAGCGCTTACTATGTGCAAAGCACTGTTCTAAGCGCTGGGGAGGCTACAAGGTGATCAGGTTGCCCTGCAGGGGGCTCACAGTTTTAATTACCATTTTACAGATGAGGTAACTGAGGCACGGAGAAGTGAAGTGACTTGCCCAAAGTCACACAGCTGACAGTTGGCAGAGTTGGGATTTGAACCCAGGACCTCTGACTCCAAAGCCCGGGCTCTTTCCACTGAGCCACGCTGCTTCTCCAATCAATTATATTAATTATATCACATATAATATATTATATATTATATTATATTATTTTATATTATATTACATTATATTATATTATATTATATTGATTATATTAATTATATTGTATATTATATTATATATTAATACATAATATATAAATGCATTATATAAATATGAAATAACTATAAATATATAAGTATATAGAAATACATATACTTATTTGCATAGACTGTGAGCCCACTGTTGGTTAGGGACCGACTCTGTTGCCAACTTGTACTTCCCAAGCACTTAGTACAGTGCTCTGCACACAGTAAGTGCTCAATAAATATGATTGATTGATTGATTGATTATTTATATATATATGTATAATATGTCCCCTCCCCACAGCACCTGTATATATATATATATATGTTTGTACGTATTTATTACTCTATTAATCTATTTATTTTATTTGTACATATTTATTCTATTTATTTTATTTTGTTAATATGTTTTGTTTTGTTCTCTGTCTCCCCCTTCTAGACAGTGAGCCCGCTGTTGGGTAGGGACCATCTCTAGATGTTGCCAACTTGGACTTCCCAAGTGCTTAGTCCAGTGCTCTGCACACAGTAAGCACTCAATAAATATATGTTTGTACGTATTTATTACTCTATTTATTTATTTATTTTACTTGCACATATTTATTCTATTTATTTTATTTTGTTAATATGTTCTGTTTTGTTCTCTGACTCCCCCTTCTAGACAGTGAGCCCGCTGTTGGGTAGGGACCGTCTCTAGATGTTGCCAACTTGGACTTCCCAAGCGCTTAGTCTAGTGCTCTGCACACAGTAAGCACTCAATAAATATGTTTGTACGTATTTATTACTCTATTTATTTTACTTGCACATATTTATTCTATTTATTTTATTTTGTTAATATGTTTTGTTTTGTTGTCTGTCTCCCTTCTAGACTGTGAGCCTACTGTTGGGTAGGGACCGTCTCTCTGTGTTGCCTCTGCACACAGTAAGCGGTCAATAAATACGATTGAATGAATGAATATGTTTGTACGTATTTATTACTCTATTTATTTTATTTGTACGTATTTATTCTATTTATTTTATTTTGTTAACATGTTTTGTTTAGTTCTCTGTCTCTGTTATCGACAAGTAGGGTGCAAAATAGGTTAACTCGGTGTAAATCGGCCGCAGGGTTCTTGTACCCAGGGTGGTGATAGGAAAAATAGGAAAAATGATAGGAAAAACGACTCGGAGACATGAGTTCAGATAGAGCAGGAAAGAAGGAAAGTGGCTACCTGCCCGTTCACCTCCCGGAAGAGTTACGAGTGGCAAGCAGCCCCGATCCCATTCTCACTGTGTCTTTTATTGAGTTACAGCAACGTGGGAGCGGAGCAATTGGGAATTTCAGGAATCCAATTAGGACCGACAAGACGTTACAAATTCTCATTATTCTCTGTTCTCACTGCCTTGTGCGGGTTGTTGTTATCTGCCCCATGGCCTTGCATAGAGAGGTGTTACAGGCCTTGAAGACATCTGTTGCTGAGCCTTGCATAAAATACAAAAAAAAGGAGTTGTTCTCACGGCCTGCACAAAATGGAGGGTTACTGTCAGCATACACAAAATGGAGTCAGTCATGTCAAGTCCGCTAGTGGACAACATTATTATATTATATTATTATATTTTATATATTATATCATATTATATTTTATTTTATTATATTATGTTATATTATATTATGTTATATTATATTATATGTTATTGCATAATATATAAATACATTATATAAATATGAGATAAATATAAATATATAAGTATATAGAAATACATATACTTATTTGCATAGACTGTGAGCCCACTGTTGGTTAGGGACCGACTCTATATGTTGCCAACTTGCACTTCCCAAGCGCTTAGTACAGTGCTCTACACACAGTAAGTGCTCAATAAATACGATTGAATGAATGAATGAATATGATATATTGATATATTAATATATAATATTATATTATTATAATATGTGATATATGTATTTATATATATATGTATATATGTATCGCCTGTATATGTATATGTATATATGTATATGTATGTATGCATCACCTTTATATATGTTTGTACATATGTATTACTCTATTTTATTTGTACATATCTATTCTATTTATTTTATTTTGTTAGTATGTTTGGTTTTGTTCTCTGTCTCCCCCTTTTAGACTGTGAGCCCACTGTTGGGTAGGGACTGTATCTATATGTTGCCAATTTGTACTTCCCAAGCACTTAGTACAGTGCTCTGCACATAGTGAGCGCTCAATAAATACGATTGATATATTATATTAAATGGATTATGAATATATTAAATATACACAATGGATTATAAATATATTAATATATGTAATTGATTGCGAATATATTAAATATTCATAATAATATTAATAATATATTGTATATGTATATATGTTTTCCTCTGCTCCCCATCGCCCCTACTCCCTCCCTCTTCTTTACCCCTTCCCCACCCCACAACACTTGTGTATATATGTACATATTTATTATTCTATTTATTAATGATGTGTATATATCTATAATTCTGTTTATCTATTTTAATGCTATTCTGTCATTCATTCCATCGTATTTATTGAGCGCTTACTGTGTGCAGAGCACTGTACTAAGCGCTTGGGAAGTACAAGTCGGCAACATCTAGAGACGGTCCCTACCCAATAGCGGGCTCACAGTCTGGAAGGGGGAGACAGACAACAAAACAACACATATTAACAAAATAAAATAAATAAACAAATAAATATTGACGCCTACTTGTCTTTTAGTGTAGGTCTCTCCCCCTCCTAGACTGTGAGCCCGTCTTTATGCTGCCGACTTGGACTTCCCAAGCGCTTAGTACAGTGCTCAAAACACAGTAAGCGCTCAATAAAACGATTGAACGAATGTATATATATATAATTGTATATATAATCATATAATATAATCATTAAGAGAAGCAGTGTGGTTCAGTGGAAAGAGCACGGGCTTTGGAGTCAGGGGTCATGGGTTGAATCCCGGCTCTCCCAATTGTCAGCTGTGTGACTTTGGGCAAGTCACTTCACTTCTCTGGGCCTCAGTTCCCTCATCTGTAAAATGGAGATGAAGACTGTGAGCCCCCGTGGGACAACCTGATCTCCTTGTAACCTCCTCAGCGCTTAGAACAGTGCTTTGCACATAGCAAGTGCTTAATAAATGCCATTATTATTATTATTATTATTATATAGGTACAGATACTATAGATTATATATTATTATCATTACATATGTCCAACCCGATTTGCTTGTATCCACCCCAGTGCTTGGAACAGTGCCTGACATTCCATATATATATGTACAGATACTTGCTATGGATTATATATTATCTCCCAGACTAAACCCTGCTTTTCCTCTGCTCCTCCTCCCCTTCCCATCCCCATCCCCCCAACTCCCTCCCTCTGCCCTACCCACCTCCCCACCCCACAGCACTTGTGTAGATATGTACATATTTATTATTATTATTCTGCTTATTTTATTAATGATGTGTACATATCTATAATTCTATTTATTATATTGATGCAACTGATACCTGACTACTTGTTTTGTTTTGGTGTCTGTCCCCCCCCTTCTAGACTGTGAGCCCGTTGTTGGGTAGGCATTGTCTCTGCTGCCGAATTGTACTTTCCAAGCGCTTAGTCCAGTGCTCTGCACACAGTAAGCGCTCAATAAATACGATTGAAAGAATGAATCAATCAATCAATCGTATTTATTGAGCGCTTACTATGTGCAGAGCACTGTACTAAGCGCTTGGGAAGTACAAATTGGCAACACATAGAGACAGTCCCTACCCAACAGTGGGCTCACAGTCTAAAAGGGGGAGACAGAGAACAGAACCAAACATACCAACAAAGTAAAATAAATAGGATAGAAATGTACAAGTAAAATAAATAAATAAATAAATAAATAGAGTAATAGTAAAGTAGAGTAATAAGAGTAATAATAAATAGAGTAATGAATGAATTATAATTATGGATTATACATACATTTATACAAATGTCAAACCCAATTTACTTTTATCCACCCCATTGCTTCAAACAGTGCCTGGCATTATATGTATATATACACATACGTACATATATATATGTGTGTACACACACATCTATGTGTATGCATGTGTGTATGTGTTATACATACATGTATATATACATGCACACACATACATATGATATTTGTGTAACATATGCATATACATACATGCATATAATGCCAGGCACTGTTCGAAGCATGGGGTGGAGACAAGTAAATTGCGTTGGACATATGTATAAGTGTGTGTGTGTACATATATGTGTGTGTATACATATATATATAAGTGTATATATATATATATATAAACATACATACATATATATAAGTATGTGTGTGTGTGTGTATATATATATATATATATAAACATACATACATATATATGTATGTGTGTGTGCAGATTCTTGCTATGGATTATATATTATTATAGTTATTATTATACTTAGACATATGCATATGTCCAACACAATTTGCTTGTATCCACCCCAGTGCTTAGAACAGTGCCTGGCACATAGTAAGTGCTTAACAAATGCTATTATTATTATTATTATTATTATCATTCTTATTACTTGCTATGCCCTCCAAGCTTTTAACAAGCTGAGAAGCAGCGTGGCTTAGTAGAAAGGGCACGGGCTTGGGAATCAGAGGTCCTGGGTTCTAATCCCGGCTTTGTCACTTATCAACTATGTGACTCTGGGTAAGTCACTTCACTTCTCTAGGCCTCAGTTACCTCATCTGTAAAATGGGAATGAAGACTGTGAGCTCCACTTGGGACAACCTGATTATTTTGTATCTACCTCAAGTGCTTAGAACAGTGCTTGGCACATAGTAAGCGCTTAACAAATACCATTATTGTTACTATTATTATTATTATTATTATTATTATTATTATTATTATTATCATGGACCCTCCAGTCCCTTGTGTATTTGTCTTTATGTTTTCATGTATGTTTTCGGGGCAGTTCCATCTGAACGACCAGTTTTTCGGCCCCTTGGGGAATTCACGATGCTCATTCTACATGATGATCGTTCTCCCATCTAACACCCCCTGTTACAAGAACAGCATGGCCTAGTGGAAAGAGCCTGGGCTTGGGAGTCAGAGGTCATGGGTTCTAATCCCGGCTCTGCCACTTGTCTGCCGTGTGACCTTGGGCGAGTCACTTCGTTTCTCTGGGCCTCAGTTCCCTCATCTGTAAAATGGGGATGAAGATTGTGAGCCCCACGTGGGACAACCTCGTCACCTTGTATCCACCCAGCGCTTAGAACGGTGCTTGGCACATAGTAAGCGCTTAACATCAGTATTATTATATTATTATTATTCTCTGGGCCTCCGTTCCCTCATCTGTAAAATGGGGATGGAGACTGTGAGCCCCACGTGGGACAACCTGATCACCTTCCCAAGTGCTGAGTCCAGTGCTCTGCACACAGTAAGTGCTCAATAAGAAGCAGCGTGGCTCAGTGGAAAGAGCATGAGCTTTGGAGTCAGAGGTCATGGGTTCAAATCCCAGCTCCGCCAATTGTCAGCTGTGTGACTTTGGGCAAGTTACTTAACTTCTCTGTGCCTCAGTTACCTCATCTGTTAAATGGGGATTAAGACTGTAAGCCCCACATGGGACAACCTGATCACCTTGTATCCCCCCAGTGCTTAGAACAGTGCTTTGCACATAGTAAGCACTTAATAAATGCCATCATTATTATTATCTTCTAGACTGTGAGCTCACTGTTGGGTAGGGACCGTCTCTATATGTTGCCAACTTGTACTTCCCAAGGTACTTAGTACAGTGCTCTGCACACAGTAAGTGCTCAATCAATACGATTGAATGAATGAATCATCTTGTATCCCCCCCCCAGTGCTTAGAACGGTGCTCAATAAATATGATTGAATGAATGAATCACCTTGTATCCCCCCAGTGCTTAGAACGGTGCTTGGCACATAGTAAGCGCTTAACATCAGTATTATTATATTATTATTATTCTCTGGGCCTCCGTTCCCTCATCTGTAAAATGGGGCTGGAGACCGTGAGCCCCACATGGGACAACCTGCTCGCCTTCCCAAGCGCTGAGTCCAGTGCTCTGCACACAGTAAGCACTCAATCAATACGATTGAATGAATGAATCACCTTGTATCCCCCAAGCACTTAGAACGGTGCTTGGCACATAGTAAGCGCTTAACATCAGTATTATTATATTATTCTTCTTCTCTGGGCCTCCGTTCCCTCATCTGTAAAATGGGGCTGGAGACTTTGAGCCCCGCGTGGGACAACCTGATCACCTTCCCAAGGGCTGAGTCCAGTGCTCCGCACACAGTAAGTGCTCAATAAATGTGACTGAATGAATGCATGAATTTACCCCAGTGCTTAGAACAGTGCTTGTACATATCTATTCTATTTTATTTTGTTAGTATGTTTGGTTTTGTTCTCTGTCTCCCCCTTTTAGACTGTGAGCCCACTGTTGGGTAGGGACTGTCTCTCTATATTGCCAACTTGTACTTCCCAAGCGCTTAGTACAGTGCTCTGCACACAGTAAGCGCTCAATAAATACGATTGATTGATTGGCACATAGTAAGCGCCTAACAAATGCTATGATTGTTATAGTTATCGCCTCAAAGGCTCGGGGTGAAGGATGCTTAGAACAGGGCTTGGCACATAGTAAGCACCTAACAAATGCTATTATTGTTATCATTATCGCCTCAAAGGCTCGGGGTGAAGGATGCTTAGAACAGGGCTTGGCACATAGTAAGTGCCTAACAAATGCTATGATTGTTATTATTATCTCCTCAAAGGCTCGGGGTGAAGGATGCTTAGAACAGGGCTTGGCACATAGTAAGCGCCTAACAAATGCTATGATTGTTATTATTATCTCCTCAAAGGCTCCGGGTGAAGGATGCTTAGAACAGGGCTTGGCACATAGTAAGCGCCTAACAAATGCTATTATTGTTCTAATTATCGCCTCAAAGGCTCGGGGTGAAGGATGCTTAGAACAGGGCTTGGCACATAGTAAGCGCCTAACAAATGCTATTATTGTTATAGTTATCTCCTCAAAGGCTCGGGGTGAAGGATGCTAGTAGGCCTGGGGCGTGAGGAGTGAGCTGGGTTGGCCAAGGGACTACATTTCCCATCAGCCCCTCGGGGTCACGTGGGGTGGGTACCAAGAGCGCGTTTCCGGTCGGGGCAAAGAGGAGGCAACCAGAGGTGGGTAAGTGTGGCTGCCTGGGCAAGCTTGCATGGGGGGCCCAATCAATCAATCAATCGTATTTATTGAGCGCTTACTATGTGCAGAGCACTGTACTAAGCGCTTGGGAAGTACAAATTGGCAACAGGTCACCTCCCCCCATCTTGGGCCACAGGGATAAGGACCCATCTCCCCATCTTACCTCCTTCCCTTCCCCACAGCACCTGCATATATGTATATATGTTTGTACATATTTATTACTCTATTTATTTATTTTGCCTGTACATATCTATTCATTTTATTTTGTTAGTATGTTTGCTTTTGTTCTCTGTCTCCCCCCTTTTAGACTGTGAGCCCACTGTTGGGTAGGGACTGTCTCTATGTGTTGCTAACTTGGACTTCCCAAGCGCTTAGTACAGTGCTCTGCACACAGTAAGCGCTCAATAAATACGATTGATTGATTGACCCCAGTGGGACGAGGCTAGACTCAGGGGGGGCCCCCGCGGGGGTCGTGTGCCCCTCCCAGTTTGGTCAACTAGGTTAATTAATAATAATAATAAGGATGGCATTTATTAAGCGCTTACTGTGTGCCAAGCACTGTTCTAAGCGCTGGGGAGGTTACAAGGTGATCGGGTTGTCCCACTTGGGGCTCACAGTCTTTCTCCCCGTTTTACAGAGGAGGGAGCTGAGGCCCAGAGCAGGTAAGTGACTTGCCCGAAGTCACACAGCTGGCAAGTGGCAGAGCCCGGGATTTGAACCCGCGATCTCTGACTCGAAAGCCCATGCTCTTTCCACTGAGCCACGCTGCTTCTCTCATTAATTAATGATGGTATTAAGCGCTTACTCCCCCCCCTCCATCCCCCCGTCTTACCTCCTTCCCTTCCCCACAGCACCTGTATATATGTATATATGTTTGTACAGATTTATTTATTTATTTATTTTACTTGTACATATCTATTTATTTTATTTTGTTAGTATGTTTGGTTTTGTTCTCTGTCTCCCCCTTCTAGACTGTGAGCCCACTGTTGGGTAGGGACTGTCTCTATATCTTGCCAACTTGTACTTCCCAAGCGCTTAGTACAGTGCTTTGCACACAGTAAGCGCTCAATAAATACGATTGATGATGATGATGATGATGATACTAGACTTCTAAACTGTGAGCCCACTGTTGGGTAGGGACTGTCTCTATATGTTGCTTCACTTCCCCAGCACCTGTATATATGTTTGTACATATTTATTATTCTATTTATTTATTCATTTATTTTACTTGTACATATCTATTCTATTTATTTTATTTTGTTAATATGTTTGGTTTTGTTCTCTGTTTCCCCCTTCTAGACTGTGAGCCCGCTGTTGGGTAGGGGCTGTCTCTATATGTTGCCAACTTGTACTTCCCAAGCGCTTAGTACAGTGCTCTGCACACAGTAAGCACTCCATAAATACGATTGATTGATTGTACTTCCCAAGCGCTTAGTACAGTGCTCTGCACACAGTAAGTGCTCAATAAATACGATTGAATGAATGAATGAATGCACGCAAATCGGGTTGGACACAGCCCCTCGTCCCACGTGGGGCTCACGGTCTCAATCCCCATTTTACAGATGGGGTAACTGAGGCAGAGAGAAGTGAAGTGACTTGCCCAAGGTCACACAGCAGACAAGTGGTGGAGTGGAATTAGAACCCAGGACCATCTGACTCCCATAATAATAATAATAGTGGCATTTATTAAGTGCTTACTATGTGCAAGGCATTGTTCTAAACGCTGGGGAGGGTAATAATAATAATAGCATTTATTAAGTGCTTACTATGTGCAAAGCACTGTTCTAAGTGCTGGGGAGGTTACAAGGTGATCAGGTTGTCCCACGTGGGGCTCACCGTCTTAATCCCCATTTTATAGATGAGGGAACTGAGGCCCAGAGAAGTTAAATGACTTGCCCAAAGTCACCCAGCTGACTAGTGGCGGAGCCGGGATTTGAACCCATGACCTCTGACTCCAAAGCCCGGGCTCTTTCCACTGAGCCACGCTGCTTCTCTATGCTTCCCATGCCCATGCTCTATCCATGATGCCATGCTGCTTCGGTCAAGGGACTTCATCCTCCCCTGCCTGGTCAGAGTGGCTCAGTGGAAAGAGCCTGGGCTTTGGAGCCAGAGGTCATGGGTTCGAATCCCGGCTCCGCCACATGTCTGCTGTGTGACCTTAGGCAAGTCACTTAACTTCTCTGGGCCTCAGTTCCCTCATCTGGAAAATGGGGATGAAGACTGTGAGCCCCTCGTGGGACAACCTGATCACCTCGTATCCCCCCAGCGCTTAGAACAGTGCTTTGCACATAGTAAGCGCTTAACAAATGCCAACATTATTATTATTATTATTATGTCTGCTGTGTGACCTTGGGCAAGTCACTTCACTTCTCTGAGCCTCAGTTCCCTCATCTGTAAAACGGGGATTAAGACTGTGAGCCCCACGTGGGACAACCTGATCACCTCGTATCCCCCCAGCGCTTAGAACAGTGCTTTGCACATAGTAAGCGCTTAACAAATGCCATCATTATTTTCCTGCCCTTCGTCAAGGCAGTGTGGCCTGTTGGGCAGAGCAGGGGTTTGGGTGTCGCACGAAATGTGTTGCATCCCCAGCTCTGTCGGATGACTTGAGGAGAGACACCACTCCACCCCTTTGCCTCATCTGTAAAATGGGGATTAAGACGGTGAGCCCCACGTGGGACAACCTGATCACCTTGTAACCTCCCCAGTGCTTAGAACAGTGCTTTGCACATAGTAAGCGTTTAATAAATGCTATCGTTATTATTATTATTACCCTCCCCAGCGCTTAGAACAATGCTTTGCACACAGTAAGCGCTTAATAAATGCAAATTCAAATGACCAGACCAGACTGAGCCCCCTCCTTCCTCTCCTCTTTCCCTCCCCACAGCACCTGGATGTATGTTTGTACAGATTTATTACTCTATTTTACTTGTCCATATTTACTATTCTATTTATTTTGTTAATGATGTGCATCTAGCTTTATTTCTATTTATTCTGATGACACCTGTCCACATGTTTTGTGGTCTGTCTTTCCCTTCGGGACTGTGAGCCCGTTGTTGCGTATTCATTCATTCATTCATTCATTCAGTCATATTTATTGGGTGCTTACTGTGTATAATAATGATGGCATTTGTTAAGCGCTTACTACGTGCCAAGCACTGTTCTAAGCGCTGCGGGGGGAAGCAAGGAATCAGGTTGTCCCACGTGGGGCACACAGTCTTAATCCCCCTTTTACAGATGAGGTAATTGAGGCCCAGAGAAGTTAAGTGACTTCACCAAAGCCACGCAGCTGACAAGAGGCAGAGCCGGGATGAGAACCCACGATCTCCGACTCATTCATTCATTCAGTCGTATTTATTGAGCGCTTACTGTGTGCAGAGCGCTGTACTAAGCGCTTGGGAAGTCCAAGTTGGCGACATAGAGAGACGGTCCCTACCCAACAGCGGGCTTACAGTCTAGAACGGGGAAGCCCTCCCAAGCCCGGGCTATTTCCACTGAGCCACGCCGCTTCTTTTATGAGAGCAAAATCAGATGGAAATAGTGGTGTTCAAGCACTTACTATATCATCCATTCGATCATATTTATTGAGCGCTTATTGTGTGCAAAGCACTGTACTAAGCACTTGGGAGAGTACGGTATAACAAGAAACAGACACATTCCCTGCCCACAATCAGCTTCCAGGCCCGGTACTCAGCACAGGGGTGAGAAGCAGCATAGCCTAGTGGAAAGGATACAGGCCTGGGAATCAGAAGACCTGAGTTCTAATCCTGCCCTCCCACTTGCCTGCTCTGTGACTGAGCAAATGACTTCTCTGTGCCTCATTTCCCTCATCAGCAAAACGGGGATTCAAGACTTGGTCTTCCTCCTTCTTAGACCATGAGCCCCGTGTGAGACCTGATTATCTTGTCTCCACCCCAGCACTCAGTACAGTGTTCGGCACATAGTAAGCGCTTAACAAATACCAAGATAATCAGAATGGCCTACTGGAAAGAGCCCAGACGTGGGAATCAGGGCCCAGATTCTCATCCCTGTATATATGTATATCCTGTATATATGTATATGTTTGTACGTATTTATTACTCTATTTTACTTGTACATACCTATTCTATTTATTTTATTTTGTTACTATGTTTGGTTTTGTTCTTTGTCTCCCCCTTTAAGACTGTGAGCCCACTGTTGGGTAGGGACTGTCTCTCTATGTTGCCAACTTGTACTTCCCAAGCGCTTAGTACAGTGCTCTGCACACAGTAAGCGCTCAATAAATACGATTGATGATGATAATCCCAGCTCTGCCACTTGACTGCTTTGTGGCTTTGAGCAAGTCACTTCCCTGGGCTTAGTTCCTCAGCTGAAAAAGGGGTTTTAATGCCTGTTCTCCCTCTTATTTAGACACGGGAGCCCCATGTGGGACAGGGACTGTGTCCGATCTATCTCGTAGACACCCCCCACCGCTTAGTGCAGTGCTTGGCACATAGTGTAAGCTCATAACGAACTGCGCAATTATTCCGTCTCCTCCTGAGGCCAGGGGATATTTGAGAACTGGCAGAGTGAGGACAACTGGTCCAGCTGCTGACTCCAGTTTCTAAGGGTCCCCCGGGACCCCACCAAATGCTATACTGTGCTCTCCAGAGCACTTAATACAGTGCCCTGCAGAGTAAGCACTCAATAAATATGACTGTTGGATTGATTTCCAGGAAGGAGTTGCCCCCAGCCTCCTACTCCAGTGGGTTCTTGGTGGCTGGCTGAACAAATTCTATAATTTGTTATATTAAAATGGCCAGACTGAGCCCCCTCCTTCCTCTCCTCTTCCCCTCCCCACAGCACCTGGATGTGTGTTTGTACAGATTTATTACTCTATTTTACCTGTACATAGTTACTATTCTATTTATTTTGTTAATGATGTGCAGCTAGCTTTATTTCTATTTATTCTGATGACACCTGTCCACATGTTTTGTGGTCTGTCGCTCCCTTCTAGACTGTGAGCCCGTTGTTGGGTATTCATTCATTCATTCAATTAGGGAAGGAGCATGGCTCATTGGAACGAGCACGTGCTTGGAAGTCGGAGGTCACGGGTTCAAATCCTAACTCCGCCACTTGTCTGCTGTGTGACCTTGGGCAAGTCACTTCACTTCTCTGAGCCCGTTCCCTCATCTGTAAAATGGGGATTAAGACTGTGAGCTCCACGTGGGACAACCTGATCACGTTGTAATCTCCCCAGCGCTTAGAACAGTGCTTTGCACATAGTAAGCGCTTAATAAATGTTATCATTATTATTATTCAATCGTATTTATTGAGTGCTTTCTGCATGCAGAGCACTGTACTAAGCGCTTGGGAAGTCGTATCTATATGTTGCCAACTTGTACTTCCCAAGCGCTTATTAGTACAGTGCTCTGCACACAGTAAGTGCTCAATAAATACGATTGAATGAATGAATGAATAATTTAAACCCAGTTCTTTCATGTGGTCCTGAAGGACCACTTATGCTTGTCCTAAAAAACTCAATACAGCATTCCATTAAAACTGAAAAGACCCAAAAGAGCAAGGAGAACAACATATTTCTTCTAGGTGATCTGAGGGCTCTTTTTATTTTTAAGGTTTTTAAGGACTTTGTGCAAACACTGGCCTCAATCAGTGGTATTTATTGAACGCTTGGGACGGTACGGTAGAGTTGGTAGACATGATCCCTCCCCATAAGGAGCTTACAGTCTAGACGGGAAGATAGACTAATTCTGTTGTATTGTACGTTCCCAAGCGCTCAGTACAGTGCTCTGCACATAGCACAGAGAAGCAGCGTGGCTTAGTGGAAAGAGCCCGGGCTTGGGAGTCAGAGGTCACGGGTTCTAATCCCGGCTCCGCCACTTGTCAGCTGTGAGACTTGGGGCGAGTCACTTCACTTCTCTGTGCCTCAGTTGCCTCATCTGTAAAATGGGGATTAAGACTGTGAGCCCCACGTGGGACAACTTGTATCTATCCCAGTGCTTAGAACGGATTTATTTCTTTTACTTGTACATATCTATTCTATTTTATTTTGTTAATATGTTTGGTTTAGTTCTCCGTCTCCCCCTTCTAGACTGTGAGCCCACTGTTCGGTAGGGACCGTCTCTATATGTTGCCAACTTGGACTTCCCAAGCGCTTAGTACAGTGCTCTGCACACAGTAAGCGCTCAATAAATACGATTGATTGATTGCTAGGCCGGTAGTAAGTGCTTAACAAATACCGTCATTATTATCATTATTATAGTAAGCACTCAATAAATACCGTTGATTGATTAAAGTAAATTTACAAATAGGAGAAATGGCAGCGTGTAAGGATATGACCCTATCAATAAATACAATTGATCAGAGTGCCGAGGGTGGGGTGAATATCAGCGTGCGGAGGCAGAGACTGAGGTAGAGTAAGTAGAAGGGGACTAGAGGAGCAGAGTGAGCCGGTTGGGTTGTAGTGTTAACTCGTTGTGGGCAGGGAATGTGACTGTTTATTGTTTTATTGTACTCTCGTAAGTGCTTAGTACAGTGCTGCGCGCGCAGTAAGTGCTCAATAAATATGATCGATTGAATTAATGAGTGGAGTGGGGCACGGAGAGCTGAGCGCCTTAAAGCCGACGGTAAGGTTGAGGAATAATCAGCTTGGATCCACTAGCTGTGGGCACAGGGTAGGCCCCCTTCATCATCATCATCATCGTCAATCGTATTTATTGAGACAGCCCCCCTTAGCTGTCTCTTCCCCAGACTAAAAGCCCTCAATTCCTCAGCAGCGACTGAGGCACCCGCTTTGCACCGAGCGTGGTCCTAGAGGCCCCAGAAAATGCGTCCCGGCCCCTGGCCGCCCCTGTCCCCCTCTCCGGCCGCCTTTCTTAGTCCCGCTGCTCTAGTCCCGGCCCTGTAGAAGCCCGACAGTGAAACTGGGCCAGATCCTCAGACCGCGGGGCAAGGTGGGGGGACGAGAAAGACAAGACCCCACTGCCGTGTAAAAGACTCTTTATTAGTCAGGAACCATGCTGGAGGTTGGGAATAGAACAATCCCAGGAGATTCTGGAATTGCTGGGCTCCTCCTGGGAGCGGAGGCTGGCGAAGGAGCTGCCGATCCTTGCCCTTCCCCCTGCCCGACTCCCCTCCTCCGAGCCCCGGGTAGCGCCTCTCCCCCGTTGCTGCCGCGGCCTTCTGTACCCACACGAGGCCGGCGACGGGCAGGGTCCTCGCTCTACGGTTGGCTCTCGGATTCGTTTTGTCCGGGGGGAAAGGAGGGCCGAGGCGTGGGGCTCAGTGTCCGTCCCCTCCGAACCTCTCGGGGAAGTTGGAGGCTGGGCCGGGCCCCGGACTGGGTAGGGGGGTGTCGGGGAAGATGGAAGGGAGGGGGTGCCTAGAGGGAGGGGGCTTTCCTGGGGATGATGCCGTGGGCCAGGTCACACCGCACCCCCCAGCGCAGAGCCGACCTCTTCTTCTCAGTGGGCACGAGGTAAGCGTTGGGGACGTAGACTTGGTGGGGCCTGGGGGCCGCTTCCTGGCGGTCCAGCATCTGCTCGCGGATGCCCCAGCGCAGCTCCCGGTGCGCCGTCTCCCCGGGCAGCCGCAAGCTCTCCCAGTCGCGCTTGTACGCCAGGTAGCGGGCCACCCGGTCCACCTTGCCCCGGCCCGGCAGCTCCGCCCGGGGCAGGATGAAGGACCTGGGCCGGCTGGGGAGGAGCAGGTCCTGCTCGTAGGCCGGCCGGTCCGGCTCCTCGTGCTGCAGGTAGCCGGCCGGGTCGCCCCGGACGGTGCCCGGGTAGCCGCGCTGTGGGCCCGGCTCCCCGGAGGAGCAGGTGCCCTGGTCGCTGGTGGGCGGGGACGGCGGGCGGGGGGCGTGGTAGGTCCGCAGCCCCATCAGCCTCCGCCTCAAGTCCCACAGGTCGCCCTCCAGGTCGCTCTCGCCGCCGGACTCGGGCTCCTGGAGGGCGGACTCGTCCGACACCTGAACCTCCCCGTCGGGCTTCCTCCGGAGCACCTTCCTCTTCATCACCAGCCTCTTCCGGGCCGCCTGGGGGGCGGGCTCGGGGGGCCCGGCCCCCTCGGCCGCCAGGCTCCGGGGCAGCCTCGGGAGCAGGGGCCACCCGCCGGGGGTCACCGAGGCTTTGCTGTACGGGTCGTACGAGGGCGGGCGGGCGCTCCGCTGGCTGTCCCCCTCCCCCTGGCTGGCACAGACTCGGGTGAAGGCCACGGCGGCGGCTGCCAGGCGGTCCTCGGGGTCCATGGTGACCCACCTCTGCGGGCGGGGGCCCTTCAGCGCCTCCATCACCTCCCCTGGCCTGGAAGGGCTGCAGAAACAGAAAGCAGGGATTAGTGTCCTTGGCCCGCTGGGAACCGTGGCAGTTTCCTCCATCCCTTCCCCAACCCCGGCCCTGCCGTCCTGGGCAGCCTCAGAGCCACACTTTCCTCCTGTGGGGCCTGAGAGCCCCTAGCTCTGCCCAACTTTCCACGTCCCCCCCCCCCAGGCCAAGAGGAGCCCAGTCCCGGGCAGCGCGGGGCAAGGCGGGCACCGGGAGGGTTCAGCCTCCATAAGCCGGGCGCCTGATGGCAGACGGACTGTTGTGGCCGGGTGGGTTTGGGCAGTTGGGAAAGGACCAAGGGCTAACCATAGACACAGCCCAGCTTGCCCAGGCTGCAGAGCCAGGGACGGTGGTGTCGGCTCCCAAAATCGGGGCGGAAGAGATGGCGTCCTTATGGAAACGAGAGGGAAAGCCAGAAAGCTGACCATCTGCTTCAGCCGCTGTTTCCCACCCAAGTCTTTACGGGGGCTGATGGAGGTGGGGAGAGGAGGAGGAAGTGGCTGGAAGGAGGCACTGAGGGTTCGCTAGATGGGGAGCCCTGAGTCCAACTAGATTGTTTTGTATTTTAGCACAGGGCTTGGCCCACACTTGTGTTGTGGGAACGTCTCATCATGATAAGCAGCCCCCCATTGCCTCCCAATACTGCTGCTGGAGAATAACGACCAGGTCTCTGGGCAGCATGACCCAGAGGAGAGAGCATGGGGTTTCTTGAGCCTCAGAAGATCCAGGTTCTGAGTGCAGCTCTGCCTCAGGCCCGCTGCGTGACTCTGAGCGAGTCACTTATTTCCTCCTGGGGCTTCCACTGCCTCATCTGTAAAATGGGGATAAGATCCCTGCACTTCCTCCAGCTCAGACTGTGGGCCTCGAGCGGGGCAAGGGACCACGTCGGTTCTGATGGTCTTGCGTCTTCTCTAGGGCTCGGGGCCAGAGCAAGGCCAGAACGCCATCCTTCTTCTCGTCTTGAATCCGTCGGCACGGCTTAGGGCGGAAGGGACGCGCCGGTGAACGTGAGGCCGCGGCCCCCTCCTCACGATGGCAGGAGGCGGAGGGGAGGAGATGGGCGAAACCGAGCGTCTGCTGCGGCGGAGAGTGCGGGAACTGGAGCAGGAGGTCCAGCGGCTCCAGCGGGGCCAAGCCGACGGCCAGAAGGACCCCGCGGCCGGCGGGGCCAAGAAACGCCAGCAGCGCCCGTTTGACTTCGGCGCCTACGGCCGCAGACACGTGGCCCTCAGGATCGCCTACCTGGGCTGGGGCTACCAGGGTTTCGCCAGCCAGGAGAACACGAACAACACCATCGAAGAGAGGCTGTTCGAGGCTCTGACCAAGACGCGGCTGGTCGAGACGCGACAGACTGCCAACTACCACCGGTGCGGACGGACGGACAAGGGGGTCAGCGCCTTCGGACAGGTCAGTACGGCGGCTCTGGGCCAGCGGCAACTTCGGGGCCGGGCTGGGCCTCCTTGCTTGGCTGTCGCTTGTGCTGAGAGGCCCATTGAGCAGGGCGTGCTTAATGTGGGAGGGGGTTTGGGGGGCACAAGGAACTCCAGAAGGGTCTCGGGATGTGGGGGTCCCAGCGATCGCGGCCTGGGCACTGGCCAGGGTTGGCACTTCATCTTCCTGCTACCGATGGTTTTCGATCGAGGTTGAGCCGCCCACGTCACGGCCAGAGGGGTGCGTGTGCCAGCTGGTCATGCCAGATCCCTGGGCATGTTCGGGGATGTGGCGGAAGAGGAGGTCCGGGCCCAGGCTACATCGCACTCCCCTGCCCTAAATCCATTTTCCGGGATCGGGGGTGCAACACCACCTCCCGCTTCCGTGTGGGTGGCCAAGGGGGGGGTCTCTGCCACGAATCCGTTCTCCCCCCCCATCCCCAGGTGATCTCTCTCGACCTCCGCTCCCAACTCGTCAGGGGCAGTCAGGAGGAGGAGGGCTCGGAAGATAGAGTGGCCGACCGGACTGCGGAGATCCGCTACACCCACATCCTGAACCGTGTGCTCCCCCCGGACATCCGGGTGCTGGCCTGGGCCCCGGTGGAGTCCAGCTTCAGCGCCCGGTTCAGTTGCCTCCAGCGGACGTACCGCTACTTCTTTCCCCGGGCCGACCTGGACCTCGAGGCCATGGATCGGGCGGCCCAGAAGTACGTCGGCACCCACGACTTCCGGAACTTGTGCAAGATGGACGTGGCCAATGGCGTGACCAGCTTCCAGAGGACCATCCTGTCCGCCCGGGTCCGGCAGGTGGACCGGAGCGAGGAAACGGACCGGCGGGACCCTTTCCAGCTGTGTCAGTTTGAGGTGACGGGCCAGGCCTTCCTGTACCATCAAGTCCGCTGTATGATGGCCATCCTCTTCCTGATCGGCCAGCGGATGGAGGGCCCAGAAGTCATCGACGAGCTACTGGACGTAGAAAAGAATCCCCAGAAACCCCAGTACAGGTAATCAGTAGTGGACCGCTGCACGGGTTTGAGGCTGGAAGGGAGAGGGGAGTTCTCCCTGTCCCATCCCCGTCCCCTCGTGTCTCCGCAGCATGGCCGTGGAGCTTCCTCTGGTGCTGTACGACTGCCAGTTTGAGAAGGTCGAGTGGATCTACGACCGGGAGGTCCAGGAGTTCAACGTGCGTCACCTCCAGCAGCTGTGGGCCAGCCACGCCGTCCAGACCCAGCTGCTCTTCAGCATGCTGCAGGGCCTCGACTCGGCCCTCGTGGCCCCCGGCCCAGGTAGGGGGCTCCGCCCTGGGGGCGGCGGGACGGGGGGCGGGGGCGCGGGGTCCCGACTGACACCCGGCCCGGCTGGCGGGGCGCTCCGCAGGCTCGGGGACCGACGGACCGGTCCGCTGGAGGGACGTCCGGCCGCCCTTCCGGCAGCAGGCCAGCGCTTTCGTCGAGGGCGTGAAGACGCGCACGTACAAGCCCCTGCTGGAGCGGCCCAGGTGCGAGGGGCTGGAGTCGCGGATCCGCCACTTCGTCCGCAGGGGCCGCATCGAGCCGCCCGGGGAGGGGGCGGCGGCCAAGAGGGGCTGCGGAGAGACCGCTCAGGGTGGGGACCGGGCCCCCGAGCGACTCCCGAAGAGGGTCTGTGCGGGCCCTGTGGCGCCGGACGCCACCTGCCCCGAGATCACGGCCGAGATCCGGACCGTGGATCCGCCCGGCTCTCCCGGCCGGGAGCCGACGGGTAGGGAAGAAACCTGAGCCTCCCCCCGGCCGGGGAGACTCGGCCCTTCCCTTTCCAATTCATTAAAATTGCTCTGCTTTTTTAACCATGGCGTCTTTCTGGTCTTGTCTGCTGTGTGACCCTGGGCGAGTCACTTCAGTTCTCTGGGCCTCAGTCCGGGGTGGCTTGGTCCAAATCCTGAAGTCTTCAATAATAATAATAATAATGATGGCATTTATTAAGCGCTTACTATGTGCAAAGCACTGTTCTAAGCGCTGGGGAGGTTACAAGGTGATGAGGTTGTCTTCATCCCCATTTTACAGGTGAGGGAACTGAGGCCCAGAGAAGTCAAGTGACTTGCCCCAAGTCACACAGCTGACAAGTGGCAGAGCCGGGATTTGAACCCATGACCTCTGATTCCAAAGCCCGGGCTCTTTTCCACTGAGCCACGCTGCTTCTCTGATTCTCTGCTTCAATGGGTCGGAGTGCCTGGAAGCAGCATTGGCGGTGGGGATGGGGATGGGAGCACAAGCCAGGAGGGCCCGCGTGAGTTTGTGTACTTGGAGCCGTGTACACACCCTGAAAGGAACTTTGCTGGCAGGGCAGCATCGTCTCCTAGAGTGCGGGACAACTTTCATCATCATCATCATCAATCGTATTTATGGAGCACTTACTATGTGCAGAGCACTGTACTAAGTGCTTGGGAAGTACAAATTGGCAACATATAGAGACAGTCCCTACCCAACAGTGGGCTCACAGTCGAAAAGGGGGAGACAGAGAACACAACCAAACATACTAACTGTGAGCCCACTGTTGGGTAGGGACTGTCTCTATGTGTTGCCAATTTGTACTTCCCAAGCGCTTAGTACAGTGCTCTGCACATAGTAAGCGCTCAATAAATACGATTGATGATGATGATACTAACAAAATAAAATAAATAAATAGATAGAATAAATAAAATAAATAAAACTTACACAGACCTACCTACACAGGCGTGGGCTCGGCAGCGGGCTGCTGTAGAGGACGCCCCCTCCAAAGTCCAGCCTAAGCCTCGGGGCAGAGGGAGGGGAAGGGAAGCAGCCAGAAGGAGGGAAATGTCTGCTGGGGCTAAAATTTTTGACTGAGGGCCCCTCGGGGCAGCTCAGCGGGGAAGCAGACTCCTTGGAAATCCTTTAAACGGTTGGCAACCGAGGCCAGCCAAGACCTCGTGGCTGCCGAGGGGGCTACCCTGATGGTGTCTGCCTGGCTCTGCCCTCACGTTGGCCCTAATCTGGCTCGGGGTGCAAGGTTCTCGCATGCACTTCGCCATAAGCTGCAGGGACGAGAGCGTGAACGGCCCTGAGCAAACCACTAGCACTAGAATCAATCCCTTCAGGCGGGTTCTCAGTCTCTGGCCTCGACTGGCCCGACTCGGAGGAGTAACGCCCGCACACACACACATCTCTGTCACGTCCGGAGAATTTCCACTTAGAAACCGGCCCGTTCATGCCAGCCACCGATCCGTAAAAGAAAGCTCGGTTGTACAGGTAAACGATCCCCGCCGCAAACTTGGTGCTTTAAACGGGTGCTTCAGGATGTCAAGATCGTACCAAGGGAACAGCTTTCATTTGGAAATGATGTGATAAATGAGCACGTTTTAGATTTTAGCCCAATGGGAACTTAGATTTCTTCCCCCACGTGCCTGGTATTCTGGTCAGACCTGGCTTGTCTTCGCTGAGCCTTGGGGGCAGAAGCCTTGGCAAAAACCGCTTTGTACTCACCAAGATTGGTCGGTAGACGGAAGAAATATTCTGGGTTTTCCGGGGTTATCAAACAACCCGCGGTCAGATCTTCTAAGCCGGCCTGGGCCTGGACTGTAACTTAATTCAAGAATAAGAGGTCATTATTACCCGAACCCCTCACTGCCCCGCACCAAGCTTAGCACACGAGATGAGCATCAGAAATTCCCTGTTGCACAGGTGGCTTGGAGGTGACCTCATAATCTGAACTCTGGAATGGGAGGGAGGGAGGAGGCTTTTCCACATCGCGGGAAAGGACCAAGCCGGTGGCCACACAGTAACTGGGAGCAGGGGTTGAAGGCCTTGACCCTGGGTGGTGCCCGTTGGCTCACAGCGGGCATCTTGTGGGGATAGGCCAGAGAGGGGGAAGTATATAATAATAATGGTATTTGTTAATAATAATAATGGCATTTATTAAGCGCTTACTATGTGCAAAGCACTGTTCTAAGCACTGGCGAGGGTACAAGGTGATCAGGTTGTCCCACAGAGGGCTCACGGTCTTCACCCCCATTTTACAAATGAGGTCACTGAGGCCCAGAGACGTTAAGTGACTTGCCCAGAGTCGTCATCATCATCATCAATCGTATTTATTGAGCGCTTACTATGTGCAGAGCACTGTACTAAGCGCTTGGGAAGTACAAAGTGGCAACATATAGAGACAGTCCCTACCCAACATTGGGCTCAAGTCACACAGCTGACAAGCAGTGGAGCCGGGATTTGAACCCATGACCTCCGACTCCAAAGCCCGGGCTCTTTCCACCGAGCCACGCTGCTTCAATGGTATTTGTTAAGCGCTTACTATGTGCAAAGCACTGCTCTAAGTATCTCCCCACAGGCTGCCAGCTTCACCCTGGGCATTGGACTATTTCATTCAATCGTATTTACTCAGCGCTTACTGTGCGCGGAGCACTGTACTAAGCGCTTGGGAAGTGCAAGCTGGCAACATATATGCGAGCCAACAGCGGGCTCACAGTCTAGAAGGGGGAGACAGACAACAAAACATATTCACAAACTAAATAGTAAATATGTGCAAGTAAAATAGAGTGATAAATATGTACAAACTATTCTATTTAATAATAATAATAACGTTGGCATTTGTTAAGCGCTTACTATGTGCAAAGCACTGTTCTAAGCCCTGAATTTTTCTAATATTTCTAATCAGGGAACCAGGTGAGGACATTGGCACCTCCTCCTCTCACACCACAGTGCCGGGAAAAGGAGATGGGCACACATGGCATCTTGGTGCCACTTTTCAAAGATGCCTCAACTCGCGAGTGGTCCGGGGAAGGGGACCACTATTACTCTATTTATTTATTATTACTCTATTTATTTATTATTATTCTATTTATTTATTTTACTTGTACATATCTATCCTATTTATTTTATTTTGTTGGTATGTTTGGTTTTGTTCTCTGTCTCCCCCTTTTAGACTGTGAGCCCACTGTTGGGTAGGGACTGTCTCTATGTGTTGCCAACTTGTACTTCCCAAGCGCTTAGTACAGTGCTCTGCACATAGTAAGCGCTCAATAAATATGATTGATGATGATGATGATGACCACCTTTTTAGTCTTTTAGACTGTGAGCCCGCTGTTGGGTAGGGACTGTCTCTCTATGTTGCCAACTTGGACTTCCCAAGCGCTTAGAACGGTGCTCTGCACACAGTAAGCGCTCAATAAATACGATTGATGATGGTGACTGATGACCACTTTTTTAGTCTTTTAGACTGTGAGCCCACTGTTGGGTAGGGACTGTCTCTATGTGTTGCCAATTTGTACTTCCCAAGCGCTTAGTACAGTGCTCTGCACATAGTAAGCGCTCAATAAATACGATTGATGATGATGATGATGATGACCACTTTTTTAGTCTTTTAGACTGTGAGCCCACTGTTGGGTAGGGACTGTCTCTCTATGTTGCCAACTTGGACTTCCCAAGCGCTTAGAACGGTGCTCTACACACAGTAAGCGCTCAATAAATACGATTGATGATGGTGACTGATGACCACTTTTTTAGTCTTTTAGACTGTGAGCCCACTGTTGGGTAGGGACTGTCTCTATGTGTTGCCAATTTGTACTTCCCAAGCGCTTAGTACAGTGCTCTGCACATAGTAAGCGCTCAATAAATACGATTGATGATGATGATGATGATGACCACTTTTTTAGTCTTTTAGACTGTGAGCCCACTGTTGGGTAGGGACTGTCTCTCTATGTTGCCAACTTGGACTTCCCAAGCGCTTAGAACGGTGCTCTGCACACAGTAAGCGCTCAATAAATACGATTGATGATGATGACTGATGACACGGGCTGCCCAGGAGGAGGAACGGCACAGACCTCGGCTTCGATCTCGCTGACATAGCTCCGCTAAACAGGGGGAAGAGGAGAAATCAGCAGAACTCCCACCTGTTCTAAGCACGTAATCGCACGGTGTCCCGAGGTGACCCTCGGGTACCGGCCATCGCAAGGTCAAAAGCTATCTCTTGACCACCTCAGCCAGCGGGAGGAACTCGGAAGTGAGGGTGGGATACCACCCGCACGACCCAATCTGCTCCATTGGCAGCCCAAGCTTTTAGACTGTGAGCCCACTGTTGGGTAGGGACTGTCTCTATGTGATGCCAATTTGTACTTCCCAAGCGCTTAGTACAGTGCTCTGCACATAGTAAGCGCTCAATAAATACGATTGATTGAATACAGAAGGCGTCCCTCGCCCCCGTGCCAATCAAATTAGGCATGGAGGAGGCGGGGAGGGCAGAGATTGGGTAGACTGAGGCCGGAAGCTGGAATGGCCATGGGGCACAGGCGATAAATACCTGTCACCTCTGACCTTCGGGGTCAGAACACCAGGACACGCAGCAGCAGGAGCAGCCGACGTGTCTCTCCCTGCCCAGAAGGCCAGATCAATCAATCAATCAATCAATCATATTTATTGAGCGCTTACTATGTGCAGAGCACTGTACTAAGCGCTTGGGAAGTACAAATTGGCAACATATAGAGACAGCCCCTACTCAACAGCGGGCTCACAGTCTAAAAGGGAGAGACAGAGAACAAAACCAAACATACTAACAAAATAAAATAAATAGGCTAGATATGTACAAGTAAAATAAATAAAAAGAGTAATAAATATGTACAAATATATATACATATATACAGGTGCTGTGGGGAAGGAAAGGAGGTAAGACGGGGATGCCCGCTCTACAACCAGAACCAACACACTGAGGCAAGGGCCGCGGGACGGGTGAGTGGCTCGTGGGTGGGACCCAGGTATCCCGCTCCTGATGGGAATTATGAGTGGATTCCTCCCATGGAGGGAGAGCACATTGGGAGAGCCAGCCGCCCACCACGTGCGCGGGTAATGTCATGAATTCTTCCCACGTGGGAAAGTAAGTGGATTCTTCCCGAGTGGGAAGGGCACATGGGTGAGAGGGACTGTCTCTATATGCTGCCAATTTGTACTTCCCAAGCGCTTAGTACAGTGCTCTTGTTAATAATAATAATGGCATTTATTAAGCGCTTACTATGTGCAAAGCACCGTTCTAAGCACTGGCGAGGGCACAAGGTGATCAGGTTGTCCCACAGAGGGCTCACATTTTCATCCCCATTTTGCAGATGAGGTCCCTGAGGCCCAGGGAAGTGAAGTGACTTGCCCAAAGCCACCCAGCTGACAGGCAGTGGAGCCGGGATTTGAACCCATGACCTCCGACTCCAAAGCCCGGGCTCTTTCCACTGAGCCACGCTGCTTCAATGGTGTTTGTTAAGCGCTTACTATGTGCAAAGCACTGTTCTAAGTATCACATAGTAAGCGCTCAATAAATACGACTGATGATGATGATGATGATTAACGGATGATTGTGTTCCTCCCGTGTAGGGAAGCTCTAATATTACTAATTGATTATATTCCTCCCGAAAGGGAAGCTCAATCCATTGCGCCTACACAATTACATAAATTCAGTTCACCTCGCGGAATAAGTTTTATATAAAAAGACTGAGCCCCTTCCTTCCTCTCCCCCTCGTCCCCCTCTCCATCCCCCCATCTTACCTCCTTCCCTTCCCCACAGCACCTGTATATATGTATATATGGTTGTACATATTTATTACTCTATTTATTTATTTATTTATTTTACTTGTACATTTCTATCCTACTTATTTTATTTTGTTGGTATGTTTGGTTCTGTTCTCTGCCTCCCCCTTTTAGACTGTGAGCCCACTGTTGGGTAGGGACTGTCTCTATGTGTTGCCAATTTGTACTTCCCAAGCGCTGAGTACAGTGCTCTGCACATAGTAAGCGCTCAATAAATACGATTGATTGATTGATAAAACTTAGGCTTTCCGTCCCCGGCCTCTCTCTCTCTTGCCGATCACTGAACGAACCCGTCCCCGGACGACGGGTGACACGTGGTCCAAGTAAAGAGGGGACTTGGAAAGTCGGTAGATCAAGTCGGGGAGTGACAGGAGGCCATTTCCACGGAGCTATTTTCAGTCTTCACTGACGGCCTTGAGAAAACCAACGTACTTTGATGGCTTAACCGATCCTCCACAAATAAAGATGGCCCTCCACTGTGGAGAAGCGGCGTGGCCCAGTGGAAAGAGCCCGGGCTTTGGAGTCAGAGGTCATGGGTTCAAATCCCGGCACCGCCAACTGCCAGCGGTGTGACTTTGGACAAGTCACTTCACTTCTCCGGGCCTCGGTTCCCTCGTCTGGAAAATGGGGACTGTGAGACCCACGGGGGACAACCAGCGTGGCTCAGTGGAAAGAGCCCGGGCTTTGGAGTCAGAGGTCACGGGGTTCGAGTCCCGGCTCCGCCACATGTCTGCTGTGTGACCTTGGGCAGGTCACTTAACTTCCCGGAGCCTCAGTTACCTCATCTGTAAAATGGGGATGATGACTGTAAACCCTACGGTGGGACAACCTGATCACCTTGTATCCCCCCCAGCGCTTAGAACAGTGCTTTGCACATAGTAAGCGCTTAACAAATGCCATCATTATTATTATTATTATCACCTTGTAACCTCCCCAGCGCCTAGAACAGTGCTTTGCACACAGTAAGCGCTTAATAAATGCCGTCATTATTATTATTAGTACCCTTGTTTTACGCAGAGTCCGGAGCTGTTTCCCAGTCCTCCTCTCCCAACAGCAAGACTCCATCTTGACCGGATTTATGGTCCGAGTAATCCCACTCAGTGGACAGAATCCAGGCCTGGGAGCCAGAGGGATCTGGGTTCTAATCCTGACTTCACCACTTGTCTGCTACAGTGACCTTGAGCGAATCACGTCTCTGCGCCTCAGTTACCTTATCTGTAAAATGGGGATTAAGACTGTGAGCCCTACATGGGACAAGGGCTATGTCCAACCTGATTCGTTTATATGGACCCCAGCGCTTAGTACAGTGCCTGGCACATCGTAAGTGCTTTTTTTCTTTTTCAATCGTATTTACTGAGCGCTTACTGTGTGCAGAGCACTGTACTAAGCGCTTGGGAAGTACAGGTTGGCAACTCCTTCCCCTCCCCATCCCCCCCCGCCTTACCTCCTTCCCCTCCCCACAGCACCTGTATATATGTATATATGTTTGTACATATTTATTACTCTATTTGTACATATTTATTCTATTTATTTTATTTTGTTAATATGTTTTGTTTTGTTGTCTGTCTCCCCCTTCTAGACTGCGAGCCCGCTGTTGGATAGGGACCGTCTCTAGATGTTGCCAACTTGGACTTCCCAAGCGCTTAGTCCAGTGCTCTGCACACAGTAAGCGCTCAATAAATACGACTGAATGAATGAACATATAGAGACGGTCCCTACCCAACAACGGGCTCACATATTTATTCTATTTATTTTACTTTGTTAATATGTTTTGTTCTCTGTCTCCCCCTTCCAGACTGCGAGCCCGCTGTTGGGTAGGGACCGTCTCTCGATGTTGCCAACTTGGACTTCCCAAGCGCTTAGTCCAGTGCTCTGCACACAGTAAGCGCTCAATCAATACGATTGAATGAATGAATGAATAGTACAGTGCTCTGCACACAGTAAGCGCTCCATAAATACGGCTGAATGAATGAACATCTAGAGACGGTCCCTACCCAACAACGGGCTCACAGTCTAGAAGGGGGAGACAGACATCCAAACAAAACATATTAACAAAATAAACAGTAAATATGTACCAGTAAAATAAATCTGTACAAACATATACAGGTGCTGTGGGGAGGGGAAGGAGGTAGGGTGAGGGGGAAGAGGAAGGAGGGGGCTCAGTCTGGGAAGGCCTAACAAATATCATTTCAAAAAACAACAAACCAACCCAACAGCATCCTTTGGGAGCGGAGGCTCCCTGCGAAGGCGGTAGCGGGGGACACAGGAGGACCATTGGGCGGCTTATACACAATCCAAGCTCCGCCATCTGCCCAGGCGGATTCATTCAATCGTATTTATTGAGCGCTTACTGTGTGCAGAGCACCGTACTAAGCGCTTGGGAAGTACAAGTTGGCAACATCTAGAGACAGTCCCTACCCAACAGCGGGATCCCAGCCCTTGAAACCTAAAACCACCATCAAGACCCCCAGGGACCCTGTGCCCTTCCACAACTGCTGCCTCCCCGTCATCATCATCATCAATCGTATTTATTGAGCGCTTACTGTGTGCAGAGCACGGTACTAAGCGCTTGGGAAGTACAAGTTGGCAACATCTAGAGACGGTCCCTACCAACAGCGGGATCCCAGCCCTTGCCACCTAAAACCACCCTCAGGACCCCCAGGGACCCTGTGCCCTTCCACAACTGCTGCCTCCCCATCATCATCATCATCAATCGTATTTATTGAGCGCTTACTGTGTGCAGAGCACGGTACTAAGCGCTTGGGAAGTACAAGTTGGCAACATCTAGAGACGGTCCCTACCCAACAGCGGGATCCCAGCCCTCGCCACCTAAAACCACCCTCAGGACCCCCAGGGACCCTGTGCCCTTCCACAACTGCTGCCTCCCCATCATCATCATCATCATCATCAATCGTATTTATTGAGCGCTTACTATGTGCAGAGCACCGTACTAAGCGCTTGGGAAGTACAAGTTGGCAACATCTAGAGACGGTCCCTACCCAACAGCGGGATCCCAGCCCTTGAAACCTAAAACCACCATCAAGACCCCCAGGGACCCTGTGCCCTTCCACAACTGCTGCCTCCCCGTCATCATCATCATCAATCGTATTTATTGAGTGCTTACTGTGTGCAGAGCACGGTACTAAGCGCTTGGGAAGTACAAGTTGGCAACATCTAGAGACGGTCCCTACCAACAGCGGGATCCCAGCCCTTGCCACCTAAAACCACCCTCAGGACCCCCAGGGACCCTGTGCCCTTCCACAACTGCTGCCTCCCCATCATCATCATCATCAATCGTATTTATTGAGCGCTTACTGTGTGCAGAGCACGGTACTAAGCGCTTGGGAAGTACAAGTTGGCAACATCTAGAGATGGTCCCTACCCAACAGCGGGATCCCAGCCCTTGCCACCTAAAACCACCCTCAGGACCCCCAGGGACCCTGTGCCCTTCCACAACTGCTGCCTCCCCATCATCATCATCATCATCATCATCATCAATCATATTTATTGAGCGCTTACTATGTGCAGAGCACCGTACTAAGCGCTTGGGAAGTACAAGTTGGCAACATCTAGAGACAGTCCCTACCCAACAGCGGGATCCCAGCCCTTGAAACCTAAAACCACCATCAAGACCCCCAGGGACCCTGTGCCCTTCCACAACTGCTGCCTCCCCATCATCATCATCATCAATCGTATTTATTGAGCGCTTACTGTGTGCAGAGCACCATACTAAGCGCTTGGGAAGTACAAGTTGGCAACATCTAGAGACGGTCCCTACCCAACAGCGGGATCCCAGCCCTTGCCACCTAAAACCACCATCAGGACCCCCAGGGACCCTGTGCCCTTCCACAACTGCTGCCTCCCCATCCTATAGGTTGCCAACTTGTACTTCCAAAGCGCTTAGTACAGTGCTCTGCACACAGTAAGCGCTCAATAAATACGACTGAATGAATCCAGAGAGGGCGGATTCTCCTCCCCCTCTGCCGGAGTTCAGTTCCCTATAGCTACCTGTTCTCCTTCCTACTTGCTGTGTGTCCCTTGGGAGACGGGAACGCTATCTGATTCATTCATTCATTCATATTTAAGACGGGAACTCTACCTGATTCATTCATTCATATTTATTGAGCGCTTACTGTGTGCAGAGCACTGTACTAAGCGCTTGGGAAGTACAAGTTGGCAACATACAGAGACGGTCCCTACCCAACAGTGGCTCACAGTCTAGAAGGGGGAGACAGAGAACAAAACAAAACATATGAACAAAATAAAATAGAATAAACATGTACAAATAAAATAAATAAATAATAATAAATAAATCCGATCTGTTTAACTTGTACCAACTCCAGTGCTTATAATAATAATAATAATAATAATAATGGCATTTATTAAGCGCTTACTAAGAGCTGAAAATGGTATTTGTTAATCAATCGCATTTATTGAGCGCTTACTGTGTGCAGAGCACTGTACTAAGCGCTTGGGAAGTACAAGTTGGCAACATATAGAGACCGTCCCTACCCAACAGTGGGCTCACAGTCTAGAAGCGCTGACTATGTGCAAAGCACTGTGGCGCTGGGGTGACTAGACTGTGAGCCCACTGTTGGGTAGGGACCGCCAACTTGTACTTCCCAAGCGCTTAGTACAGTGCTCTGCACACAGTAAGCGCTCAATAAATATGATTGATGATGATGATCAGGTTGTCCCACGTGGGGCTCACAGTCTTAATCCCCATTTTACGGATGAGGTAACTGAGTCCCAGAGCAGGGAAGCGACTTGCCCAAAGTCACACAGCGGACAAGCGGCGGAGCCGGAATTAGAACCCATGACCTCTGACTCCCAAGCCTGGGCTCTGCTTGACGCTTAGTAAGAGCTTCCTTATTACCACTATTATCATCATCAATCGTATTTATTGAGCGCTTACTATGTGCAGAGCACTGTACTAAGCGCTTGGGAAGTACAAATTGGCAACATATAGAGACAGTCTCTACCCAACAGTGGGCTCACAGTCTAAAATCATATTATCATTACGATTCTGTTGCCCTCGAGACCGTAAGCTATTGTGGGCAGAGAATGTGTGTTATATTCATTATTCATTATGTATGTTATTCATTCAACTGTACTTATTGAGTGCTTACTGTGTGCAAAGCACTGTACTAAGTGCTTGGGAGAGTACAATATATCTCGTGTGGGCAGGAATGTGTCTTTTGTTATATTGTACTATCCCAAGTGTTTAGTACAATAATAACAATTGTAGTATTTCTTAATCACTTATGTGCCGGGCATTGTATTAAGCACTGGAGTGGATACAAGTAAATCAGGTTGGACACAGTCCCCGTCCCCCAGTAGTAATCCCCATTTTACAGATGAGGGAACTGAGGCCCAGAAAAGTTCAGCGACTTGCCCAAGGCCACACAGCAGGCTAGTGGTGGGGTCGGAATTAGAACCCAGGACCCATCAACTACCCAGTGCTGCTTCCCTGCACACAGTAAATGCTCTTAGTGGAAAGAGCCCGGGCTTGGAGGTCGTGGGTTCTAATCCTGGATCTGCCACTTGGAGGTCATGGGTTCAAATCCCGGCTCCGCCAATTGTCAGCTGGGTGACTTTGGGCAAGTCGCTTCACAGCGTGGCTCAGTGGAAAGAGCCCGGGCTTTGGAGTCAGAGTTCATGGGTTCGAATCCCGGCTCCACCACATGTCTGCTGTGTGACCTTGGGCAAGTCACCTACCTTCTCGGAGCCTCAGTTACCTCATCCGTAAAATGGGGATGACGACTGTGAGCCCCACGTGGGACACCGTGATCACTTTGTATCCCCTCCAGTGCTTAGAACAGTGCTTTGAACATAGTAAGCACTTAACAAATGCCATCATTTATTTAGTCACTTCTCTGGGCCTCTGTGAACTCATCTGTAAAATGGGGATGAAGACTGTGAGCCCCCCATGGGACAACCTGATCACCTTGTAACCTCCCCAGTGCTTAGAACAGTGCTTTGCACATAGTAAGCACTTAAGTGCCATCATCTATTTATTCACTTCTCTGGGCCTCAGTTCCCTCAGCTGTAAAATGGGGATGAAGACTGTGAGCCCAACGTATGACAACGTGATCACCTTGTATCCCCCCCCTAAGTGCTTAGAACAGTGCTTTGCACATAGTAAGCACTTAACAAATGCCATCATGTATTTACTCACTTCTCTGGGCCTCAGTGACCTCATCTGTAAAATGGGGATGAAGACTGTGAGCCCCCCGTGGGACAACCTGATCGCCTTGTAACCTCCCCAGTGCTTAGAACAGTGCTTTGTACATAGTAAGCACTTAAATACCATCATTTATTTATTCACTTCTCTGGGCCTCAGTGACCTCATCTGTAAAATGGGGGTGAAGACTGCTTGTACTTCCCAAGCGCTTAGTTCAGTGCTCTGCACACAGTAAGCGCTCAATAAATACTATTGAATGAATGAATGCGAGCCCCACGTGGGACAACGTGATTACCGTGTATCCACCCCAGTGCTTAGAACGGTGCTTTGCACATAGTAAGCGCTTAACAAATGCCATCATTTATTTATTCACTTCTCTGGGCCTCAGTGACCTCATCTGTAAAATGGGGATGAAGACTGTGAGCCCCACGTGGGACAACCTGATCACCTTGTATCCCCCCCAGTGCTTAGAACAGTGCTTTGCACATAGTAAGCGCTTAACAAATGCCATCATTTATTTATTCACTTCTCTGGGCCTCAGTGACCTCATCTGTAAAATGGGGATGAAGACTGTGAGCCCCCCGTGGGGCAACCTGATCGCCTTTAACCTCCCTAGCGTTTAGAACGGTGCTTGGCACATAGTAAAGGCTTAACAAATGCCATCATTTATTTAGTCACTTCTCTGGGCCTCAGTGACCTCATCTGTAAAATGGGGATGAAGGCTGTGAGCCCCCCGTGGGACAACCTGATCGCCTTATAACCTCCCCAATGCTTAGAACAGTGCTTTGCACATAATAAGCACTTAACAAATGCCATCATTTATTTATTCACTTCTCTGGGCCTCAGTTCTCTCATCTGTAAAATGGGGATGAAGGCTGTGAGCCCCCTGTGGGGCAACCTGATCACCTTATAACCTCCCCAGTGCTTAGAACGGTGCTTGGCACTGAGTAGGCGCTTAACAAATGCCACAATTAATTAATTAATTAATTAAATACCAACATTATTATTATTTTTGATGGACCGATTGCTGCCCCATCACTAGGCTCGGGTTCGAGCCCCGGGCCACCCAAAGGGCCGGACTGGGGTCTGGCGATGGGTGGCCCGCTCTTCCGGCCCGAGCTCGGAGAGGGGAAACTGAGGCACGGCACTGACCTGACAATGGGTCGTACTGGGGCCTCGTGCGCAGGCGCAGAACGCTCCTCCCGGCCGTTGAGCTCCAGCGCCGCCGTCGGTTTAAACCAGGAAGGACGCCCCACCCCCGGGCCTCGCCCTTCCTCGAATGTGATTGGCGATGATGAATCACGTGATCGCCAACCCGGATTTTCCATTGGTCCGCTCCATCCCCAATCCTCCGCCCCCTCCCGTTGTCCTGGTAACGCCCTTCCTATTGGTCCGCTCCACCCCCAATCCTCCGCCTCCTCCCGTTGTCCTGGTAACGCCTCCGCCGCGGGAAGAAGCCCGCCCTACGCTCACGTGACACGGAGCGGCTGCCCCACTGCCCTCTGGGAATTGTAGTTCGCCTCTGTGAGGCGAGCTAGACATTCATTCATTCATTCAATCGTATTTATTAATAATAATAATAATAATGATGGCATTTGTTAAGGGCTTACTATGTGCAAAGCACTGTTCTAAGAGCTGGGGAGGTTACAAGGTGATCAGGTTGTCCCACGCGGGGCTCACAGACTTAATCCCCATTTTACAGATGAGGAAACTGAGACCCAGAGAAGTGAAGTGACTTGGCCAAGGTCACACAGCTGACTTGTGGCGGAGCCGGGATTCGAACCCATGACCTTTGACTCCAAAGGCCGGGCTCTTTCCACTGATCCACACTGCTTCTTTATGAGGGAACTGAGTCACAGAGAAGTGACTGTGGGCCCACTTTCTAGACTGTGAGCCCACTGTTGGGTAGGGACCGTCTCTATATGTTGCCAACTTGGACTTCCCAAGCGCTTAGTACAGTGCTCTGCACACAGTAAGCGCTCAATAAATACAATTGATTGATTGAAGTGACTTGCCCAAAGTCACACAGCTGACAAGTGGCGGAGCCGGAATTTAAACCCATGACCTCTGACTCCAAAGCCCAGGCTCTTTCCATTGAGCCACGCTGCTTCTCTTGAGCGCTTACCGTGTGCAGAGCGCTGTAGTAAGCACTTGGGAAGTCCAAGTTGGCAACATCTAGAGACGGTCCCTACCCAACAGCGGGCTCACAGTCTAGAAGGGGGAGACAGACAACCAAACAAAACATATTAACAAAATAAAATAAATAGAATAAATATGTCCAAGTAAAATAAATAGAGTAATAAATATGTACATACATATATACAGGTGCTGTGGGGAGGGGAAGGAGGTAAGGCGGAGGATGGGGACGGGGAGGAGAGGGAAGAAGAGCTAGACATTCATTCATTCAATCGTATTTATTGAGTGCTTACCGTGTGCGCCGCACTGTAGTAAGCGCTTGGGAAGTACAAGTTGGCGACACATAGAGACGGTCCCTACCCAACAATGGGCTCACAGTCTAGAAGCCCCTTTGTGAGGCCCAATCTCGGCCTGTTAGACCCCAGAACCTAGGGACAAAAATAATGATGGTATTTTCATTCATTCATTCAATCGTATTTATTGAGCGCTTACTGTGTGTAGGGCACTGTACTAAGCGCTTGGGAAGTACAAGTTGCCAACATATAGAGACGGTCCCTACCCAACAGCGGGCTCACAGTAGGGAGCAGCAGGGCCACTCTATTATTATTAACAATTTCATTCATTCCATTAAATTGTATTTATTGAGCGCTTACTGTTTGCAGAGCATTGTAGTAAGCGCTTGGGAAGTACAAGTTGGTGACATATAGAGATGGTCCCTACCCAACAACCAGCTCACAGTCTAGAAGCCCCTTTGCGAGGCCCAATCTCGTCCTGTTAGACCCCAGAACCTAGGAATAAAAATAATGATGGTATTTTCTATTATTATTAATAATTCATTCAATCCTATTTATTGAGCGCTTACTGTGTGCAGAGCACTGGACTAAGCGCATACGAAGTACAAGTTGGTGACATTTAGAGACGGTCCCTACCCAACAACGGGCTCACAGTCTAGAAGCCCCTTTGTGAAGCCCAATCTCGGCCTGTTAGACCCCAGAATCTAGGGATGATAATAATGATGGTATTTTCTATTATTATTAATAATATTAATTAATAATAGTAATGCTTAATTAATAGTAATAATGGCATTTATTAAGCATTTACTATGTGCAAAGCACCATTCTAAGCACTGGGGAAGTTACAAGGTGATCAGGTTGTCCCACAGGGGGCTCACAGTCTTAATCCCCATTTTGCAGATGAGATAACGGAGGCACAGAGAAGTTAAGTGACTTGCCCAAAGTCACCCAGCTGACAATTGGCAGAGCCGGGATTTGAACCCATGACCTCTGACTCCAAAGCCCGTGCTCTTTCCACTGAGCCATGCTGCTTCTCTAGAAAATAGCATTATTAACATGGTGTTATTAATATAATAAATAATATATCTATATATCATTAATTTATTATTATTAATAATAGTATTTATTAAGCACTTACTATGTGCCTAGCACTTATTCACTCAATTGTATTCATTGAGTGCTTACTGTGTGCAGAAGACTGGACTAAGCGCCTGGGAAGTACAAGTCGGTAACATATAGAGGCGGTCCCTGCCCAACAATGGGCTCACAGTCTAGAAGGCGGAGACAGACAACAAAACAAAACACGTAGAAAGGTGTCAAAACCGTCAGAATAAATAGAATTATAGCTCTGTTCGAGAACCCAAGTTGGTGATGCAGATAGGAAAAATGACTCGGAGACATGAGTACAGATAGAGCAGGAAAGGTGGGAAGGTTGACTACCCGCGAGAAGCAGCGTGGCTCAGTGGAAAGAGCCCGGGCTTTGGAGTCAGAGGTCATGGGTTCAAATCCCGGCTCCGCCACTTGTCAGCTGTGTGACTCTGGGCAAGTCACTTCACTTCTCTGGGCCTCAGTTCCCTCATCTGTAAAATGGGGATTTAGACTGTGAGCCCCACCTTGGGACAACCTGATCACCTTGTAACCTCCCCAGCGCTTAGAACAGTGCTTTGCACATAGTAAGCGCTTAATAAATGCTATCAAAAAAAAAAAAATCCCGGCTCCGCCACTTTTCAGTTGTATGACTTTGGGCAAGTCACTTCACTTCTCTGGGCCTCAGTTCCCTCATCTGTAAAATGGGGATTAAGACTGTGAGCCCTCCGTGGGACAACCTGATCGCCTTGTAACTATCCCAGCGCTTAGAACAGTGCTTTGCACATAGTAAGAGCTTAATAAATGCCATTATTATTATTACCTGCCCGTACACCTCCAGAGAGAGGTACGAGTGACAAGCAGCCCAATCCCGTTCCCACTTTCTTTTATTGAGTTATAGCAACGCGAAAGCGAGCAGTGGGAACTAATTAGGACCGAGAGGATGGTTGTGAATTCTCTTTAGTCTCTGTTCTCACAGCCTTGTACAGAGGGGAGGTACTTGTTATCTGCCCTACGACCTTGCATAGACAGGTGTTGGCCTTGAAGACATTCTGTTGTTGAGCCTTGCGTAAAATACAAAAAGGAGTTGCTCTCGGCCTGCACAAAATGGAAGGTTACTGTCGGTATGCACAAAATGGAGTCAGTCATGCCAAGTCCACTGGCTGACAGCAATCCCCTCTTTGATCCTTCCAAGGCCCATGACCTCAGGGAGGATCAATCAATCAATCAATCGTATTGATTGAGCGCTTACTGTGTGCAGAGCACTGTACTAAGCGCTTGGGAAGTACTTACGACCCTCCTCAGAATAACAAAGGTCTTCCGCAAAGCCGGAGCCCAAAGCAAAGGAAAAGACGGAAAAGTCCAGGCATAGCAGAGCAGGCCACACACAACAATCCCCCCTCCTCAGTGAAATGTGGCGTCCAGATGGCGTTGCATGTCCATGATCTCGGCCTTGGACAGGGGCACGATCGGGGGTTGCAAAGGCATTTATTACTCTATTTATTTATTTTATTTGTACATATCTATTCTATTTATTTTATTTTGTTAGTATGTTTGGTTTTGTTCTCTGTCTCCTCCCCCTTTTAGACTGTGAGCCCACTGTTGGGTAGGGACTGTCTCTATGTGCTGCCAATTTGTACTTCCCAAGCGCTTAGTACAGTGCTCTGCACATAGTAAGCGCTCAATAAATACGATTGATGATGATGATGATGATGATGATGAAGCGCGTCAGAGTCAGGCCTTCAGGAGCTGAAATACACAGCACACTAAAGCAAAGAAGGAACAGAACCCAAAGGCCAAAACACTGCAGCTAAAGGGTAACCCAAAGCCTCAGGAGGGATATTGGGGGCAAAAATGTCAAGCGGTCTGACCTTCCCAAAAGGCACACACCAAAACTAGGCAGCAGCAACACACACAAATAAGCAACCAGACAAAATCTCACAGGACCGAGGCCCATCCCGTAGAAGTTCGATGCAGCCGTAAAGCTGGAACAGCGGGCAAGTCGGAATCCTAAGCGTCAGCAGAATTGACGGGGGAGCACAATCAGGAGGCGAAGCATCCATAACGGCGGGCTTCGCCTGGGAGTGGTGGATCCATGAGGGGACCACAGCAACACGAACTGCAGAAAAGAAAGACAAAAGAATCTGGTAGGTGTCCACCCAGGACAACTTGAGCGCAGTGTGGCCGACCGTGTGCTTAACCCAAACCCAATCTCCAGTGATGAATGGATGCAGGTGATCGGTGAGAGGGGCGGACGGAGGATTCCAGCAGTCTGCAGCTTACCGAGAGTCACCTGGAGAGACAAAGCATAGGCTCGCAGGGCATCATTGCCCACTTGTGAGGTCGGCACCTGTAGCGTGACAGACCCCAAAGGCATACTTAGAATCTGTATAGATGGTCACGCGTTTCCCCTTATCGAGTAATAATGCCTGTGTAAGGGCTTCAAGCTCAGCTGCCTGCGCACTGCAAGAAGCTGGGAGGGAGCCAGTCCGCGGCACAGAGGTCGGGGTAACAACAGCAGCGCCAGTTAGGCGCACCCCTTGGTCCATAAAGGAGGAGCCATCCGTAAACAAAGTTAGATCAGGAGCGGACAGAGGCTCATCGCAGAGGTCAGGTCGAGGAGCGACAGTTTCCCGAAGTACCTCGTCACAATCATGAATTTGGTCAGTCATGGGGGAGGACTCCAGCAGGGTAGCCGGATTCAAGGAGACACAGCGCTGCACATGTACCTGTGGATTTTCCAATAAGGCAACCTCATACTTAGACGTGCCACAGATAAGGCTTGGGCGGCCGCTCCAAGAAGGAGGTGCACAACTTCGTGCGGAGTCCGAACAGTAACGGGATGTCCCAAGAGACTTTTCGAGCAACACTACCACCACAGCTATGCAGCGGATACAGGGAATTTGGTCTAGAATGACAGGATCGAGGACACCCGAATAATAGGCTACTGGACGATAGTGAGGACCGAGGGTTTGGCACAAGACACCTGAGGCCACTCCGCGGCATTCATGAATGTGCAAATAGAACAGCTTACTATAGTCAGTGAGTCCCAGAGCAGGGGATGAACTCAGGCACGATTTTAGGGTCCAAAAAGCTTCTGCAGCCTCAGGAGTCCAGTCCAGGGGCTCTGGGGAGGTCATTTTTAGGAGCTCAAAAAGGGGCCTGGTCAACAACCCAAATTCTGGAATCCAGGCTCGACAAAACCCAGCTGCTCCAAGAAAACCTCTCAAGGCCCGCTTAGTACTGGGGCGAGGCATACACTGAATCAGGCTCGCTAGCTTTGGGGCGACTGCTCTTTCTCCCGCCCGCAATATGAACCCAAGATATTTTACCTGGGGCTGACACCCCTGCAGTTTCTCTCTGCTGACTTTAAGACCAAGCTGATGCAAACAAGCTAGGAACTGGAGGGAACAAGACCAAACCAGATCTTCGGTGGCCCCGGCAATAAGGATATCATCCACATACTAGAACATACTGATCCCTTCTGGTAATTTGAGGGGTAATAGGGATCTGCACAATTCTCTCGAAAAAATGGCTGGGGAGTGGACAAAACCCTGGGGAAGTCTCGTCCAGGTCAATTGATGGCCTTCCCAGGTAAAGACCAAAACGTACCGGCTCTCACAGGACACCGGGATGGTAAAGAAAGCACCAGTTACAAGACAGGTTGCTTTAGGACTCATGGAGCTAGCTTCCACTGTGGGACTAGGAGCCACAGTGTGGATGGGCAAAACGTAAGAGTTAATCGCACGCAAGTCCTAGACTAACCGATAAGATGGAGGGGAGCCCGGTTTTCGCACGGGAAACACAGGAGTATTACAGGGAGACTGACATTCGACCAAAATTCCCTCATCTCTTCTCTTTCTCCTTCACAAACACTTCCTCTAGCCTTCATACAATTTCCTTCAACTGCAATTTCTCCACCCATCAAGTCTCCTCTCTTTTTCCTTCACATACACTTCCTCTAGCCTTCTTACACATTTTTTATTAAGCATTTATTAAGCGCTTACTATGTGCAAAGCACTGTTCTAAGCGCTAAGGAGGTTACAAGGTGATCAGGTTGTCCCACGGGGGGTTCACAGTCTTCATACATTCATACAATTTCCTTCAAATGCAATTTCTCCACCCATCATTCCCGCCTTATGGGACACCTGCTTTGCAAGGTGTAGACGCCTGAGCAGACAATTTCCTTCAACTGCAATTGCTTCACCTTCTCTTTTCTTTCTCCTTTCCCCTCCTCTTCCTTCATACGCACACAATTATTTCAGCCATTGCCTCTTCTCTCTCACTAAGATGAGTGAAAAATTCATCAGAGGTTCCCTTTCCTTCTGGCCCATCCCATGAAAGGAGTCCCAGTTAGGAGATTTACGGTCTAATTCTTGGATGGCGGCCAGGAGAGTCTGCTGTGCCTGATTAAGCACCTCGTTCTCACCTGTCCCGCCATCGACCCCCGGCCCACATCATCCCTCTGGCCTGGAATGCCCTCCCTCCACACATATGCCAAGCTCGCTCTCTTCCTCCCTTCAAAGCCCTACTGAGAGCTCACCTCCTCCAGGAGGCCTTCCCAGACTGAGCCCCCTTATTCCTCTACTCTTCCCCATCCCCCCACCCTACCTCCTTCCCCTCTCCACAGCACCTGTATATATGTTTGTACAGATTTATTACTCAATTTATTTTACTTGTACATATTTACTATTCTATTTATTTTGTTAATGATGTGCATCTAGCTTTATTTCTGTTTATTCTGATGACTTGACACCTGTCCACATGTTTTGTTTTGTTGTCTGTCTCCCCCTTCTAGACTGTGAGCCCGTTGTTGGATAGGGACCGTCTCTATATGTTGCCAACTTATACTTTCCAAGCGCTTAATACAGTGCTCTGCACACAGTAAGCACTCAATAAATACGATTGAATGAATAATGAAAGGTGATTCCAATCTATTTGCACATTTAAGTTCCAATCGGGCTCGGCTGCTGGCCACGCTACATGGGGCTGACCGTCGTTCTCTAACTTTACAGTCAGGGCTCTGAGGTAGGAGCGCTCATCAGAAGTGAGCTAAAAGTGGCACCGGAGGATAAATAAGTAGGGGGGGGTGGGGAGCTGAAGTGAGACTGGGAACAGGGTAAAACCTCCCGGAGTTTGCGAAGAGTTGGAGGATCAAAAGACCCTCCCTCGGGCCAGAAATAATGACCCTGTGGGTCTCAGAAATGAGTCCAGGCCTTATGACACCCTACAAGTCTTTTTTTTTTTTAGACATTCCTTTAGTTACTGGAAGGTGACCCTCGTCCCATGACTGGAGAACTTTAGCCAGACACGAGCCAGTCTTTGAGTGACTCGAGCCCATGGTTCCAACAACCAGAACCCCCTTTCCGCTTAACCCAGAAAGAACCTCTAGGACATCATCCTAGGACCCTCAGAATGTCTTCTGAGGTTGACAACCCACCTCCTAACCCAGGAGGAGAAACCACCAGCCCCCTCTAACCGAAGCGGGGGAGAAACCATCCACCACCGTGTAGCTGGAGGAGGAAGAAACCATTAACCCAACAACCCAGAAGGAGAGAAGGGGAGTGTCGGACCCTAAAAGCGGATCCTTACTTACGAAGTCTAACACGTTATGGGAGTCTACCGTTCCTATCCAGGTCGTTCCTATCCAGACCACAGCACGAGGGTTCCTTCGTGGTTGCCAAAAGAAGTTACTGTTATCCACAAGCAGGGTGCAAAATAGGTTGACCGGTGTAAATTGGCCGCAGGGTTCGAGAACTCAAAGTGGTGACGCAGATAGGAAAAATGACTCCGAGACACGAGTTCAGATAGAGCGGTAAAGGAGGAAAGTTGACTACCTGCCCATTCACCTCCCGAGAGAGGTATGAGTGGCAAGCAGCCCCGATCCCATTCCCACTGTTTCTTTTATTGAGTTACAGCAAGGCGGGAGCGAGCAATGGGAACTTCAGGGAACCAATTAGGACCAACAGGATGGCTGTGAATTCTCATTAGTCTCTGTTCTCACAGCCGGGAGTTACTTGTTTTCTGCCCTACAACCTTGCATAGACAGGTGTTACTTGTTATTGGCCTTGAAGACAGTCCATTGTTGAGCCTTGCATAAAATACAAAAAGGAGTTGCTCTTGGCCTGCACAAAATGGAGTCAGTCATGCCAAGTCCGCTGGAGGACAACAGTTCTAAGCGCTGGGGTAGATACAAGATAATCACGTTGTCCCACATGGGGCTTGTGGTCTTAATCCCCATTTTACAGATGAGGTACCTGGGGCAGAGAGAAACGAAGTGACTTGCCCAAGGTCACACAGCAGGCAAGTGGCAGAGTCAGGATTAGAACCCACATCCTCTTTTTTCCAAGTCCGTACTCTTGCCACTAGGCCATGCTGCTTCTCTATGTTGGTATTTGTTAAGTGCCTACTATGTGCCAGGCACTGTACTAAACACTGGGGTGGATACAAACAAATCAGGTTGGACACAGTCCCTGGGGCTCACAGTCTTCACCCCCATTATACATATGAGATAACTGAGGCACAGGAAAGTGAACTGATTTGCCCAAGGCCACACAGCAGACAAATGGCAGAACCAGATTTAGAAACCACGACCTTCGGACTCATCCACTACGCCATGCTCCTTGTGTCACTGGGGGTGACAGATTCATTCATTTATTCAATCTTATTTATTAAGCGCTTACTGTGTGCAGAACACTGTACTAAGCGCTTGGGAAAGTGCAATCCAGCAATAAAGAGTGACAATCCCTGCCCTCAATGAGCTCATAGTCTAGAGGAGGGAAGACAGACAACAGTACAAATAAACAGACAACAATATGTGTGGGAGAGTTCATTTCAGAGGGTGATAGGTCATAATAGGTAGTAGATAAATGGAGAATGGGCATCTATTATTATAGTTATTATCATTGTGGTATCTGTTAAGCACTTACTATGCATCAAGCATTGTTCTAAGCACTGGGAAGATACAAGGTAATCAGGTCAAACAAATCCTGGCCAAGCCACTTGTCAGCTGTGTGACTTTGGGCAAGTCACTTAACTTCTCTGTGCCTCAGTTACCTCATCTGTAAAATGGGGACAAAGAATGTGAGCCCCACGTGGGACAACCTGATCACCTTGTAACCTCTCCAGCGCTTAGAATAGTGCTTTGCACCTAGTAAGTGCTTAATAAATGCCATTACTAAATCCCAGTCCCACACAGGACTCACAAACTAAGTAGGAAAAAGAATACCACTGCTCCCGCAGCACTTATGTACATATATGTAATTTATTTATTTATATTAATGTCTGCCTCCCCCAACTGTGGCTCCCCGGGCTTTGGAGTCAGAGGTCATGGGTTCAAATCCCGACTTTGCCAATTGGCAGCTGGGTGACTTTGGGCAAGTCACTTCACTTCTCTGCGCCTCGGTTACCTCATCTGTAAAATGGGGATTAAGGCTGTGAGCCCCCGAGGGACAACCTGATCACCTTGTGTAACCTCCCCAGCACCTAGAACAGTGCTTTGCACATAGTTAAGCACTTAATAAATGCCATCATCATCATCTTGCCTTTTAGACTGTGAGCCCACTGTTGGGTAGGGACTGTCTCTATACGTTGCCAATTTGTACTTCCCAAGCGCTTAGTACAGTGCTCTGCACATAGTAAGCGCTCAATAAATACGATTGATGATGATGATGATCTTGCCCTTGGGTCCACAGCTCTAGCCCTTCAGTGCAGGGTCTGTTACTTCCTGAAGAACAACGCGTGCCTTCACAAAAACACCACCTGCACCATCAAAAAACCCGGAATGTGTTTGACCAAGGAGATCTTCCAGGGTAAGCAGGGCCCCGGCCTAAAGAGAGCACTCCCCCCAACCTCCACCTCCCAGCACCTCTGATTTATGGCTGGACTGCAGGAGCCCTGGGCCTCCCGGGGCCTCCCCAGGTCTCAGGTACTGCCTAGCTGAGGCTGGGCGGGACAGGGAAGTGAAGGCCCGGGAGGCTGTTGAGAGGGTGGGGAGTAGAGCTCCAACTCCACAGGGCTCATGAGAAGGTCCTCCCCGGGGAGTAAGATGGGGGCCCCTGGCCCAGGCCTCTGGATTGTGGGGGGATTCATGTGGCCTATTCCCCCTCCCCAGGGGAAGTCTCTTTGTTCTCTCTTCTGAGCTGCTCGCCAGACTGCAGTGAAGGGTCGAGAAAGCAGGGAGTACTGAGGAAGGTGACCAAGTGCTGTAACCAGGACTTCTGCAACAAGGGCTAGTGGCCCACCTTCTCCGCTGGGCTCCTCCGGCTCCCAGCTCTAAACGGAGCCGGCTCCCAGCTCCCTACCTCCTCCCGAGACCTGCAGCCGCCCTCCTCTCCTCAAGCGTGGCCCTCCCTCCAGTCACAGGGGAGTCACCGGGGAGACCCGGGGGAGCTGGGCTGGCCCCCTCTGGGAGAGGGGGAAGAATCTTCCCAAGAGATCACTCGGATCTTTTGGGATCCGTGACCCCTCAGCTTGACCTCTGACCCCATTAACTCGCCCTCTCTCTCCCAACCCCTCCCTTCCAGACCCTCGATTTCCCGTCCTAATAAATGCCCGGCTGGGAACGGCATTGGTCTGACTTCCTTTGTGTCCTGGTGACACTGGACCGATCAGCTGGGGTGCCAGGGATCTCTCTGGGGGGGTGGGGCCGGAGGGTCAGCGGAGATATTCAGGGGGCCTTGGGGCCAGCTGGAGGCCTTACGCACTGACCGAGCTGGATCTGGAGGGGTGTGGTGAGTCCAAAAACTCCCTAGGGAGCACTACTGGATGTCCAACATGATGCCACTCTTGGTCAAACATTGTGGGTTGTGATAATGAGGGTATTTAACCAGGGCTGGTCCATCCCATGGGTCAGAGGAGCCCCGATTAAGTGACCCAGGGCAGGATGGGGTTGGGCCCATCCACCAATCCGTGCAGGGATTGCGGCTGCCAACTCTCACGGGTTGGACTCTCTCGAGCACTTAGTACGGTGCTCGGCGTGAAGTAAGTACTCGATAAATACCACTGATGAATTATTATCAATAATAATGATGGTCTTTATTAAGCACTCACTAGGTGCCGAGCACTGTTCTAAGCACTGGGGTAGATACCAGATAATCAGGTTGTCCCACTTGGGGCTTGCAGTCTTAATCCCCATTTTACAGATGAGGTAACGGAGGCACAGGAAGTTAAGCAAGGTCACACAGCAGACAAGTTAAGTGTCTTGACCAAGGTCACACAGCAGACAAGTGGCGGAGCTGGGATTAGAACTCACATCCTCTGACTCCCAAGCCCGCGCTCTTTCCGCTAAGCCACGCTGCTTTGTGGTTTTTATTGAGGGTCTACATGATCCTTGCCCTCAAGAAGCTTGCATTCTAGTGCTTAGAACAGTGCTTTGCACATAACAAGTGCTGAATAAATGCCATTATCATTATTATTATTATTGTTTTAATGGCATAGGCTGGGCAGCTTCTCTGCTTATCATCATCATCATCAATCGTATTTATTGAGTGCTTACTATGTGCAGAGCACTGTACTAAGCGTTTGGGAAGTACAAATTGGCAACAAATAGAGACAGTCCCTACCCAACAGTGGGCTCACAGTCTAAAAGGGGGAGACAGAGAACAAAACCAAACATACTAACAAAATAAAATAAATAGAATAGATATGTACAAATAAAATAAATAAATAGAATAAAAAATATGTACAAACATATATACATATATACAGGTGCTGTGGGGAAGGGAAGGAGGTAAGATGGGGGGGATGGAGAGGGGGACGAGGGGGAGAGGAAGGAAGGGGCTCAGTCTGGGAAGGCCTCCTGGAGGAGGTGAGCTCTCAGCAGGGCCTTGAAGGGAGGAAGAGAGCTAGCTTGGCAGATGGGCAGAGGGAGGGCATTCCAGGCCCGGGGGATGACGTGGCTTATCTTCCCACTGGGTCCCCCACCTACCAGGGCAAGATGGTACCCTAAAAACCCTGTCTGCCCACTCCAATTGGGTCATCTCCCATTAGCTCTCTAGGATCTCCCAGGCACATGTTGATGAAAAAAAAAAAAACTATCCACCAAACCCTCCTGGATCCATTCGGGATCTAACCATCGTCCACAATAGCCTAGTATCCAGAACACATGGGGACAGGGACTGTGTCCAACCTAGCGAGCTTGAATCTATTCCAGCGCTTAGACCGGTGCTCGACACATGGTAACCACTCAACAGATACCATCTTCGTTATTATTATCATTGATATTTATTGAGCACTTATTGTGAGCAAAGCGCTGTACTAAGCGCTTGGTCAGATCGAGCCCCTGAGTCTCCGCAGTGCCCCGGCCCCAACAGCCATCATTGACATCCAGTGGCAGGGCCCATGCTCCCTCCATGGGGCCCCCTTTCCCCGTGGCCTCTCGCCCGCTCTTGGTACAGATCTGGGATCAGCTCGGGATGTGCTGGGGCCATTCCAGTATCCTCATTCCTTGTGGCCGGCCCCGGGATCTGAAGTTCAGGCTGTGCCTCGGACAGAGGGGTGGGGGCAGGTTGCAGCCAGGTGGACCGTTATCAAACCATCTGCAGTGCCTCCGAAACTGACCGCCTCGGTGATTGGGGAGTGGAGGGGCGGCACCCTTCCCGGCAAGATGCCTCACACGCTCCAACTCCGTCTGGAAGGGCAGCAGGGATTGACCGCCCCTCTTTCCCACCTGCCCACTCCCCACCCCCAGTGGGGCCAATAAAGCAGGAGCCCGCCGAGGCAGACACCATCACGAGCATCTCGGCTTCCCAGACCGGTGACCCCTGACCTCCGTGCTCAGAATGGACAAAAAACTCCTGCTAAGCCTGGCCACTCTGCTCTGCCTCTTATGGGGTGAGTCCAAGCTGGGCAGGGGGAGGGTTCTGGTCTGAGTCCAGGGCAGCGTGGGCCTGGGCAGGGGAAAGACCCCCAACCCGTGCCCTCCCATTGGAAGAGGGCTAAAGCTCCAGGGGCCGCTTCCCACTCCTTCCCCTCACAGGGAACGGGAGTCAGGGAGACTCAGGGCCGGAGGAGCCCCTGAGTCCTGGGGAGCCAGACTCAGGTCAGCGGGGGCCACGGGGCTGGGTCCCCCGCGTACTTCCACGCAGGCTCCCTCCGTGCCTCCCCGTGGTCTCCCTCCCCGTCCCTCTCCCCACCCCTGCTGTGGTCTCATGCCTTGTTCTCTTTTGTCCTCAGCGGTGGCAGCTTGCAAGTGCATAAGAAGCGGGGTCTTGGACCAGGCACCTCTCTGGTGCGTAAAATGCAGGGCCCTGGGCAAAGATGGCCAATGCCTCAGGGACCAAGTCACCTGTGAGGCCCGGGAGGGAGAGTCCTGCTTCAACTACAAAGTCTACCGAGGTGGGTGAGGGATGCCAGGGCAGGGCCCAGAAGGAGAGGGGCAAAGTGTCCGGGGCCTGGGGGAAGGGGGGCAGGGGCACATGAGGGAAGAGGGCAGGAACACTAGGGTCAGGGAGTGAGGGGGCACTTGGGGAGGAGATAGGCGGGGGGCGTGAAAGTAGCTGAGGGGGCAGGAGGGAGGGAAGAATGGGGCTGGTGTCCTGGGAAGAAAGGGGCAGGGCTGGGGGCATGAGGGGGGCCGGATTGGGGCCTCGGAGGGAGTGGACAGGGACCTCTGAAGGGAAAGGGCCAGAAACCACGAGCATTTGGAAAGGGGTAAGGATGGGGAAATGGGGTGGGGGGAAGGGAGAGGAGATGGAGTGTTGGTGTCTTCATCCCCTGAGCCTCCTCTCTCCTCCCTAGGGAACACGTTCCAGAGTGGGAGGGTGGGTTGCATCAAGGACTGTTCGTCCAAGGATTACACATATAGAGGACAGAGATTTGTCATCAAGTGCTGCAATGACGAAGACTACTGCAACAAGTAAGGGCTGGGCCCTCCCCAGCCCCTGCTCGGCCCAGCTGCCCAGCCAGCTCCCGGCTGGGGGCTCAGAGCTGGACATCAGACCCCCAGGGCCCCTCCCTTGCCCCCTCCGTGTAGGCCACCTCCTGTCCTTTCTCAATAAATGCTACCGGCTGGACACAGCGCTGTGCCATTCTAGATTTCTTTCCGTCCCGCCTGCTGGACCCGGGACCGTCTCTCTGGTTCTCAAGGGTCTAAGAGGTTGGCCAGAGACTTTCAGTCAGTCAATTGTGTTTATTGAGCACTTACTGGGTGCAGAGCCCTGTACTAAGCGCTTGGGAGAGTGCAATACAGTGCTCTGCACACAGTATGCGCTCAATAAATACGACTGAATGAATGAATGAATGAATACAACAGTAAACAGACAGGTTTCCTGCCCACATTTAGGTTACAGTCTAGAGGGGGAACTTACGGTCTAGAGACTGGGGGCTGGCCTTCTTGTGTTATCGACAAGTAGGGAGCAAAATAAGATAGCCGGTGTAAATCGGCCGCAGGGTTCGAGAACCCAAGGTGGTGACAAAGATAGGAAAGATAGCCTTCCCAGACTGAGCCCTCTCCGTCCCCTCCCCCTTCTCCCCCCTCCATCTCCCCATCTTACCTCCTTCCCTTCCCCACAGCACCTGTATATATGTATATATGTTTGTACATATTTATTACTCTATTTATTTATTTATTTATTTATTTATTTTACCTGTACATACCTATTCTATTTATTTTATTTTGTTAGAATGTTTGGTTTTGTCCTCTGTCTCCCCCTTTTAGACTGTGAGCCCACTGTTGGGTAGGGACCGTCTCTATATGTTGCCAACTTGGACTTCTCAAGCGCTTAGTACAGTGCTCTGCACACAGTAAGCGCTCAATAAATACGATTGCTTGATTATACATATTTATTCTATTTATTTTATTTTGTTAATACGTTTTGCTTTGTTGTCTGTCTCCCCCTTCTAGACTGTGAGTCCGCTGTTGCGTAGGGACCATCTTTATATGTTGCCAGCTTGTACTTCCCAAGTGCTTAGTACAGTGCTCTGCACATAGTAAGCGCTAAATAAATACGATTGAATGAATGAATGAATAATAACCCGGAGACCTGAGTTCAGATAGAACAGTAGAGGTAGGAAAGCTGACTGTTCACCCTTTCACCTCCCGAGAGGTACGAGGGACGAACAGCCCCGATTCCAGCCGCTTCTTCCCTTTCCTTTGGTTCTCCATGGGAGCTACACAAAGGATTCCCACCCGTGGGAAACTTTGGCACCCTGTTGTGAGGAGATGTTAGCAGGAGACATCACCCACACAGGATGGGGTCGTTTTAGACAGAACTCACACATGATGGGGTCATTTTAAACAGGGCGTAGCGGATACTTTGATCCATGTCAGCCCTCCTTGATTACAGAATCTTCCCTCGGAAGGCCAGCGCCTATTCCTCACATACCCTGCCATTGAGCCTTATGTACAATGGAGTCGGTTACGCTAAGCTTTAGGGAAAATGCAGTCAATGCTGCTTCTGCTGGAGTACTCGGCTAGGGTGGGCAACACTTGGGAGTGAGTTGGTGATGGAGGGGGCGGGAGACTATCTCTTGCTCCCATCCATTCATTATTCATTCAATCGTATTTACTGAGTGCTTACTGTGTGCAGAGCACTGTACTAAGCCCTTGGGAAGTCCAAGTTGACAACGTAGAGAGACGGTCCCTACCCAACAACGGGCTCACAGTCTAGAAGGGGGAGACAGACAACAAAGCAAAACATGTGGACAGGTGTCAAGTCATCAGAATAAATAGAAGTAAAGCTAGATGCACATCGTTAACAAAATAAATCGAATAGTAAATATGGACAAGTAAAATAGAGTAATAAATCTGTACAAATATAGACAGGTGCTGTGGGGAGGGGAAGGAGGTGCGGGGATTCATTCATTCAATCGCATTTATTGAGCACTTACTGTGTGCAGAGCACTGTACTAAGTACTTGGGAAGTACAAGTCGGCAACATAGAGAGACAGTCCCTACCCAACAATGGGCTCACAGTCTAGAAGGGGGAGACAGACAACAAAACAAAACATGTGGACAGGTGTCAAGTCATCAGAATAAATAGAAGTAAAGCTAGATGCACATCATTAACAAAAATAATAGAATAGTAAATATGGACAAGTAAAATAGAGTAATAAATCTGTACAAACATATAGACAGGTGCTGTGGGGAGGGGAAGGAGGTGGGGGGGGATTCATTCATTCATTCATTCAATCGTATTGATTGAGCACTTAGTGTGTGCAGAGCACTGTACTAAGCGCTTGGGAAGTACAAGTTGGCAACATCTAGAGACGGTCCCTACCCAACAGTGGGCTCACAGTCTAGAAGGGGGAGACAGACAACAAAACAAAACATGTGGCCAGGTGTCAAGTCATCAGAATAAATAGAAGTAAAGCTAGATGCACATCATTAACAAAATAAATAGGATAGTAAATATGTCCAAGTAAAATAAATAGAATAATAAATCTGTACAAACATATAGACAGGTGCTGTGGGGAGGGGAAGGAGGGTGGGGGGGATTCATTCATTCATTCATTCAATCGTATTGATTGAGCGCTTACTGTGTGCAGAGCACTGTACTAAGCGCTTGGGAAGTACAAGTTGGCAACATCTAGAGACGGTCCCTACCCAACAGTGGGCTCACAGTCTAGAAGGGGGAGACAGACAACAAAACAAAACATGTGGCCAGGTGTCAAGTCATCAGAATAAATAGAAGTGAAGCTAGATGCACATCATTAACAAAATAAATAGGATAGTAAATATGTCCAAGTAAAATAAATAGAATAATAAATCTGTACAAACATATAGACAGGTGCTGTGGGGAGGGGAAGGAGGGTGGGGGGGACTCATTCATTCATTCATTCAATTGTATTGATTGAGCGCTTACTGTGTGCAGAGCACTGTACTAAGCGCTTGGGAAGTACAAGTTGGCAACATCTAGAGACGGTCCCTACCCAACAGTGGGCTCACAGTCTAGAAGGGGGAGACAGACAACAAAACAAAAACATGTGGACAGGTGTCAAGTCATCAGAATAAATAGAAGTGAAGCTAGATGCACATCATTAACAAAATCAATAGAATAGTAAATATGGACAAGTAAAATAGGGTAATAAATCTGTACAAACATATGGACAGGTGCTGTGGGGAGGGGAAGGAGGTGTGTGGGGGGGAGTGGGAAGCCCCCCTACACCCTTCTTGCAATCTCCTCTTGGTAAGGAAGGGATTCAGGCTCCCTGCTCCACCTTCCCCCAGAAGGGAAGGAGAGGGGTCCGGGCACCCATTCCCTGGCCCTCAGTCCCTAACTCAGGTCCTGGGGGGAGGGAGAGGTCAGCAGGACATGGGACCCCCTCCCAACACACACATACAAACACTCGCCCACTCCCACCATGAAGGAGGGGAAGCTACAAATCCTCTGTGATACTTGGCCAAGACGGCCCGTGGATCTGGAGGGGGTCTATGGGGGTCTTTCCCGGGAAAATCGGATTGGCCCACGGCCTGGGAACGTGGCCTAGGGATTGCCTCTATTATTTGTTGCCGAATAGTACTTTCGAAGCACTTAGTACACTGCTTTGCACACAGTAAGCAGCGTGGCTCAGTGGAAAGAGCACGGGCTTTGGAGTCAGAGGTCGTGGGTTTGAATCCCGGCTCTGCCAATTGTCAGCTGTGTGACTTTGGGCAAGTCACTTCACTGGGCCTCAGCTACCTCACCTGTAAAAAGGGGATGAAGACTGTCAGCTCCCTGTTGGACAACCTGATCACCTTGTAACCTTCTAGACTGTGAGCCCGCTGTTGGGTAGGGACCGTCTCTATATGTTGCCAACTTGGACTTCCCAAGCGCTTAGTACAGTGCTCTGCACACAGTAAGCGGCTCCCTCTTCTAGACTGAGCCCACTGTTGGGTAAGGACCGTCTCTATATGTTGCCAACTTGTACTTCCCAAGCGCTTAGTACAGTGCTCTGCACACAGTAAGCGCTCAATAAATACAACTGAATGAATAAATACGATTGAATAATAATAATAATAATAATAATGGCATTTAGTAAGTGCTTACTATATGCAAAGCACTGTTCTAAGCTCTGGGGAGGTTACAAAGTAATCAGGTTGTCCCCCGGCGGGGGGCCTCACAGTCTTCATCCCCATTTTACAGATGAGGTAACTGAGGCACGGAGAAATAAAGTGACTTGCCCAAAGTCACACAGCCGACAATTGGATGAATAACCTCCCCAGCGCTTTGAACAGTGCTCTGCACATAGTAAGCGCTTAATAAATGCCATTATTATAATTATTATTTGTTAATGACGTGCATCTCCCACTGTTGGGTAGGGACTGTCTCTATATGTTGCCAACTTGCACTTTCCAAGCGCTTAGTACAGTGCTCTGCACACAGTAAACGCTCAATAAATACGATTGATTGATTGATCTAGCTTTACTTCTATTTATTCTGATGACTTGACACCCGTTCCCATGTTTTCTTTTGTTGTCTGTCTCCCCCTTCTAGACTGTGAGCCCGTTGTTGGGTAGGGACCGTCTCTCTATGTTGCCGACTTGGACTTCCCAAGCGCTTAGTCCAGTGCTCTGCACACAGTAAGCGCTCAATCAATACGATTGAATGAATGAATGAATGAATGAATGAATAGTGAGCGCTCAATAAATACTATCGAATGAATGACTGCCGCCGCCACCAGCCATTTCCAGGGCTTTGCTGCCCCTTAGTGACCCATCGGAGCCCTCACTCAAGCGGCTTCCTTCCTGGCGTTCAGACAGTAACCACTCCGGCGCCATTTGTTTAGCCCTCACTACGGGCCAAGCACTCAACTAAGCGCTGGGCTAGCTACACGGCAAGTAGGTTAGACAGTCTCTGTCCCACATGGAGCTCACAGGCTAAACTTCTGGGGCTGATTGGGATGGCTCCGTAGACTTTCTCGACCGTGAGCCCACTGTTGGGTAGGGACCGTCTCTCTATGTTGCCAACTTGGACTTCCCAAGCGCTTAGTCCAGTGCTCTGCACACAGTAAGCGCTCAATAAGTACGATTGAATGAACAGCTCCCACAGTCATTGCACTTGATCGCCCAGGCGTCCGGCCACAGAGCGGGCAGAGGCCGAGCTCCCGGCCCGCTGAGGCCCCGGGGTGGGGGGGAGAAGCTCTTCTCTGGACTGTGAGCTTGTTGTGGGCAGGGAATGTGTCTGTTTATTGTTGACTCCCGCCTATATAGTCTCACCTGGTGCTTGGTACAGTGCTCTGCTCACAGAAAGCGCTTACTAAATAGTGTGACTCAACCCTAGGCTGGGCTCCCCGAAGAGGCCCGGTCGACATTCGGTGAGCCTCGTTTTGGGGTGCCGCCCTGCCCGGCACCTGCTGGCTGTCTACCGATGTCTCACCTGCCCCGGCGGCCAGCTGGCACCTGTGTCTCTCAGACCGACGTGCTCTGCATGCAGTAAGCGCTCAATAAATACGATTTGATTGATTGATTGATCTTTGCCAGCGACTCCCAGGGGCGCGGCCCGGGCTCCCCCGGTACGGCCTCCTTTCCCCACCGTTTCTCACACGCTCACCGCTCAGAATCGATCCGGCCGGTCCAGCATCCTCCTCCTTGTGCCCGGCCCCGGAGATCTGAAGTTCAGGCTCTGCCCTGGGCAAAGAGGTGAGGCGGGTTGCGGCCCGGTGGATTATTATCAAACCATCTGCAGAGCCTGCCTCAGTGGTTGGGGCGGCTCCCTTCCTGTCGAGACAACTCAAATGCTCCAACTCTGGAAGGGCAGCAGGGATTAACCACCCCTCTCTCCCGCCTCCCCACTCCCCGCCCTCAGCCAGGCCGGATAAAGCAGGAGCCCGCCGAGGTGGCGGTGAAGCTGCAGACGCAGCCCCTGTCTCCAACCCACTCCCGACCGCCTCAGTCTCCCACACTTGCGACCTCGAAGCTCAGAATGGACAAACGGCTCCTGCTGAGCCTGGCCGCTCTGCTCTGCCTCATGGGGGGTGAGTCCGAGCTGGGCAACGGGGAAGGGTCCGTTCTGAGCCCAGGACAGCGTGGGACCGGGCAGGTGGAAGTCCCCACCTGTACCTTCCCTCCCGGGAAGGATTAAAGCTCTGGGGCCCATTTCCTGATCCTTCTCCCACAGGGAACAGGAGTTGGGGGGTCAGGGCTGGAGTAGTCCCTGGGGAGCCAGATACAGGTTAGGGTGGGCAGTGGGGCTGCATCCCCCAGCTTGCTTCCATATGGACCCCCTCCCCACCTCCTCCACGGCTCCCCCTCCACCCCCCTCGCCCCCGTGGTCTCACACGTTGCTCTCTGGGCCATCAGCGGCAGCGGCTCTGAAGTGTACGACCTGCAGCATCGTGGCCTCAAATGGCCACTGCCAAATGGGCCAAGGCACCTGCGTGGCTGGGCCAGGAGAATCCTGCTTGAAATACAGAGTTTACCTAGGTGCGTGAGGGAGGCCGGGGCCCGGGAGAAGGGAGGCAGGGGCCTTGGAAGGAAGAGGGCAGGAACACTGAGGTCAGGGAGTGAGGAGGCACTTGAGGAGGGGCGTGACTGAGACTTAGGGGGTGGGAGGAAGGGACCCACAGGGGCTGGGACCTTGGGTGGAAGGGCTGGGGGCACGAGGAGGGCAGAATTGGGGTCCCAGAGGGAGTGGACAGGGAGCTCTGTAGGGAAAGGGGTGAGGCTGGGGGTTTGAGGCGGGGGGTGGGGAGAAATGGGGTGTTGGTGACCTAATTTCCTGAGCCCCCCTCTCTCCTCCCTAGGGGACACGCTCCAGTTTGGGGGGATGAGTTGTGAAAAGAACTGCAAAGCCAAGAAGTACATGAAGCTTGGAAAGAAATACATCTACACCTGCTGCAGCAACAAAGACCACTGCAACAAGTAAGGGCCGAGCCCCCGTGCCCCGCTGGCCTGCCCAGCCAGCTCCCGGCTGGGGACTCACACCTCATAATCAGACCCCCAGGCCCCTCCTCCGCCCCCTTCCCAAAGGCCACCTCAATTCTTTCCTCAATAAACACTACCGGCTGGACACAGCGCTGCGCCGTTCTAGATTTCTTTCCGACCGGCGTGCTGGACCTGGGAGCATCTCTCTGGTTCTCAGAGGGTGATCGGAGGCTGGGGGCTGCCCCCCTTGGGGGGGGAGTGAGTTGGTTGGGGAGGAGGCAGGGACTACCTCTTATTTCCAGCCGCCCCTCCTCCGTTAAGTCTCCATTTGGCCTTGAGGGGATTCATCCACGTGCCCACCCCACAACCATCCACTCCCTCCTAGTTCCACCTCAGCCCGGAAGGGAAGCAGAGGGGTCAGCAGGACCCTTGCTCATTACTGGGCCCTGTCTCCCCGTCCCTCAGCCCCTGAGGCAGGAGAGGTCAGCAGGGCATGGAAGCCCCCCAACACACACGCACACACTCGCCCACCCCCCCCAGGTGCAGTCTTCCCTCCCCACAGCCTGCCCACAAGGGAGGAACAGCTGCAGATCCTTCTGTGATACTCAACCATGACACTCGGGGATCTGGACAGCCCTGAAGTGTCTTTGGGGTCTTTCCCTGGAAAATCAAATTCCCCCTCGGCCCGGACCAACCCTGGCAGTCGGTCAGAAGGTCGCCCTGGTCCCACCCACGCTACCTCTGCCAGGAGCCATTTCCACGGCTTTAGTGCCTCCTAGCAGCCCATCAGAGTCCTCACCCAGCCAAGCAGAGTCGGGCTGGTCTCCTTCCCGGCGTTCAGACAGTAATGACTACTGTGGCCTTTGTTCAGCTATTGCTCTGAACCAAGGACTCAACTAAGCACTAGGGTAGCTGTAAGACAATTAGGTTGGACGCGGTCTCTGTCCCACATGGAGTTCACAGATTTAGGGAGGGGGACAACAGCTATGGAATCCCCATTTTCCCAACGAGGAAACTGAAGCCCAGGGAAGTTGAGTGATTTGCCTAAGGTCAGACAGCAAACAGGTGGCAAAGCCTTGTCAGATCCTTCACAAACAAGGTGGGGCTCTTTCCCGTAATCCCGTAATCCAGGCTGCTTCACAGTTGCTGATCTCATTTCTCTCCCCTCCCAGCCTCTAATGAGCTCTAGAACTCCGGTTTTTATTCGTTCCAGCATCCTTGAAAGTCTTTCCCTGAAACCAGAACTAGTTTCCAGAGAAAGACCCGTTGTGACCTACCACCCACACCTCAGGATGTGATCAATGCTGTATTTTTTCCTGGTGCTTTGCACATGGTAAGCACTTAATTCTATTAGTAGTTCTAATAGCACCAATATATGCTGCCATTCCCAGTCTTGCAGACCCCCAGAAGGAAGGAGGCTTGGTGAGTTATAATTTAAGTAATACTTTTATTTTTCCAAAGGGATTTCACTTGAAGATATTTTATCCTATAATAATAACAATAATATCAGAAGCTCTTCTCTAAGAACCGGGGTGGATACGAGTTAATCAGTTCGAACATAGTCCCTGTCCCTGACGTGGGGCTCAGGCTCTAAACAGTAAAGAGACAACTGATATTTAATCCTTATTTTTCAGATGAGGAAACTGAGGCCCAGAGAAGTTAAAGAGACTTGCCCAAGGTCACACACCAAACAATTTCCTGAGCTGGGATTAGAACTCAGATCCTCTTAGATGCCTGCTCTTTCCACTGGGCCATGCTGAGGCAAGAAAGGGCAACTCTTATTACCCCTCATTTTGCAGAGGAGCAAACTGAGGCCCGGAGAAGTTAGGCGATTTGTCCGAGATCACAAAGCAGGGCGGGGGCAGAACTTGAACCCAGGCCTCCTCCATCCCGGACCCATTTCCCATCAGATCGTGCCGTCTTGGACCCCACAGCAGATAGAAAAGACAGGGAAAATCGCGGTCTGTGCCACACGGGTCCCGTGTGAGATTTAATTATGGAAGGGATCGGGGTGAGATGAGGGGAAGGAAAAAGGAAAGATCAGGAGATGAACTCAGGGAGGGGGAAATGGGACTAAGGACCCCTACACAACGCATCTATTTATACTCACCCCCGGCCTCGTGGAGGAGGGAAGGGGAAGTGGGGGATGTGATGGGAAAAGGCAGTAGGCGTCATTAAATTGAGGGTGGATTCTGCAAAGGAACCTGAGCATCACTCAGGGTGGGTTCCCACGGGGAGAAGTTGAGGGAGGGGCTAGAATGCATTACTGCAGAAGTCCTGGTCGTTGCAGCAGAAGATGTCGTATCGCTTTCTCCCACTTTTATGGACGCCAGGCCGGCAGTAGGAAACACAAGAATAATAGATTTCCTGAGAGTGTCCATCTGGGGAGAGGGGAGAGGAAAAGAAATCAGGGGAGGGTGTGAGATAGGTTCCCCCCATTCCCCTGCTAGGGAGACCCCAACACCAAAAGCCCTAATGAAGGAAACTTGTATCTGCCCCAGTGCTTAGTACATCACATGGCACATAGTAAGCACTTAACATACACAGCGTGGCTAAGGGGCAAGAGCTGGGGCTTGGAAGTCAGAGGTTGTGGGTTCTAATCCTGGCTGTGCCATTTATCAGCTGTGTGACTTTGGGCAAATCACTTAACTTCTCTGTGCCTCAGTAGCAGCGTGGAGACTGTGAGCCCACTGTTGGGTAGGGACTGTCTCTGTATGTTGCCAACTTGTACTTCCCAAGCGCTTAGTACAGTGCTCTGCACACAGTAAGTGCTCAATAAATATGATTGATTGATTGATTGAAAGAGCCCGGGCTTTGGAGTCAGGGGTCATGGGTTCAAATCCCGGCTCTGACAATTGTCAGCTGTGTGACTTTGGGCAAGCCACTTAACTTCTCTGGGCCTCAGTTACCTCATCTGTAAAATGGGGATTAGGATTGTGAGCCCCCCGTGGGAAAACCTGATCACCTTGTAACCTCCCCAGTGCTTAGAACAGTGCTTTGCACATGGTAAGCGTTTAATAAATGCCGTCATTATTACTATTGTTATTACCTCATCTGTAAAATGGGGAGTAAGACTGTGAGCCCCACATGGGACAACCTGATTACCTTGTATCTACCCCAGCACTTAGAACAGTGCTTGGCACATAGTAAGTGCTTAACAAATACCATCATCATCATATACCATTATAGAAAAGCAGTGTGGCCTAGTGGAAAGAGCAGAGTCCTGGGAGTCAGAGGACCCGGATTCTAATTTCACCTCTACCAAGTGCTTTCTGTGTTCTATTTATTTTATTTTGCTAATATGTTTTGTTTTGTTGTCTGTCTCCCCCTTCTAGACTGTGATCCCGCTGTTGGGTAGGGACCGTCTCTATATGCTGCCAACTTGTACTTCCCAAGCGCTTAGTACAGTGCTCTGCACACAGTAAGCACTCAATAAAAACGATTGAATGAATGAATGAATGAATGAATGATCTTGGACACGTCACTTATTTTCTCTATGCCACAGTTTCCTCAATAAGGATAAAATAGGGATTAAATACTTGTTCTCCCTCCTGATCAGGATGTGAGCCCCATGTACTTAATTTGTATCCACCCCAGTCCTTAGACCACGTTTGACACAGAGTAATAAATGTCTTTATTATAGCTTAATAACACTTCTGCCTGCTGGCCTCCCCTCTATAACATAAGCTTCTTAAAGATAGGCGTTCCATCTTTTTCTTCTTTCATGTATTTCCTCCCCACCCCATCACCTCCCCCTGCCCTCCCCTCTCCCCCTCCCCACAGCACTTGTGTATATTCATATTTATTACTCTATTTTATTAATGATGTGTACATAGCTATAATTCTATTTATTCTGATGGTATTGACACCTGTCTACTTGTTTTATTTTGTTGTCCATCTCCCCCTTCTAGGCTGTGAGCCCGTTGTTGGGTAGGGACTGTCTCTGTATGTTGCTGATTTGTACTTCCCAAGTGCATAGTACAGTGCTCTGCACACAGAAAGCGCTCAATAAATACAATTGAATGAATCAAGGAATGAATATAATTCTATTTATTTTGATGGTATTGACACCTGTCTACTTGTTCTGTTTCGCTGTCTGTCTCCCCCTTCTAGACTGCGAGCCCGTTGTTGGGTAGGGGCTGTCTATCTGTTGCCGAATTGTACTTTCCAAGCGCTCAGTACAGTGCTCTGCACACAGTAAGCGTTCAATAAATGAATGAATGAATATTTCCGTCGACACAGGGTACCAAGCCACGGCCACATCCTGTGTCATGTGCTTTTGTTGGCCTTTCCTAAGGATAATAATAATAATGATGGTATTTGTTAAGCGCTTACTGCGTGCCAAGCACTGTTCTAAGCACTGGGCACTGTTCTAAGCACTGGAGTAAGCTCCTTGAGGGCAGGACTCATGTCTCCTAACTCTGCAGGAGTTTCCCAAGTAGCCCGTTAATACTGTGGATTGATTAGGGCAGGGCAGGTGGTGGGTGTTCAGCAAATGCCTCACTTATGCATCACTGCCCTAGAGAAGCAGCGTGGCTCAGTGGCAAGAGCCTGGGCTTGGGAGTTAGAGGGTGTGGGTTCTAAACCTGATTCCGCCACTTGGCAGCTGGGTGACTTCACTGTGCCTCGTTCTCCCCCATCCCGCCATCGACCCCCGGCCCACGTCCTCCCCCGGGCCCGGAATGCCCTCCCTCTGCCCATCCACCAAGCTCGCTCTCTTCCTCCCTTCAAAGCCCTACTGAGAGCTCACCTCCTCCAGGAGGCCTTCCCACACCGAGCCCCCTCCTTCCTCTCCCTCTCCTCCCCCTCCCCATCCCCCCCCCGCCTTACCCCCTCCCCACAGCACCTATATATATGTTTGTACATATTTATTACAGTCTTCTAGACTGTGAGCCCACTGTCGGGTAGGGACTGTCTCTATATGTTGCCAACTTGTACTTCCCAAGTGCTTAGTACAGTGCTCTGCACACAGTAAGCGCTCAATAAATACGATTGAATGAATGAATGAATTTATTACTCTAGTTATTTATTTTACTTGTACATATTTATTATATTTATTTTATTTTGTTAATATGCTTTGTTTTGCTATCTGTCTCCCCCTTCTAGACTGTGAACCCGCTGTTGGGTAGGGACTGTCTCTCTATGTTGTCAACTTGGACTTACCAAGCGCTTAGTACAGTGCTCTGCACAAAGTAAGTGCTCAATAAATACGATTGAATGAATAAATGAATGAATTTATTACTCTATTAATTTTACTTGTACATATTTATCCTATTTATTTTATTTTGTTAATATGTTTTGTTTTGTTGTCTGTCTCCCCCTTCTAGAGTGTGAACCCGCTGTTGGGTAGGGACCGTCTCTATATGTTGCCAACTTGTACTTCCCAAGCGCTTTGTACAGTGCTCTGCACACAGTAAGCGCTCAATAAATCCGATTGAATGAATGAATAAATACGATTGAAGGAATGAATGAATGATTTGAATGAATGAATGACGTTGGGTAAGTCACTTCACGTCTCCGGGCCTCAGTTCCCTCATCTGGAAAATGGGGATGAAGACTGTGAGCCCTACGTGGGACAACCTGATCACCCCGTATCCACCCCAGTGCTTGGCGCATAGTAAGCCTTCTTCTAGACTGTGAGCCCACTGTTGGGTAGGGACCGTCTCTATATGTTGCCAACTTGGACTTCCCAAGCACTTAGTACAGTGCTCTGCACCCAGTAAGCGCTCAATAAATACGACTGAATGAATAGTAAGCGTTTAACAAATACTGTTATTATTTATTATTAACCCAGCCCCTTACCGAAGAAGGTTTGTGTGCGCTGGCAGTAGTCTCCCGGCCAGGCCAGGCAGGTGTGCTTCCCGGGGCCACAGGGCCGATTGGGCTGGCTCTCGCAGTTGCTGCACTTGATAGCCCGGGCTTGTGGGCACAGAGAGGGGCAGAGAAGCTGAGCCCCTGGCCCAGCACCCAGCGGAGCCCAGCCCCAGGCAGGGGGAGTGCAGGGGGTGGGGATGGGGGGCAAGGTGGGAGGGGGGCAGCTGGTACTCACCTGGGTCAAGGTAGCTCCTCGCCGCGGGCCCGGCCCGAGCTGCGGACATACACAGCGGCTGCCCACCCTGCCACTGATGCCAATCCCCAAGCCAGGCCGCGTCCCCACGGGGCACAACTGTCACTCACTAGGCCACACCGCTCTGGGCACAACTGTCACTCACTAGGCCATACCCCTCGGGGGACAACTGTCACTCACTAGGCCCGGCCCCCTCTAAGGACAACTGTCACTCACTAGGCCACGCTCTCACCGGGAACAACTGTTGCTCACTAACAATAATAATAATGATGGCGTTTATTAAGCACTTACTATGTGCAAAACACTGTTCTAAGCGGTGGAGGGGGATACAAGGTGATCAGGTTGTCATCATCTTCATCGTACAGTGCTCAGTACAGAGCACTGTACTGAGCACTTGGGAAGTACAAGTTGGCAACATATAGAGACAGTCCCTACCCAACAGTGGGCTCACAGTCTAAAGTGGGCTCACAGTCACACTTGTCCCCCACACAGTCTTCATCCCCATTTTGCAGATGAGGCCACTGAGGCCCAGAGAAGTGAAGTGATTTGCCCAAAGTCACCCACCTGACTAGTGGCGGAGTCGGGATGAGAACCCATGACCTCCGCCTTCCAAGGCCGCGCTTTTCCACTGAGCCATGCTGCTTCTCTCCGCACATTCATTCATTCAATCGTACTTATTGAGCGCTTACTGTGTGCAGAGCACTGTACTAAGCACTTGGCAAGTACAATTCAGCAACAAAGAGAGACAATCCCTGCCCACAACAGGCTCACAGTCTAGAAGGGGGGAGACAGACATCAAAACAAGGAAAGAGGCATCAATAAGAATTAATAGACTTAAAGCTTTATATACACATCAGAACAAGTAAAACAAGTATTAAAATAAATAGAATTATATTTATGTAGTCCAGACCAGTCCAGCCCAGGGGAAGCCCATTGTGGGTAGGGATTGTCTCTACTGCTGTATTGTAAATAATAATGGTATTTGTTAAGCACTTGTTATGTGCCAAGCACTGTTCAGTCATCACATTGTCCCACATGGGGCTCACAGTGAAGACTGTAGTCCTATGTGCAGTGATTGGCACATAGTAAGCACTTAAATACCATCATTATTATGATTATTCATCCCCATTTTCCAGATGAGGTCACTGAGGCCCAGAGAAGCGAAGTGGCTTACCCAAGGTCACCCAGCAAGGTGGAGCTGGGATGAGAACACATGACCAGATTTATTACTCTATTTATTTATTTATTTTACTTGTACATATCCATTCTATTTATTTTATTCTGTTGGTATGTTTGGTTTTGTTCTCCATCTCCCCCTTTTAGACTGTGAGCCCATTGTTGGGTAGGGACTGTCTCTAGATGTTGCCAATTTGTACTTCCCAAGCGCTTAGTCCAGTGCTCTGCACATAGTAAGCGCTCAATAAATACGATTGATGACGATGATGACCACGGGCCTGGGAGTGGGAGGACCTGGGTTCTAATCTCAGCTCCACCACTTTGCTGCTTGGGCAAATCATTTAACTCATCTGTGCCTCAGTCAGCGCTCAATAAGTACCACTGAATGACTGCACTAGAGGCCTGCCCCTGCCCACCACGGGTCCCGGGCCCGGTCTCGGCCCACCGGGTAGTGTTCTGGCTCACCTTCCAGGAAGCAGAGCAGGGCGGAGAAGCCGGCCAGCAGGAACTTGCCCATCGCCGAGGGCTGCCAGGCCGGGAGCAGGGAGGCCGGATGGGCCGGAAAGGGAGTCTACAGTCCGGCCGGTCCAGGGGCATCCCTTTTATCCTCTCCTGGGGGGCTGGGGCCCACCCCTGCCCCTCCCCTGGGAGCCAAAATCAGCCACTCCCCCGCCACCACTCCCCACCTGCCAAGCCCCCTCCCTCTCTGTCTCTCTGTCCTCTTCTCCAGTCAATCAATCGATGGTATTTATTGAGCGCTTACTATATGCAGAGCACCATTCTAAGCGCTTGGAAGAGTACGCTACAAGAGAATTATTAGACACTCTTCCCGCTCATAATGAGCCCAGAGGGGAGGACAGAGCGCTTGCAGTGTGTAGAGCACTGTACTAAGCGCTTGGGAATAGGATAGTACGTAGTATATTACAGTATAGTACAGTATACAGAAGCGGTGTGGTTCAGTGGCGAGAGCCCGGGCTTTGGAGTCAGAGGTCAGGCGTTCAAACCCCAACTCCACCGCCTGTCAGCTGTGTGACCTTCGGCAAGTCACTTCACTTCTCTGGCCCTCAGTTACCTCATCTGTAAAATGAGGATAAAGACTGTGAGCCCCGCGGGGGACAAACTGATCACCTTGTAACCCCCCCAGCGCTTAGAACGGTGCTTTGCACATAGTAAGCGCTTAATAAATGCCATCTTTATTATTATTATTAAATATGAAGAAATTCATTCATTCAATCGTACTTATTGAGCGCTTACTGTGTGCAGAGCACTGGACTAAGCCCTTGGGAAGTCCAAGTTGGCAACACAGAGAGACGGTCCCTACCCAACAGCGGGCTCGCAGTCTAGAAGGCGGAGACAGAGAACAAAACATATTAACAAAATAAATAGAATATGTACAAGTAAAATAAATAGAGAAACAAATACATACAAACATATATACAATCAATCAATCGCATTTATTGAGCACTTACTGTGCACAGAGCACTGGACTAAGCGCTTGGGAAATCCAAGTTGGCAACATCTAGAGACGGTCCCTACCTAACAGCGGGCTCGCAGTCTAGAAGGGGGGAGACAGACAACAACACAAAACATACTAACAAAATAAAATAAATAGAATAGTAAATGTGTACAAGTAAAATAAATAGAGTAATAAATCTGTACAAACATATATACAGGTGCTGTGGGGAGGGGAAGGAGGTAGTGCGGGGGAGGTGGGGAGGGGGATCTAAGGATAATCTAAGGATATAATAATCTAAGGATACATACGTAAAAGCTGTGAAGTTCGTGGTGGGGTGAATACCAAATGTCCAAAGGAGCATCAGGTCCTCTCTCCCCGAGAGAGGTGGGGCAGCCTGGAGTTCAATCAATCCATCAATCGTATTTATTGAGCGCTTACTGTGTGCAGAGCACTGTACTAAGCGCTTGGGAAGTACAAGTTGGAGTTGGCCCCAGAGCACGGCCTCCTCGATTCTGAAGGTGGCAAAGCACAGATCTCATCTCTAACATCATCATCATCAATTGTATTTATTGAGTGCTTACTATGTGCAGAGCACTGTACTAAGTGCTTGGGAAGTACAAATTGGCAACATATAGAGACAGTCCCTACCCAACATTGGGCTCACAGTCTAACATTCAAGGCAACATCCAAATCTTTCTCCGTGCAAGGCACAGTACCAGCCCCCTGCCTGGCCCACGCAGGGATGATGGTAATTGTGGTATTTGTTAAGAGCTTACCCTGTATTAAGCATTCGGGTACATACTAGGTAATCGGGTAATAATTTTCTGTGCCTCAGTTACCTCATCTGTAAAATAGGGATTGAGACTGGGAGCCCCACGTGAGACCAGGGACTGTGTCCAGTCTGATTTGCTTAATGCACCCCAGTGCTTAGTGGAGTGCTTGGCACATACTAAGTAATCAGGTAATAACTTCTCTGTGCCTCAGTTACCTCATCTGTAAAATAGGGATTGAGACTGGGAGCCCCACGTGAGACAGGGACTGTGCCCAGTCCAATTTGCTTAGTGCACCCCACTGCTTAGTGGAGTGCTTGGCACACACTAAGTAATCAGGTAATAACTTCTCTGTGCCTCAGTTACCTCATCTGTAAAATAGGGATTGAGACTGGGAGCCCCACATGAGACAGGGACTGTATACATATATACACCTCTATATATGTATATATGTTTGTACATATTTATTACTCTATTTATTTATTTATTTTACTTGTACATATCTATTCTATTTATTTTATTTTGTTAGTATGTTTGGCTTTGTCTCCCCCTTTTAGACTGTGAGCCCACTGTTGGGTAGGGACTGTCTCTATATGTTGCCAATTTGTACTTCCCAAGCGCTTAGTACAGTGCTCTGCACATGGTAAGCACTCAATAAATACGATTGATGATGATGATGATGATGCCCAGTCCGATTTGCTTAGTGCACCCCAGTGCTTAGTGGAGTGTTTGGCACATACTAAGTAATCTAATAATTTCTCTGTGTCTCAGTTACCTCATCTGTAAAATAGGGATTGAGACTGGGAGCCCCACATGAGACAGGGACTGTGTCCAGTCCGATTTGCTTAATGCACCCCAGTGCTTAGTGGAGTGCTTGGCACATACTAAGTAATCAGGTAATAACTTCTCTGTGCCTCAGTTACCTCATCTGTAAAATAGGGATGGAGACTGGGAGCCCCACATGAGACAGGGACTGTGCCCAGTCCGATTTGCTTAGTGCACCCCAGTGCTTAGTGGAGTGCTTGGCACACACTAAGTAATCTAATAATTTCTCTGTGCCTCAGTTACCTCATCTGTAAAATAAGGATTGAGACTGGGAGCCCCACATGAGACAGGGACTGTATACATATATACACCTGTATATATGTATATATGTTTGTACATATTTATTACTCTATTTATTTATTTATTTTACTTGTACATATCTATTCTATTTATTTTATTTTGTTAGTATGTTTGGTTTTGTCTCCCCCTTTTAGACTGTGAGCCCACTGTTGGGTAGGGACTGTCTCTATATGTTGCCAACTTGTACTTCCCAAGCGCTTAGTACAGTGCTCTGCACACAGTAAGTGCTCAATAAATATGATTGATGATGATGATAATGATGATGCACAGTCCGATTTGCTTAGTGCACCCCAGTGCTTAGTGGAGTGTTTGGCACATACTAAGTAATCTAATAATTTCTCTGTGCCTCAGTTACCTCATCTGTAAAATAGGGATTGAGACTGGGAGCCCCACATGAGACAGAGACTGTGTCCAGTCCAATTTGCTTAGTGCCCCCCAATGCTTAGTGAAGTGCTTGGCACATACTAAGTAATCAGGTAATAACTTCTCTGTGCCTCAGTTACCTCATCTGTAAAATAGGGATTGAGACTGGGAGCCCCACGTGAGACAGGGACTGTGCCCAGTCCAATTTGCTTAGTGCACCCCACTGCTTAGTGGAGTGCTTGGCACATAGCGCTTAACAAATACTATTATTACTATTAGGTCAGACACAATCCCCAACCCTCAGTGGGCTCACGGTCTAAGTAAGAGGGAGATGTCCTTGACGTGCAGGATTGGCGTCACCCTCGCAGAGATGGAAGTTGAGAGTGGGAGAAGGTGGTGTAATAATAATAATAATAATAATAATAATAATAATAATAATAATAATAATGCTATTTATTAAGTGCTTACTATGTGCAAAGCACTGTTCTGTGTAGAGGATTGAACTTGGATTTGCCCTTTTGATTCACCCCTCCCTCAGCCCCACAGCACTTACATACATATCCATAATTTGTTTATTTACATTAATGTCTATTTCCTTCTCTACTCTGTAAGCTCATCCTCTCCCCCTCCTCCCCTTCCCCATCCCCCCGCCTTACCTCTTTCCCTTCCCCACAGCACCTGTATATATGTATATATGTTTGTACATATTTATTACTCTATTTTTATTTATTTATTTATTTACTTTACTTGTACATATCTATTCTATTTATTTTATTTTGTTAATGTGTTTGGTTTTGTTCTCTGTCTCCCCCCTTTTAGACTGTGAGCCCACTGTTGGGTGGGGACTGTCTCTATATGTTGCCAACTTGTACTTCCCAAGCGCTTAGTACAGTGCTCTGCACACAGTAAGCACTCAATAAATACGATTGATGATGATGATGATGATGATATCCATAATTTATTTACATTAATGTCTATTTCCTTCTCTACACTGTAAGCTCGTTTGTGTTTTTCCATTTTGTTTCGTTTTTATGGTATTTGTTAAGCACTTAAGTGTCAAACGCTTTTCTAAGCGCTGGAGTAGGTACAAGTTAATTAGACTGGACACAGTCCCTGTCCTTCACTGGGCTTTCAATCTAAATAAGAGGGAGAACAAGTATCGAATCCCCATTTTACAGTTAAGAAAACTGAGGTACGGAGAAGTTGTGACTTGCCCAAGTTTACACAGCAGACGAGTGGCAGAGCCGGGGTTGGGACTGGGTCCTCTGACTCTCGGGCCCATGCTCTTTCTTTTAGACTGCGAGCCCACTGTTGGGTGGGGACTGTCTCTATATGTTGCCAACTTGTACTTCCCAAGCGCTTAGTACAGTGCTCTGCACACAGTAAGCGCTCAATAAATACGACTGATTGATTGATTGATTTCCACTAGGTCACGCTGCTCACTGCGAATGAAAAACGCGTCTACCAACTCTGTTATATTGTACTCTCCCAAGCACTTAGTACAGTGCTCTGCACACAGGAAGCACTCAATAACTAGGATTGATTGATGAATTGATTAAGGGAGAAGACACAAGCGCAGGGCTTTGCGGAATACCCACGGTGAGGGGGAGACAGGTGGCAGAGGATGTGGAGCACCTGTATATATGTATATATGGTTGTACCTATTTATTACTCTATTTATTTATTTATTTATTTTCCTTGTACATATCTATCCTATTTATTTTGTTGGTATGTTTGGTTTTGTTCTCTGTCTCCCCCTTTTAGACTGTGAGCCCACTGTTGGGTAGGGACTGTCTCTATGTGTTGCCAATTTGTACTACCCAAGCGCTTAGTACAGTGCTCTGCACATAGTAAGCGCTCAATAAATACGATTGATGATGATGATGAGCCCCTCCCCACTCTCGGCCTCCCCGGGTTAGCTCAGTCGGGGTCGCCCGGTGAAGAGGAACAGGTTGCTCTGTCCCAGGCCAGTGAATTGCATCCTCCTTGACGCTGATAACCATCAGCCGCCTTCCGCCCCCTCTCCGGGCCGCCACGATGGAAGTTAAATCCATCCCGCGAGCAACGCTGCCAAGTGGGTTCCTCCAGGGTTCCTCCAGTGACCTCCTCCAGGAGGCCTTCCCAGACTGAGCCCCTTCCTTCCTCTCCCCCTCGTCCCCCTCTCCATCCCCCCCATCTTACCTCCTTCCCTTCCCCACAGCACCTGTATATATGGATATATGCTTGTACATATTTATTACTCTCTTTATTTATTTATTTTACTTGTACATATCTATTCTATTTATTTTATTTTGTTAGTATGTTTGGTTTTGTTCTCTGTCTCCCCCTTTTAGACTGTGAGCCCACTGTTGGGTAGGGACTGTCTCTATATGTTGCCAATTTGTACTTCCCAAGCGCTTAGTGCAGTGCTCTGCACATAGTAAGCGCTCAATAAATACGATTGATGATGATGATGATGAAGTGGGTACGGTGTGGCGGCAGCGGGGCCGTTCCCTGTGCCCAAACCTGGTGGGGGTGAGGTGGCGGAGGGTGGCGGGCAGTGAGTCCCGCAGAAGGGCTGGTGGGGATGTGGAGGAGAAGCGGAGGAGGTGGCGGTGAGTCCAGCAGTGGCGGGCACGTGTCTGGCCGAGGGGGAGGCAGAGGACAGTGTTCCCATGTTATCCAACCCAAGCCTAACCTTCTCCTCATCACCATCCCATCTCCTTGAGCCCATTGTGTGGCAAGGCACATAATCAATCTGCACATCAGGCAGAAACTCCTCATCCTGGGCTTCAAGGCTGTCCATCACCTCGCCCCCTCCTACCTCACCTCCCTTCTCTCCTTCTCCAGCCCAGCCCGCACCCTCCGCTCCTCTGCCGCTAATCTCCTCCCTGTACCTCGTTCTCGCCTGTCCCGCCATCGACCCCCGGCCCACGTCATCCCCCGGGCCTGGAATGCCCCCAATCCCTCTGCCCATCCATCAAGCTCGCTCTCTTCCTCCCTTCAAGGCCCTACTGAGAGCTCACCTCCTCCAGGAGGCCTTCCCACACTCAGCCCCTTCCTTCCTCTCCCCCTCATCCCCCTCTCCATCCCCCCCATCTTACCTCCTTCCCTTCCCCACAGCACCTGTATATATGTTTGTACATATTTGTTACTCTATTCATTTATTTATTTATTTATTTTACTTGTACATATCTATTCTATTTATTTTATTTTGTTAGTATGTTTGGTTTTGTTCTCTTTCTCCCCCTTTTAGACTGTGAGCCCACTGTTGGGTAAAGACTGTCTCTATATGTTGCCAACTTGTACTTCCCAAGCGCTGAGTACAGTGCTCTGCACACAGTAAGCGCTCAATAAATATGATTGATGATGATGATGATGATGAAGGCCTAAACGTCCCCCCCTCTCCCTCAAAACAAGGAATTAATTTCCCAGCATCCCAGCTGGCAGGCTTTTCCGGTTCAAGCGATGCCAATCTCAGCAGGCACGGGCAGCCGGGCACACCTTGCATGCACTTGCAAACATGCACACATACACAAACACACAACCCTCAACTAGGGGAGGCAGTGTACTGGAGTGGCAGAGCTCTGGTCTGGGAGCTGGTGGATTGGGAGGCAGCTGGGCATGTCACCTAACTTCTTTCTACCTCAACAACTTCATCTGCAAGATGGGGATAATAATACCTCCCTTCCCTACCTACCTTGAATAATAATAATAATAATGATGGCTTTTGTTAAGCGCTTACTATGTGCCAAGCACTGTTCGAAGCGCTGTGGGGGATACAAGGTCTACAGTCTTCATCCCCTTTTTCCCGATGAGGTAACTGAGGCCCAGAGAAGTTGTGACTTGCCCAAAGTCACACAGCTGACAAGTGGCGGAGACGGGATTGGAACCCATGACCTCTGGCTCCCAAGCCCGGGCTCTTTCCACTGAGCCACGCTGCTCGCTAAGGATTGAAGGATTGTGATGAGGGAAAAAATAAGTTAATTGCATGTGAGGTGCATTGAGAATAAAAGAACCACAGAAAACCAAGGAATGAGAAACAGTGTGGCCTAGCAGGGTGAGCCCAGGCCTGGCAGTCGGAGGGCCTGGGTTCTAATCCCGACTCTGCCACTTGTCTGCTAGATGACCTTGGGCAAGTCACCTCACTTCTCTGGGCCTCAGTTTCCTCATCTGGAAAAATGGGGATTAGATATCTTCTGTCCCATTTATTTAGACTGCGAACCCCTTGTCTGCCTCGATTGTCTCTTATCTACTGTTTAACAAAGCACTTAACAAATACCATCAATATTATTACATATACACAAGCACATACTCGCACACGTGTACAAAGACACACCCTCACACACCTGCACGCATACATAGTTACGGTAGTGAGGGCTCTCTGGGCCCGCAGCCCAAGCAGAGCTTGAAAGGCAACACTACCTTCCCTCCCTTACCGGCCCTCCGGATCGTCTGTGGGCAGAGCCGGGGACGAGCATCATCATCATCATCATCAATCGTATTTATTGAGCGCTTACTATGTGCAGAGCACTGTACTAAGCACTTGGGAAGTACAAATTGGCAACATATAGAGACAGTCCCTACCTAACAGTGGGCTCACAGTCTAAAAGGGGGAGACAGAGAACAGAACCAAACATACTAACAAAATAAAATAAATAGAATAGATATGTACAAGTAAAATAAATAAATAAATAAATACAGTAATAAATCTGTACAAACATATATACATATATACAGATGCTGTGGGGAAGGGAAGGAGGTAAGATGGGGGGGATGGAGAGGGGGATGAGGGGGAGGGGCGATGAGGCCAGTAAGAGCCAGCGGCAGGGAAAGGATTGAGAATCTAGGCCCAGTGGCGACTGGAATCAAGACATCCCATTTCAGATTAAGCGCCTCAAGGTGGAGATCCCAAACTTCTTCATAAAACATTAAATCAAGATAGCCTGGAGTCCCAGGGAGCTGCCTCCTGGGACTCTTGAACTGCGAGCATTTCCCCTGGGCAACTTGGAGGTCTCAGAAGGGGCTCATTCATTCATTCAACCGTATTTATTGAGCGCTTACTGTGTGCAGAGCACTGTACTAAGCACTTGGGAAGTCCAAGTTGGCAACATATAGAGACGGTCCCTACCCAACAGTGGGCTCACAGACAGAGGGCTGCTTGAGGAGCACTGCTCCCTCAACCTCCATTCTTCCTCCTCTCGGCTGATGTGGAGGGGATGGACGACAGTGTGGCCTAGGAGACAGAGCACAGAATCAAGGGTCAGCAGACCTGGGTCCTGATCCCAGCTCAGATCAGATCACTGGCCGGCTGGGTGACCTCGGGTGAGCTACTTAATCTCTCCGGGCCTCGGTTTCCTCACCTATAAAATAGAGATAAGGTCATCATCATCATCAATCGTATTTATTGAGCGCTTACTATGTGCAGAGCACTGTACTAAGCGCTTGGGAAGTACAAACTGGTAACAAATAGAGACAGTCCCTACCCGACAGTGGGCTCACAGTCTAAAAGGGGGAGAAAGAGAACAAAACCAAACATACTAACAAAATAAAATAGAATAGATATGTACAAATAAATAAATAAATGGAGTAAAAAATATGTACAAACATATATACAGGTGCTGTGGGGAAGGGAAGGAGGTAAGATGGGGGGGTGGAGAGGGGGACGAGAGGGAGAGGAAGGAAGGGGCTCAGTCTGGGAAGGCCTCCTGGAGGAGGTGAGCTCTCAGTAGGGCCTTGAAGGGAGGAAGAGAGCGAGCTTGACGGATGGGCAGAGGGATTGGGGGCATTCCAGGCCCGGGGGATGACGTGGGCCGGGGGTCGATGGCGGGACAGGCGAGAACGAGGTACGGTGAGGAGATCAGCGGTGGAGGAGTGGAGGGTGTGGACTGGGCTGTAGAAGGAGAGAAGGGAGGTGAGGTAGGAGGGGGCGAGGGGATGGACAGCCTTGAAGCCCAGGGTGAGGAGGTCCCGCCCTCCGTCCCTTTTAATCACAATTAATAACTATCACAGGCCTCTCCGGCTGCCTGCAGACCCACTCAGTGTGGGGGAAATGGGACACCACAGCCCCTCCCTCCCCCAATTGCAAGCTCTTGAACCCAGGACCCTCCTGGAGACCAGCACCAGTTTAGGCCTTTGACTCTTGCTTGCTTTCTGTCTCTTTCAAGACCCCACAACCCTCTTCTTTTTTTCAAGGATGCATGGCCGACTGAGAGCCAGGTACAGCTAGAGGTACGACCTAGAGAAGCAGCGTGGCTCAGCGGAAAGAGCCCGGGCTTTGGAGTCAGAGGTCATGGGTTCAAATCCCGGCTCCGTAAATTGTCAGCTGTGTGACTCTGGGCCTCAGTTCCCTCATCTGTAAAATGGGGATTAAGACTGTGAGCCCCCCTGGGACAACCTTGTCACCTCCCCAGTGCCTAGAACAGTGCTTTGCACATAGTAAGCGCTTAATAAATGCCATCATCATTATTATTATTACAGCTGCGGCAAAGCAATGTATAATCACCCATCAGCTGTTGGATGGGCAAGGACTGAAATTTATGTGTTGGATAGCAGAAGCCGATGCTGCTCAGGGGTAATAGGTCAATCGATCAACCAACAGTGGTATTTATTGAACTCTCACTGTGGGTAGTGCACTGTACTGAGTGCTTGGGGAAGTACAACAGAGCTGGTAGACACATTCCCTGCCCACAGTAAGCTTGCAGTCTAGAGGGGCAGACAGGCTTAAATATAAATAAATAATTTCTAGATATGTACATAAGTGCTGTGGAGCTGAAGGTGGGGTGAATTACCAAATGCCCAAAGGGTGCAGATCCAACATCCGGAAGAGTTTGGCAGCTCCCTCTGCGCCTCACCAACTCTTCCCATCCTTACATAAATAATAACTCAAGGTGCTATCGTTTAAATTGCTTTCAGACTACAGGGAAGCAGCATGGTCTAGTGGAAAGAGCACAGGAATGGCAGTCAGAGGACCTGGGTTCTAATTGCCGCTCTGCCAAATGCCTGCCGTGTGACCTTGGGCAAGTCACTTCACTCCTCTGTGCCTCAGTTACCTCACCTGTAAAATGGGGATTAAGACTGTGAGCCCCAGGTAGGACAGGGACTACGTCCAATATGATTACCGTGTATCTACCCCACTGCTTGGCACATAGTAAGCTCTTAACAAATACCACAGTTATTATTATTATTGTTACATGTGTTCATTATGCTAATGCCCATTGGTGGAAGGGAGTGGTGTCAGTGAGTTGTGTAGTCCCAAGGCATGCACTGTTTAGAAAGCATGCTTTTCCATTGCTTCTCGCACTACCACGTTGCCTTGGTTGATGTTCACAACCTGTGTGGGGGATTCTGGTTAAGAAACACTCTGAGAAACAACCTTTTATTCTCACATGAGGCAGAAACCCGTTCTCAGATCCGAGGTCATGCTCTGAGAAGCCAGCATCCTTTTTCAGTGCAACCAATTTGTTGCCAATTTGTACTTCCCAAGCGCTTAGTACAGTGCTCTGCACATAGTAAGCGCTCAATAAATATGATCGATGATGATGATGATCCAACGTCACTTTGTTTTCTCCAGTGGGGCCGAGCCAGGCCCCAGCGATGTAGCTTAGGGCACTGGATCTGGATTCATTCATTCATTCAGTCGTATTTATTGAGCACTTACTGTGTGCAGAGCACTGGACTAAGCGCTTGGAAAGTACAAATTGGCAACGTATAGAGACGGTCCCTACCCAACAACGGGCTCACAGTCTAGGAAGAAGCCTGGGTTACACGGAGTAGCCAAAATCAGCCTCTGGTTTGGGTTTTTCCAGGTGAGAAAGCAAGAGGGAGGGGCTGACCTTCTGCAAGCACATTTTCTTCCCTGCTTCCTCACCCCCAGCCCCAGTTATTCGTCGTTGACCCCGTGACCCCTGCTCGCCCACAGTATGTGCTAAGGGGCCAGGGTTCCAGCTTCTGGCCCTGCCCCGGGCCCGGTTCCTGGCCTCCAACCCCATGGCCAATCCCACCTTCCACTGCCTCGTGGCTAAGAACAGTCTCCTGTGATTAGGCTAGGCGTCGGGAACTAAGCGGAAAGCGCGTTCCGGAGTCAGTGTCTCGGGGTGAGCTCGGATGGGTTGATGTCCTGGACCATGGCAAAGTCCCATGTTTCCACTGGGGCAGGGGAAGGGGCAGGAGGGTCAGAGATAATAATCCAGGGAATTTGGGCCAGAACTTGGGGTCACCACAGCTGATGGCCTCTCAGGGAGGGCCCCTGGCCAGAAGGGGCCGGAGAACATCACATGGTAACTCCCCTTCAGACCCTACACCTTCTCTAACTGTTCTCGCTCCACATAACTCCCGATCTCTCCCACAGCTCAGATGGGAAAACCAGGATGGAGGAGGGGAAGGGACTCCCACCTGGAGGTCTGTTTAAGATAGGGAGGAATGATCAGGACCCAAGAGTTTGGACCTCCAGCTTCATTTCCCCAGTCCTCAGCTGCAACCTGTCTCTCTCAGAGGCCCAGCTCTCATTCATTCATTCGTTCAATCGTATTTATTGAGCGCTTACCGTGTGCAGAGCCCTGTACTAAGCACTTGGAAAGTACAAGTTGGCAACATATAGAAATGGTCCCTACCCAACAACGAGCTCTTGGTCTAGCTTATTCCCCCCAGAGAAGAGGCCATGCCCCTTCAGGTCAACCGGATGTTGCCTCCTCCTATCTGTACCTTTCCAGGGGTAGGGCATCGTTGCCCCTGCCAGGGGAGGAGCACAGTAGTTCTGGTTCTGAACTGCCAGACTGTACCCAGCCCTAGCTGATAGTACCCATGGTGGGACAGAGAAGCTCTGCGATGTCACTCCCTCACCATTCAGGATGGCCCGTCCCTCCCCCAGCCCTGATTGGCCAGTGCCCCCAGTCTGGGGGTGGATAAAACTGAAATTGAGGCTGGTGGGAAGGGGGGGTTGTCTTTCAGCGGTCACTGTCCCACTGACCATCTCTTCCCTGGATGTTGGCACCTCACCCTCCTCCCCACCCTGCTCCGGGGACCGGCTGGCCCGGGATGGCCAAACTTCTCCCGCTGGGCCTCTGCGCCCTGCTCTGCCTGGAAGCGGGTGAGTCTGGCATCCGGCGGGTGGGGAAAGAGATGAAGACATCACTGGAGCTGAGACCCCTGATCTCTCCTCGAAGCCCTGACTCTTCTCCGCCCGTTCCCATCAGTCCTCGGGGTTGAGGCCGGGCTCCTTCTCTGGACTTGGTAAAGAGGCAACAGAATGAGAATAAGGGGGCATCTCACTGCCCTTCTTCCAGCATGCTCCAGAACCCAGTGCCCCTCCTTTAGCTGCTGGGACCAAGATGCCGATCCCCTGTAGGTGGGCCCAGCCCCATGCTTCCCAGAGCCATCTGAGCCCCCCTACACTTGTTGAACCCCCTTGACGATAAGGTCCCAGACCTCCTGCTGGCCCCCGGGGCTCCTGTGCCCCCAGCCAGAGGGAGCTCACCCTTGCCCCTGTCTGTGCCCGGCAGCTGCGGCCATCGACTGCACGGCCTGTCTTTCTTTCAAAAGACAAGAGTGCTTAACTGAAAACACCACCTGCACCCTGAAGCCCGGAGAGAAATGCATGACTATCACAATTTACAAGAAAGTGAGTCCAGGTGAGGGGGCTTGGCTGGAAGGGGGGGGGGCTCCCGGCAGAGACAGAGAAGGGGTACGTCTCCCTGAGGCCTCGGTGGGTTGGGGTGGTGTGACAGCCCGGATGGGCGGCACTGGAGGACCCAGGGCCCAGGCTGGGTGGTTCCGGATGGACATGACCTTAAGCCCTCATTTCCTTTTCCCACTCCTTTTTTGAGCCATATTCATTCATTCATTCATTCATTCAATC